>NC_057805.1:484408173-485008173 GCF_018294505.1 Triticum aestivum
GGGAACAGGGAAGGGGCGAGGGGGAGAGTGGGCTGGGCCGGGGTCGGGGGGTCGCGGCCCAGATTGGGCCGGGGGTCAGTGGGGGGGGGTGGGCCTTTTCCTTTTTTCTTCCTTTTCTGTTCTGTTTGTTTTCTGTTTTCTTTTTATTTACTTATTTCCTTTTCTATTTTATTTCACTTAAAGTATTTAGGCATTTTATAAAAAGGAGTTTTCTCCACCATAATTACCAGTGTATTATTTAGAACCCACTGAACATTTTTGTTTGAATTTTTGAAAACTTTTATTTTCCACTTTAATTATATTTGAAGTTTGAACTAGGAGTTTGTCAAGGGTGTGGTTCAAATGTGATCTAGCCCTGTTTAGCAACATGATTAGCTTAATCACAGGGGGTTACTGTAGCATGATTCTCAGGGTGTTACAGTATGGGAGCGGCGCGTCGGCGACTCGTTCTGACGGCGATAGTGGCCGTTATGTGGTCTTAGAATCTCGATGTATTTTTCATTATGTTTGAGGTGCTTTGTACTCCTGGCGAACTCTTGTAATGGATCCGAACCATTAAAACAATCAATAGTTATTGAATTATAAAAAGACATAAACTTTGCCATTTGTTAAACCAATAAAACGCATTAACACAGTGTAGTTGTGGCGGTGTTCATGTTGAACCGAGGCCTAGTCTGGTGGCCACCGGTTTCCTACTTCGTCACACGCTAATCTGGTGGCCACGAGCCCATGGTATAGAGGGTCTCGAGGTGAGGCCACAACGGTACTACTCTGCTGGGATTGATTCCCGATCACGACGCCCGTTGCCCTAGAGGCTATTGTGGATCACACGTCTTTCCGGTTTCAGCCTATGAATTAAAGCTCCTGATCGATGCTCGCCCCACCTCGTGAAAATGGACCTCCGGGCCGGCGTAGGAATACACGCCTGTCTATCCATCCATCCATTACGCCTTTGCGTGTACATAGACGATGCTGAAGCAATTTCGGGTAAGTTTACTCACAGCTCACGACGAACGAATCCAGGACGGACAAATGGGCTGGGTTCTTGTCAGGTGGGATCAGGTCAAACAATATTAAATCCATGAAGATATTTTTTTCAGTTGGCATGAAGACGAAATCACTAATTAAGGAGTACTCGTTGCAAAGAACACTCCACTTTTCCAGGTCGCGACAAGTGGCGCACATGCCGCAACCTGGTAGTTTTTTTTTCCTTTTTTCGTAGATCCGTTTATTCAAAACGTTTTATCTCTTAAACCGTGCGTCCAAATTTCGAACCATTTTCACCATTGGATTCCTCGTGTCGAGATCTTCAAAACTAGATCCTATGTTTATATGTCTTGACGAACTTTTTTTTACGGAAAAAACCGGACGAAAAAAACCGGGCGAAAAAACCGAACCGAGAGCATGGTTTTTTCCCTTTCAGAAAGAGGCACGCCCGTGCCTCTCGCGAAATCACAACCGTGCCTCTCGTGGAAGCAAAACCGTGACTCTCGTGGAAGGAAAAAAAAACAGAAAACGCGTTTTTTTCTGTTTCCGAGAGGCACGGCCGTGACTCTCGCGAAAGAAAAAAAAACAGAAAACGCGTATTTTTTCCCTTTTCGAGAGGCACGGCCGTGACTTTCGCGTAAGCACAACCGTGCCTCTCGCGGAAGCAAACCGTGACTATCACAAAAGAAAAGAAAAAGAAAAAACGCGTTTTGTTTTTCCCTTTCCGAGAGGCACGGCCGTGACTCTCGCGAAAGCACAACCGTGCCTCTTGCGGAAGCAAAACCGTGACTCCCGCGAAAGAAAAAAAACAGAAAATGCGTTTTTTTTTCGTTTCCGAAAGGCACGACCGTGACTCTCGATAAAGCACAACCGTGCCTCTTGCGGAAGAAAAACCGTGACTTTCGCGAAAGGAAAAAAAAGAAAACGCGTTTTTTCACGCAAAAAAATTTATTTTGAATTTTTTTTTATCAAAAAGCTAAGAAAGACCGGGGAAAAACCAAAACGTCGGAAAAATCGGAAAAAACGCGTGCGGAAAAATAAAAAAAATAAAATCCGAAGGGAGCGTCCAGAGCGCGACACGTGGCGAATGGCTAAGAGCGCGCCAAGTGGCGCTGATCGTTACGAGGCTCCCGAAGGAGCGCTCGTTAACTAGTTGCTCCCACATGAAGATATTCTCTGCTCGCCTCGGAAAAATCATGAACGAGAAATTATGTCCATGTTCAAACCCGATGATCATTCATCGGGTATGGATATTCCTGGATCCTCTCAATACATATACTTAATACTGAAGGAGTGGCCTTAGATATTTATGTAGCGTAACATCAAATATCCTCACAGAATGATCTGTGATCCATATCAATTGTCACGGGTTTACGAATAAAATTGTACTAAAGCTGCGACAATTAATTTAGATGGAGGGAGTGGTATAATTGAAGAGGATCTATGATGATGAAATTTCTCTGTAGGGATATTTGTGTAGGGATTAGGGAAATACCGCCCCACAAATTTATGGTGGGTTCGGTCATACACAGGGTATAGAATTATGTCCATGCCTTATTCATGACTAGTCGGGCCGGGTTTCGACCCTGTCGATGCGCGTCAAATGTATCCAAACTCTACTCGTTCGGGCCGGGTACCCACGGGATCCCATGTTGACATGAAAGAATAAAAGCACACACTACTGGTATTAGAATTTTCCAATTTCCATCTCTACGCTCTGTTTTCCTTTCTTTTTTTCTTTTTGCCCTAGACGCGTAAGAAACTTGCAGCCAGATATAAGTCGGGGAGGGGCCGGAGGGAGGCGAAAGAAGAAGCCAAGCAAACCAAGCGGAGAGCAGAGCAGACGGCCGGCCGGACGGGGGGACGAACCAATCCAACCAGCCAAGCTCGTCAGCACGCGGCGCAGCAGCCCAGCTACCCTTGCCGCAAGGTTCGTTTCCTGCTCGACCTAACCCCCCTCAATCCCATCTTCTCACGGCCGGCCGCGGCGGCGATTTCGATCGAGGTGACACACAGGAGCAGGAGCGACTTCTTTAGGTTTCCCGCAATCAATCGATCGGGCGTCTTGTTTCTTGGACATTCCTCCCCTCCCCGCGCTAGCCAGGCCAGGGTTTTCTTGGGGGCGGGGATCGATTCCGGTGGTAATTTGGACTCTCTTTGCTTCGTCGTGGGGATGGGGATATTTATCTTTAAGAACATGAAATCTTTCCTTGATATTTTCTCCGGTCCTTGTCCAATTTCAACCGTCTCCTTGGATTCGACACCACATCCCGTCCTGCGCGCGCCGACGATTTGTTAGGGTTTCTTTTGCAATCTTCTTGGGCGGAACGACCAACAACAGGCATGTAGTAGTAGTATGTCTCTTGTTTGCCACCTTAATTTCCAGGTTATTATATTATTGTTAGTGCTCTTGTTCCTGGCGTTGATGCGTGATCTTTGCTTGCATACATACATACATACAAAACTTGGTTCCAGACTGTCGCCACGGCCCACCCACGGCTTGGAAATTTCAGCTAGATTTCAGCCAATAACATATTTTCTTTTTGTTATTGTTATTAGTAAATTGCTTGGTTGTTGACACGGTGGCCGCATCACAGCTGCGAAATCTCCACTGGCGTAGGATACAAAGATAAGACGCTGGCAAGTGGATGTACAGCTTATTCTTGTTTACTTGTCTCAGACACAGATGTATATCGCTGTCAAAGACTGCGATGACGTGCCGTGCTGATTGATTATTAGTTGGACGAGTCTGCTGGGGCTGAACATTTGACTTTTGACCAAAACAAATGATCAGAAGCGCTTCCCCAGTTGGCATCATCCTGCAGACAACGTTTGGGATGAGCATTATCTCTGTCTCCCACTATATATGTATGTGCAGTGTGCTTCGTATAGACCCCAACTTCCCAAGAACACCCTCAAGCATACAAGCCTTGGGTTTCTACCCTGCACTGAACTAATTGAGAAGCGTATGTGTGTGCTTTTATTCTTTCCACGCTTTTAGTAGTTCATAAGGGTATCTTGTGTATGCTGGATTTTATTTCTTCTCCCTGGGGCTGCCATAGTACCTTTAAGTTGGGATTGTCGTTCAGATTCCTTTGAAGTATGTTGCGGTGGGAACCTGTAATATTGCTTTTCTGTTTCCCAGACATGGCTATCAAACAGGAGAGTGGATTTTTTGTTTCTTTTTGCATTTTTAATGACATGCTGTTCCAACATAACCTGCATATTGTTGTTTGTAATACTATTTCCTTACCCCTGATATGACTACATATTGCAACTAATCAGGTTTTTTCGTTTGAGACATTAGTCAGTGTATGCATACGTTAGTCGTTATGTAGGTAAAGCCATGACTGTCTGGTTTAGTTCTATGATGCTATCATTTATTAGATTTTAGTCTCATGACGCTCTCGTTTATTCATCGGCAGTCTCACCAAGAGGTCATGAGCCAACCATGCAAAAATGTTATATTTTTTAAACCTTTTTTTGCGTATGGCAGCATTTTTAATCCATCGTTTCTTCCTTTGTAGATAAACCATGGGTGGGGTACTTGGTTTGATACAGATTGATCAATCAACTGTAGCCATCAAGGAGACTTTTGGGAAGTTTGATGCGATCCTGCAACCTGGATGCCACTGCTTGCCATGGTGCCTAGGGCAGCAGATTGCTGGGTATCTTTCTCTGCGTGTGCAGCAGCTTGACGTCCGATGCGAAACCAAGACCAAGGTACTTGCTGTATTTGATTATTGTTTTGTACTTGGCTGAAGGTCCCAGGAGTCATTTTCATGCATGGGTGAAATACTTATTTGAAGTTCTGTTTTCATTCCATATTATTATTCATTCTGTGTCATTGAGAATACGTGCATACAATATCTATGCTTTCTCATCTGAATAGGTTACCTACAATTTAAACTTGAAATAACTTTACAAGCTTGTAACTCTCTGACGATGAATATCATGATTAATCTGCAGGACAATGTCTTTGTCAACGTTGTGGCATCTGTGCAGTACCGTGCTCTTGCTGACAAGGCATCTGATGCCTTTTACAGGCTTAGCAACACCAGGGAGCAAATCCAGTCCTATGTCTTTGACGGTAATATTGCTGTATGATTTGAACTGCAATGCACAATTTCACTGCACAAACAACTTTGCTTCATCTGCTTTGTTCTCTCATCCCATTATGTATTCACCTGAACATTGTGGTTCTATGTTTACTATTGTTCTTCATTTAATGCTAATGGAACTCTATTCATCATGTTCAGTGATCAGGGCTAGCGTTCCAAAGATGAACTTGGATGATGTATTTGAGCAGAAGAATGAAATAGCAAGGGCTGTGGAGGATGAACTTGAAAAGGTTTTTGTTCATCATGCATCGGTCTTCTAAACCATATGGTAGATTTTTACTAATTTATTTAATTTTACCTTTTGTGTAGGCAATGTCTGCCTACGGGTACGAGATTGTGCAAACTCTGATTGTTGATATTGAGCCAGATGAACATGTGAAGAGAGCCATGAATGAGATCAATGCAGGCATGTACAAAATCCATTTACCGTTTTTATCCTTGGTAGTATCAACTGTCTAGTTTTCCAGCTAAAATAACTGTCTGGTTTTACATTTCACATTTGGAGCAATTATTTGCTTTCCAAGAAACAACATAGTTCTTTTTCATATTGAAAGAAAAAAATGAGGTGAGTCATTGGGCATGGCCTTGAGTGGTCAGCAAATTGAGTAATCAACACTAAGTTAAGTTTCACACATTTATACATATTCCTGCCACAGCGCTGTAATTCAACAAAACACACACACGCATATATGATATATTCCTGCTATATGAGGAGGCATCAGGTCTGCTCATCAGTTTAATTGAAACAAGGGACCCACACCCTTCAGGTTTTTTTTTGGTGTCAAATGTGTAATTTTTGACAGTTCTAACCAATAAACTGAGTTACTTTGGAAAGTCAA
The DNA here is from genome assembly GCF_018294505.1 of Triticum aestivum. Lineage (NCBI taxonomy): Eukaryota > Viridiplantae > Streptophyta > Magnoliopsida > Poales > Poaceae > Triticum > Triticum aestivum. Next base: position 484,414,121 of record NC_057805.1, read on the forward strand.
ATCAAGTAGCAACCTATGCTTTAAAATAGTGTAGAAGATTTAAAGGTACCCAGATTAAACTTGCAGACATATGCATCTGTTTCAAGTTGTTATTTACTTGATATCATGTAACAGCTATTTTTTTAGCTAAATCAACTTAAAAATTAATCACAAGTTACATAAGTTGTCTTACTTCTTCCCTGCACTTTTTTCTTCTCCAAAATTGTCAGATAAGTACAGAGTTTAATAGAACTAAACACATTTTGGCTTAGTGTAGGTACTAGATGTCTATTACTCTTGTGAACCTTGATCCACAACAGGATAACTACCATGCTGAAGATAGCCAAATGGCATGGCCGTGAGGGATTGGGTATTTAGATGAGAGAATAACTTGGGGAAGTAGAATAATAGATAGATCGTTCTATCTTCGCTTAACCTTAGATACATGATATCCTTATATAGTGGATGGTAGACCAGCGTAGACCCTTGACCTTTCCTAATACAGTTGGACTCCTTCGACCTTTCCTAATACGAACTCCCATCTAAACACCTAGCCTACTCCCTCTGTTTCTCCCTGTTCTTGGACTCCCTTCTACCACAATTACATTTGACTGGTAGATCTTACATTCCAGACTGTTGCATTTATAGGAATTTAATCGATGTGTAGTTAATTGAAACGTTGCCCTCAAGTATGTGTAATTCTGTGAACCACAAATTAAATTTTGTAGCTCTCTGATATTATAGTATATGAAACTATCAGTTATGGAAATTTACTCTTATATTATAATTATGTTCATGCTGTGGTTGTTCGACTGTCCGTCCTCTATGGAGAGAGATGCACTTAAACCAACCGCATAGTGTGTAAGGATGTCTCTGCAATGGTGATCTTTTGCTTTTGAAATGAGAATGGCTCGGAAGGCTATCGTTTTGATTTTCCTTAATAAGAGGGCTTGTACTTGATTCCCTCCCAAAGCTAATATTTTTCTTATTTTTTTTACCTTCATATTGAAAATACGAGGCAATATTTCTTTTAGTTTTTCATTCACGTTGGTTTTAAAGGTCATAGTTGAGTATGGAAATGAGTGGGTTACATATGTACATATGTGTTTTGAATGGCTTGCACGGCCATGTAACTGCAGTTTACTTTACGTTTGATCGTAACAAACTGTTCCTAGTCAATTACTACTCAAGAACAAGTTAAACTTTTTTCACGATTGTTATATCTGTTTCATGTTTGTTATCCCTATGAAAAGTATGTGCTGTACAGCTTTGTAACCTTGCAGCACATATTACCAGATATGTTGGATTAGCAGCTTTTAACTTTTATATCGTAATTTATGTTACAGCTGCTAGGATGAGGTTGGCAGCCACTGAGAAAGCGGAAGCGGAGAAGATACTCCAGATCAAGAGGGCTGAAGGTGAGGCAGAATCGAAGTACTTGGCTGGTGTGGGTATTGCAAGGCAGCGCCAGGCCATAGTGGACGGGCTGAGAGACAGTGTTCTCGCCTTCTCTGAGAATGTGCCTGGGACCTCTTCGAAGGATGTCATGGATATGGTTTTGGTGACGCAGTACTTCGATACCATGAAGGACATTGGGGCCTCTTCCAAGTCTTCAGCAGTGTTCATCCCTCACGGGCCTGGCGCTGTCAAAGACATCGCTTCGCAGATACGAGATGGTCAGCTCCAGGGCAGGATGGTTTGAGGAGTGTTGGAAAATGGATGCCACTTTTATACGCATACTTTTAAGTACATACAGCTTATTCTTATACTATGTGTGAGGTGAGGTTGTGCCTAGATGGATGTTAATATCAGTACTTGCTTGGATTGTGCCACTCGTTTCTGTAAAAAATATAAGTTGTGCTATCACTGCGTTCACCACTATTTGTGAATTGAGTGTGTTATATGGTTATTATACTATAATTTCTATGTTGCTACTAGTATTTTCATTCAAATCTTGGAAACCTTGGAATTTTGGAGATTGTTCTGAAGCTCCTCCCACTGAGGCCCCCAGTTTCTCGTTCTTACTACTTATGATATGTTCTTTGGTATTTAGATTTTGTGTGCGTTCATCGTATTGTCATGTGAAGCGCAGTTCATTGTATTGTCATGTGAGCAGCAATGGCCAGCAGAGTTTCACACTCTGCTCCTCACTTAATGAAAAAACAAATGCAAACTTCGATACATCAATACCAAAGATCTTTAAGAGGTACATTCATGCCACAGTTTACCACGGATTCGATACAAGGTGGACACTTGTGTGCACCAAATCTAGATGATCATGCAATGCTGGATGCAAATATGTAGCTCCAGGAAGATTAAAGCACAATAATATGCCAATCGAAAGAACAATAATAAGATGTCACTAGCTGCATGCATTGCCTGAAAGCTGTTTCATTCTTCTCAAGGCAACAACCTGTCGAAACCTCAGCCGCTCGCTGGTGCTGCAGCCTCTGCTGCCTTACCCTCGAGCTCGAGGAGTCGAGCCACAATCTCCTGCTTCTTCGCCTTCAGGTCATCGATTTTCACATCGATCTTCTCTAGCTTTGCCCTCAGCTTGGCCGTGTCAGTTACCTCTCCGACCTTCTCTTTCTTCTCCTTGCTCTTTTCTTTCTTCTCCTTCTTGTCCTTCTTTTCCTTCGCCGGTTTGGCCTCTTTGGCGTGTTCCTTAATGAATAAGAACGTATGTGTTCATCAGACTTTTCTGCATTTTTATGACATGCATGTTGCATTGATGTGGTTGTTGAGATATTTCATTTATTTGATGCAAGTTCCAGATGATTACCTTGTCCTTCTTCTCCTTGGGGTGAGTTGCATCTGCAGCTTCCATCTGCATTTTGGGGCAGCAGGGCGCGATGCCACAAGATTAGCCGTCAGACATGGATTCGATTCATAATCAATAAATTCAGGGGTAGAGGCAAAGGAAGCTAACTTGCCTTTGTCAAGATAACAATGATTCTGGTGAAAACAGAGATAACTTCTGGTTGTTTCAGATTGATCCCTATATAAGTGTAAATAAGCTTCGACACTTGTGAACCGTAAATTAAATGTTTGCTTCGATCAATCCAGTTTTATAGTTGTGTTGGTTGCAGCAATTTAGTTCTATAATTAGTTCTGTTTGGATTAATTTGGGCACGGTGTGTGTCTGGATAAGAGGAAAAGTCTCGACAAAGGGAGCAAACCCACATGTGTTTCATCATCCAACTAAAAATAGCACTGCACGCGTTGTTGCATCCATCATTTACTTTATTTCGGGTTTATTATGACACGGAAATCTATTTTGCAAGTATTAGAGAACATTCATGATGATGTAGACAATTTAACACAAAGAATAACAATAGGTGGCATGATTCCTCTGATCATAAGTTTTGGTCTTTTTGCACTTGCATCTTAAGATGAAACTATTAGGCAAGACTAATGAGTTGTGACAATGTTTGCAATGGAAAGATCAAAACATTGTTCGTGCAATGGGTTTGATTGGGCCACATTGCAGAAACTTCAAGATGCAAGATAAAATAGTTGGTATCACCCCTTGAAAGACATGATGGCTTTTTTTTGTTAAAACACAACATTACATTGCCAAACATGGATGGTACAATACCCGCTCGAGGTCGTTCAAGGGGCGTGGTGGTCAAATGGTAACTTATTGTCACCACTACATGTATGAAATATTCAGTGTTGTGCATGACCAAATCATTACCGAGTTTAATAAACGCTTTGCCGAAAGATCTACTCAATTGTTGAGATGCATTGCTTTTCTTGATCCAAGGAACTCATTTGCTAATTTTGATGAAGACGAACATGTTGAACTTGCCGAGATGTATGTTGGTGACTTCTCCATAAACGAGATTTCTTGTGTCCATAAAAACCAACTTGAAACATTCATTTGCTGATGTGAGAGCTAATCCAGATTCTGTGAGTTGTAATAACCATGGATTCTTGATGTGAAGATGCTTTAGATTAATAGACATGTCATTTTTTATTTGGTATATCGTCTCATTGAGTTGCAACATTGATTTTGCCAATTGCAACCACATCAGTGGAAAGAGATTTCTTAGCTACGAGTATTATCAAGACTGAGTTGACGTATAAAATGGGGTGATGATTGGATGACTTATAGCATGGAGTGCTATATTGAGCGAGACATATTTGCAAGTATTAATGATAATGCTATTGCATATCTCTTTCAATCCTAAATATCTCGCAAAGGGGTTTGCCTCGTCATAGTCGTAAGTTTTTAGATTTGCATCAACGATAATTATTTCACTTTATATTTATGCCTTTTCTTAAAATTATACTTTTGATGCCTTTAAGGTGTTGGTTCTTCTTCTACCATTAATCATGTTATGAGAGGCACAAATGAAGTAAACAATTGGTTCAACACTGTTTTTTATTCTCATATTATTGTTTGAAGTTTTATCATGTGTTGGTGGATTGTTAAGCACTGAGTTCAAATTATAGATTTATTGAGCAATTGAGCTTTGTTTTGTATGTTTTCGCACACGTTTTTGTTGGAACGAATAACAATAAAATTAATCAACTTTACTCAGTGGTGGTTATATGAAATGGTGCTAATATGGGGCACGCTAGATATCAAGGCCAATTCCAGTGATGCCCGGTCTTGGCCATGGTGGAGCGAGAGTTCAAGGCTAGTGTGTTGGTCACGGTTGCACTTGTGGGCCGCATGGATCTCGGGGACCCTGCATTGGGGAGCCCGTCCAGAGCACGCGCGAGAGAGACGAGATAAGAAGCGACAACGAGCTCACGCTGTCAGGGGCGATGGACGGGAGGCCGAGAAGGAGGAGGCTATGGAGTTTGTCTCCACGGATCAACGATTACATGCCATGGATGGCACCGGTCGCCGCGGATCTCCCTCGACGTCAACGGGGCATGACGATGATGGTCTCCCTCGATGTGGTGGCCTCACAGGAGGAGGAAGTGGTGGGGGGGTTGCGCGACACAAGGGATGTTAGCAGCGACGCCAGGCACCTCAATTTGTGGCGGACGACCACTACTGCAACCATGGGGTGGTGAGCGGCGGGGATGAAGGATCGAGCCACGAGCTGCTCATGCGCCCGCAACCCTAGTTTCATGCTATTATATTATTAATCTTGCATGCTTTATATGTAATTTTATATCATTTGGGGAACTAACCTAGTGCCCAGTGCCATTGTTTTTGCCTATTTTATTGTTTCGCAGAAAAATAGTACCAAACAAAACCCAAACTTTACGGTGATTTTTTCTGGACCGAAAGGGACCCTGGAAGCTTCGGGAGGAGGCCATAAGATTTACGAGTGGGCCATGAGCTCACACGATGCGCCCCATGGGGGGCACACCACCTGAGCTTGTGGGCCCCTCGTAGCTCCATTGGACCTAATTCCACTTTCATAAATTCCCTAAAATCCCAAAACCACCATAGCGAGAACCGAAACAATTATTCCACCACTGCAAGCTTGCGTTCTTCCAGGATCCCATCTGGAGGCCTTCGTCGATACTCTTCCAGAGGGGGAATCAATCATGGAGGGCTTCTACATCAACCTTGATGCACCTCCGATGATGGGTGAGTAGTTCACCACATACCTACGGGTCCACGTTGATTAGCTAGATGGCTCTCTCTCTCTGATCTTCAATACAATGTTCACCTCGGAGTTCTATTCATGTATTATTCTTTTGTGGTGTGTTTGTCAGGATCTGATGAATTGTGGTTTATGATCAGATTATTATTCGAAAGTAATTGAGTGTTTTCTGAACTTTATTATGTGTGATTGTTATAGCTATGTAATGCTTTGCGATCTATGATTTTTCTTTGACCAAGTTGATGATTAGATCTTTAGTGGTAATCATGATCTTAATTTTTGCTTTGGGTATAAAAACATGCATGGGTATGAGGACTTGTTTCTTACAACCATATATTTGTGATTGGGATAATCATGATCTTAATTTGTGCTTTGAAGACACCCGTTAAGATGTGCTTGCAATGAGACGTAGTGGGGGATGTGTCCAAATTACATCTTGACCGGTTCGTGATCTGCATCAAGAGCCAGTTGTCCAACTGTAGGCCCTATCTGTCAAGCAGGGTTACCTTGGTTATTACTCCTATAAAGGATGGTGTAGTATGTGATACGCCCATTTTGCATCATGTTTTCCTACTATTTATTTATGATGTTTTTGATCAATATAATACTTTGTGGTGCAATTATAATGCCTTTTCTCTCTTAAGTTGCAAGGTTTACAAGAAGAGGGAGATTGCCGGCAGCTGGAATTCTGGACCTAAAAAAGCTACATCAGAGATACCTATTCTGCACAACTTCAAATGAGCTGAAATTTCATAGAGAATTATTTTGGAATATATAAAAAATACTGGAAGAAAGACATACCAGAGGGGGCCCACGAGGCATCAGGGCGTGCCCACCCTCTAGGCACGCCCTGGTGGCTTGTGGGGCCCTGTGCAGCCTCAGTGGCCCATCTTCTGCTATATGATGCCATTTGCCTAGAAAAACATAAGGAGAGGACACATTCGGGACAAAGCATCACCGTATCGAGGGCAGAACCTAGACATGAGCACTTTTGCTCTCCGACGGAGCGATTCCGCCGGGGACACTTCCCTCCGGGAGGGGGAAATCAAAGTAATCGACATCACCAACAACCCTCTCATCGTGGGAGGACTAATCTTCATCAACATCTTCACTAGCACCATCTCATCTCAAACCCTAGTTCATCTCTTGTATTCAATCTTTGTCTCAAAACCTCAGATTGGTACCTGTGGGTGATGTCGCTTGAACTACGTCGATATTTCCCCAAAGAGGAAGGGATGATGCAGCACATCTACGGTAGGTATTTCCCTTAGTTATGAAACCAAGGTATCAATCCAGTAGGAGAACCAAGCAACACTATGTAAACGGTACCTGCACACAAAGAACAAATACTTGCAACCCAACGCGCATAAGGGGTTGTCAATCCCTTCTTCGGGTAACGGCATAGGAAATTGTCAAGTTACGGGATAAAATTGTGATAGATTGGATAAATAGATCTCGATAAAATGCGAAATAAAAGATGCAAATAAAAAGTGCAGCAAAGTATTCTTGGGTTTTTGGAATAATAGATCTGAAAACAAAAGTGGCAAATAATAGATCGTAAAGCAAATATGATGAAGAATAGACCCGGGGGCCGTAGATTTCACTAGTGGCTTCTCTCAAGAAATAACACATGGTGGGTAAACAAATTAATGTTGGGCAATTGATATAACCTTAAATAATTATGACGATATCCAGGCAATGATCATTATATAGGCATCACGTCCAAGATTAGTAGACCGACTCCTGCCTGCATCTACTACTATTACTCCACACATCGACCGCTATCCAGCATGCATCTAGTATATTAAGTTCATTGAGAAATGGAGTAATGCAATAAGAACGATGACATGATGTAGATAAGATATATTCATGTAGGAAAGACCCCATCTTGTTATCCTTAATAGCAACGATACATACGTGTCTTGCTACCCCTTCTATAACTAGGAAAGAACACCGCACTGAAGGAAATATGCCCTAGAGGCAATAATAAAGTTGTTATTTATATTTCCTTATATCATGATAAATTTTTATTATTCATGCTAGAATTGTATTAACCGGAAACTTAGTACATGTGTGAATACATAGACAAACAGAGTGTCCCTAGAATGCCTCTACTAGACTAGCTCGTTAATCAAAGATGGTTAAGTTTCCTACCATAGACACGTGTTGTCATTTGATGAATGGGATCACATCATTAGAGAATGATGTGATGGACAAGACCCATCCGTTAGCTTAGCATAATGATCGTTTAGTTTTATTGCTATTGCTTTCTTCATGACTTATACATGTTCCTCTAACTATGAGATTATGCAACTCCCGAATACCGGAAGAACACTCTGTGTGCTATCAAACGTCACAACGTAACTGGGTGATTATAAAGATGCTCTACAGGTGTCTCCGAAGGTGTTTGTTGGGTTGGCATAGATCAAGATTAGGATTTGTCACTCCATGTATCGGAGAGGTATCTTTGGGCCCTCTCGGTAATGCTCATCACTATAAGCCTTGCAAGCAATGTGACTAATGAGTTAGTTACAGGATGATGCATTACGGAACGAGTAAACAGACTTGCCGGTAACGAGATTGAACTAGGTATGATGATACCGACGATTGAATCTCGGGCAAGTAACATACCGATGACAAAGGGAACAACGTATGTTGTTATGCGGTTTGACCGATAAAGATCTTCGTAGAATATGTAGGAGCCAATATGAGTATCCAGGTTCCACCATTGGTTATTGACCGGAGATGTGTCTTGGTCATGTCTACATAGTTCTCGAACCCGTAGGGTCCGCACGCTTAACGTTCGATGACGATTTGTGTTATGAGTTATGTGATTTGATGAACCGAAGTTTGTTCGGAGTCCCGGATGAGATCACGGACATGACGAGGAGTCTCGAAATGGTCGAGACATAAATATTGATATATTGGAAGGCTATATTCGGACATCGGAATGGTTCCGGAGAAGTTCGGATATTTTCCGAAGTACCGGGAGGTTACCGGAACCTCCCGGGGAGTTGATGGGCCTTAGTGGGCCTTAGTGGGAAGGAGAGGCAGCAGCTAGGAGGTGGCGCACGCCCCTCCCAAGCCTAGTCCGAATTGGACAAGGGGTTGGGGGCGCGGCCCCCCTCTCCCTTCCTTCCCCCTTCTCCTTTAGGTGGAAACCTACTAGGACTTGGAGTCCTAGTAGGATTCCCCTTCTCCCGGCGCGCCTAGCTTGGCCGGCCGGCCTCCCCCTCCCTCCTTTATATACGGGGCAGGGGGCATCCTAGAACACACAAGTTTCTCTTAATCGTGTGCGGTGCCCCCTCCACAGTTACACACCTTGGTCATATCGTCATAGTGCTTAGGCAAAGCCCTGCGCCGGTAACTTCATCATCACCGTCGCCACGCCGTCGTGCCGACGGAACTCTCTCTCGACCTCAACTGGCATCGAGCTGAACGTGGAGGTGCTGTACGTTCGGTGCTTGGATCGGTTGGATCGCGAAGACGTTCGACTACATCAATCGCGTTACTAAACGCTTCCGCTTTCGGTCCACGAGGGTACGTGGACACACTCTCCCCACTCGTTGCTATGCTTCTCCTAGATAGATCTTGTGTGACCATAGGAATTTTTTTGAATTACTATGTTCCCCAACAGTGGCATCCGAGCCAGGTCTATGCGTAGATGTTATATGCACGAGTAGAACACAAAGAGTTGTGGGCGTTAATAGTCATACTGCTTACCAGCAATGTCTTACTTTGATTCAGCGGTATTGTTGGATGAAGCGGCCTGGACCGACATTACATGGCCACGTTCATGAGACTGGTTCTACCGACGTGCTTCACACACAGGTGGCTAGCGGGTGTCTATTTCTCCAACTTTAGTTGAATCGAGTTTGACTACGCCCGGTCTTTGTTGAAGGTTAAAACAACACACTTGACGAAAAATCATTGTGGTTTTGATGCGTAGGTAAGAACGGTTCTTGCTAGAAGCCCATAGCTGCCATGTAAAACTTGCAACAACAAAGTAGAGGACGTCTAATTTGTTTTTGCAGGACTTGCTGTGATGTGATATGGTCAAGACGTGATGATATATAAATTGTTGTATGAGATGATCATGTTTTGTAAAAGTTATCGGCAACTGGCAGGAGCCTTATGGTTGTCGCTTTATTGTATGAAATGCAATCGCCATATAATTGTTTTACTTTATCACTAAGCGGTAGCGATAGTCGTAGAAGCAATAATTGGTGAGACGACAACGATGCTACGATGGAGATCAAGGTGTCAAGCCGGTGACGATGGTGATCATGACAGTGCTTTGGAGATCAAAGGCACAAGATGATGATGGCCATATCATATCACTTATTTTGATTGCATGTGATGTTTATCCTTTATGCATCTTATTTTTCTTAGTACGACGGCAGCATTATAAGATGATCCCTCACTAAATTTCAAGGTATAAGTGTTCTCCCAGAGTATGCACTGTTGCTACAGTTCGTCGTGCCAAGACACCACGTGATGATCGGGTGTGATAAGCTCTACGTTCACATACAACGGGTGCAAGCCAGTTTTGCACACGCAGAATACTCGGGTTAAACTTGACGAGCCTAGCATATGCAGATATGGCCTCGGAACACTGAGACCGAAAGGTCGAGCGTGAATCATATAGTAGATATGATCAACATAGAGATGTTCACCATTGAAAACTACTCCATCTCACGTGATGATTGGACATGGTTTAGTTGATATGGATCACGTGATCATTTAGATGACTAGAGGGATGTCTATCTAAGTGGGAGTTCTTAATTGAACTTTAATTTATCATGAACTTAGTACCTGATAGTTTTTGCATGTCTATGTTGTTGTAGATCAATGGCCCGTGCTACTGTTCCCTTGAATTTTAATGCGTTCCTAGAAAAAGCTAAGTTGAAAGATGATGGTAGCAACTACACGGACTGGGTCCGTAACTTGAGGATTATCCTCATTGCTGCACAGAAGAATTACGTCCTGGAAGCACCGCTAGGTGCAAGACCCGCTGCAGGAGCAACTCCGGACGTTATGAACGTGTGGCAGAGCAAAGCTAATGACAACTCGATAGTTCAGTGTGCCATGCTTTACGGCTTAGAATCGGGACTTCAACGACGTTTTGAACGCCATGGAGCATATGAGATGTTTTAGGAGTTGAAGTTAATATTTCAAGCAAATGCCCGGATTGAGAGATATGAAGTCTCCAATAAGTTCTATAGCTGCAAGATGGAGGAGAATAGTTCTGTCAGTGAACATATACTCAGAATGGGTACCACAACCACTTGACTCAACTGGGAGTTAATCTTCCTGATGATAGTGTCATTGACAGAGTTCTTCAATCACTACCACCAAGCTACAAAAGCTTCGTGATGGACTATAATATGCAAGGGATGAATAAAACAATTCCCAAGCTCTTCGCGATGCTAAAGGCTGCGGAGTTAGAAATCAAGAAGGAGCATCAAGTGTTGATGATTAACAAGACCACTAGTTTCAAGAAAAGGGAAAAGGGAAGAAGGGGAACTTCAAGAAGAACGACAAGCAAGTTGATGCTCAAGTGAAGAAGCCCAAGTCTGGACCTAAGCCTGAGACTGAGTGCTTCTACTGCAAAGGGACTGTTCACTTGAAGCGGAACTGCCCCAACTATTTGGCGGATAAGAAGGATGGCAAAGTGAAAGGTATATTTGATATACATGTTATTGATGTGTACCTTACTAATGCTCGTAGTAGCGCCTGGGTATTTGATACTATTTCTATTGCTCATATTTGCAACTCGAAACAGGGGCTACGGATTAAACAAAGATTGGCTAAGGACGAGGTGACGATGCGCGTGGGAAATGGTTCCAAAGTCGATGTGATTGCAGTCGGCACGCTGCCTCTACATCTATCGTCGGGATTAGTTTTAGACCCGAATAATTGTTATTTGGTGCCAGCGTTAAGCATGAACATCATATCTGGATCTTGTTTGATGCGAGACGGTTATTCATTTAAATCAGAGAATAATGGTTGTTCTATTTATATGAGTAATATCTTTTATGGTCATGCACCCTTGATGAGTGGTCTATTTCTGTTGAATCTTGATAGTAGTGATACACATATTCATAATATTGAAGCCAAAAGATGCAAAGTTAATAATGATAGTGCAACTTATTTGTGGCACTGCCGTTTAGGTCATATTGGTGTAAAGCGCATGAAGAAACTCCATGCTGATGGGCTTTTGGAATCACTTGATTATGAATCATTTGATGCTTGCGAACCATGCCTCATGGGCAAGATGACTAAGACTCCGTTCTCCGGAACAATGGAGCGAGCAACTGACTTATTGGAAATAATATATACTGATGTATGCGGTCCGATGAGTGTCGAGGCTCGTGGCGGGTATCGTTATTTTCTGACCTTCACAGATGATTTAAGCAGATATGGGTATATCTACTTAATGAAACATAAGTCTGAAACATTTGAAAAGTTCAAAGAATTTCAGAGTGAAGTGGAAAATCACCGTAACAAGAAAATAAAGTTTCTATGATCTGATCGTGGAGGAGAATATTTGAGTTATGAGTTTGGTCTTCATTTAAAACAATGTGGAATAGTTTCGCAACTCACGCCACCTGGAACACCACAGCGTAATGGTGTGTCCGAACGTCGTAATCGTACTTTATTAGATATGGTGCGATCTATGATGTCTCTTACTGATTTACCGCTATCATTTCGGGGTTATGCTTTAGAGACGGCTGCATTCACGTTAAATAGGGCACAATCTAAATTCATTGAGACGACACCATATGAACTGTGGTTTGGCAAGAAACCCAAGTTGTCATTTCTTAAAGTTTGGGGCTGCGATGCTTATGTGAAAAAGCTTCAACCTGATAAGCTCGAACCCAAATCGAAGAAATGTGTCTTCATAGGATACCCAAAGGAGACTGTTGGGTACACCTTCTATCACAGATCCGAAGGCAAGATATTCGTTGCTAAGAATGGATCCTTTCTAGAGAAGGAGTTTCTCTAGAAAGAAGTGAGTGGGAGGAATGTAGAACTTGATGAGGGAATTGTACCTTCTCCCAAATTGGAAAGTAGTTCATCACAGAAATCAGTTCCAGTGATTCCTACACCAATTAGTGAGGAAGTTACTACCGAACCTCGTAGGTCAACCAGAGTACATTCCGCACCAGAGTGGTACGGTAATCCTATTCTGGACGTCATGTTACTAGACCATGACGAACCTACGAACTATGAGGAAGCGATGATGAGCCCAGATTCCGCGAAATGGCTTGAGGTCATGAAACCAGTGGACTTTGGTTAACTTGCCCGATGATCGGCAAGCCATAGAGAATAAATGGATCTTTGAGAAGAAGACTGACGCTGACGGTAATGTTACTATCTACAAAGCTCGACTTGTTGCGAAAGGTTTTCGACAAGTTCAAGGAGTTGACTACGATGAGACCTTCTCACCCGTAGCGATGCTTAAGTCTGTCCGGATCATGTTAGCAGTTGCCGCATTTAATGATTATGAAATTTGGCAAATGGATGTCAAAACTGCATTCCTTAATGGATTTATTAAAGAAGAGTTGTATATGATGCAACCAAAAGGTTTTGTCGATCCTAAAGGTGCTAACAAAGTGTGCAAGCTCCAGTGATCCATTTATGGACTGGTGCAAGCCTCTCGGAGTTGGAATATACGCTTTGATAGTGTGATCAAAGCATATGGTTTTATATAGACTTTTGGAGAAGCCTGTATTTACAAGAAAGTGAGTGGAAGCTCTGTAGCATTTCTAATATTATATGTGGATGACATATTGTTGATTGGAAATGATACAGAATTTCTGAATAGCACAAAAGGATACTTGAATAAGAATTTTTCAATGAAAGACCTCGGTGAAGTTGCTTACATATTGGGGATCAAGATCTATAGAGATGGATCAAGACGCTTAATTGGACTTTCACAAAGCACATACCTTGATAAGATTTTGAAGAAGTTCAAAATGGATCAGTCAAAGAAAGGGTTCTTGCCTGTGTTACAGGGCGTGAAGTTGAGTGAGACTCAATGCCCTACCACTGCAGAAGATAGAGAGAAAAATGAAAGTCATTCCCTATGCCTCAGCCATAGGTTCTATCATGTATGCAATGCTGTGTACTAGACCTGATGTGTACCTTGCTATAAGTATAGTAGGGAGGTACCAAAGTAATCCAGGAGTGGATCACTGGACAGCGGCCAAGAACATCCTGAAATACCTGAAAAGGACTAAGGATATGTTTCTCGTTTATGGAGGAGACAAAGAGCTCGTCATAAATGGTTACATCGATGCAAACTTTGACTCTGATCCGGATGACTCTAAGTCACAAACCGGATACGTATTTATATTGAACGGAGGATCTGTCAGTTGGTGCAGTTCCAAGCAGAGCGTCATGGCGGGATCTACGTGTGAAGCGGAGTACATAGCTGCTTCGGAAGCAGCAAATGAAGGAGTCTGGAAGGAGTTCATATCCGATCTAGGTGTAATACCTAGTGCATCGGGTCCAATGAAAATCTGTTGTGACAATACTGGAGCAATTGCCTTGGCAAAGGAATCCAGTTTTCACAAGAGAACCAAGCACATCAAGAGACGCTTCAATTCCATCCGCGATCTAGTCAAGGAGGGAGACATAGAAGTTTGCAAAATACATACGAATCTGAATGTTGCAGACCCGTTGACTAAGCCTCTTCCACGAGCAAAACATGATCAGCACCAAGACTCCATGTGTGTTAGAATCATTACTATGTAATCTAGATTATTGACTCTAGTGCAAGTGGGATACTGAAGGAAATATGCCCTAGAGGCAATAATAAAGTTGTTATTTATATTTCCTTATATCATGATAAATTTTTATTATTCATGCTAGAATTGTATTAACCGGAAACTTAGTACATGTGTGAATACATAGACGAACAGAGTGTCCCTAGTATGCCTCTACTAGACTAGCTCGTTAATCAAAGATGGTTAAGTTTCCTAGCCATAGACATGTGTTGTCATTTGATGAACGGGATCACATCATTAGAGAATGATGTGATGGACAAGACCCATCCGTTAGCTTAGCATAATGATCGTTTAGTTTTACTGCTATTGCTTTCTTCATGACTTATACATGTTCCTCTGACTATGAGATTATGCAACTCCCGAATACCGGAAGAACACTTTGTGTGCTATCAAACGTCACAACGTAACTGGGTGATTATAAAGATGCTCTACAGGTGTCTCCGAATGTGTTTGTTGGGTTGGCATAGATCAAGATTAGGATTTGTCACTCTGTGTATCGGAGAGGTATCTTTGGGCCCTCTCAGTAATGCTCATCACTATAAGCCTTGCAACCAATGTGACTAATGAGTTAGTTACGGGATGATGCATTACAGAACGAGTAAACAGACTTGCCGGTAACGAGATTGAACTAGGTATGATGATACCGACGATCGAATATCGGGCAAGTAACATACCGATGACAAAGGGAACAACGTATATTGTTATGCGGTTTGACCGATAAAGATCTTCGTAGAATATGTAGGAGCCAATATGAGCATCCAGGTTCCGCTATTGGTTATTGACCGGAGATGTGTCTCGGTCATGTCTACATAGTTCTCGAACCCGTGGGGTCCGCATGCTTAACATTCGATGACGATTTGTGTTATGAGTTATGTGATTTGATGAACCGAAGTTTGTTCGGAGTCCCTTAAGAGATCACGAACATGACGAGGAGTCTCGAAATGGTCGAGACATAAAGATTGATATATTGGAAGGCTATATTCGGACATCGGAATGGTTCCGGAGAAGTTCGGATATTTTTCGGAGTACCGGGAGGTTACCGGAACCTCCCGGGGAGTTGATGGGCCTTAGTGGGCCTTAGTGGGAAGGAGAGGCAGCACCCAGGAGGTGCCGCACACCCCTCCCAAGCCCAGTCCAAATTGGACAAGGGGTTGGGGGCGCGGCCCCCCTCTCCCTTCCTTCCCCCTTCTCCTTTTGGTGGAAACCTACTAGGACTTGGAGTCCTAGTAGGATTCCCCTTCTCCCGACGCGCCTAGCTTGGCCGGCCGGCCTCCCCCTCCCTCCTTTATATATAGGGGCAGGGGGCACCCTAGAACACACAAGTTTCTCTTAATAGTGTGCGGTGCCCCCCTCCACAGTTACACACCTCGATCATATCGTCGTAGTTCTTAGGTGAAGTCCTGCGCCGGTAACTTCATCATCACCGTCGCCATGTCGTCGTGCTGACGGAACTCTCCCTCTGCCTCAACTGGATCAAGAGTATGAGGGATGTCATCGAGCTGAACGTGTGCTAAACGCGGAGGTGCCGTACATTCGGTGCTTGGATCGGTTGGATCAGAAGACGTTCGACTACATAAACCGCGTTACTAAACGCTTCCGCTTTCGGTCTACGAGGGTACGTGGACACACTCTCCCCGCTTGTTGCTATGCTTCTCCTAGATAGATCTTGCATGATCGTAGGATTTTTTTTGAATTACTACGTTCCCCAACACGCACGATCGAACCCATCACCAAACCAAACATAGCGCCCAGGTGGGTTGTGCCCCCTCGGGGCACCCCTCTGCTACTTCTTTGGCCCAAGTTGTTCCTTCTGGTCCATAAAAATTCTCCAAAAAGTTTCACTGCGTTTGGACTCCGTTTGGTACTGATATTCTGCGAAGTAAAAAACAAGAAAAAAACAGCAACTGGCACTGGGCACTATGTCAATAGGTTAGTCCCAAAAAATGATATAAAGTTGCTATAAAATGATTGTAGAACATCCAAGAGTGATAATATAACAGCATGAAACAAGCAAAAATTATAGATACATTGGAGACATATCAGCATCCCCAAGCTTAATTCCTACTCATCCTCGAGTAGGTAAATGATAAAAACAGATTTTTTGATGTGGAATGTTGCCTAACATGTTCATCACATATTATTTTCTTTTGTAGCATGGACATTTGGACTTTTATATGATTCAAAGCAATAGTCTAGTTTTGACATGAAGATTTTAATACTGAAGCATATCAACAAGCAACCATGTCTTTCAAAATATTAACACTAAAGCAAGTTATCCCTAGCCCATCATGCTCAATCATTGATTCATTCATGAAACACACTCGCATATTAGCTATACCCAATGCTCAAGTACGATCATAGTGCCCCTTAGTTGGTGCTTTATAAGAGAAGATGGAGACTCAAATAAAAATAAAAATAAAAATTGCATAAAGTAAATAGAAAGGCCCTTCGCAGAGGGAAGTAGGGATTTGTAGAGGTGCCAGAGCTCAAAGCTTAAATTGAGAGATAAAATTTTTGAGAGGCATACTTTTCCCGTCAATGAAAACGACCGAGTAATTCCCAACACTTTCCATGCTAGATATATCATCGGAGGTTCCCAAACAGAAAATAAAATTTATTCCTTTTTCCACCATTCTTTCACAATCCATGGCTAGCCGTATCCACAGGTGCCCTCCCAACACTTTCCAAAGAATTTATTATTTGACAACATAAAGTAAATTTCTTTTTCATTTCAGGACTGGGCATGCCTATTACCACCGCACACTCATGCAATGACAAGTGAATAAACACTCATCTTGAGAATAACACATCTAGCATGGAAAATATTGGCCACCCCCTGCCACTTCATGAGCGGTACGAAGAAAATTTATTTTGAATATTAGAGATGGCACATACAAATTTGCTTAAAATGGCACGGGAATACCACATATAGGTAGGTATGGTGGACTCGTGTGGCAAAACTGGGTTTAAGGATTTTGGATGCACAAGTAGTATTTCTACTTAGTACAAGTGGAGGCTAGCAAATAGATTGAGAAGCATCCAACCAAGAAACGAAAAATCACGTAAGCGAGCATTAAGCATAACCAACACCGAATAATGCACCACAAGTAGGATATAATTTCATTGCATAACTATTGACTTTCGTGCTTGCATAGGGAATTACAAACCTTAGCACCAATATTCTTACTAAAGCATAATTACTCACCAACATGACTCACATATCACTATCACCATATCTCAAAACTATCACAAATAATCAAGTTTATTTTGTCCAATGATCTTCATGAAAGTTTTTATTATATCCCTCTTGAATATCTATCACTTTGGGACTAGTTTCATACGTTGCTTTTGATATCTCAAACAAATCTAAGTGAAGAACATGAGCATAAAATTTTTCGTCTCTCAAAATAATACTATAAGTTAAGCATGAGAGAGTTTTCTTCAAAAATTTACTAACTCTCAAACAAATCTAAGTGAAGCATGAGAGCATTTCTTCAAAAATATTAAAGCACACCGTGCTCAAAAAGATATAAGTGAAGCACTAGAGCAATTTCATAGCTCAAAAAATTTAAGTGAAGCACATAGAGCAATTCTAACAAATCATGACATAATTTTGGCTCTCTCAAATAGGTGTGTTCAGCAAGGATACTTGACACAAAACAAATAGAAAAACAAGCAAAGACTCATATAATACAAGACACTCCAAGCAAAACTCATGATATGTGATGAATAAAAATATAGCTCCAAGTAAAATATCGATGGTCGTTAGAAGAAAGAGGGGATGCCACTCGGGGCATCCCCAAGCTTAGTTGCTTGTTTCTCTTTGGATAATAACTTGGGGTGCCGTGGGCATCCCCAAGCTTAGTCTCTTCTTACTCCTTATTCCTTCATCCATCGTGATCTCACCCAAAACTTGAAAAATTCAATCACACAAAACTTAACAAAACCTTCGTGAGATCCGTTAGTATAACAAAGCAAATCACCACTCTAAGTACTGTTGCAAACACATTCATATTTTATTATTGCATTATATCTACAATTCCAACTTTGCTATGGCTCATACCCCCCGATACAACCCAAAGGTTTATCAAAATAAGCACACAATACAATAAAAACAAAATCTGTCAAAAAAAGAACAGTCTATAGCAATCTGAAGTCTTTGAATACTTCTGTAACTCCAAAAATTCTTAAAAATTAGGACAACATAGACAATTTGTATATAAATCTTGTGTAAAAAATTCAGAATTTTATCATGCTTCTGTAATTATAAACAATTCTGGTACTGGCACACAAAGTTTCTGTTTTTCAACAAGATCAAATCAACTATCACCCAACATAATCCCAAAGGCTTTACTTGGCACAAAAACTAATTAAAACATAAAAACGCAATCATAGCAGTAGCATAATTGTGCAAACACTCAAGAACAAAAAGAAAAGGGAAAAATAATTTTTATTCATTGGGTTTCCTCCCAACAAGCGCTATCGTTTTATGCCCCTAGCTAGGCATAATGCATAGATCTAAGTATTGTCATCTTTAGTTCGAGATCCATAGGATGCGCTCATGATTGATTCATATGATGGCTTAATTATTGTTCTAGGGAAGTGTTCCATTCCCTTTCTTAGTGGAAATTGGAATTTAACATTGCCTTCTTTCATATCAATCACGGCGCCTATAGTGCGTAAAAACGGTCTACCAAGTATAATTGGACAAGGCGGATTGCAATCAATATAAAGAACAATAAAATCTATGGGCACACAATTCCTATTTGCAAGAATAAGAACATCATTAATTCTTCCCATAGGATTTTTAATAGTAGAATCCGCCGAGTGCAAATTAAGAGAACATTCTTCAATATCGGTAAGACCAAGCACATCACATAAAGATTTTGGAATTGTGGAAACACTAGCACCCAAATCACATAAAGCAAAGCACTCATAATTTTTAATCTTGAATATGATAGTAGGTTCCCATTCATCATGCAATTTTCTAGGAATTGAGATCTCTAATTCAAACTATTCTTCCAAAGCTTTCATCATGGCATCTATGATATGTTTAGTAAAAGCTTTATTTTGTTCATAAGCATGGGGTGAATTTATCATGGATTGCAACAAAGAAATACAATCAATCAAAGAGCAATTATCATAACTAAAGTCTTTGTAATCCAAAAGAGTGGGCACATCACTAGTTAAAGTTTTGACCTCTCCAAACCCACTTTTATCAATTTTTTCATCAAGATTTTCACCCTCCAAATTATCGGGACGCCTTCTAACTAAAGTTGACTCTTCTTCAGTCCCTTTATCATCAATTTTAATCTTACTAAACAAAGAATCAATAGAAGAAACACCGATCACTTTAAGATCTTCATCATTTTTATGAAAGCAATCACTAGAAAGCGCTCTTTCTAAAAATTCTCTTTTAGCTCTAAGCATAGCGGTTCTTTTCTTGCTTTCATCCATAGAAACATATAAAGCCTTAATTGATTCCTCAACCTTGGGTAAAAAAAATTTTAGCTTGAGATTTTCTACATCATGAGAAATTCCAGCAATGCTTTGATGACCCACAAGTATAGGGGATCAATCGTAGTACTTTCAATAAGTAAGAGTGTCGAACCCAACGAGGAGCAGAAGGAAATGACATATTGTTTTCAGCAAGGTAATGTCCGCAAGCACTGAAATTGTAGGTAACAAGTTGTTTGATAGCAAGATAATTCGTAACAAGCAAGTAACGGTAACGGTAACAAAAGTGCAGCAAGGTAGCCCAATCCTTTTGAGGCAAAGGACAGGCCAAAACGGTCTCTTATGATAAGCAAGGCGTTCTTGAGGGTACACGGGAATTTCATCATATTACTTTCATCATGTTGGCTTGATTCGTGTTCGCTACTTTGATAATTTGATATGTGGGTGGATCAGTTCTTAGGTGTTGTTCTTACTTGAACAAACCTCCTACTTATGATTAACCCCCTCGCAAGCATCCGCAACTACGAGAAATGTATTAAGATAAAATCTAACCATAGCATTAAACTTTTGGATCCAAATCGGTCCCTTACGAAGTAGCGCATAAACTAGGGTTTAAGATTTTGTCACTCTAGCAACCCATCATCTAATAACTACTCCACAATGCATTCCCTTAGGCCCGAATATGGTGAAGTGCCATGTAGTCGACGTTCACATGACACCACTAAGGGAATCACAACATACATATCATCAAAATATCGAACACATATCAAGTTCACATGATTACTTGCAACATGACTTCTCCCGTGACCTCAAGAACAAAAGTAACTACTCACAAATAATAATCATGCTCAAGATCAAAGGGGTATTAAATAGCATAATGGATCTGAACATATAACCTTCCACCAAATAAACCATATAGTAATCAACTACAAGATGTAATCAACACTACTAGTCACCCACAAGCAACAATCTAAGGTTCCGGTACAAAGATTGAACACAAGAGATGAACTAGGGTTTGAGAGGAGATGGTGTTGTTGAAGATGGCCCTCCCAAAGATGGTAGAGTTGTTGGTGATGATGATGATGACGATGGTTTCGCCCTCCAGGAGGGAAGTTCCCCCGGCGGAATCGCTCCACCGGAGGGCAAAAGTGCTCCTGCCCAAGTTCCGCCTCGAGACGGTGGCGCTTCGTCTCGAAAGTCATCTCCTTATTTTTTTTTTCTAGGTCAAAATGACTTATTTACCAGAAGGGGGCACCGGAGATGGGCCGAGGAGGGCACAACCCACCAGGGCATGCCTGGGCTCCCTGGCGCGCCCAGGTGGGTTGTGCCCACCTAGTGGGCCCCCTCTGGTAGTTATTTGCTCCAATAATTCTTAAATAATCCATAAAAAATCTCCGTGAAGTTTCAGCTTATTTGGAGTTGTGCAGAATAGGTAGCTCTGATGTGCTTTTTCAGGTCTAGAATTCTAGCTGCCGGTATTCTCCCTCTTTGTG
Organism: Triticum aestivum; assembly: GCF_018294505.1. Classification (NCBI taxonomy): domain Eukaryota; kingdom Viridiplantae; phylum Streptophyta; class Magnoliopsida; order Poales; family Poaceae; genus Triticum; species Triticum aestivum. The sequence continues at coordinate 484,435,418 of NC_057805.1, forward strand.
TAAACCTTGCATATTATAAGAGAAAATGCATTAGAATTACTCCCAAAAGCATTATTATGCATAAAAACATTATAAATACAGTAGGAAAACATGATGCAAAATGGACGTATCAACTCCCCCAAGCTTAGACCTCGCTTGTCCTCAAGCGAGAACCGAAATCGAAAAACATGTCCACATGCTTGGAGTGAGAGGTGTCGATAAAAACAAAATACGGACATAGATGCATCATGCGTATTATTGTAACAACAAAAACTTTAACATAAAACTTTATCAAATAACTTTTATCACATAACTTTTATCATATAACTTCTCATGAACAAGTAACAATTCATCACAACATTGAAGTATAAAGCATAAACCTTGTTGAAAACCAACAAACTATGTTCTCAGTCAACTTTGCAACTACAATTCATCATATTTTCAGGAAGGGTCACGTATCGGAGCCTTTAAGAAAGTCCACATACTCAACCATCATTTAATCTTCTATGATTGCTAACACTCACAGCGTATCCATGAACAAAAAGTTTCAACCGGACACGTAGAAAGATAGGGGCTTATAGTTTCGCCTCCCAACGTATTCACCTCAAGGGTGATGTCAACAATAATAACTCATGCCTACTCATATCCAACTAGATATATGTGCCTAGATCTTTCCTCACCACATGATGCTTGCAAAAAGAGAAAAATAAAAAGGAATAGAGAAGAAAACTTTGACTCTTCATAAAAGTAAACGCATAAAAGTAAAAGATAGGCCCTTCGTAGAGGGAAGCGGAGGTTGTCATGCACTTATTTGTTTGTATGCCAAATCCCTTAATGCCAAAGAACGTCACGTTATATTGCCCCTTATGATAGCAACCTTTATTATGCAGTTTGTCGCTTTTATTCTTTGCCATCACAAGTTCGTACAACGCTCAATTTTCTCTTACACTAAATGATCCAACACTTTTCGAGGCAATTTTTATTATCTTATTGCACCGATGACAACTTACTTGAAGGATCTTACTCAATCCATAGGTAGGAATGGTGGACTCTCAAAATAAGATTTGGGTTAAGGGTTTTTGGATGCACAAGTAGTATCTCTACTTAGTGCGGAATTTTTGGCTAGAAAAGATACTGAGCAAGCACCACATGTTAAAGGATCTATGACAATATAACTTCTATGTGAATATGAACAAACATAAATCATTACGTTGTCTTCCTTGTCCAACGTCAACTATTTTGACACAAAATATTTAATGGGGGCTCACAATCATAAAAGATGTCCATGATAGGGTATTAGCATGTGAATCTTCTCTTCCCTTATTAATTCTTTCATGAGTTGCATCATTGACCAATGCTATGTTTGTCAATATCCAACAAATTTTACCACTTATACTTTTCCTTATGTGATGTCATTACTTACCATAAGATTAGCATATGATCTTTTTCATTTATTTTCGAAACATGAAGGTAAAAAAAGAAAACTCAAACTACTCTTTATTATATATCTCGCACATGATTACATCTATAGATAGATCACTAAGCAAACACTCGAAAAGAAAGGATCGAACTAAACTTTATTCAACTAAATCATAGGAAAACTAAAGATTGAACTAAAATAGATGAAAGCAAAGATAGTGGGGGTGATATGATACCGGGACACCTCCCCCAAGCTTGGCACAAGCCAAGGGGAGTGTCCATACCATGAACTCAAGTCTCCTTTGGTGATGAAGAAGGTGGTGGTGGTGATGAGGTAGCGATCTTATCTTCCGGTTTCCATGGCAATGGCTCACCATCATAAGAGGAGGAACGAGTCTCGCGAGTCCTGTAACTGGCAGCCAAACTCATACCTTTAAACCTTGCCTCGTATTCAAAGATTTGGTTTTGGAGATCATAGATTTGGCTTTGCAGAAAGTTGATTTGCTCATTCAAGGTGAAGACGATGTCCTTCATGGATTTGCCATCCACCTTGAGATCACGGGTGTAATCCGCGATCATGAGGTGATTGGCATTGAGTCCACGTTCCACCATCCCCTTGCACTTGAAGACCTCCTGCTCCATAGCTTTGAGCCTAGCCTCCATGGTTCCCTTCCCCTTGGGACCCTGGACGTCCCGGATATGGAGCACCCCCTCACGCATCTCAATGGCTTGAGGGTGCTGCATCACCTCCCACAAATAAGGGTTGATGACGTTCTCGAAGAACTTGTCCTTGGAGGAGCTTGAAGCGGCCATGGCGATCTAGATCTGTCAAAAAACAGCAAGAAAGAAAAACAGAAGATTTCTCCGCGATACGGTGTTCAATACGTTCGGGGGTATATAAAGATTTTTTTATCTTGGGAAGCAAGCAAACGGGGGGAAAACCGAGTCGGGAAGGTTCCCGAGGTGGGCACAACCCACCTGGGCGCGCCAGGGGACCCTGGCGCGCCCTGGTGTCTTGTGCCCTCCTCGGGTGCCTTCCTGGTTGTTTCTTATTTTCCTAATTTTTAATATATTCCAAAATTGACAGAAAATATTTTTGCGGATTTTTTGGAGTTCGTTTACTTACCGTATCACGTACCTCCTCTTTTTTAATTATTCTGGAGTGTTCCAGAAGGTCTCCTTTATGTGTTCCTCAGGTGTCATAGTTTGAATAATGTTGCTTTCAATATTAATAGGCGTACCTGAGATGTAGTGTTTAATTCTTTGCCCATTGACAACCTTTGGGTTAGTACCTTCAGAGTTATTTATTTTGATGGCTCCAAAACGATAAACCTCTTCGATGATATATGGTCCTTCCCATTTAGAGAGGAGCTTTCCTGCAAAGAATAACGAGAGTTGTACAAAAGAACATATTCACCAACTTTGAATTCCTGCTTTTCGATTCTTCTATCATGACATCTTTTAACTTTTTCTTTAAATAGTTTGGCATTTTCATAGGCTTGGGTTCTCCTTTCATCTAGTGAGCTAATATCACATAACCTCTTTTCACCGGCAAGTTTGAAATCATAGTTGAGTTCTTTAATTGCCCAATATGCTTTATGTTCTAACTCAAGAGGCAAATGACCAGCTTTTCCATAAACCATTTTGTAGGGAGACATACCCATAGGATTTTTATATGCTATTCGATAGGCCCAAAGTGCATCATCCAATTTCTTGGACCAATTCTTTCGGGACCTATTAACAGTTTTATGTAATATTAGTTTTATTTCTCTATTGCTAAGTTCAACTTGACCACTAGATTGAGGATGATAGGGTGATGCAATTATATGGTTAACATCACATTTAGAAAGCATTTTACGGAAAGCACACCATGAATAAAGTGTGAACCACCATCAGTCATTAAATATCTAGGGACCCCAAACCTCGGGAAAATAACTTCTTTAAGCATTTTAATGGAAGTGTTATGATCAGCACTACTGGTTGGAATAGCTTCTATCCACTTAGTAATGTAATCAACAACAACCAAAATGTGTGTAAACCCATTAGAGGAAGGAAAAGGTCCCATATAATCAAAACCCCAAACATCAAATGGTTCAACAACAAGTGAATAATTCATAGGCATTTCTTGACGCTTACCAATATTACCAATTCGTTGACATTCATCAAAAGATAAAACAAACTTACGGGCATCCTTGAAGAGAGTAGACCAATAAAAACCAGATTGCAATACCTTGTGAGCAGTTCTACCTCCCGCATGATGCCCTCCATAAGCCTCGGAGTGACATTTCCATAGGATTTGTTCCTGTTCATGCTCAGGTACACAACGTCTAATAATACCATCTACTCCTTCTTTATAAAGATGTGGGTCATCCCAAAAGTAATGTCTTAAATCATAGAAGAATTTTTTTATTTTGTTGGTATGTGAAACTAGGTGGTATGTATTTAGCAACAATATAATTAGCATAGTCAGCATACCAAGGAGTATTATGAGAAACATTTATTGCAGCTAATTGTTCATCAGGAAAGCTATCATTAATAGGTTGTGGGTCATCAAGGATATTCTCTAACCTAGAAAAGTTATCAGCTACGGGGTTCTCAGCTCCTTTTCTATCAGTTATATGTAAATCAAATTCTTGTAGCAAGAGAACCCACATAATGAGTCTAGGTTTAGCATCTTTCTTTTCCATAAGATATTTAATAGCAGCATGATTGATGTGAACAGTAACTTTAGAATCAACAATGTAAGATCTGAATTTGTCACAAGCAAACATAACTGCGGGAAATTCTTTTTCAGTAGTAGCATAATTTCTTTGGGCACTATCTAGAGTTTTGCTAGCATAATGGATAACATTTAGTTTCTTATCAACCCTTTGTCCTAGAACAGCACCAACAACATAATCACTAGCATCACACATAATTTCAAATGGCAAGTTCCAATCAGGTGGTTGAACAATAGGTGCAGAAGTTAAGGCTTTCTTAAGTGTTTCAAAGGCTTCTACACAATCATCATCAAAAACAAATGGAACATCCTTTTGTAAAAGATTTGTAAGAGGCCTAGAAATTTTAGAGAAGTCTTTAATAAATCTCCTATTGAAACCAGCATGACCGAGGAAACTACGAATACCTTTAACATCTTTAGGACAGGGCATTTTCTCAATTGCATCAACTTTAGATTTATCCACTTCAATAACTCGTTCAGAAATTTTATGCCCCAAGACAATACCTTCATTAACCATAAAGTGGCACTTCTCCCAATTCAAGACAAGATTAGTTTGCTCACATCTCTACAAAACTCGATCAAGGTTGCTTAAGCAATCATCAAAAGAAGATCCATATACAGAAAAATCATCCATGAAAACCTCAACAATCTTTTCACAAAAATCAAAGAATATAGCAGTCATACATCTTTGAAAGGTAGCAGGTGCATTGCATAAACTAAAAGGCATACGTCTATAAGCATAAGTTCCAAAAGGGCAAGTAAACATGGTTTTCTCTTGATCAGGTTGTGAAACAGGTATTTGAGAAAAACCAGAATATCCATCAAGGAAGCAAAAGTGTGTGTGCTCTGATAATCTTTCTAGCATTTGGTCAATAAAAGGAAAGGGGTAATGATCTTTTCTAGTTGCTTTATTTAATTTTCTAAAATCAATTACTATCCTATAGCCAGTAACAATTCTTTGTGGAATGACTTCATTTTAATCATTAGGAACAATGGTAATACCTCCTTTCTTAGGGACACAATGAACGGGACTCACCCATCGACTATCAGCTATGGCCTATGGGATAGATTATATCTGCTTCCAGAAACTTTAATATTCCAGTTCTTACCACTTCTTTCATCTTAGAATTCAAACATCATTGATGATCAACAACGGGTTTAGCATCAGGTTCCATATTAATCTTGTGCTGACAGAGAGTGGGACTAATGCCCTTAAGATCATCAAGAGTATATCCAATAGCAGCTCGGTGCTTCTTTAGAACTTTCAATAATCTTTCTTCTTCATGTTCTTAAAGGTTAGCACTACTAATAACAAGATATATCTTTTTCTCATCAAGATAAGCATATTTTAGAGTGTCAGGCAATTGTTTCAATTCAAACACAGGATCACCTTTAGGTGGAGGAGGGCCTCCTAGAGTTTTAGTAGGCACATTATGTTTGAGCAGAGGTCGTTGTTCAAAGAAAATTTTATCTATCTTATTTCTTTCATTCATATGCATATCATTTTCATGGTCTAGCAAATATTGTTCTCGTGGATCAGTAGGAGGCACGGCAATAGAAGCAAGACCAATTATTTCATCCTTACTAGGTAATTCTTTCTTGTGAGGTTGTCTATTAAACTTGGAAAAATTAAACTCATGAGACTCATCACCAAAGCTAACACTGACAGTTTGTTTATGACAATCTATTGTAGCATTGACAGTGTTCAAGAAAGGTCTACCAAAGATAATGGGACATAAGTCATCTTGTGGGGAACCAAGAACTAGAAAATCAATAGGGTATTTTATTTTCTCACACAAGACTTCAACATCTCTAACTATCCCAAGTGGTGTGATGGTGTCTCTATTAGCAAGTTTAATAGTAACATCTATGTCTTCTATTTCAGCGGGTGCTATGTCATTCATAATTTCTTGGTATAAGGTAAAAGGAATAGCACTCACGCTAGCACCTAAATCACATAAACCATGATAGGAATGATCTCCTATTTGGACTGAGACAATAGGCATGCCAACAACAGGTCTATGTTTATCTTTTTCATCGAGTTTGGCAATTCTAGTAGCTTCATCACAGAAGTAAATAACATGCCCATCAATATTTTTTACCAGGAGATCTTTAACCATAGCAACACTAGGTTCTACTTTAATTTGTTCAGCAGGTTTAGGTGCTCTAATATGACTTCTGCGAACCACAGTTGAAACCTTAGCATGTTCCTTTATCCTAAAAGGGAAAGGTGGCTTTTCAATATAAGCAGTAGGCACAACTGGATCAACATTGTAAATGATAGTTTCATCTTTAGCTATGTCGGGTTCTTTAATTTCTTCTTTAATAGGCGGGCGATATTTAAACCACTTCTCCTTAGGGAGGTTAACATGAGTAGCAAATGATTCACAAAAAGAGGCTACTATCTCAGAGTCAAGTCCATATTTAGTGCTAAACTTGTTAAAAGAATCGGTATTCATAAAAGATTTAACACAATCAAATTCAAGCTTAATACCTGACTCTTTACCTTCGTCGAGTTCCCAATCTTCAGAGTTGGGTTTAATTCTTTCTAAAAGATCGCACCTGAATTCAATAGTATTCTTCATAAAAGAACCGGTACAAGAATTATCGAGCATGGATCGATCATCATGAGAAAGCCGAGCATAAAAATTCTGAATGATAATTTCTCTTGAGAGCCCATATAACATTGACTTAAGCCTCTCCCAAGCTAGAGCGATACTTTCTCGTTCACGAGGCCAAAAATTATATATAATTCCGATCACGATGAACTAGATGCATAGGATAATTTTTTGGTGAAATTCCAATTTCAATTGATTCCAATTCCAAGATCCAATATTATCACATAGCCTATACCATGCCAATGCTTTTCCCTTCAAAGATAAAGGGAAAACCTTCTTCTTAAGTTCATCTCCGGGCAAACCTGCACGCTTAAATAATCCACATATATCAAGTGCATAACAGGATGTTCAGTTCCACCTCTTGCATAAGGATTAGCTAGCAGTTGTTCTATCATACCCGAAGGAATTTCATAACCAATATTTTCAGTAGGTGCAGTAGGTTGAGGGGCAACTAATTGTGGTTCTGGTCGAGGTGAAGATACCCCGAACAAACCCCTCAAAGGATGATTCTCCATAGTAACCAATGATAATAAATTTCAGTACGTAGTAATAATTTTTCCTTACCAATTTCCACTTCCTCCCTCCGTCACGGTTTAGAAGGCACAGTTAGATTTACGTGTGTTTCCAAAATAGACAAGATTTAAGGCGCCAATGCAATTACTCCTACTAGTACTCCATGCATGCAACCGTGTGAATCCTGCTGCTCACTTTGGGGTGTAATTGATGCATGCATGGTGTGAACGTTTGTGTGTAAAAGCTAGTTCTGCATGCATGCGTCAGGGTTGCTCATTTAGTGGCTATGGGGTTACTGTGCATTGATTTTTCAAGCAATTAGGTGCTGTGCTATTAACTATGTTGCTATTTTTCAGTCGCATGCAAAGGAAACTAGAGCCAATCGTGAAACACCTTGGTCCCAGAGATTTCTGATGTACGCCTTCTAAACTGTGACGGAGGGAGTACCAAAAGTGCTTCACTCCCCGGCAACGGCGCCAGAAAAGAGCCTTGATGACCCACAAGTGTAGGGGATCAATTGTAGTCCTTTCGATAAGTAAGAGTGTCGAACCCAACAAGGAGTAGAAGGAAATGACAAGTGGTTTTCAACAAGGTAATGTCTGCAAGCACTGAAATTGTAGGTAACAAGTTGTTTGATAGCAAGATAATTTGTAACAAGCAAGTAACGGTAATGGTAACAAAAGTGCAGCAAGGTAGCTCAATCCTTTTGAGGCAAAGGACAGGCCAAAACGGCCTCTTATGATAAGCAAAGCGTTCTTGAGGGTACACGGGAATTTCATCATATCACTTTCATCATGTTGGCTTGATTCGTGTTCGCTACTTTGATAATTTGATATGTGGGTGGATCAGTGCTTAGGTGTTGTTCTTACTTGAACAAACCTCCTACTTATGATTAACCCCCTCGCAAGCATCCGCAACTACGATAAAAGTATTAAGATAAAATCTAACCATAGCATTAAACTTCAGGATCCAAATCGGTCCCTTATGAAGTAGCGCATGAACTTGGGTTTAAGCTTCTATCACTCTAGCAACCCATCATCTAATAACTACTCCACAATGCATTCCCTTAGGCCCAAATATGGTGAAGTGCCATGTAGTCGACGTTCACATGACACCACTAAGGGAATCACAACATACATATCATCAAAATATCGAACACATATCAAGTTCACATGATTACTTGCAACATGACTTCTCCTGTGACCTCAAGAACAAAAGTAACTACTCACAAATAATAATTATGCTCAAGATCAGAGGGGTATTAAATAGCATAATGGATCTGAACATATAATCTTCCACCAAATAAACCATATAGTAATCAACTACAAGATGTAATCAACACTACTAGTCACCCACAAGCAACAATCTAAGGTTCCGGTACAAAGATTGAACACAAGAGATGAACTAGGGTTTGAGAGGAGATGGTGCTGTTGAAGATGTTGATGGAGATGGCCCTCCCAAAGATGGGAGAGTTGTTGGTGATGACGATGACGATGGTTTCCCCCTCCGGGAGGGAAGTTCCCCCGGCGGAATCGCTCCACCGAAGGGCAAAAGTGCTCCTTCCCAAGTTCCGCCTCGAGACGACGGCGCTTCGTCCCAAAAGTCCTCTCCTTATTTTTTTTCTAGTTCAAAATGACTTATATACCAGAAGGGGGCAACGGAGGTGGGCCGAGGAGGGCACAACCCACCAGGGCGCGCCTGGGCTCCCTGGCACGCCCAGGTGGGTTGTGCCCACCTGCTGGGGCCCCTTTGGTAGTTATTTGCTCCAATAATTCTTAAATAATCCATAAAAAATCTTCGTGAAGTTTCAGCTTATTTGGAGTTGTGAAGAATAGGTAGCTCTGGCGTGCTTTTTCAGGTCCAGAATTCCAGCTGCCGGTATTCTCCCTCTTTGTGTAAACCTTGCATATTATGAGAGAAAAGGCATTAGAATTACTCCCAAAAAAATATTATGCATAAAAACATTATAAATACAATAGGAAAACATGATGCAAAATGGACGTATCATGCTTCTAGACATATCATCAATCTTATTCGACTTTTCTTCTATCGTATTATTGAAAACTTTTTGAGCATATTATTCTCAAGACCAGAGGGGTTCCTACTATTATTGTAAGATGGATTACCATAGGAATTACCATAATTGTTAGAGGAATTTCGAGGAAAAGGCCTAGGATTAAAATTACCTCTATAAGCATTGTTATTAAAATTGGCAAAATTCACATCAACGGGATCACCATTTTGCTCAATCAAAGTAGACAAAGGCACAACATTAAGATCAATAGGAGCACTTTTATTGGCAACTAGTTTCATAAGAGCATCAACTTTCTCACTCAAATTCCTAATTTCTTCAACTGAATTAACCTTTTTACTAGTAGGTGCTGTTTCGGTATGCCATTGTGAATAATTTGCGATAATATTATCAAGCAATTTATTAGCTTCACCCAAAGTAATTTCCATAAAAGTACCACCCGTGGTGGAATCCAAAAGATTTCTAGAAACAAAGTTCAAACCCGCATAAAATTTTTGTATGATCATCCAAAGATTTAAACCATGAGTAGGACAATTTCGTAGCATCAACTTCATTCTTTCCCAAGATTGCGCAACATGTTCATGCACAAGTTGCTTAAAATTCATGATTTGAGTTCTAAGGGAAATAAGTTCCGCGGGCGGAAAATACTTAGTAATAAAAGCATCTTTGCACTTATCCCAGGAATCGATACGTTGGCGAGACGACCACGATGCTACGATGGAGATCAAGGTGTCAAGCCGGTGACGATGGAGATCATGACGGTGCTTTGGAGATGGAGATCAAAGGCACAAGATGATGATGGCCATATCATGTCACATATTTTGATTGCATGTGATGTTTATCTTTTATGCATCTTATTTTGCTTAGTACGGCGGTAGCATTATAAGATGACCCCTTACTAAAATTTCAAGGTATAAGTGTTCTCCCTGAGTATGTACCGTTGCGACAGTTCGTCGTGCCAAGGCACCACGTGATGATCCGGTGTGATAAGCTCTACATTCACATACAACGGGTGCAAGAAAGTTTTGCATGTGCGGAATGCTCGGGTTAAACTTGACGAGCCTAGCATGTATAGTCATGGCCTCGGAACACTGGAGACCGAAAGGTCGAACGTGAATCATATAGTAGATATGATCAACATAGAGATGTTCACCATTGAAAACTACTCCATCTCACGTGATGATCGGACATGGTTTAGTTGATTTGGATCACGTGATCATTTAGATGACTCGAGGGATGTCTATCTAAGTGGGAGTTCTTAAGTAATATGATTAATTGAACTTAATTTATCATGAACTTAATTGTGATAGTTTTTGCATATCTATGTTGTGGATCAATGGCCCATGCTACCGTTCCCTTGAATTTTAATGCCCTAGAGAAAGCTAAGTTGAAAGATGATGGTAGCAACTACATGGACTGGGTCCGTAACTTGAGGATTATCCTCATTGCTGCACAAAAGAATTATGTCCTTGATGCACCGCTAGGTGCAAGGCCTGCTGCAGGAGCAGATGCTGATGTTATGAACGTCTGGCAAGCTCGATCTGATGACTACTCGATAGTTTAGTGTGCCATGCTTTACGGCTTAGAATCGGGACTTCAAAGACGTTTTGAACGTCATGGAGCATATGAGATGTTCCAGGAGTTGAAGTTAATATTTCAAGCAAATGCCCAAGTTGAGAGATACGAAGTCTCCAACAAGTTCTATAGCTGCAAGATGGAGGAGAACAGTTCTGTCAGTGAACACATACTCAGAATGTCTGGGTATCATAACCACTTAACTCAGCTGGGAGTTAATCTTCCAGATGATAGTGTTATTGATAGAGTTCTTCAATCACTGCCACAAAGCTATAAAGGCTTCGTGATGAACTATAATATGCAAGGGATGGAAAAGACTATTCCCGAGCTCTTCGCAATGCTCAAAGTTGCGGAGGTAGAAATCAAGAAGGAGCATCAAGTGTTGATGGTTAACAAGATCACTAGTTTCAAGAGAAAGGGCAAAGGAAAGAAGGGGAACTTCAAGAAGAATGGCAAGCAAGTTGCCACTCCCGAGAAGAAGCCCAAGTCTGGACCTAAGCCTGAAACGGAATGCTTCTACTGCAAAGGAATTGGTCACTGGAAGCGAAACTGCCCCAAGTATTTGGCGGATAAGAAGGATGGCAAAGTGAAGAAAGGTATATTTTATATACTTGTTATTGATGTGTACCTTACTAATGCTCGTAGTAGTGCCTGGGTATTTGATACCGGTTCGGTTGCTCATATTTGAAACTCGAAATAGGGGATATGGATTAAAAGAAGATTGGCTAAGGACGAGGTGAAGATGCGCGTCGGGAATGGTTCCAAGGTCGATGTGATCGCCGTCGGCACGCTACCTCTACATCTACCTTCGGGATTAGATTTAGACCTGAATAATTGTTATTTGGTGCCAGCGTTGAGCATGAACATTATATCTAGATCTTGTTTAATGCGAGATGGTTATTCATTTAAATCAGAGAATAATGGTTGTTCTATTTATTTGAGTAATATCTTTTATGGTCATGCACCCTTGAAGAGTGGTCTTTTTTTTAAATCTCGATTGTGCTGATACACATATTCATAATATTGATGCCAAAAGATGCAAGTTGATAATGATAGTGCAACATATTTGTGGCACTGCCGTTTAGGTCATGTTGGTGTAAAGCGCATGAAGAAACTCCATGCAGATGGACTTTTGGAATCACTTGATTATGAATCATTTGATGCTTGTGAACCATGCCTCATGGGCAAGATGACTAAGACTCCGTTCTCCGGAACAATGGAGCGAGCTACTAACTTACTGGAAATAATACATACCGATGTATGCCAGTCCGATGAGTGTTGAGGCTCGCGACGGGTATAGTTATTTTCTAACCTTCACAGATGATTTGAGCAGATATGGGTATATCTACTTAATGAAACACAAGTCTGAAACATTTGAAAAGTTCAAAGAATTTCAGAGTGAAGTGGAGAATCATCATAACAAGAAAATAAAGTTTCTACGATCTGATCGCGAAGGCGAATATTTGAGTTACGAGTTTGGCCTTCATTTAAAACAATGTGGAATAGTTTCACAACTCACGCCACCTAGAACACCATAGCGTAATGGTGTGTCCGAATGTCGTAATCGTACTTTATTAGATATGGTGCGATCTATGATGTCTCTTACGATCTACCACTATCGTTTTGGGGTTATGCATTAGGGACAGTTGCATTCACTTTAAATAGGGCACCATCTAAATCCGTTGAGACGACACCGTATGAACTATGGTTTGGCAAGAAACCTAAGCTGTCGTTTCTTAAAGTTTGGGGTTGCGATGCTTATGTGAAAAAGCTTCAGCCTGATAAGCTCGAACCCAAATCGGAGAAGTGTGTCTTCATAGGATACCCTAAAGAGACTGTTAGGTACACCTTCTATCACAGATCCGAAGGCAAGAACTTTGTTGCTACGAATGGATCCTTTCTAGAGAAGGAGTTTCTCTCGAAAGAAGTGAGTGGGAGGAAAGTAGAACTTGATGAGGTAATTGTACCTTCTCTTAAATTGGAAAGTAGTTCGTCACAGAAATCAGTTCCAGTGATGCCTACACCTATTAGTGAGGAAGCTAATGATGATGATCATGAAACTTCATATCAAGTTACTACCGAACCTCGTAGGTCAACTAGAGCATGTTCCGCGCCAGAGTGGTACGGTAATCCTATTCTGGAAGTCATGTTACTAGACCATGACGAACCTACGAACTATGAGGAAGCGATGATGAGCCCAGATTCCGCAAAATGGCTTGAGGCCATGAAATCTGAGATGGGATCCATGTATGAGAACAAAGTATGGACTTTGGTGGACTTGCCCGATGATCGGCAAGCCATAGACAATAAATGGATCTTTAAGAAGAAGACTGACACTGATGGTAATGCTACTGTCTACAAAGCTTGACTTGTCGCGAAAGGTTTTTGACAAGTTCAAGGAGTTGACTACGATGAGACCTTCTCACCCGTAGCGATGCTTAAGTCTGTCCGAATCATGTTAGCAATTGCCGCATTTTATGATTATGAAATCTGGCAAATGGATGTCAAAACTAAATTCCTAAATGGATTTCTTAAAGAAGAGTTGTATATGATGCAACCAAAAGGTTTTGTCGATCCTAAAGGTGCTGACAAAGTGTGCAAGCTCCAGCGATCCATTTATGGACTGGTGCAAGCCTCTCGGAGTTGGAATATACGCTTTGATGAGGTGATCAAAGCATATGGATTTATACAGACTTTCGGAGAAGCCTGTATTTACAAGAAAGTGAGTGGGAGCTCTGTAGCATTTCTAATATTATATGTGGATGACATATTGTTGACTGGAAATTATATAGAATTTCTGGATAACATAAAAGGATACTTGAATAATAGTTTTTCAATGAAAGACCTCGGTGAAGCTGCTTATATATTGGGCATCAAGATCTATAGAGATAGATCAAGACGCTTAATTGGACTTTCACAGAGCACATACCTTGATAAAGTTTTGAAGGAGTTCAAAATGGATCAGTCAAAGAAAGGGTTCTTGCCTGTGTTACAAGGTGTGAAGTTGAGTCTGACTCAATGCCCGACCACTGCAGAGGATAGTGAGAAAATGAAAGTCATTCCCTATGCTTCAGCCATAGGTTCTATCATGTATGTCATGTTGTGTACCAGACCTGATGTGTGCCTTTCTATAAGTCTAACAGGGAGGTACCAAAGTAATCCAGGAGTGGATCACTGGACAACGGTCAAGAACATCCTGAAGTACCTGAAAAGGACTAAGGATATATGTTTCTCATTTATGGAGGTGACAAAGAGCTCGTCGTAAATGGTTACGTCGATGCTAGCTTTGACACTGATTCGGATGACTCTAAGTCACAAACCAGATACGTATTTATATTGAATGCTGGAGCTGTCAGTTGGTGCAGTTCCAAGCAAAGCGTCGTGGTGGGATCTACGTGTGAAGCGGAGTACATAGGTGCTTCGCAAGCAGCGAATGAAGGAGTCTGGATGAAGGAGTTCATATCCGTTCTAGGTGTAATACCTAGTGCATCGGGTCCAATGGAAATCTTTTGTGATAATACTGGAGCAATAGCCTTGGCGAAGGAATCCATATTTCACAAAAGTACCAAACACATCAAGAGACGCTTCAACTCCATCCGTGATCAAGTCAAGGAGGGAGACATAGAGATTTGCAAAATACATACGGATCTGAATTTGGCAGGCCCGTTGACTAAGCCTCTTCCACGAGCAAAACATGATCAGCACACACCATGGGTGTTAGGATCATTAAATTGTAATCTAGATTATTGACTCTAGTGCAAGTGGGAGACTGAAGAAAATATGCCCTAGAGGCAATAATAAAGTTGTTATTTACATTTCCTTATGTCATGATAAATATCTATTATTCATGCTAGAATTGTATTAACTGGAAACTTGATACATGTGTGAATACGTAGACAAAACAAAGTGTCCCTAGTATGCCTCTACTAGACTAGCTCGTTAATCAAAGATGGTTAAGTTTCCTGACCATAGACATGTGTTGTCATTTGATGAACGGGATCACATCATTAGGAGAATGATGTGATGGACAAGACCCATCCGTTAGCTTAGCATAATGATCGTTAAGTTTTATTGCTACTGCTTTCTTCATGACTTGTACATATTCCTTTGACTATGAGATTATGCAACTCCCAAATACCAAAGGAATACCTTGTGTGCTATCAAATGTCACAACGTAAATCGATGATTATAAAGATGCTCTACAGGTATCTCCGAAGGTGTTTTGTTGGGTTGGCATAGATCGAGATTAGGATTTGTCACTCCGAGTATTGGAGAGGTATCTCTGGGCCCTCTCGGTAATGCACATCAGAATAAGCCTTGCAAGCAATGTGACTAATGAGTTAGTTACGGGATGATGCATTACGGAACGAGTAAAGAGACTTGCCGGTAACGAGATTGAACTAGGTATGAGGATACCGACGATCGAATCTCGGGCAAGTAACATACCGATGACAAAGGGAATAACGTATGTTGTCATAACGGTTCGACCAATAAAGATCTTCATAGAATATGTGGGAGCCAATATGAGCATCCAAGTCCCGCTATTGGTTATTGACCGGAGAGGTGTCTCGGTCATGTCTACATAGTTCTCGAACCCGTAGGGTCCGCACGCTTAACGTTCGATGACGATTTGTATTATGAGTTATGTGTTTTGGTGACCGAAGATTGTTCGGAGTCCCGGATGAGATCATGGACATGACGAGGAGTCTCGAAATGGTCGAGAGGTAAAGATTGATATATTGGACGATAGTATTTGGACACCGGAATGGTTTCGAAGTGTTTCGGATATTTATCAGAGTACCGGGAGGTTACTGGAACCCCCTGGGGAAAGTAATGGGCCACATGGGCCATAAGGGAGAGAGAGGGCAGCCCACAAGGGGGTGGCGCCCCCCCCCCATGGGGAGTCCGAATTGGACAAGGGGAGGGGGCGCGGCCCCCCTTTCCTTCTTCCTCTCCCTCTCCTTTCCCCTTTCCCCCTCCGAAAGAAGGAAGGGGGCAACTAGGACTAGGAGTCCTAGTGGGTTTCCCCCCACTTGGCGCGCCCCTAGGGCCGGCCTCCTCCCCTCTCCTCCTTTATATACGGGGGCAGGGGGCACCCCAAAGCAAATCAATTGTTTCTTAGCCGTGTGTGGTGGCCCCCTCCACCGTTTACTCCTCCGGTCATATTGTCGTAGTGCTTAGGCGAAGCCTTGCGCGGATCACTTCACCATCACCGTCACCACGCCGTCGTGCTACGGAACTCTCACTTAACACTTTGCTGGATCAAGAGTTCGAGGGTCGTCATCGAGCTGAACGTGTGCAGGACTCGGAGATGCCGTACGTTCGGTGCTTGATCGGTTGGATCGAGAAGACGTTCGACTACATCAACCGCATTAAGCTAAAGCTTCCGCTTTCGGTCTACGAGGGTACGTGGACACACT
Source organism: Triticum aestivum (assembly GCF_018294505.1). Lineage (NCBI taxonomy): Eukaryota > Viridiplantae > Streptophyta > Magnoliopsida > Poales > Poaceae > Triticum > Triticum aestivum. Next base: position 484,451,693 of record NC_057805.1, read on the forward strand.
CTCCCCCTCTCATTACTATGCATCTCCTAGATAGATCTTGCGTTATTGTAGGAACTTTTTTTGAAATTACATGCTACGTTCCCAACAATCTGATCATAAACTCAAAGTTCATCGGATCCCAACAAACACATCGCAAAAAGAGTTAAATCAAATAGATCTCCAAGAGACCATTGTATCGAGAATCAAAAAGAGAGAAGAAGCCATCTAGCTACTGCCTACGGACCCGTAGGTCTACAATGAACTACTCACACATCATCGGAGAGGCACCAATGAGGATGATGAACCCCTCCGTGATGGTGTCTAGATTGGATCTCGTGGTTCTAGAACTTGCGGCACTAGAATTGTGTTTCGTCGACTCCCCTGGGGTTTTTCGAATATTGGGGTATTTATAGGGTGAAGAGGCAGTGCGGGAGGCCACCAAGGTGGGCAAAACCCACCAGGGCGCGCCTGGGCCCCCAGGCGCGCCCAGGTGGGTTGTGCCCCCCTCAGGGCACCCTCTGGTACTTCTTTGGCCCAATTTGTTCCTTCTAGTCCATAAAAATTCTCCAAAAAGTTTTGCTGCGTTTGGACTCCGTTTGGTACTGATATTCTGCGAAGTAAAAAACAAGCAAAAAAACAGCAACTGGCACTGGGCACTATGTCAATAGGTTAGTCCCAAAAAATGATATAAAGTTGCTATAAAATGATTGTAAAACATCCAAGAATGATAATATAACAGCATTAACCAAGCAAAAATTATAGATACGTTGGAGACGTATCAGTGGGTTGCTAGTAGTGTTGATTACATCTTGTAGTTGATGCTAGTTGGTTTATTTGGTGGGAAATTATATGTTCAGATCCTTGATGCTATTCAATATATACCCCTCTGGTCTTGGACATGAATATGATTTTTGAGTAGTTACTTTTGTTCTTGAGGACATGGTAGAAGTCTTGTCAAAAGTAATCATGTGAATTTGGTATTCGTTCGATATTTTGATGATATGTATGTTGTTGCTTCCTTTAGTGGTGTCATGTGAACGTCGACTACATGACACTTCACCATCTTTGGGCCTAAGGGAAGGCATTATGGATTAGAAATTACATGATTGGTTGCTAGAGTGACAGAAGTTTAAACCCTAGTTTATGCGCTATTCCATAAGGGGCTGATTTGGATACATATGTTTCATGCTATGGTCAGATTTATCTTAATTCTTCTTTCGTAGTTGCGGATGATTCCGAGAGGAGTTAATCATAAGTGGGAGGCTTGTTCAAGTAAGAACAACACCCAAGCACCGGTCCACCCACATATCAAATTATCAAAGTAGCGAACGCGAATTGAACGACATGATGAAAGTGACTAGATGAAATTCTCGTGTGTCCTCAAGAACGCTTTGCTTATTATAAGAGACCGTTCGGCTTGTCCTTTGCTACAAAAAGGATTGGGCTACCTTACTGCACCTTTGTCACCGTTACTATTTATTGCTCATTACAAATTACATTGCTATCAAATTATCTGTTACCGACAATTTTAGTGCTTGCAGAAAATACCTTGCTGAAAACCGCTTGTCATTTCCTTCTGCTCCTAGTTGGGTTCGACACTCTTACTTATCGAAAGGACCACGATTGATCCCCTGTACTTTTGGCTCATCAATATGCCCTATCCGTCGCATAGAGCTACCTAGGTTATTACTCCAACCGTAGGCCCTATCCGTCGCGCAGGGCTACAAACCCCAAGGTGAGATTTATCGGCATCCCCGTGAATCAAAAACTTGTTCACTATGCGGTTTCCTCGTTACCGATTTTATACTCTTTTCTTGCTCCCGTGTTTCGGCATCCCCGTGATCAAATCACGTTGTGTCTTGCTAGGCGATGATGCATACCTTCACACTGAGAGGGCGCTAAGAATACCTCTCTATCGTCTGAGGAGCAAATCCCAATATTTAGCTATCAAGTACCTTGTCTTACTTTACCGATGCACCCAAAAGTTGTCGTTATGATCACCCTGTTATGCGTGACATTTGACGAACCCCAAAGTAGATCGTCCGACATGAAGGTACTTGATACTCTCATGGTCTAAGGAATTATGCAGACGTTAACTTTCTCTGTGATGATACTTATAACTTAGTGACTATGTGATCTCAAAGTATAACAATCAATTGTGTCCATTCAACACAAGTGTTATGCGAACATTGTGTCCTCAAAGTTATTGGCATTGTTTGTTACAATAACTCATGCTCATGATCAGGAAAACATAATCATCATGGAACACTTGAGCCGATCTTAGAGGCGAGACTAGGAATCTGTTTTACCGTTTATTATTCCACAGCCATGCTAAATGAGTTTCCCTCTGAGCCTCTTGGATATACCTACTGGCTTGGGGGCATATTTTCTTCACTTCTGCCTAGAGCTTTAAGCTTCATTTATTCACAACTTGACAATGGACTATGCCTTGAATTGCAAGTTTTGTGTGAGAGGTTTCACTTAAAGTCATAACCAATAGTTGACTGCTAGTAGCGTACCCGGCGGTTGGAGCATATGCATCATACTCCCCGGTCTCTTCGCGAGCATACTAGAGAACACCCAAGTCTCATAGACTATGACGTTTAACAGTCGGGGATCATATAGGTGTGTTCTTTCATGAATGGTTTCTAGGACAACATATTTGCTACATGTAGCCAAGAAACGCATTAAGGCATCTTGTTAACATGCCTGACAGTTCTCTTACAGTTCTGAGAGTTTTGCATCTTCACTAGAGTGGGTTATCCGTTACTCCCCTTCATTAACCAATAGGCTGTTCTTCCCAAGTCCTAATTCACTCGATCTCCAATTGCAAAGGTTGGGTTACTACGATGGTGTAACACATATGGGTTTCATACTCATCTGTCTCGATGCATTATCTATCACATTTCGTGGTAGTCCCTTTGAAAAAGGATCTACCAGGTTTTTGTCTGTTTGAACATACATAACAGTTATTGCTCCAGGGTTTCTCAATTTCCTGACAGACTTCAAACATCTCTTCACGTGTCTAGATGACTTCGCCTTATCCTTATAATTTTTGTCATAATTCATAAGAATAATCGACACTAGTTGTTCAACCACAGGCAAGCCCATCGAGGGCTCAAACAACCACCCAGCCTCAATAGTGGCTATGTGTAAAGCAGAAAGTTTTGCTTCCATGGTTGACCTTTGTCAAAATGGTTTGCTTACAAGACCTTCATGATACCACGCCACCTTCATAAGTAAATACATACCCACTTGTGGCATAAATCACACCAACATAAGAAATCCAGCTCGAATCACCATATCCTTCAAGCACACGAAGTGCCTTGAATAGTGAATTTCATAACTCATTGTACTTCTCAGATGGCACAAGACTCTATCAAGTGCATGCCAATGATCACCCCCTATTTGACAAGAACCTATTCAGTTTGCACAGCAAAAGAGATATCATGTTAGACTACGGTGGCGTCGCAAGTTGTGACATGAGGCAAAACCCTAGCTTGTTTCGGTATGTCTTTGGTTGTGACCGGTAAGTCATATATAAAGGAGAACCCAAGCGGTTTTGTGTCGCGATTACAATCTCAAATGTACTTGGTTTCCAAGTCGTAAGTAACTGGACAAGAAAATAATCAACTTGTCTGCCAAGACATCAAAAAATAAAATGACAAAAGGAAGCAGCGTTGTATGTGGGCGGATCATTCACGTGCATGTCGCATGCCCATGCCCCGGCCCGAGCTCGGTGAGGCAGGGCGAGGCAAGGTGAGCATGCGCGTGTGTTGTTCTCTTTCTCTCCTCATACTCACCATATTAGGTAGTTGGAAGAACCTACTATATAGAGAGGTCCCACATCTACTCACTAGCGATTATATATGCGACTAAAGTTTGGAACCACCTCCTGCCATTGGGCCTTTGATATTTACTTTAGGAATTTCACAACTTGTACATGACCAAACCCATTACTTTTAAGAAGAACTCCCGAGTGCGCCGGTGAGTGTGGCTTTTGGGTGGACCGGACGTGTCGTAGTCCGATGTGGCGGATGCCTAGATGACCGCAAACCGCCTCTACGTCTGGTTCTGATTTGTGTAATTTATGACATCCGGTCCAATCCGAACTAATTAGATGATCGCCATTGAATGAAAAAAATGTTTGAACTGCGTGATTCAAATATTTAGGGGCGATTTGGTGATGCGAGCTGGAGTTGTCTTTCTGGGGGTAGCCGATGGACTGCTCTAACTCTTACACATGCTGGAGTACCATCGTAAGAGCATCTACAACCGGACTTAGCAAATCCGGCCCCTCAAACCCCTCAAATTTCCACAGTTGCAGCCGGACATCTCATACTAGATTCTCAAATCCATACAAAGACATGCAAACTAAAATAAACCTACGTACTACGTCGATCACCTAGCCACTCGTTGTCGGAGATGTCAACGATCTCCGTGCCCGGCCCCGGCAGCATGGGTGGTAGCCGCAGCTCTGGCTCCTCCGCCTTGAGTTCGGCGAAGAGCGCGTCAGACTCCTCCTGCTCCCACCGGAGGAACGCCCGGTTGGCCTCCACATAGGCCTCATCCTGGATGGACTCCAGGATGGCCTGCTGCTCCGCCATCTCCTTTGACTCGGCGACGGCGAACTCCGCCTCCGCCTGCTCCATGTTGAAGCTCGGCAGCTGCTGCTCCGGCTCCTACTGTTCCGCCTCCTCCACCTCCATCAGAGCCATCTCCTCCTCCTCCTATTCCCCCGGCTGCTCCTCCTACTGTTGGAAATATGCCCTAGAGGCAATAATAAATGGTTATTATTATATTTCTTTGTTCATGGTAATTGTCTATTATTCATGCTATAATTGTATTGTCCGGAAATCGTAATACATGTGTGAATACATAGACCACAACCTGTCCCTAGTAAGCCTCTAGTTGACTAGCTCGTTGATCAACAGATAGTCATGGTTTCCTGACTATGGACAGTGGATGTCATTGATAACGGGATCACATCATTAGGAGAATGATGTGATGGACAAGACCCAACTTAAGCATAGCATAAAAGATCGTGTAGTTTCGTTTGCTAGAGCTTTTCCAATGTCAAGTATCTTTTCCTTAGACCATGAGATCGTGCAACTCCCGGATACCGTAGGAGTGCTTTGGGTGTGCCAAACGTCACAACATAACTGGGTGACTATAAAGGTGCATTACGGGTATCTCCGAAAGTGTCTGTTGGGTTGGCACGGATCGAGACTGGGATTTGTCACTCCGTGTGACGGAGAGGTATCTCTGGGCCCACTCGGTAATGCATCATCATAATGAGCTCAATGTGACTAAGGCGTTAGTCACGGGATCATGCATTGCGGTACGAGTAAAGAGACTTGCCGGTAACGAGATTGAACTAGGTATTGGGATACCGACAATCGAATCTCGGGCAAGTAACATACCGATTGGCAAAGGGAATTGCATATGGATTGATTGAATCCTCGACACCGTGGTTCATCCGATGAGATCGTCGTGGAGCATGTGGGAGCCAACATGGGTATCCAGATCCCGCTGTTGGTTATTGACCAGAGAGGCTTCTCGGTCATGTCTGCATGTCTCCCGAACCCGTAGGGTCTACACACTTAAGGTCCGGTGACGCTAGGGTTGTAGAGATATATGTATGCGGAAACCCGAAAGTTGTTCGGAGTCCCGGATGAGATCCCGGATGTCACGAGGAGTTCCGGAATGGTCCGGAGGTAAAGATTTATATATGGGAAGTCTTATTTTGGTCGCCGGAAAAGTTTCGCACTTTATCGGTATTGTACCGGGAGTGCCGAAAGGGGTCCGGGGGTCCACCAAGGGGGTCCACCAGCCCCGGGGGTCCACATGGGCTGTAAGGGGTGCGCCTTGGCCTATATGGGCCAAGGGCACCAGCCCCAAGAGGCCCATGCGCAAGAGATAAGAAAAAAAAAGGGAGAGTCCTAAAGGGGGAAGGCACCTCCGAGGTGCCTTGGGGGGGGAAGGACTCCCCCCTGGCCGCACCCTTCCTTGGAGGAAGGGGCAAGGCTGCGCCCCCCCTCTCCCTTGGCCCTATATATAGTGGGGGGAAGGGAGGGCAGCACTATCTAAGCCTTGGGCGCCTCCCTCCTCCCCTGCAACACCTCTCTCTCTCGCAGAAGCTCGGCGAAGCCCTGCCGGAGACCCGCTACATCCACCACCACGCCGTCGTGTTGTTGGATCTCCATCAACCTCTCCTACCCCCTTGCTGGATCAAGAAGGAGGAGACGTCGCTGCACCGTACGTGTGTTGAACGCGGAGGTGCTGTACGTTTGGCACTCGGTCATCGGTGATTTGGATCACGGCGAGTACGACTCCGTCATCCACGTTCATTGGAACGCTTCCGCTCGCGATCTACAAGGGTATGTAGATGCACTCCCTTCCCTTCATTGCTAGTAGACTCCATAGATGCATCTTGGTGAGCGTAGGAAAATTTTAAATTATGCTACGATTCCCAACACCTACTCCTCCAGCTCCGACGAGTCCGGAGGTAGCCCGGCAGCGATGCGGGCGGCTGATAACCCACAAGTATAGGGGACCGCAACAGTTTTCGAGGGTAGAGTATTCAACCCAAATTTATTGATTCGACACAAGGGGAGCCAATTGCAAGTTTTAGCAGCTGAGTTGTCAATTCAACCACACCTGGAGATTAATTATCTGCGGCAATATGATCAGTAGCACAGTAATATGATAATTTTGATAGCAGTGATGATAGTAACAGTAACGATAACAGTGATAGCAATGATTTTGTAGCAAGTGTAGCAACAACAGTAGTAACTTAGCTGAAACAATATGTGGAAAATTCTTAGGCATTGGATCGGTGAATTCGTTGGATGATATTCATCATATAATAGTCATAACCTAGGGCGATACAAAACTAGCTCCGGTTCATAAATACAATGTAGGCATGTATTCCGTAAATAGTCATACGTGCTTATGGAAAGAAATTGCATGACATCTTTTGTCCTACCCTCCCGTGGCAGCGGGGTCCATAAGGAAACTAAGGGATATTAAGGCCTCCTTTTAATAGAGAACTGAAACAAAGCATTAACACATAGTGAATACATGAACTCCTCAAACTACGATCATCACCGGAAAGTATCCCGAATAATGTCACTCCGGGTTTACATATCATAATATGTAATAGGTGACTATAACTTGCAAGATCGGATCTAGAACATAGATATAATGGTGATAACATAAACGGTTCAGATCTGAAATCATGGCACCCGGGCCCAAAGTGACAAGCATTAAGCATGGCAAAGTCATAGCAACATCAATCTCAGAACATAATGGATACTAGGGATCAAGCCCTAACAAAACTAACTCGATTACATGATGAATCTCATCCAAGTCCTCACCGACCAGAGAGCCTACGAAGGAATTACTCACACCAGGTGGGGAGCATCATGGAATTGCCGATGGAGAAGGGTTGGTGATGACGAAGATCGAAGACCCCCCCTCTCCGGAGCCCCAAACGGACTCCAGATCTGGCCTCCCGATGAAGAACGGGAGGTGGTGGCGGCTCCGTCTCGTGAAACGCAATAATTCTTCCTCCCTGATTTTTTCTCCTAAAATAGGATTTTATAGCGTCGGAGATAGGGTCAACGGGGCCACCAGGTGGGCACAACCCACCTGGGCGCGTCAGGAGGGGGCGCACCTTGGTGGGTTGTGCTCCCCTAGGGACCCCCCCTCCGGTGGTTCTTGGCTCCAGTATTGTTCTTTTATTGTATAAAAAGTCTCCAAAAAGTTTCGTTCCATTTTGAGAACTTTTATTTCTGCACAAAAACAACACCATGGTAGTTCTGCTGAAAACATCATCAGTCTGGGTTAGTTTCATTCAAATCATGCAAATTAGAGTCCAAAACAAGAGTAAAAGTGTTAGTAAAAGTAGATACGACGGAGACGTATCAACTCCCCCAGCTTAAACCTTTGCTTGTCCTCAAGCAATTCAGTTGATAAACTGAAAGTGAAAAAGAAAAACTTTTACGAACTCTTTTGCTCTTGTTTACATAAATAAGCTTAAGTAGCACCTAGGTTTTCAGCAAAGATTATAACTAACCATGTCGACAATAACTCTTAAAAATTATATTAAGTCATGTCAATGGCATAATCAACTAGCGAGCAATAATAAGATATCTCAAATGACAACAATTTGTCAAAACAACCATGATATAATATGACAATCGTGGTATCTCGCTAGCCCTTTCTGAGACCGCAAAACATAAATGCAGAGCACCTCCAAAGTTCAAGCAGCGACTAAACATTGTAATTCATGGTAGAAAAGATCCAGTCATGATCAACATTAGCTATACACAATGCATATGATGACAATAGTGCTCTCAGATCTGGCGCTTATATGAGAAGGTGATGACTCAACATAAAAATAAATAGATAGCCCCTTCGCAGAGGGAAGCAATGATTTGCAAAGGTGCCAGAGCTCAAAATTTTAAAACAGAGATAAATGAAATTTTGAGAAATGCACCCTTCCTGTTTACTTCGCGACCATTAGTTATCGATATCTTCCATGCTAAACACATTAGAGGCGGTTCCCAAGCAATAAATGTAATGTTTACTCCCCCTCCACCAACAAACACATTCCACGGCTAGCCGAATCCACGGGTATCGTCCATACCAACAACAATCATGGGGGAGTTTTGTTTAATTATTTGCAATTTTTGAATTCGGGACTGGGAATCCCTATTACCGCCCCTCTCGTGCAAGGACGAGTGAATAAACACTCATTATGAGAATAACCCGCTTAGCATGGAAGATACTGACTACCTCCTGTCGCTTTATGAACAATCCAGGCACACAAAAACGAATGTTTATTTGAAGTTTTTTAGAGGTGTCACATGCAAATTTACTTAGAACGGCAGGGTAATACTGATGTCTACTACACAACCTTCTTCTTGTAGACGTTGTTGGGCCTCCAAGTGCAGAGGTTTGTAGGACAGTAGCAAATTTCCCTCAAGTGGATGACCTAAGGTTTATCAATCCGTGGGAGGCGTAGGATGAAGATGGTCTCTCTCAAGCAACCCTGTAACCAAATAACAAAGAGTCTCTTGTGTCCCCAACACACCCAATACAGTGGTAAATTGTATAGGTGCACTAGTTCGGCGAAGAGATGGTGATACAAGTGCAATATGGATGGTAGATATAGGTTTTTGTAATCTGAAAATATAAAAACAGCAAGGTAACAAGTGGTAAAAGTGAGTGTAACCGGTATTGCAATGCTAGGAAACAAGGCCTAGGGTTCATACTTTCACCAGTGCAAGTTCTCTCAACAATAATAACATAATTGGATCATATAACTATCCCTCAACATGCAACAAAGAGTCACTCCAAAGTCACTAATAGCGGAGAACAAACGAAGAGATTATGGTAGGGTACGAAACCACCTCAAAGTTATTCTTTCCAATCAATCCGATGGGCTATTCCTATAAGTGTCACAAACAGCCCTAGAGTTCGTACTAGAATAACACCTTAAGACACACATCAACCAAAACCCTAATGTCACCTCAAGTATCCGTGGGTATGATTATACGATATGCATCACACAATCTCAGATTCATCTATTCAACCAACACATAGAACCTCAAAGAGTGCCCCAAAGTTTCTACCGGAGAGTCAAGACGAAAACGTGGGCCAACCCCTATGCATAGGTTCATGGGCGGAACCCGCAAGTTGATCACCAAAACGTACATCAAGTGAATCAATAGAATAACCCATTGTCACCACGGTTATCCCACGCAAGACATACATCAAGTGTTCTCAAATCATTAAAGACTTAATGCGATTCTTCAAAGGGAAAACTCAATCCATTACAAGAGAGTAGAGGGGGAGAAACATCATAAGATCCAACTATAATAGCAAAGCTTGCGATACATCAAGATCGTATCACCTCAAGAACACGAGAGAGAGAGAGATCAAACACATAGCTACTGGTACATACCCTCAGCCCCGAGGGTGAACTACTCCCTCCTCGTCATGGAGAACGCCGGGATGATGAAGATGGCCACCGGTGAGGGTTCCCCCCCTCCGGCAGGGTGCCGGAACAGGGTCCCGATTGGTTTTTGGTGGCTACGGAGGCTTGTGGCGGCTGAACTCCAGATCTCTTCTGTTCCCCGATCATTTTAGGGTATATGGATATATATAGGCAGAAGAAGTACGTCAGGGGAGCCACGAGGGGCCCATGAGGATGGAGGGTGCGCCCAGGGGGGTGGGCGCGCCCCCCTGCCTCGTGCCTTCCTCATTGCTTTCTTGACGTGGACTCCGAGTCTCCCGGGTTGTTTTCTTTCCAAAAATAACTTCTCCAGAAGGTTTCATTCCGTTTCGACTCCGTTTGATATTCCTTTTCTTCGAAACACTGAAATAAGGGAAAAAACAGGAACTGGCACTGGGCTCTGGGTCAATAGGTTAGTCCCAAAAATAATATAAAAGTGCACAGTAAAGCCCATAAAACATCCAAGATGGATAATATAATAGCATGAATACTTCATAAATTATAGATACGTTGGAGACGTATCAAATACCGCATATAGGTAGATATATGGTGGACTCATCTAGAATAACTTGGGTTTTAGGATTTTGATGCACAAGAAGTACTCCCGCTTAGTACAGGCGAAGGCTGGCAAATAGGTTGAGAAGCGACCAGCTAGAGAGCGAAAACGGTCATGAACATGCATTATGCATAAGTAACATTGGATAGTAGCATGAGTAGGATATGAACACCATGAACATAAATATCATAGAGGCTATGTTGGTTTTGATTCAACTACATGCATGAACATGTGCTAAGTCAAGCCACTTGAAACATTCAGAGGAGGATACCATATCATCATACTACATCACAATCATTTTAACACAATGTTGACATCCAAGATAAATCATTATACACTCCTAGCTACTTAAGCATGGCATGAGAAACTATAATCTCTAATAGTCATTGCAAACATGTTTGATCATAATAGGCTGAATCATGGATACTAGGTTAAACATATTTACAAAAACAGAACAAGTTGAGTTCATACCCGTTTCTCTCTGCCACAGCCAGTTCATCAAATATCATCATTATTGCCTTTTACTTGCACGACCGAATGATATGAAAATAATAATAGTGCAAGACTGTCGTGGACTAAGCTGGAATATGCAAACATTTTATTCAAAAGGAGAAGACAAGGTAATTTGGGCTCTTTGTTAGATCAACAACAATACATATAAGAGCCACTCAACATTTTCATCGTGGTCTTCTCTTCGGTAAGACTCAATAAAAAGAAAGGAATTTCAGATAAACACATTGAAATATTTTTGGAGTTTTTAGTTTTTCTGAAAGAAAGCGAATTAAAGAGAAAAACAAAAATGAGAAAAACTATTTACACGGGAGAGCTCCCAACAAGCAAGAGAAGAACAAGGAAATCTTTTTGGGTTTTCTTTTTAATACTACAACTAACTAAACTAGAAAGAAAAACCAAAAAGAAGCAAGAAATATTTTTGGGTTTTCTCAAAGTTTTTTAAACACACAAGAAGAAAGCGAGAAAATGAATCTAGCATGGATAATACAATGAAAAAGTGTGGACACCGACAACTGGAATGAAATGTGTGAACATGAATATAGTGTCGGTGGAAATACGTACTCCCCCAAGCTTAGGCTTTTGGCCTAGCTTGGTAATCACCACTCATAGTAGCCATCCGGTCCCACGTTGAAGTGCTGGGGAGCGGGTACCTGAGCGTCCCATTCCTGAGGCTCCTCCTCTGCTACCGCCTGGGCGTTCCGGTAGGCAATGATGTCATCCAGCATGATCCTGTATCCACCCCTGGCAATAGAATCAAACAAAGCAGGTGCAGGAAACAGAATAATATCATGGGTATCCTCACTGAAAACCAGGTTATAAGGAATATGGAAAGTAGTGTTCTCGCCATCAATAAATTGATGAGCTGCCATAGCCTGGCGGTCTAAGTAAACCTTGGGCAAGCGATAATCATGTTGGCGTATCTGAACATTAAAGTGACTCACTAAACGAGTGGCATAAATACCGCCATGAATTTTACCCTTGGTCCTATTAAGGTGTAGACGACGTGCAATAATAGCTCCTAGGCTATAAGTGTTATCACTGTATAGCGCACGGCGTAAGACAGCGAAATCGGGGCACTAAGTGCACCAACCTTCTCTCTAGCAAGTAAACACTTCGCAATGAATAGAGCAAAATAATGCATAGAAGGAAACTGCAAGCTAGTGGCGGTGACACTCGATACCCCTGTCTCATCTCCCATTGACAGAGTACGATAAAAGTCCTCAAACTCTGGAGGCCCAGGCTCTCTTATTTCCCTGTCAGAAGGGATCAAGCATATATCACAAAATTCAGTAAGTGGTATCTGACGGGTTTCAGCATATAAATTAAACTGCACCTCAAGAGGGTTATTCCTACTCAGAAAATGGAAGCCTTGCACAAAGGAATTTGTAAGGAGATGGTATTGTTCACACTCAGCTGTGATGAAGTCGGTGAGACCAGCATTAGCAGCAAATTGTGTGAACTCTTGACGGATCCCGGCTCCATCCATGAAGGGGTTGTGCGGCCATTCGTACGGCCGCACTTCCACCATTCTCCGAGTATGGAGGTCACTATCTGATGATTCCCCAATGACTCCCTTGGAATTCTTCTTGGAAGCAAACTTCCTAAAGAAACTCATCTTATTCCTATGGATAAAATTCTGAAATTTTTAGTCCACAAAATTTTTGTCAACAAAACTTCACAAGATTGATAGCAACTACTCATAGAGATGCATAGAGGCCATATCAAGCATTCAAACTACTTAGAACTCTAAGAATTCAACATGCAAGCTCATCTACAGCAGCACCAAGAGTAGCTAATTATTCAAAATATAAACCACTAAAGCAAGAACTAATTGGACCAATGGAGGAGTCACATACCAAGCAGCAATCCCCCAAAACAGTTTCAAAAACAAAGCTTTGAGCAAAGAGATTGAAATCCGCGGGTTTGAGAGCAAGAACACAAGGGAGAGAGCAATGGTGATTTTTTCCAGAGGTAGGAGATGACATGGGCTAAAGAGATAAGTGAGGGGGCCCACGTGGGGACCACAACCCACTAGGGTGCCCCTGGGGCAGCTGGCGCGCCCAGTTGGGTTGTGCCCACCTAGTGCACCCCCTCTGATGTTATTTGCACTAAAAATTCAGAAATATTCAGAACAAAATCGTATTAAATTTTCAGGGCATTATGAGAACTTTTATTTTGGGTCATTTTTATTGCACTGAAAATCTAGAAAACAGGATAAACATGCCTTTTTATTTTATTTAACTAATAAAAACATAAAATAAAAGGTAAGGACATAAGGTAGTGCCTATTAAATTCATCAACTTCATACCTCTCAAAAATGATCCATTAATAAGGTTGATCAAGTCTTATTAATAACCACCTTCAATTAGCATGAAACCAAAGAACTTTAGTAAAACACTAAGTTACCTCAATGAGGATATGCATGTCCCCAACAATAAGTATATCATATTTCTTTTTAGCAGTAGGTAGAGGTAGTTGAAAACTTCCAATAGTGAGTGTCGGAGATCTTTCAATAACATTAATACCATTCACTTGGAATTGTTTCTTTGGAAAGTGCACCGTATGCTCATTACCATTGATATGAAAAGTGACCTTGCTTTTATTGCAATCAATAACAGCCCTTGCAGTATTCAAGAAGGGTCTACCAAGGATAATTGACATGTTGTCGTCCTTGGGCATCTCAAGTATAACAAAATTAGTTAAAATAGTAACATTTGCAACAACAACGGGCACGTCCTCACAAATATCGATAGGTATGGCAGTTGATTTGTCAGCCATTTGAAAAGATATTTTAGTAGGTGTGAGTTTATTCAAGTCAAGTCTTTTATATAAAGAGAAAGGTATAACACTAACACCAGCTCCTAAATCACATAAAGCAGTTTTAACATAGTTTCTTTTGATGGAGCAAGGTATAGTTGGTATTCCCGGATCTCCAAGTTTTTTAGGTACTCCATCCTTAAAAGAATAATTAGCAAGCATGTGGAGATTTCAGCTTCAGGTATTTTTCTCTTATTAGTGATGATGTCTTTCATAACTCCGCCTATGTTGTCTCAACATAGCCGGTCCCAAGCCCGAGTAAAGGAGGAGGGTTGTGATAGGCTTGGCGAGCCAACGTAAAAACTCAGCCACTCTTATGGAGATGAAACCCAAAAGATTTTCGTTGGGGCGTAACCCTCTCAGCGGCGCGCCACATCGGAACCCGGGTGTGGTGGAAAATGAGCAAGGGCCGGGCCGTCACCCCCCAGGTGGCGCGCCGTATCTTGATCCGGATACGGTGGCAAGTGAGCGAGGATCGGGTCGTCGCATCCTTAGTGGCGCGCTACATCGGCGCCCGGATGTAGTGGAAAATGAGCAAGGGTCTTCGCATTTGACTTCGACGAGTGCGAAGGGTAAGGAAGCTAGCCGAGCCTAGGAGGATTCGCTTAGGTAGCTGGAACATAGGATCTCTGACAGGGAAGCTTCGGGAGCTAGTTGATGCAGCGGTGAGGAGAGGTGTTGATATCCTTTGCGTCCAAGAAACCAAATGGAGAGGACAGAAGGCGAAGGAGGTGGAGGATACCGGCTTCAAGCTGTGGTACACGGGGACGGCTGCAAACAGAAATGGCGTAGGCATCTTGATCAACAAGAGCCTCAAGTATGGAGTGGTAGACGTCAAGAGACGTGGGGACCGGATTATCCTGGTCAAGCTGATAGTTGAGGACTTGGTTCTCAATGTTATCAGCGCATATGCCCCGCAAGTAGGCCACAATGAGAACACCAAGAGGGAGTTATGGGAAGTCCTGGAAGACATGGTTAGGAGTGTACCGATTGGTGAGAAGCTCTTCATAGGAGGAGACCTCAATGGCCACGTGGGTACATCTAAAATAGGTTTTGAAGGGGCGCATGGGGGCTTTGGCTATGGCATCAGGAATCAAGAAGGAGAAGATGTCTTAAGCTTTGCTCTAGCCTACAACATGATTGTAGCTAACACCCTCTTTAGAAAGAGAGAATCACATCTGGTGACTTTTAGTAGTGGCCAACACTCTAGCCAGATTGATTTCATCCTCTCGAGAAGAGAAGATAGGCGTGCGTGCCTAGACTGTAAGGTGATACCTGGAGAGAGTGTTGTACCCCAGCATAAGCTGGTGGTTGCTAACTTCCGCTTTCGGATTCGTGTCCAGCGGGATAAGCGTGCCAAAGTCGCTAGAACGAAGTGGTGGAAGCTCAAGGGGGAGGTAGCTCAGGCGTTCAAGGAGAGGGTCATTAAGGAGGGCCCTTGGGAGGAAGGAGGGGATGCGGACAATGTGTGGATGAAGATGGCGACTTGCATTCGTAAGGTGGCCTCGGAGGAGTTTGGAGTGTCCAGGGGAAGGAGAAGCGAAGATAAGGATACCTGGTGGTGGAATGATGATGTCCAGAAGGCGATTAAAGAGAAGAAAGATTGCTTCAGACGCCTATACCTGGATAGGAGTGCAGACAACATAGAGAAGTACAAGATGGCGAAGAAGGCTGCAAAGCGAGCTGTTGGTGAAGCAAGGGGTCGGGCATATGAGGACCTCTACCAACGGTTAGGCACGAAGGAAGGCGAAAGGGACATCTATAAGATGGCCAAGATCCGAGAGAGGAAGACGAGGGACATTGGCCAAGTCAAATGCATCAAGGACGGAGCAGGCCAACTCTTGGTGAAGGACGAGGAGATTAAGCATAGATGGCGGGAGTACTTCGACAAGCTGTTCAATGGGGAGAATGAGAGTTCTACCATTGAACTAGATGGCTCCTTTGATGAGACCAGCATGCGTTTTGTGCGGTGAATCCAGGAGTCTGAGGTCAAGGAGGCTTTAAAAAGGATGAAAGGAGGCAAGGCGATGGGCCCTGATTGTATCCCCATTGAGGTGTGGAAAGGTCTCGGGGACATAGCGATAGTATGGCTAACCAAGCTTTTCAACCTCATTTTTCGGGCAAACAAGATGCCAGAAGAATGGAGACGGAGTATATTAGTACCAATCTTCAAGAACAAGGGGGATGTTTAGAGTTGTACTAATTACCGTGGAATTAAGCTGATGAGCCATACAATGAAGCTATGGGAGAGAGTCATTGAGCACCGCTTAAGAAGAATGACAAGCATGACCAAAAATCAGTTTGGTTTCATGCCTGGGAGGTCGACCATGGAAGCCATTTTCTGGTATGACAACTTATGGAGAGATATAGGGAGCAAAAGAAGGACTTGCATATGGTGTTCATTGACTTGGAGAAGGCCTATGATAAGATACCACGGAATGTCATGTGGTGGGCCTTGGAGAAACACAAAGTCCCAGCAAAGTACATTACCCTCATCAAGGACATGTACGATAATGTTGTGACAAGTGTTCGAACAAGTGATGTCAACACTGACGACTTCCCGATTAAGATAGGACTGCATCAGGGATCAGCTTTGAGCCCTTATCTTTTTGCATTGGTGATGGATGAGGTCACAAGGGATATACAAGGAGATATCCCATGGTGTATGCTCTTTGCGGATGATGTGGTGCTAGTTGACGATAGTCGGACAGGGGTAAATAGGAAGTTAGAGTTATGGAGACAAACCTTGGAATCGAAAGGGTTTAGGCTTAGTAGAACTAAAACCGAGTACATGATGTGCGGTTTCAGTACTACTAGGTGTGAGGAGGAGGAGGTTAGCCTTGATGGCCAGGTGGTTCCCCAGAAGGACACCTTTCGGTATTTGGGGTCAATGCTGCAGGGGGATGGGGGTATTGATGAAGATGTGAACCATCGAATCAAAGCCGGATGGATGAAATGGCGCCAAGCTTCTGGCATTCTCTGTGACAAGAGAGTGCCACAAAAGCTAAAAGGCAAGTTCTACAGGACGGCGGTTCGACCCGCAATGTTGTATGGCGCTGAGTGTTGGCCAACTAAAAGGCGACATGTTCAACAATTAGGTGTGGCGGAGATGCGTATGTTGAGATGGATGTGTGGCCACGCGAGGAAGGATCGAGTCAGGAATGATGATATACGAGATAGAGTTGGGGTAGCACCAATTGAAGAGAAGCTTGTCCAACATCGTCTGAGATGGTTTGGGCATATTCAACGCAGGCCTCCAGAAGCTCCAGTGCATAGCGGACGGCTAAAGCATGCGGAGAATGTCAAGAGAGGGCGGGGTAGACCGAATTTGACATGGGAGGAGTCCGTTAAGAGAGACCTGAAGGATTGGAGTATCACCAAAGAGCTAGCTATGGACAGGGGTGCGTGGAAGCTTGCTATCCATGTGCCAGAGCCATGAGTTGGTTGCGAGATCTTATGGGTTTCACCTCTAGCCTACCCCAACTTGTTTGGGACTAAAGGCTTTGTTGTTGTTGTAGTGATGATGTCTTTCATGTATTTTGCATACGGGGCCATCTTTAAGATATCAGTCAAGCGAGTACGCAAAAAGTCTGTCCTGAGCATTTCAACAAAGCGTTCAAATTCTTCATCATCCTTTTTCTTAGTTGATTTAGGTGGAAAGGGCATGAGTTTTTGAACCCATGGTTCTCTTTCTTTACCATGTTTTCTAGCCACAAAGTCTCTTTTATCATATCTTTTATTTTTAGGTTGTGGTTTATCAAGATCAACAGCTGGTTTTATCTCAACATCATTATCTGGTTCTTTATCATTGTTTGGTTGAGTGTCTTCATGAACATCATCATTATCTTTTTCATTATCACCAGATGAATGTTCATTACCAGTTTGAGTTTCAGCATCAGAGATAGAAACATCATTACTATCTTCAGGAGGTTTTCCTACTTCAGGTTCACTAGAGGTATGCAAAGTCCTATCATTTTTTTCTTTTTCTTTTTCTTTTTCTTTTTAGACGGACTAGGTGCATCAGTGTTTATTCTTTGAGAGTCTTGTTCACTTCTTTTAGGGTGACCCTTAGGATAAAGTGGCTCCAGAGTCATTCTACCTCCTCTAGTTACTACTCTAATAGCATGGTCATTGATATTACTGTTCATTTCATCAAGCAATTATCTTTGAGATTTAACAACTTGTTCTAACTGAGTATGAACCATAGAGGCATGTTTTCGTACACCTCTAACATCATTAGAGATTCTAAATAAAAATTCACTCAGACGAGCAATCATATCAGAGTTGTATTTGAATTGTTTCATAACATTTTCATTGAAGTGATATTGCTTTCTAATGCAATTGTCAAACTCATAAAGGCATTGACTAGGATGCATATTATAAGGGTTGTCCCTGTCATCAAATTTCATTAAGGAGTTTACCTCTACCACCTTGGGTGGTGGTGCATCAAGTCCATGTATTTCTTCAATAGGAGGTAAATTTTTAACATCCTCTACTTTAATACCTTTCTCCTTCATAGATTTCTTTGCCTCTTGCATATCTTCCAGACTGAGATATAAAATACCCCTCTTATTTGGAGTGGGTTTATGCGGTGGTTCAGGAAGAGTCCAATCATCATAATTTTTCAATATGTTATTCAATAATTCCTCAGCTTGTTCAACAGTTCATTCCCTGAAAACACAGCTAGCACAACTATCTAGGAAGTCCCTAGAAGAATCGGTTAGTCAATTATAGAAGATATCAAGTATTTCATTTTTCTTAAGAGGATGATCAGGCAAAGCATTAAGCAATTGGAGAAGCCTCCCCCAAGCTTGTGGGATACTCTCTTCTTCAATTTGCACAAAATTAAATATTTCCTGTAAGGCACCTTGTTTCTTATGAGCAGGAAAATATTTCTCAGAGAAGTAATAAATCATATCCCGGGGACTACGCATACAACCAGGAGCAAGAGTATTATACCATATCTTAGCATCACCCTTTAATGAGAATGGACATAATTTGAGAATATAATAGTAGCGAATTTTATCCTCAAGAGCAAAAAGGGTGGCTATATCATTTAATTTAGTAAGGTGTGCCACAACAGTTTTAGTTTCATAGCCATGGAAAGGATCAGATTCAACCAAAGGAATTAACTCTGGGTCGACAGAGAGTTCATAATCTTTATCATCAACAAAGATAGGTGAAGTAGCAAACTTAGGATCACATTTCATTCTAGCATTCAAAGATTTCTCTTCCAGTTTGCATAATAATTTCTTATGATCATCTCTATCATTGCAAGCAAGAAAATCTCCAGTTGTCTCCTCATCCATAACATAACCTTCCGGTATCTTAAGCAATTCATATCTAGGAGAGCTAGGTCTAATAGGTGTTTCAAGATTTTCAGTTTCAAGCACTTCATCAGTTTCAATAATTTCATCAGTTTCAGTAATTTTATTCTCTTTAGCTCTAGCAATTTGTTCATCAAAATCACCTAGTCGCACCCCATCATCAAGCAAGGTACTAGCATCATCATGATTAGCATTCATAGAGGTAGCATCATCAATAACTTGTGACATATCAGGATTAATAGCATGTGGTGGTGTTGCAAGTCTACTCAAAACAGAAGGTGAATCAAGTGCAGAGTGTGATGGCAGTTCCTTACCTCCCCTTGTCCTAGAGGGAACGATCTTGGTATTTGTATCCTTCAAATTCTTCATAGTGATAAATAGATAATAATCCCAAGTGACTCAACAATTATAGCTATGCTCCCCGGCAACGGCGCCAGAAAAAGGTCTTGATAACCCACAAGTATAGGGGATCACAATAGTTTTCGAGGGTAGAGTATTCAACCAAATCTATTGATTCGACACAAGGGGAGCCAAAGAATATTTGGAAGTTTTAGCAGCTGAGTTGTCAATTCAACCACCTGGAGATTAATTATCTGCATCAATATGATCAATAGCACAGTTATAATAATTTTGATAGCAGTGATGATAGTAACAGTAACGCTAACAGTGATAGCAATGATTTTGTAGCAAGCGTAACAGTAGCAACAACTGTAGTAACTTAGCAGAAACAATATGTGGAAAATTCTTAGGCATTGGATCGGTGAATTCGTTGGATGATATTCATCATATAACAGTCATAACCTAGGGCGATACAAAACTAGCTCCAGTTCATAAATATAATGTAGGCATGTATTCCGTAAATAGTCATACGTGCTTATGGAAAGAACTTGCATGGCATCTTTTGTCCTACCCTCCCGTGGTAGCGGGGTCCATAAGGAAACTAAGGGATATTAAGTCCTCCTTTTAATAGAGAACCGGAACAAAGCATTAACATGTAGTGAATACATGAACTCCTCAAACTACGATCATCACTGGAAAGTATCCCGAATACTGTCACTCCGGGGTTTACAGATCATAACACATAATAGGTGACTATAACTTGCAAGATTGGATCTAGAACATAGATATAATGGTGATAGCATAAACAGTTCAGATCTGAAATCATGGCACCCGGGCCCAAAGTGACAAGCATTAAGCATGGCAAAGTCATAACAACATCAATCTTAGAACATAATGGATACTAGGGATCAAGCCCTAACAAAACTAACTCGATTACATGATGAATCTCATCCAACTCCTCACCGACCAGCGAGCCTACGACGAAATTACTCACTCCCGGTGAGGAGCATCATGAAATTGGCGATGGAGAAGGGTTGGTGATGACGAAGATCGAAGATCCCCCTCTCCGGAGCCCCAAACGGACTCCAGATCTAGCCTCCCGATGAAGAACAGGAGGTGGCGCCGGCTCCGTCTCGTGAAACACGATAATTCTTCCTCCCTGGTTTTTTTCTCCAAAAATAGGATTTTATAGCGTCGGAGATAGGGTCAGTGGGGCCACCAGGTGGGCACAACCAACCTGGGCGCACCACGAGGGGGGGCGCCCTGGTGGGTTGTGCTCCCCAGGGACCCCCCTCCGGTGGTTCTTGGCTCTAGTGTTTTTCTTTTATTGTATAAAAATTCTCCAAAAAGTTTTGTTCCATTCCGAGAACTTTTATTTTTACACAAAACAACACCATGGTAGTTCTGTCTAGTCCGGGTTAGTTTCATTCAAATCATGCAATTTTGTAATCATGCAAATTACAAACACAAACCAGCCCCCCTCCCGCGAGCGCCCGGGGAGGGACCCTAGCCGTCGGCCAAGGGCCTCTCCTTCCCCTTCTCCCCTTCTCGTCGCGGCCACGCGCGAGCTGACGGGCATAGCCCGGCCAGCATCGATGGCGGTGGGGCGTTTATCCTTCCCCTGCTCGGTTCCTGGTGGCGAAGGCTGTCGGAGTCGGGCGGTGGCGCGACGCGGGCACGGGGCGTGGCGGCGCGGTGGCAGTAGCTGGCGGCGGAGGCGCGGGCTGCCGGCGGCCATGTGAAGGGGTTGTGGGCGTCAGGGGCGGCGCGCGGCTCCTCGTCATGGTCCAGGTGGATCGGATCTGGTGCGAGGGCTTGCGGCTCTGCTTCCGGCGGCGGTTGGGCTTGGGTCTGGCGCGCGTGGAGGCAGGGTCTGGGCCTTCTCTGCCCGGCTCCCCTGGTGGTGGCGACCTTGCTGTCCGCCGGCCAGGTCCGGCCAGGCCTTGTCTGGACTTGTCGCCGGCAGGGGCGCGAGCTGTGTTCGGCAGGTGCTGGCGACCACTACTGCGTGTTTGCGGTAGTTGTTCTCAGCGATGGTGGTTGCTTGGCCTTCGACCCTCTCCTCGTCGTCCGAGCATTACTTTGGTCGAAGGGTTGGTCTCTCCTAGTGGCGGTTCATCTCTCGTCTCGCGCCCGGTGCAGCAGGATCGAGCTCGTCTCGCGCCCGGCAGCAGGACCGGCTCGTCTCGCGCCCGGCGGCAGGACCATGCTCGTCTCGCGCCCGGCGGCAGGACCGAACTCGTCTCGCGCCCGGTGCTGCAGGACGGATCAATGGAGGCTAGTTTTGACTGGCCTATTGGGTCTCGGCGCTGGGAGCTGCCCAGGGGTGCGAAATGCGGGGCCTTTCCACTCGTCTCTTTGGTTGGGGTAGCGGCGGGTCTCGAGTGAGGTGGTGTCAAGGTCTTGGATGCCGGGGCGGTGGCCCTGGTGGTGGTAGCGCGGTGCTCTTGGGCAGAGCCCGTGGCTCGGTGCTGCCTGGTGACCATGGCCGCGCGGGCGGCGTGGTTGCCGGGGTGTGGCGTTTGGAGGCGGTGAGCATTGGCCGTGGTGAAAACCTGCTCTATCTTCGGACGGACCGGCGGCGGCAAAGCTCGTTCCCTTCTTGAAGGCGTCACCGTGGCTCTCATCGCCCGTCGTATTGCTCCAGGGGAAACTCTGATCCTCGGTCGGGCGATGGCGACGCTCCGGTGTCGTAACCTTCTTGAAGGTGCCGCCTTGGAGCCCATGGTGAGTCGTATGCGGCTTCATCTCTTCGCGATGGCATGTTCACGGTTGAAGTCCCTTGTTGCTCTTGTAGTGCTAGGGTTGGTGTTGCTGCGCTCAGCGCCTATGTATCCTGCCTTGGATGTGTGCATGTGTTGTGGAGGCGTGCGTTCGTACCGGGATGTTGTGAATCATTGCTTTATATATAATAAAGCGGGGCGAAAGCCTTTTTCGGCAACAAGAGTAAAAGCATTAGGAAAAGTAGATACAACGGAGACGTATCAGCGGCGCGCGCGGCTTGCCTCTCCCGGGTCTCCATGGCGTAGTAGGTGATCTTGCTTCGAACCATGGCGAAGTGCCGGAGTGTGGGCGGAGCGTTGAACCGGGGGCAGAGCGCCGAAGCGGGAGAGAAGGAGGTGGATGGGCTCGGACTGGCGGCGCGAAGAGGGGAGAGGTGGATGGGTTAGAGTTGCGGACGCCGAGCGCCTTAAATAGCCGGATTTGGTCTTGGGCGGCGACGGATGCTGCGTCCGTCGGACCGCCGGGTTTTCGGGCGTTTCCGCGTGGGACCCTGCCGTCAGACCGACATGGTGGGCGTGCCCGGACGACCCATATCCGCCCCATATTGGATAGGGGTGCCGGTCAGCTCGAGTGTTTGAGGTCTGTTTAAGAAGTTCGTCTGGGTCAAAAAGTGGCCGGACACTGACCGGACGGCCCGACCGGACGTATAAGACGGATTTGAGAGGTCCGGCTGTAGAGGCTCTAACACGCCTCGACACAGCAGATCAGTCGACACTGACACAAAGCAACGCCCTTCAAATTGTTGGGTTAACCTTCTCAAAACGGCAACGCTTAGCTCAACCCACCTGGTGAACACTGAACACGCTGCACTTAGAAAACTGCGGGAAAATACTCCAAGAAAAAGAAAAGGAGAGCCAGCATGCCGTCCCACTGACATATGGGCCCACGCGCTCCTACCAGTACATGCAGAAGGACTGTCTGATGGGCCCCGGGAGACCCACCAATCAGCCCCGCCCACGGCCCGGCCCCGCCCACCCCCACCCGACGCGGCCCCGGCCGGCCGATGGCAACACGCCAGTTCCACCCACGGCCACTGCCGCGTGGGACCGGGGCGGCCCTGCCCCACATGGCAGGGCTGAGGGGAGCCCGTCGCGGCCGAAAGAGCCCCGGACGAAAAATACCAAACGCACGCGAGGCCACACGCACCCCGACCCGTTCGTCCATCCCACCCCCGCCCCCGCCTCCCCCTCCCTCCTCGCCGCCGCCCCGCCGGCGTCGCGGGCCGCCGCCGCCGATGGCCAAGACCCGGAGGCCGCCCGCCCGCCCCCGCCGCCGCCCCCCGCCCCCGCGGAGACCCCGTCCCCGCAGCGGAAGCGCAAGAAGAAGGGCCGCCCGTCGCTCCTCGACCTCCAGCGCCGCAGCCTCCGCCTGCAGGCGCAGAGCCCCGAGGCCGCGTCCCCGCCGCCCCCCGCCCGCCGCGGCCCCGACCCCTCCGACGACGACGAGGACGCGGGGGGCGCCAGCACCGGGCGGCGCCGCCAGAAGCGGCTCAAGAACGTCCTCTCCGGCTCCGGCGAGGTCGGCCCCCCTCCCCCCTCCCTCCCTCGCGCCGAAATTCCGAGCCCCCCCGAGGTTTTGCGGGCGCCCGGGCGGGGTTTTGGCCCCGCGGGACACGCGGCGATGCCGGCCCGTGGTGGTTGGATCTGCGATTTTTTTCTCCGGGGCGCGGGGCCGGCCTCCCCCGCGGTACGGTACGGCGGGGGAGAGAATCTGGCGGGACGAGAGAGGGCGAGGGATCAGTGCGCGCCACTGCGTGCGGGAGTGGCAGCCGCGGATTTTTCGAGCTTCCCGGAGAGAAGACGTTGGCTTTTTTTGGGCGGGCCTGGATTTGTTTTTGTTCCCCCTGGGGGTCTGCGTCTAGCTTAGGGGATCTCCACCTCGTCAGCGCTTTAATCCTTTCCTTTGGCGGCAAACAGTACGCGGATCTGACAAGTTTTTGACGGATTTGACTGCCTTTTCCTCGTATTTTTGTTGTTGTTGTTGTTGTTAACGGGTCGCGGCCAAGCAGCCACTGTCCGAGCGGCGGCAAAAGTCGTCGCCTCTCTGGGCGGCGCGCACGCAGAGCCAAGGATTTATTGCTGGCGAATGCAAAATTTTACAGCCATGTTGACGCAAGCTTGCGATTTCATTCATGGCTGACTGACTGAACTTCTTTTGCTGCTGCTGATGCTGCAGGAGGAGGAGGGAGCTGCGGTGGAGGAGAAGAAGGATGCGGCGAAAGCGACGGGGAAAGGTGAGGTCTTGGAGGGAACCAAGCATCAGCCTTGAGGTGGTTAAAGAATTTGAATTTTTCTCTCCCTGCGGCTAACGTTTGCTCGCCTCTCGCTGCTGCTGCTGCTTGTGGGAGCAGGGGCCGCTGCGTCGTCGGGTGGCGGGCCCACGGGGACGCCCCTCCCGGACAAAAAGTTGCTGCTCTTCATCCTCGACAGGCTCCAGAAGTGAGTGCCCTGGCCCCATCATCCTTCATCCTCCTCTGCTTCTCCTCTCCTCCTCCAATGTTCTTCAGCTATTCGCGTCTGTTTTCTTACGCTGCCTTGCCTTGCACTGCTTCTCCCAGGAAGGACACCTATGGAGTTTACTCGGACCCCGTCGACCCGGAGGAGGTGAGCAAGCGGTTTAGCTCTCATGACCAGCTGTGTTCTTCTGATGTTGTTGTGCTGATGCTGACAGTACGGCTGTTTTGTGTGGCTGCAGCTTCCGGATTACCATGAGCTCATCGAGCATCCCATGGACTTCTCAACCATCCGCGAGAAGCTTTTGAGCGACAAGTATACCATCTTGGAGCAGTTCGAGGTATGCTGCCTGTTTTTGCCGTTACTGATTCTATGTCCGATGTTTTTTTGTGCTACCGGGCTCGTTCTGATCCAGTGGCAAAACAGATGTTGGCTGATGGCCGCTGTTCTGTAATGCCTTATTTTCGAGGTCACTTAATAGGTTACCGTGCTTATTGTTTTGTACTCCCTCTGTCCCATAATATAAGAGCGTTTTTGACACTAGTGTAGTGTAAACGCTCTTATATTGTGGGACGGAGGGACTACAATCGTAGGCCTTTTCAGCCTAGTTCTGTTTTTTCCTTCTATTCCGTCTGTTACTGATTCTATATGTCTGATGTTTGTTTCTGTCACTGGGCTCTGTTCTGATCCAGTGGCAAAACAGATGTTGGTTTCTGCCCTCTGTTATATACTGCCTTTTATTCTGGGTCACTTCATAGATTAGACTGTTGGCCTGATTTTTTATTTGCATAATCGAAGGCCATCATCCTAGTTCTGTTTTCCCTTCTATTCTGTCTGTTGTTTGTAATGTACTGATTCAACTCTTAACTGGTGTTGTTTGCTTGTGCTCTCGGCATTTTGGGTTTGTAAAGATGCATTCTGATATGTTCACATTAATTGAGGCGGTCGTCTGCATGTGGCTTCTGCATGCATCTTAATTCCCATCGTGGGCCGAAATAGGGATCTTTTTGTATGAATTATTGTCCTCTTTGGGAGATACTCCTTTGATTGGCATTTAGAGATTTTCATTGTTGCTGTATATGATGTCTACTGGAACTGTTGAGGGAGAAAAAAATCCATTCAGCCTTTTCAAGGTTTACTCCTACCACAGCTCTGCTGTTGTACTTATTAATTAACTCCGCATCTTATGCTCTGAAGTGCTATGCCAGTGTGCTGTAAATGATCACCTAACACAGTCCAACCTCCACTTTATTCTTGCCAGCTAACATAGGATAGGATAGATCACTAGAGGGTGAACTTTCATGGGGAAGTCTGTCCAGATTTATGCAGAGATAATCCTGTAATTGATGTAGATATCTCCTTCTCTGAGATATAGTTGATGCACTGGGCAGTGCTTTTTACAAGTTTTAGTGCATTTATGCTGAACCTTGTATTTTGGAAATTGATATGTTCCATTAAACCAGCAACAATGATGACAATTTTCCGGTATATATATGTTGCAATTGTATGTGAGATTCATTACTGTCTTAAGGGATGATGCAAATCATAATGGAATAATACTCTGCTTCTGTAGCATGGATCTGTTTTGATATCGATGTTTTTCTGTGCAGAATGATGTATTTCTACTTACATCCAATGCCATGTCCTACAATTCAGAAGACACAGTATACTATCGCCAGGTATATATATATGATTTAGTGCATATGCTGCTCGTATTAAAGATGTTTCAATCTATCCTGGCACATGTACTGCTGTATTATCTGGACGGTTACTTGGTAGTTCTTTTCTTAGGAAATAGGAATATGTAGGATGTGTTTGGTTGGTCCTTCCATTTTTCTGGCAACCCCTAAGAATTTGGTGGATGGCCAAGTTTGGCACACCAATGGCCTTTTGACCATTTTTGCGCCAATTGGAACCAAAACCTTTGCGGATTTTTGGCTAGCTAATTTGTTTTCCAATTGGTACGTATCATAATTTTTGTATGATCAGCGCGGTTCTTTGGGAACTTATGTGTTAAGTGTGTAACTTGACCTTCTGCTGTTAGTTTGTATACCAACAGGACATCAAGTTTACTATTTTTCACAGCATATTTCCTCCAAAAGGACACTTTAGTTTTGAAAATATTGTGCATTCACAAACGCAAAATGGAACTGGTACATTTTCAGAATAGTCGCTTCTGTTCTTTTGCTTCTTACACTATTTTGTTGTGTATGTAAAGTTGCGGTCTTCTTCTTAGCTTTACTTAAAATGTTCGCATCTCCATAGGCACGGTCTATTGAAGCTCTTGCCAGAAAGGATTTTGAGAACTTGAGGCAAGCTAGTGATAGTGAAGAAGAACAACCGAAGACAGCACCTAGAAGAGGCAGGCCACCAAAAAATGCAAAGAAAACAGTTGAGAAGGTTGAGGGCGATGGTTCACCAGATTTATCCAATGTAAAAGGAAACAGATCTGTAGACAACACTGAGACAAGAAAAAGATGGACTAGTGAGAGAACTCGAAATAATATTACCATGAGAGATTCATCCATTCTTCACCACAGCACGTTCGGTTCTTTTAGTGGTAAAAAAACAGAGAAAACTGGTGTTTACTCAGGTTTGTTTTTCCTAGTGTTTATTTCTCATGTTTTCTTTGCAGTGCTGTACTCGTGGAGCATAAATAAACATGGCTAATGCTGCTTTCATCGTGTAGGGTCTTCGAAGTATGGAAAGAAGACTACTATTTTAGATGATGATCGGCGGAGTACATATGATCAGCAATACTCAAATTATAGTCCTCTTTTTTCTGCCCTCGATTGTGAGCGGAAACAACTAATTCCAGTAAGCACATTCTGACCAGTTTAAATTGAACCTTTAACTCTTGATTTATAAAATGAAACCTTTTCCAACTTAGCTGTTAAGGTGAATATCTGCAGCTACTATTTTACATTTATTTCGGATTAAATTGACTTGGAGTTGGAATAATTTTTTTTACATGCTAATCAATAATTTTATACTGATTTTTTTTTCATAATGGAAACAGATTGGGCTTCAGCAGCAACATGCATATGCCAGGAGCTTGGCACGGTTTGCGGCAAAGCTCGGACCAATTGGATGGGATATAGCAGCGAAAGGAATCAGACGTGTATTACCACCCGGGACAAAGTTTGGCCCAGGATGGGTTGTAGATGGCGAGCCACCTCAAAACTCGCAGTGTCCGCGAGTTCCTGAAGTTACCGACCCGTCCGCAAAGTCCAGTATTCCATCATGCGGTATACCACCCAAAAGCGATGATCTACGTCGGAGTTCTGAGCTATCTTCAGATGGGGATGCTGCCGCAGGTGAAGAGTATCTGACTAAAAACCAGCCAGTGGCGTCTACATCAGCAGGCTTTGAAAGGAGCTCTACACCTGCCAGTAAAATACCCACGTATGAAAATGGAGCTACCATGACAGGTGATGGTGTGGGTAATACTCGACCAACGCCTCCGTTACAGCAGCAGAGTACCAGTCAAGAAGTCCCCTCTAATATCAACGGAATGACTGCTGCGCCGAACACCATGGGTCAGTATGCTGGACAAGGTTTATTTGAGCAAATGACGCATGCCCAAGTGCTCGGGATGTTTTCTGGAGTCAATGGCAGAGCCAACGGCTTTCGCCATGGTCACCAACTGACGGAGGAGAGTGTTAAAACAGTGCAGAATGGAGTAATTGGAAAGGCAGCTACCACCACCAGCCCCTTGCAAGAAGCAGATCATGATCCAAAGGGTTCATATCCACAAGACGAGAACAGGTCCGCATCTCCAAGCTTGAATGCTGCCGGTTCCCCGCCTAGGGGGAAAGCGGCAGCGAACCCGAAGCAACCAGACTTGGTGTTACAGCTGTGAGCGCCGTAGCAGCCATTGACATACATAGTTAGTATCTGCCACCCCTGATGGAAACGAGATGGATCGGAAATTCAGAATCCTGCTTCTCCAGGGCCGATCGATCATCCAGCTCCGGATCCGCTGATAGTACACCCGAGAGGTGCCCAAGAGCTTGGAAGGATAACCAAAGACTTAACCAACCGATGGAGAATAAAATGAGGGTCGTGGGAATTGAACCCTAGCGAGCGGGCGAATGAAGTTGTTGTAAAAGGGTAGGTAGTGTACAGATTCTGATCCTATTGGAGACGACGATAATGTTCCAGCGCTCGCTCGCCTGGTAGCATCAACCGAATCGAATGTGTAACATTATTTATAGTAGAGAAGTTAGCATACAAGCAAGCAAGCAAAGCGGGAAGAGGGCAAAGGTGAATAGTCGTGCCGTTTCCTCCGTTCCATCTTGACCTGAGCAGCGGCCTGTGGCATGATCATGTTCTAGTAGTAGTAAGAATCCAATCTCCTGACCTGGTTATGTCTTATGTGGTGGTAGTGGTAATGATTTGTTGAAGTTGAATATATTTCCTGCTGTGGAATCTTGTTGGTATATGCTGAAGAAATTGGATGAATGGATGGATGGATGTTGTTTTCGTCCTTTTGGGGATGTGCTTGGGTGTATTTGCTCCTTTTTCAAAAAGTTGAATAATTTTCACTCACCCAAGGAAAACTTTGAAAGAAAACTCCACATGTTTGCTTGCAGATTTTCCAAGTTGGTGGAAATCGCTAACAGCTTGCAGATCCCAAGCAATTTTCCAGAACGTTCAAAAGCCATTCAGATTATGTTTTTTTTTCTTCACCCGGATAGCAAATTGATGAATTGTTTTCACAAAATGTTTCTTCACATGGATCACTGGGATATTTGCACACCAGCAAAGACATTTTTCCTGAAACCTTTAAAGTTTGTTCTTTTTGTGCTTCAGCAGCCCTTTTAACCGTGGCGGACACTGACAGGGTGTGGGGAAAGTTATGGGGAGCATCCGGCAGCCTCCACCTCGCCTCGTCGCATTCGCGTTGTGGCCATGCCGCTGAAGGCGAAGAGCAAAGTAGGCTTCAAGGGCGTGCGGCTGCAGCCCTCCGGCCGGTACGGCGTGGAGTTCCAACACGCCGGCCATTGGTACTAGCTGGAGCCCTCCGCCTCGCCGCCCGCGCCTACAACATCGCGGTGTGGCGGATCGGTCTGCCGCTGGATAGGCTCAACTTCCCGGAGATTGAGTCGTTGGAGGCAGCAGAGCTCATCGGGCCGAAGGTGACCATTGTGACCCTCCGGACGAAGCCGAACACCAACAACGTCGCCGAGGAGAGCGACGCGGAGATGAATTTCCTTTTCTCAAAAGAAAAGAGTTGCCCCGGAAAAGAGAGTAGAGGAGGAATCCCTACCGTCACTATCTCGCTGTGTGTGCATGTGTCGGACCGAGCGGAAGGAAATATGCGTTCTCGGTCGGTACGAAATTTGTGTTGCGAGGATCTGACACGGCGGGCTACCAAGACCCACATCGAGGTAGGGCCAACTCCAAGGAACGACCCCAAATTATCCGGCAGCTTCTGTTCGGGGCGAAACGGACACAAATCGCGAGCCAACGCGTGCCCTCAAACGGAAGGGCGTCTGTTTGTTGTCCGTCGCCGACTCATTCTCGGCCCAAATTTGGGCCGCATATGCGTTGAAATGGACAACACGCCGACGCGCGCCCATGTCATCTCCTGACCGCTCGTCCATCTTTTCCCAAAAACCTCTCGCCCTCCCGCTCCATGGACGGCGCCCCAAAGCAACCCGCCGTCGTCCAGACGCAACCTCTGCCCGTCCCACGGAAAAGAAGAAGAGGAAGCCGAGGTCGGAGCTCACACTGGCGGAGCTTGGCCGAGAATTGGCCAAGAGGAGACCCCGGAGGTCCGTTCAAGCGGAGAAGGAAGCCGTTGCCGAGTTCGCCCTCGAGGCCGCCACCGCCCAACACAAGGATGCCATTGAGGACCAGGAGGCCATTGTCGCCAAGGCCATGCAGCCAGCGACCACGCACACCCTCGTCATGCTAGGGTTGTGCTGACCCATGTCGCCCCTTATTTCCGCCACCGCCATGGCTACGACGAGCACATGCACGTTCGGCCGTTCACCCACCACAGGGCCGGTTGCCGAGCTCCTCCATAACACCACAGACAACCGGTGTTCATCCGGCGCGTGCGCATTCTCCCTCCCCGCTTCTCGACGTCGCCGGACAAAAGCGTGATCGCGCCGGCCACACCCTCCCCCGCGACCGTCATCGACCTCAATGGCATGCCTGGGTCAGGCGGCGCCGGCAATTTGAAACCGGGGATGCAAAGGAAGCAACTGCAGGCGATTCCTACGGCCAGCTTTCCTGAAATGCGCAACATGTTCGATGGAACGCCTAACCCGACGCCGGCGCAAGACATGGAGAACGTCATCTACGAGGGCCGTGGCCAAGCCTTCCAACCCGAGGATCAACGCCAAGGCTACGGATCCCGACGAGACTCAAGGCCAAGACGACATGAACTACGGAGGCCGCGAGACATGCTATGGCCTTTTCCTGAAGGCTAGCATTTGTGCCAGGCGCTGGCTTTGTTGCCGGCGTGATCATTTTGTAGGCTGGCATGTGTGCCGGCCGCTGGCTTTGTTGCCGGCGTGATCATTTTGTAGGCCGACATGTGTGCCGGCCGCTGGCTTTGTTGCCGATGTGATACTATGAGGTTCTTCATTTTGTAGGTTAGCATTTGTGCCGGCCGCTGGCAAGCACTATGGCCGCGTAAATTTCAGGTTTGGTTTCCTTTGCAAAAGTTTCATATGGCCGGACGAAATGCGTTCGCCGGTTAGGCGCACGACCAGCGCAAATGTAGAAAGGGCCGGACGCCGCGCCTTGCTCCGGACAAAATGGAAGTCCATTTAGAATCGTGCGTCAGAGACAGCCAAGGTTGACCTTTTAACCGCGGCATACCGTGGGAAATGCTGCCAAACCTATGTGTCCGTCCGTAGAAAGTGGATACTTACAAGGTAGTACTCCATCCGTTTTTATTTATTCTGCATATTAGAGTTGATTAAAGTCAAATTTCATAAAGTTATATCAAGTTTATAGAAAAAATACAAACATTTACTATAACAAATGTATATGCTGTGAAAGTACATTCAATAATAAATCTAATGGTATTCATTTGTTATTGTATATGTTAATATTTTTATCTATAAATTTTGTCAAAATTTACAAAGCTTGATTTTGAGTAAAACTAATACGCGGACTGAATAAAAACGGAGGGAGTAGATCAGGGGTGGCAACGGGTGGCGTGACGTGATGCTCAGTCAGAAGACAATCCCCAAAGGGAAGGAGGGAATCCGATCCCTACATCCCGGTAATTGATTTGAGCTTCACCATCTCGGTTTGCCCGCGTGGACACCACGCCCGACTTCATCGCTCACAACCAGATGGCCACTCCATTACCTTTTTATATGGTCACACCGAGACTGGTCGTTCCTGCTCTCTTCCCCGCTCTCCGATTCGATGTAACATCCCAAAATTCTAAATTTTGGAATGTTATATTAAATAGATAGATTTGATTGTTTGTTTGATTGTTGTGTGATTGATTGACTGAAAGTGAGTGAATTCAAAAATTTTGAAAGTTAAATGAGAGGGAATAAAAGGACTTTCCCAAACTTTCATTTTGCATTTGGGATCTCCGTGAATTCAAATTCTTTTCAAATATAAAACCCTAGAAAGAAGATGACATGACTTCTTCCATTTAAATAAATGAAAAGGGTTTTGAAAGCATTTAAATTTCATTCGGAAAATATTTCCAATTCATAAACTTCATGCAACTCAATGATTTTCATGAGAGAAGATAAAATGACTTCTTCAAATTATATGAAATATGAGTTGGAAGTTTAAAAGGAACAATTTAAAGTCCTTTTGAAAATTATTTTTTCAATTTGGAGTTATTTGGGTATTATTCAAATTATTTTTCTCCAAAAATAAAGTATATGGAAATTAGGGTAACATGATTCCCTACATCAGAAAATTGGAGAGAAATAAATGTGAACTCATTTTGTATTTTTAAAATGATTTTTATGAGGTTTTATTTCAGCAGTAGTACTGTTTGATTTATCTGAATTTTTGTGGATTTTATTTGACGCCGGTAAAATGTTCATCTTGTAGGAAATCTTTTTCTGAAAATTTTGATATATCATATGCCTTTATAATATTTTTATTTTCTTTTGTTTTATTATTTTTGTCTGTCTCTATTCAAAAAAAAAAACTTCTCCCCGACTGGGCCGGCCCAGCTTCGCGCCGCCTCGCCCGTCGTCCCCGTGCGGGACTCCGCTCGGAGAGCCGCCGCGCCGCCGTGAGCGCTTGGGACTCCGCTTCCCGAGGTTCGCCGACCCTCCCCTATAAAACCCGAGGCCCGGCCCCGCCTCTCTCTCCTCCCGCACCGCATCTCGCCGCCCCCTCGCAACGCGCCGCCGCCGCGTCGCATCACCGCCGCCGCCGCTTCCCCGCCGCCGCCGACACCAACCGCCGCGCGCCCGCCTCGCTGCGCGACGCCGCAAGTTGTCTGCTGCGCCCCCTCTCGCCGCAACTCCCCACGCCGCCTCGCCCGTCTCACCGTCGCCGGAGTTCGTCCTCGCTGGTTTTCTCGCGAAAACCGCCTAAACCGCCGTGCCGGCATAAACCGCAACCCGTCCGGGTTTTTTTTTCTGTTTTCGATTTTTTTAGAAAACCCTAGATCTGTTTTTTCAGGTTTTATTATACAGCGAACGTCCGCTGTTTAGATCTTATAAACGAACGTTCACTTTTTAGTCTTTTCTTTTTCTGTTTATTTACGTTAGGGACCTATTCGTAATTATCTTTCTTATAGATTAGTCCCTCTGTTTCAAACGATCACTACTTTTTACTCATTAGTCCAAATTCAACGAAACCAACGCCCACTTCTTCGTTATGATCCCCTCTATCCAGTAAACCAACTTAAACATATTTTTGAAAGTTTTAAAATTTGAATTTAAATAGATTTCTATTTGAATTTAGTTTGATCATAACTTAAGTTTCATAACTCCGTTTGAGTTGATTCGTGTTGCAAATTAAAGCTCTTGACCTAAACTTTCTGATAAGGCCAAATTCACATAATTTTGGTACTGTTAAAAATTGTTTTCTGTTGAAAGAGTTATTTGCTTGGTTTTAATGTTTTCCGAATTGTCTTCTTCGTTCTTCCCGATCTTTTGAGTGATTGCTTATGTGTGGTTACTATTGCTTGCTTACGATAGATTGACCGGAGTGTGACGAGTAGAACTATCAGGAGTTATGAGTGCGATTCATCTTCATCAACAGTACAGGCAAGTTCACACTTTGATCATATCCCTTTCATACCCAGTTTTTATGCATTAGTTTCACCCTCAAACATTGCATGAGTAGGATTGATAACATGTGGGTATTGGGAAGTAGTTGATGAGGTAGGAACCTATTGCCCTGCATTCAAACCCTGGGAGTTACTTCTACGTTGTGCTTATATTGCCATGCTATGCTCGTAGACGTGGATTGGGTTTGAGTGTATCCATGACAGATGTGAGATTGTTAATTACTGGTTCAACTTAAGGTGGCAACTTTAATACACATCTGGGTGGATTGTTTGTTTTGGGCACCTGGGGAATCCAGTGTTGTCCTAGGATATCCCGGGGTTATACCGTGCGATCATCCTACGGTCCGCCACCCAGGCTCAAAGGGATCATAAGATTATTCATGCTAGGAACTTCCGTGTGCAGCCACAAGCCATTATGGGCTCTGGCATAGTTGAGTACGTTGTGTGACCTCTTTCAGTGGTGGGCTAGCAGATGTAGGGGAAAGTAGGTGTAACTGTCCACCCAGAGTAAAGAGTTAATGTTTCTGAAAGACTGTGTCTCGGTCATCCGTTTCTCAAACACCCTGTAGTGCGAGAAATCCAACGGAGGCGATCGAGTCTTGTGGGGAAAAGTGCGCAAACCTCTGCAGAGTGTACAAACTAATCATGGTTAGCCGTGTCCCCGGTTATGGACATCTTGAGTATCTGGTTCTTGGATTATCATATTGATCTCATCACTCTATAAATTAATTTTCTTGGGTTATTAATTACCTTTTAATTGGGATTGAGATGGGGATTTACCATTCTCAATGTTTTCAACCAACTTTGTAGTTAAATAAATATATTCCTTTGCAGTAGGAAAAAATTGGCTTTTCGCAAAAACATTATAACCATAGAGCTTTTCCACCGGCCATATATGCATGTAGTGATAGTTATTATTCATCATTATCCAATGGTGTGAATTTGCCAGTACATTCAATGTACTGACCCTTTGTGGCTGCAACGTCTCATGTTGCAGGAGTCTTACGACGAGTAAGTGGTACGTTAAGGTTACGATTTCTACACTCAACTTTGCCGTTGGTGTTGATGGGAATCCACAACCTTGTTGTTACTTCCGCTATTTGGATTGAGGTAATAGTATTTACGTTACTTTATACATGTGATTTACCTCTGTTATAAATCCTCGAGTACTGTGTGTGTCAGCATACCGATCCAGGGATGACACTTAAGCACAGAGACTTGACCGTCTGAGGTCGGGTCGCTACAAGATGGTATCAGAGCACATGTTGACTGTAGGACGTGACCCCTAGAAACTGGCGAGCCCATAGGAAAGATTTTCTCTATAACTTCATTTTCAAAAAGGATCTTTTACCTCTCTTTTCTTCTGAGCTTATTCAAAAATTCCCTTTTAGTGAGCCTATATTGAAGGAAATATGCCCTAGGGGCAATAATAAAGTTATTATTTATTTCCTTCTATCATGATAAATGTTTATTATTCATGCTAGAATTGTATTAACCGGAAACATGATACATGTGTGAATACATAGACAAACAGAGTGTCACTAGTATGCCTCTACTTGACTAGCTCGTTAATCAAAGATGGTTATGTTTCCTAGCCATAGACAAAGAGTTGTCATTTGATTAATGGGATCACATCATTAGGAGAATGATGTGATTGACTTGACCCATTCCGTTAGCTTAGCACTTGATCGTTTAGTATGTTGCTATTGCTTTCTTCATGACTTATACATGTTCCTATGACTATGAGATTATGCAACTCCCGTTTACCGGAGGAACACTTTGTGTGCTACCAAACGTCACAACGTAACTGGGTGATTATAAAGGTGCTCTACAGGTGTCTCCGAAGGTACTTGTTGGGTTGGCGTATTTCGAGATTAGGATTTGTCACTCCGATTGTCGGAGAGGTATCTCTGGGCCCACTCGGTAATGCACATCACTTAAGCCTTGCAAGCAATTCAACTAATGAGTCAGTTGCGGGATGATGTATTACGGAACGAGTAAAGAGACTTGCCGGTAACGAGATTGAACTAGGTATTGAGATACCGACGATCGAATCTCGGGCAAGTAACATACCGATGACAAAGGGAACAACGTATGTTGTTATGCGGTTTGACCGATAAAGATCTTCGTAGAATATATGTGGGAGCCAATATGAGCATCCAGGTTCCGCTATTGGTTATCGACCGGAGACGTCTCTCGGTCATATCTACATAGTTCTCGAACCCGTAGGGTCCGCACGCTTAAAG
The DNA here is from genome assembly GCF_018294505.1 of Triticum aestivum. Lineage (NCBI taxonomy): Eukaryota > Viridiplantae > Streptophyta > Magnoliopsida > Poales > Poaceae > Triticum > Triticum aestivum. The sequence continues at coordinate 484,487,972 of NC_057805.1, forward strand.
TTCGATGACGGTTATATTATGAGTTTATGTGTTTTGATGTACCGAAGGAAGTTCGGAGTCCCGGATGTGATCACGGACATGACAAGGAGTCTTGAAATGGTCGAGACATGAAAATTGATATATTGGACGTCTATATTCGGACACCGGAATTGTTCCGGGGGTTATCGGATATATACGGGAGTACCGGGGGGTTACCGGAACCCCCCCGGAGGTTATTGGGCCTCATGGGCCCAAGTGGTGGAAGAGGAGAGGCGGCCAAGGGGCAGCCGCCCCCCCAAGTCCGAATTGGACAAGGAGGGGGGCGGCGCGCCCCCTTTCCTTTCCCCCTCTCTCTCCTTCCCTCTCCTCTCCTACTCCAACATGGAAGGGGGGAGTCCTACTCCCGGTGGGAGTAGGACTCCTCATGGGGCGCGCCAAGGGTGGACGGCCCCCTCCCCCTCCTCCACTCCTTTATATACGGGGAGGGAGGCACCCCCTAGAGACACAACAATTGATCCCTTGGATCTCTTAGCCGTGTGCGGTGCCCCCCTCCACCATAATCCACCTCGGTCATATCGTAGCGGTGCTTAGGCGAAGCCCTGCGTCGGTAGAACATCATCATCGTCACCACGCCGTCGTGCTGACGGAACTCTCCCTCAAAGCTCGGCTGGATCGGAGTTCGAGGGACGTCATCGAGTTGAACGTGTGCTGAACTCGGAGGTGCCGTGCGTTCGGTACTTGATCGGTCGGATCATGAAGACGTACAACTACATCAACCGCGTTGTGCTAACGCTTCCGCTTTCGGTCTACGAGGGTACGTGGACACACTCTCCCCTCTCGTTGCTTTGCATCACCATGATCTTGCGTGTGCGTAGGATTTTTTTTGAAATTACTACGTTCCCCAACATATACCCCTTTCCCCATTTGACCACGAAGATTCGATCGATGAGACCACTCCAACAAGTACAAGATATTGGACAACTAAGACCACTTCGTAATGGAGAGGATTTTACCGTGCAATGGAAACTACAATGGTTGAAGACAACGAAGACTAGGAGAATTTGAAGACTCTGAAGAATTTCCCGATTGTTATGACTAGGAAGGCTACCCTTATGGAATTTGTCAGACTATGGAAGCCGTCAATACCCGAGATCAAGGTGTATCGGAGAAAGACTGGAACATGGAGCATTAGAACTCAAAGTTTTGTCAACAAAACCCTAAAGGCAGGAGATATCAGTTATGGAATGAAAGCTCATGGCAGTAACATGGGCATAGACACGGCTAACCATAGTGTTATTGCCCGCTTATGCTATTGTCACCGTGCGGAGTTAAGCATGCATATGCATGGAAGGATTGGATGGTAGAAGGCTGATGGAGCATCTGTCAGCAAAGAATGCAATTTTAACCTTAGCTGGTGTATCGCCAGGATCTGGAGTATTATATCAAAAAGTTTAAGATGGACCTTTAGGAAGCTATATTTGACAAGGAGCATTTCATGAAGAACTTAGGACCCAGAAGCTGGAAGTAGCCAACCTGGAGAAGCAAAACCTCGAGATACCGGAGATTCGTCAGGAACTGAAGGACAGTAGGACCATGGTTCATGCCAAGGATGTTGAAACCCAGAAGTTTGGAACGCAACTCTAGAATATTAAAGGACGACATGAGAGACTTCGCGTCAACAGAGAGGATCTGACAAAAACAACTTGAGAAGGACAAGCATGATCGGAAGAAGCCATCGGAGACATGAACAATACTTGAAGAGTTTGTCGACGTTGAAGATTTATTGACCTTTAGAAGACCAAACCCCTGTTATATATCTATGTTAGATGCGACGATTGTGAGCTGTCATTTGTTTGATGTTTTTCCGACAACCACAATAAAAATCTGTCTTTTCAAAACTATTGTTTGTATTGTGTGCATCCCTCTCTATCTCTCTTATCTCACCCCAAAACCCTTAGAACCAATAGAGGATGAATGGAGATGAGCTTGTATTTTCTGGACCGATGAGTCAATTGGAGACAGACTGATGGATTCAGAACATGGAGGATCACATGGAGAATAACACTCTAGCCGAAAAGGATATGGCACAACATGCTCTTCAGTACTTTGAAAGAGGTGCTACTTGGTGGAGGATCTACCAAATCATCAATGGATGGCAAGGAGCAACCACTTGGGAGGAATTTAAGTTGACTCTGCCAAAAGCTCGGCATGTGTCCCAGAAATTGAATCCTGATGGAAGTGATATGCAGAAACCTTGTGCATGCAAGCTCTGTGGAGAAATAGGACACAACCATAACGAACACATGGATGAATGCCCTAATTATGAAGTCACCCAGTTGAAGAATGCCTAACTAGGCAGATTACTTGTTTCTTATGTGAAGGAACTACCCACTACCCTGCTCAGTGTCACATTTACCCCATGGTACAAAGAAACCGTCCAGCAGAAGAAAGAAGCAATGAAAGGAGCTTTTATGAAAATTTTAGAAGAACCCGTGATGAAGGAAGAGGTGGAGGACACACCCGAAGAAGACCCAATTAAACCATGCACTAAGTCATGCTATTCATGTGGAGAAGAAGGACACATCTCCCAGAATTGTCTGAATGGAGATTTAGTAGAATTCCCGACAGAGGAAGTAGAGTATGATCCACAGGAAATAGAAGCCCTGATTGGAACGGAAAAGTCCAGGAAGAGAAGTAGATTGGATTACAGGAAGGACCTGAGTCATATCACCTATTATAGGTGCAAGGAGTCAGGGCACTACCTCAGCAGTTGCCCAAAAAGGAAGCCAAGGACCCAAGGAGGCTATATAATCACAAGGAAACCTCGAGACTTGTCAGAAGTAATATGTTTTCGTTGTAATGAAGCAGGGCACTTTGCCAGAGATTGTCACAAGGAGAAGGAGACTTGTGTTAAACAGTTGATTCTGTGAGAAATATAGTAGAAGTGGAAACAATTCTTTTATACTGAGGTGTTAAGTTGATGCATGTAATGGAAATGCAGAAGATTGCAATAATTTGAGAAGCAATAAAGTTAGCATCGTTGGTATTGATTTGGATGAGTAGTTACTCTATGAAGAAAGATTGCTGACCATTTTCGAGGATATGAGAAATATGGTCTATGGAAGAATTGGAGCATTTTAAGGGTGGTAGTACCCTGTGAGGAGATTTGACCCCTGGAAAGGATAATGGTGTTCCACGGAGTGGACCTTGGACAAAATGAGTATAAGTTTTATCTCGATATGTGGGATACCCCAAGAGTATGAAGGGAGGAAGTACTATTGGATACAAAGGAGATATGATGTTGGTAATATGGAGCAATAGTAACCTCGTGATGAGTCTGAGTAATCATGTCTTAGTTTGGTACCAATAGAAGGAAGAAAGACAGTGCCATTGGATGGATTTAAGAATGCTAGGAAGTTGGATGTTGGAATAATGATCAGTTACCCCGAGGATGAGTTCAAGGTTTACAAGTGATGAGATGGGCCATAACCCACAGGCCTCAGGACCTGCCAAGAAGCAAGCACACTCTTGCTGAAGGAAAAACCCTGGAAGAGGATATGCCTTTATCAACAGACGATCTTATAGGAGTAACGCAAAACCTGAGAGTTGTGAAGGCACGATAGATGTTTTGTTTGGCTTGCAGAATCAATGGATTTATCCGAACTTAGTTCGTCGACAAGAGAAATTCTGCAATGCTTGTGAGGATGACCGAGTGTTAGAATGCGAGATTCGCTAAACCGAATACAAGGTAATGATTTGGGTGTGGGATGGATTGATCACCATACCGACTTACTCTTATTATTCGCCTTGCTATATGGGATGGTAAATCTGAGTGACTTACCTATAGTAGAGAGACGACGATATTAAACCTTGTTTGAACCTTAGAATGGTATAAGTATTTTCCCTTGTACAAGGTAGTCGTTGCCAACCGTAGGTTATACGGTGAGAATGAAGCCCAGACCCATTTCCTGCAGGAGAAACCATAAACTGATGACCACCATGAGATATCGATAGTTGTTTAGTATTGGCGCCATACCTGTCAGCTAAGAAGACCCAGTCTCGGAAGAATCCTACCAAGATGAACGGACAGAAGTATTGAGGAAAAAGGTTATGCCACTACCGGAAGGGCCCAGAGAAGGAATTTTCTCGAGGATATGAGAAGACAGACACTGTCAAGAATAAGGATAGGAGTATATGAGTTTTGATGGAACCATAACCATGCTTCTAAGGGTGGTAGCACCCGAGACCCCGGAGATGATCGATGGATTTTGAGAAGACCCCGACCCTAACCTATTTCTTGCTAGCCTCTCCGAATCTCGAGGACGAGATTCATTTTAAGGGTGGTAGGTTTGTAACATCCCAAAATTCTAAATTTTGGAATGTTATATTAAATAGATAGATTTGATTGTTTGTTTGATTGTTGTGTGATTGATTGACTGAAAGTGAGTGAATTCGAAACTTTTTGAAAGTTAAATGAGAGGGAATAAAAGGACTTTCCCAAACTTTCATTTTGCATTTGGGATCTCCGTGAATTCAAATTCTTTTCAAATATAAAACCCTAGAGAGAAGATGACATGACTTCTTCCATTTAAATAAATGAAAAGGGTTTTGAAAGCATTTGAATTTCATTCGGAAAATATTTCCAATTCATAAACTTCATGTAACTCAATGATTTTCATGAGAGAAGATAAAATGACTTCTTCAAATTATATGAAATATGAGTTGGAAGTTTAAAAGGAACAATTTAAAGTCCTTTTGAAAATTATTTTTTCAATTTCGAGTTATTTGGGTATTGTTCAAATTATTTTTTTCCAAAAATAAAATATATGGAAATTAGGGTAACATGATTCCCTACATCAGAAAATTGGAGAGAAATAAATGTGAACTCATTTTGGTATTTTTAAAATGATTTTTATGAGGTTTTATTTCAGCAGTAGTACTGTTTGATTTATTTGAATTTTTGTGGATTTTATTTGACGCCAGGAAAATGTTCATCTTGTAGGAAATCTCTTTCTGAAAATTTTGATATATCATATGCCTTTATAATATTTTTATTTTCTTTTGTTTTATTATTTTTGTCTGTCTCTGTTCAAAAAAAACTTCTCCCCGACTGGGCCGGCCCAGCCCCTGCAGGCCGCGGCCCAGCTTCGCGCCGCCTCGCCCGTTGTCCCAGTGCGGGACTCCGCTCGGAGAGCCGCCGCGCCGCCGTGAGCGCTTGGGACTCCGCTTCCCGAGGTTCGCCGCCCCTCCCCTATAAAACCCGAGGCCCGGCCCCGCCTCTCTCTCCTCCCGCGCCGCATCTCGCCGCCCCCTCGCATCGCGCCGCCGCCGCGTCGCATCGCCGCCGCCGCCGCCGACACCAACCGCCGCGCCGCCCGCCTCGCTGCGCGACGCCGCAAGCCGTCTGCCGCGCCGCCCCTCGCCGCAACTCCCCACGCCGCCTCGCCCGTCTCACCGTCGCCGGAATTCGTCCTCGCCGCCGCTGGTTTTCTCGTGAAAACCGCCTAAACCGCCGAGCCGGTATAAACCGCAACCCGTCCGGGTTTTTTTTTTCTGTTTTCATTTTTTTAGAAAACCCTAGATCTGTTTTTTTAAGTTTTATTATACAGCGAACGTCCGTTGTTTAGATCTTATAAACGAACGTTCACTTTTTAGTCTTTTCTTTTTCTGTTTATTTACGTCAGGGACCTATTCGTAATTATCTTTCTTATAGATTAGTCCCTCTGTTTCAAACGATCACTACTTTTTACTCATTAGTCCAAATTCAACGAAACCAACGCCCACTTCTTCGTTATGATCCCCACTATCCAGTAAACCAACTTAAACATATTTTTGAAAGTTTTAAAATTTGAATTTAAACAGATTTCTATTTGAATTTAGTTTGATCATAACTTAAGTTTCATAACTCCGTTTGAGTTGATTCATTTTGCAAATTAAAGCTCTTCACCTAAACTTTCTGATAAGGCCAAATTCACATAATTTTGGTACTGTTAAAAATTGTTTTCTGTTGCAAGAGTTATTTGCTTGGTTTTAATGTTTTCCGAATTGTCTTCTTCGTTCTTCCCGATCTTTTGAGTGATTGCTTATGTGTGGTTACTATTGCTTGCTTACGATAGATTGACCGAAGTGTGACGAGTAGAACTATCAGGAGTTATGAGTGCGATTCATCTTCATCAACAGTACAGGCAAGTTCACACTTTGATCATATCCCTTTCATACCCAGTTTTTATGCATTAGTTTCACCCTCAAACATTGCATGAGTAGGATTGATAACATGTGGGTATTGGGAAGTAGTTGATGAGGTAGGAACCTATTGCCCTGCATTCAAACCCTGGGAGTTACTTCTACGTTGTGCTTATATTGCCATGCTATGCTCGTAGACGTGGATTGGGTTTGAGTGTATCCATGACAGATGTGAGATTGTTAATTACTGGTTCAACTTAAGGTGGCAACTTTAATACACATCTGGGTGGATTGTTTGTTTTGGGCACCTGGGGAATCCAGTGTTGTCCTAGGATATCCCGGGGTTATACCGTGCGATCATCCTACGGTCCGCCACCCAGGCTCAAAGGGATCATAAGATTATTCATGCTAGGAACTTCCGTGTGCAGCCACAAGCCATTATGGGCTCTGGCATAGTTGAGTACGTTGTGTGACCTCTTTCAGTGGTGGGCTAGCAGATGTAGGGGAAAGTAGGTGTAACTGTCCACCCAGAGTAAAGAGTTAATGTTTCTGAAAGACTGTGTCTCGGTCATCCATTTCTCAAACACCCTGTAGTGCGAGAAATCCAACGGAGGCGATCGAGTCTTGTGGGGAAAAGTGCGCAAACCTCTGCAGAGTGTACAAACTAATCATGGTTAGCCGTGTCCCCGGTTATGGACATCTTGAGTATCTGGTTCTTGGATTATCATATTGATCTCATCACTCTATAAATTAATTTTGTTGGGTTATTAATTACCTTTTAATTGGGATTGAGATGAGGATTTACCATTCTCAATGTTTTCAACCAACTTTGTAGTTAAATAAATATATTCCTTTGCAGTAGGAAAAAATTGGCTTTTCGCAAAAACATTATAACCATAGAGCTTTTCCACCGGCCATATATGCATGTAGTGATAGTTATTATTCATCATTATCCAATGGTGTGAATTTGCCAGTACATTCAATGTACTGACCCTTTGTGGCTGCAACGTCTCATGTTGCAGGAGTCTTACGCCGAGTAAGTGGTGCGTTAGGGTTACGATTTCTACACTCGATTTTGCCGTTGGTGTTGATGGGAACCCACAACCTTGTTGTTATTTCCGCTATTTGGATTGAGGTAATAGTATTTACGTTACTTTATACATGTGATTTACCTCTGTTATAAATCCTCGAGTACTGTGTGTGTCAGCATACCAATCCAGGGATGACACTTAAGCATAGAGACTTGACCATCTGAGGTCGGGTCGCTACATTCGATCAGACAGTGTCCGTGTCCAACAGTCCCGCGCCTTCCCTGCATGGCATGGCATATGCAACCGATGCCGCCCTTTTTCATTTTAGGCGCGTTTGGTTACCTGCACCTTTTTTGCCACTTTACATACTTGTTTCAGTTAGGTCTGGTTGAGCATATACAGGTTAAGAACTAACATCTGTATGTTGATTGGTTATCTGCATCCCCTCTAACCTAAATGTGCTAAAACGAAAGGGCCGATGTTTGGTTGCGGACTTGTTTGATGAGAAACGCAAGTCCAGTTGTTTGGTTACATTTGTGTGGTAACCTCCTACTCGATGTGATGAGGTTACCAAAGGCACACATGAACTAGTAAGAACTAATTTAGTAGCCAACAAAACAATCTTAGGCACAAACATAAGTCTTAACCACGCAGAACAAGTTTTAAACCAACATAGTACGATAAGTTCTAAAGCAAGAAAAACCAAGGATTGGAACACAATACAATAACTCTTAAAGCAAGAACAACCAAGGATTGGACCACATGAGCCCAGGCGGTCGCGGCGAAGGCATTGCCATGCTCCTTGCACTTGGTGACCACCTCCACGCCCTCGTCGTTGAAGACGATCACCTTCATGGTGTCGGGGGACAACATCTTGAACGTCAGCATGTAGCCGATCATGATCTGGTGAACGGCGGCGAAGGTGGCCCAACCCTGATCAAGGTTGACCCTGCCGTCGATCACCCTCACCATCACCCTCCATGCACAGCTGGTGTTCGTCTTCAGCTTGTACTCTGTAGGGATGGCAGGGAAGTGCTTTGTGAAGTCCAGAGGCAATGGCATACTCTCCAGCTTAGAAGCAAGGATAACCTTGCATAAGTGGTTTGGTCCTGACTCCTGATGGAAATGGCGATAGTTCCTCCGCTTGGGGCTTGGGTGATCCAGCACATGCACTTCGTCCAATGGAGGCACAACCTCCTTGCCCTTCTCCAATGGTGGCACCACCTCCTTGCCATTGTCCATCTGCATTATGAACATCACACATGTCAATGGTCAGCATTCATTCATATCGGGCTAATGCTCCTATATTAACCCAGCCCACTAACCCAGCACCGCACTCAAACCCCCTCTGTTTCACCACCTCTCCTCGGCATGAACTCCAAATCCAACCCCCTCTGTTTCACCACCTCTCCTCGGCAATGGAGGGCTTTCTTCCTTGGGTGCTCGCTCGGTGACCGCAGGCAGACTCTGCGACGCTCGACAGCGGGCAAGATGGGCCAAGTACAGTTAGTACAAGGCGCCTCAAGACCAGCGTGCAAGATGGGTCGTAGGAGTCTGACAACGACGAGGTGCAGATGGTGGCCAGGGTGCCGGCAGCAGGCGACCGTGCAAGACCCATCGTTCTTGACGAAGACGATGAGGAAGAAAAGAAGATGACTACATCCCCCCTCTCGCCGCTCGACGCGACTCCAGGGTCGACGCGGCTAGACAATCCAATCCCCGCCACCGATGTAATCGAAAAATAACCTTTGAGACGTAAATGCAGAATCGATTGATGTCAATCCTTCCCCACTAGTAGAAAACAGAGCTTTATTACCGGTTCGTAAGGGCCTTTAGTGCCGGTTCTGCAACATGCACTAAAGGGTGGAGACTAAAGCCCCCCCTTTAGTACCGGTTCGGCACGAATCGCCACTAAAGGCCCACCACGTGGCGTGAGCTCGCGCCGTGGTATGGGGGACCTTTAGTACCGATTGGTAACCGGTACGAAAGGTTTTTTTTGTTTTTTTTTCAATTTTGGGAAAAAAATTGATTTTTTTTCAATTTTCTGAATTATTTGATGATATAGTCTCTAATCACCCCTCTTAACTGCTCAAGTGTGGATCACTCATTCCAAATCGTCTAACTTCCCGGCCGGTCACCCATCCTCTCACCACCCCACCCTGAGCACGCTTAACTTCGGAGTTCTATTTCCCCTACTTTCCAAGTCTGCACTTGTTGTTTTCCTGACAAATGTAAGCTGTCAATCATATTAACCCTCAGGAGTTTAGCTTGAGCATTAGGTCACACGTTTCACCGTTTGAGTTTGAAACTATTGTTCTAAAAAACAGTAATTGTTTAGTAACACTAATATTTCTTGAATAAGTAGTTTGACCATAGTTTGACCACAGTTTGACCATAGTTTGACTAGATTTGACCAAAATTCAAAAAACTAAAATAATTATTTAGTAACACTAATATTCTTGAATAATTATTTAGTAACATTAATATTCTTGAATAATTATTTAGTAACACTAATATTTCTTGAATAAGTAGTTTGACCACAGTTTGACCAAAATTCAAAAAAACTGAAATTTGAGCATATCTTTTTTCCTTTTAGAATTTGAGGATTCTAAAATTTTGCAAACAGGCCTATGGCGGTAAAAATCGGATGCGGATTTTCGTTCTGAACATTTTGATATATTATACTTTTTTTCGACATCGTATGCAAAAGATATAGTCGTTTTACTTTGTCATCACACTTTTTGCAAAACATGTCCAAATTTAAGTTTTTAAATTTTCCTAACTTGTAGATGTAGTAACATAACTACATCTCGAAGGATTTTAATTTTTGAAGTTTTGAAGTGGCGATACACCGGGGGGGGTAGAGTTTGAAAATTGCCCTATAGTCCCGGTTTGTGTCTCCAACCGGGACTATAGGTCAGACCCCTTTAGTCCCGGTTCGTGGCATGAACCGGTACTAAAGGTTAGCCCTTTAGTACCGGTTTGTGCCACGAACCGGGATTAAAGGGGCTCGTGGGGCCCCGGCCTGACGCCAGCCTGCCACCACCCCTTTAGTACCGGTTCGTGGCACGAACCGGCACTAATGCATAGCCGTTCGAACCGGGACTAATGGTACCATTAGTACCGGGACAAAATCGAGCCGGGACTAATGTGTCTCACATAAGCTCCTTTTTCTACTAGTGCCCCCTCCCCCCGATGTGTTCAATCCCCTCCCTAACTCTTCAATCGCATGCTCTAATCGAATCTAGCCCGAGTCGAAAGCAGTGAATGTACAGAGAGGACGAGGTCTTACCGCCATGGCCGATGCGCTCCGGTGGAGGTCTGCAGTCGCTCCGGTGGTTGTCGCCGTCGTCTTGGATCGATTCGCAGTAGAGCTCAGGTGGTCACGGCCGGTGTGAGTGGGGAAGAGGGGAGAGAGCGGTGAGGAAGGGAAGGTGAGGGTAATTTATGACGACGCGTCTGGAAACAACGCGACGTCTCGGGACCGCACCCACGCATGCAACCGCCCACGCCCACGTGCCTAGGGTTGCATCGCTCGGGCCTGGCTGAGGAAAAACGACCGATTTGAGCGTTCCCAAGGATGCAGGCGTAGAGGTGCTTTAATGTTCGTGCTATGCAGGCCCAACAGTGAATGCGGGTAATCAAACGGTCCATTTTCTTTCCGCGCGGGCCTGGCTGAGATATATGCGGGCAACCAAACGCGTCATTTAACTCTAAGCTTAGGAAGCTCCCGAGCTCGATCCGGGGACCCAGCATCCCCTAATGCGGGCCTCGGGGCCAAGGCACTCCCTTATTAAGTTATTATTTCTACTCGGCAAGAAAAATCTACTGGAAATCAAACCATCCATACGAAGGACCAGGTACAACACAACCAGTGGATTAACATATCGTGCATAAATCGTCCAGCGGGTATCCTTTCTGAAGCAGTTTGAAACATTTTTTTCACAACCATGGCATTACATCAAATTGAAACGTCAGCGAAGTGGAGTTGTTCACAAGCATGGCTAGCCGAGCAAACTAGTTGATGTTAATTTTGCCGGGCCCATCAGAGAAACCTAGGAATAGGCAATCAATCAATCATCGTGCCAGCCACACAAGTGGCTTCCCCTGACGGGACGGACGCAATGGTTTCAATAATCTCGGGCTCGACCAGAAGCCCGTGGCTCACGAGCTTAATGAGCGTTCGATAATTTGGCCCCTTCAACTTGTGGCTCGCTTTTTAATGAACAGGGCCTATCAACGATTTCGGCTCGTTAAGCTTAATGAGCTTAAGGAACAACCGAGTTTCACGAGTAGCTCGTTAAGCTCGTTAGTAACAACACAACACATAGTTTTATTATCCTAAAAAAACACATATTTCTATTTTACATGGCAAAGTTTTCGTAGCATCTCAGCCCATCTATTCAATCTAATCTATATGGGATGCAACAAACTAGTGTGTTTCCTGCATTTCCTTTTGTAGTCACCATATTCCTTCTTAAAAGCCACATCTACATATTCATCGTGTAGACCATAACACATTAGAATCTGTTAACGAGCGATCACGAGCTTCAAACGAACCGAGCCGAGCAGGGTTTTCTGCTTGTTAATCTTAACGAGCTTAACGAGCCAAGCCTTAACGAGCACGAGCAGCTCGTTAATCCACTCTTCCTCACACATGTGACACGAAACAACTTCACATGCGTGGACAATTGGTGCCTTTGATAACCACCACACTCCACGGTCTACTCTATCACTAGATCGCCGCTAGCTCCTTCCTAGTGAACACCGTTGATCCTTCACCTTTGCACTCGTCGTAGAGCACGCAGGCAGGCAGACAGGCGATCATGTCATGGACGGCCCAAGCTGCAATCTGTTTCGGTTCTCGACCGCCCACGCATGGACCTGTGCTTTGTTAACCAGGGTGGCGGTGGTAGAAATCTGCATGACGCATGCATCCACGTTGCAGTCGTACACATAGGTGCATCACCTCATGTCATCCCTAAACGATGATCGATTAGAAACAGACCACCCAATACCTAGTTCTTTTTGGGAGTTAGGTTTTGGGCTGATTTTTTGGAAGTTAAGGGCATCTTCGGTATATGTCCAGATTATGATGTCCGGGCCATTTGTGTCAACTTTTGTCATTCAATGAGGACTCCTATCGGTTCGCGAAGTGGTCTGGACGTTCGGTTTTCCGCAAACCGAAGCAAAACTGGGGGAGCTATGCGGGACTCCGGTCCTCTCTCTCATCCCAACCAAACACCATGCCACAATATCCCATCACATGTAAAACTGGGGGAGCTATGCGGGATTCGGTCCTCTCTCTACCCTCTGTTTTCCCGACCGGATTAATTTATGAATACCGTTGCATGACTCCCTCCCGCATCATGCGCACATTTGCGGTGCCCGTTTACTGGTCAGTGTTGGACATGCCCAAAGTTTTGGGGTTTGATTCGATCAGAGCTGCCCTTATATACATGGCGATGTAGAGAGAGAGTAGATCCGAGCAAAGAATTTAAATTAAAACCACGACGAGTAATTTGGAAGTGAGGGAGTAATTGTCAGCGTCAACGCAGTGGAGTGGTTCACAAGGAAGCCTAGCAAGCTAGGAGTAGTAGCTAGCTGGTCTTTTGTCGGGTCCATGCACGGCACACCTCATTAATCACGCCATGTCCTAGGAATCAATCAATCAACTAACCAGTGCGCCACACCATTCCACACACTTTTATCAAGAAAAAAAGAACACCATTCCACACACTTTTATCAAGAAAAGAAAAAACACCATTCCACACACAAGTGGCCGTGATCCAGGAGCACTCCACTAATAACTAAGACCAAATTGCTCGCTCATCACATCACACGCATGTGATCCACACCACACGTCGCGAAGCAACCTCACATGCATGCATGGAAAACCGGCCGGTGCAGCTGGATCGATCGATGGCCCCTACATTCTACGCACGCGGTACTACGAACGTAGCACCAGCCAGATCGCCGCTCCCTAGCTACTACTCGTAGGACAGTAGGACTAATCTTCATCTACACCACTAACCACTGTAGTACACTAGCTAGGACTAGTCTTGATCTACGCAGTACACCACTAACCACTGTACCAGCACACACGTACCAGTGCCGAACTGGTCTGGTCCCAAAGCCACCATTGCATTGCACCCGTTGTAGAGCGGGCAACCCCTGTCTGTCCGGCCGGCCTGATCCCGCCGTGCACCATGTCATGTCATGCCCGGCCCATGCCGCGCAATCCATGCCGCTCCAACAACCACTCGTACGACTACTTGCTTGGTTCTAACCAGGGTGGGTGGTAGAAATGCGCGCGTCCACGTTGCAATCATGCATGCATACACATGTCCTCTCCATGCACCATTCGTTCACTCATTCATCCATCCATTCATTCATTCATAGGAGTGTCCATGTCGGTCAGTGTTAACAGGGCAGGGGTGGACAAAGTCGCAGTAATGCATCATCATCGTGTCGTTTGCGTAGTTGCCGTACCGATGGTGCAGCCAGATCGAGGGAAATGCAACCAGAAACGGCATCCGATCAATGCTTCGATGCTAATCGACAGCATGCGCCATTGTACGACGTCCCGGCCATATGGGCATGCACATGTGCTTGACTTGCAAAGTGTGTGGGTGCGCGGGGCAGGCCAAGCGGCGGCAGCGGCATGCATGATTATGGACCAAGAGTTTGGTAACACAGTGGCAATTTCGGCTCCGCGCACACCAATCAATCAAGGGCTTGGGCAGGCATTGCATTCCAGGGAACACTTTCCCCTGACCTGGCCCAGCGGAGCAGACCACAGGCCGGGAACTGTTCTCCTAGAGCAACCGAGGAACAGGGTGCAGGGAGAGGCAGATCGATCAGGATGCATGGCACCGACAGATTCTTTCTTTTTCTGTCTTGCCAAATGTTTAAGAAAGGCCTCCCAACAGAATCTCTTTTATTCCCAACTGTCAATGGTGGCAGCTGGGTTAACCGACCCTCGCTTGTCACCTTACTAGTTTCCATTGGATATACTAGTAAACTACCAATTGTTCCATTGTGTCTGCTTCAAGTTTGTCCTTGGTGACTTGAGCATTGGAGTTGTGCCCGGCTCTCTTGTTGCCTACTCCATCCATCCATCCATTCAGGAATGCTTTGGAAGATGCACTTTGTCTTCCTTGAAGAGTACACAACATGTTCACTACTCACTATGCAATGCATCATGGACCAACCCTCCCTTATCACTACGTTGAAGTCTCCAACAAGAAAACAATACATATAACCAGGCTTATGTGTAGTATATAATACAGTATCATGCAGCAAAGCATCATCCCCATTCTTTTCTTTTCTGAGAGAGCATAAGAAGTGCCAATCTTGCAGCACCAAATACAAGCACATTTTTGGCTCATAGTGACCATGTGAGATATATCTGTATATCTATATGCATAGTCATGCACCCGGCCAGTGCTCTGACCATGCATGCATGCATGCATCAGCACCAGCATCTTCCATGATTACTTCTGAAACAGTTTCAGGGCAGTACTGTACTGTTGTTGCATCCAGAGCACCTTCTGCAGTTTCACTCCAGAGTCCATCAACAGTCGCAGACGGCAGCCAAGCATGCATGCATGCACGTTCCTCTGAATGAATACAATGCATCTGCAAAAATTCAGCTATGACTCCCTGTCGACCAGCCAGTCAGTCCCGTTGCACCCTCGTTTAATCAGAGGGAACATGGCCAGATGATATACACTGCACTGTGTGTTACAGTACAGTCAGTGCAGGACACATACGCACATTGATAAGCCTTCAGTTTTTGCTGACCATTTGATTCTTCATCTGTAGTGTAACTGAACAGAAAAAGACACGGTAAGCTAGAAATTTCAACAATAACCAACCACGGCAAAAAGAAAACGAGGCAAAATCTACTACCCGTTAACATTGCTTTTTGGTGCAAATTATTCAGATATCTATTTGAATAACGATGGGCTCTGTTAGAGATATATTTGGGTTATATATGTTTGGTAGTCTAGGATTTGTAATCCATCTCCTACCCTATCTCTAGGAGAGGTGTCTTGCCCTCCAAGTCTTGTACTCAATATATACTCGCCCTCGAGGCTCAATAATACATCCATCATATTCCGCAACAATCTCTCTCCCTTCTAACATGGTATCAGCCTAACCGATCCAAACCCTAGCCGCGCCGTCGCTTCCGCTCCGCGCTGCCCTCGGGGCGGTCGGTCTCCATGATCGCCGCTGGGGGCCGCGCCGCCCGTACCTAGGGTTCGTCCACCGGCCGTGTTGGCCGGCTGCCCTAGAGAGTCTTTTTTCCCGATCATTTGATCCGGATTTTCTCTCTCTCGCCGGTCGCCTTGATCGGCGTCTACTTTTTGGTTTTCCGGTCTATGTGATCCGGTTTGCGTCGCCCACCGCCGTCGTCGACCCCGTGCGCCTCTACTCCAACACCGGCGCGATTGGCTGGCTTCTTCACCGACCCGGCGGCCTCGCGCGTCATCCGCGCGTCTGCCCGTCGGTCGCCCCGACTCGGCGGCCTCGCGCGTCGTCCGCGCGTCGGCCCGCCGGTCGCCCCGACCCGGCGGCCCTTCACCGCTGCCGTTCACGCGACGGCCCGCCCGTCGATCTACGCCGGCCGTCACCGCCCTGCTCCGACCGGGACTCCTGCATCACCCCAACCCGGCGGCCACGCGCCATGCGGCGGCCAATCATAGTCGTCCTACCGCCCCCCCCCCCCCCGCCGCCGGCTTCATCTCGGACTCCGCCGCCACCGCGCCTCCACCGAGCGGCGTCCCCGACCTCGCGCGCGATCGGATTGATCACCCGCCCGCCGCCGCGATCCACCTCATCTACGTCGTGCGACCGACCTGGCCCGTCGGTTGCGCGCGCCTCCGCAGGCCCCGTGAAGACCGTCCCGAGTTCAGCGTGCCCCTCTACCGATCGAGCAACGGGCTGCCGCTACGTCGCCCCGTCGGGCCGCAGCGCCGCCGCCCCATGGTTCTTTTCTCGGCTGCACCGACCCGCGTCACCGCTACGTCGCCCCTTCGGGCCGTAGTACCGCGGCCCGCGGTCCACCGCCGCCTAGAGGCCGTCCGCTCCAGGTCGTCCCTGTGGCAGCACCGACCCTCGCGCCGCCACTGCGTCGCCCCGTCGGGCCGTAGCGAGCATGGCACGCGGTCCACGCCGCCGTCCAGAGGCCGTCCCCGTGGTTGCACTGACCTGCGCTCCTCCGCCGCGCCGCCCCTTCGGGCTATCGCGCCGCGGCCCGCGGTCCCTGCCGTCGCCCCGACCCGCCTGCCGCCGCTGCGTCGCCCCTTCGGGCCGTAGCGCGGCGGTCCACGGTCCACTTCGTCGTCCACGCGCATTGACTTTCCGTGGTATGCGCCGCGCTGTCTCGCTTGGCGCGGGAACGCCACCGTCCGCGCCGGTCTTCGTCACGCTGTCAGGGTTCTTCGCTGTGACGCCCCCAATTTGACCGTACACTAATCATGCACGCAAATGTGTACGATCAAGATCAGGGACTCACGGGAAGATATCACAACACAACTCTACAACATAAATAAGTCATAGAAGCATCATAATACAAGCCAGGGGCCTCGAGGGCTCGAATACAAGTGCTCGATCATAGACGAGTCAGCGAAAGCAACAATATCTGAGTACAGACATAAGTTAAACAAGTTTGCCTTAAGAAGGCTAGCACAAACTGGGATACAGATCGAACGAGGCGCAGGCCTCCTGCCTGGGATCCTCCTAACTACTCCTGGTCGTCGTCAGCGGGCTGCACGTAGTAGTAGGCACCTCCAGTGTCGTAGGTGTCGTCGTCGACGGTGGCGTCTGGCTCCTGGACTCCAACATCTGGTTGCGACAACCAGATAGAAAGGCAAGGGGGAAAAGAGGGAGAGAAGCAACCGTGAGTACTCATCCAAAGTACTCGCAAGCAAGGAGCTACACTACATATGCATGGGTATATGTGTAAAGGGGCATATCAGTGGACTGAACTGCAGAATGCCAGAATAAGAGGGGGATAGCTAGTCCTGTCGAAGACTACGCTTCTGGTCATCTCCATCTTGCAGCATGTAGAAGAGAGTAGATTGAAGTCCTCCAAGTAGCATCGCATAGCATAATCCTACCCGGCGATCCCCTCCTCGTCGCCCTGTTAGAGAGCGATCACCGGGTTATATCTGGCACTTGGAAGGGTGTATTTTATTCAGTATCCAGTTCTAGTTGTCATAAGGTCAAGGTACAACTCCGGGTCGTCCTTTTACCGAGGGACACGTCTATTCGAATAGATAAACTTCCCTGCAGGGGTGCACCACATAACCCAACACGCTCGATCCCATTTGGCCGGACACACTTTTCTGGGTCATGCCCGGCCTCGGAAGATCAACACGTCGCAGCCCCACCTAAGCACAACAGAGAGGTCAGCACGCCGGTCTAACCCTATGCGCACAGGGGTCTGGGCCCATCGCCCTATGCACACCTGCACGTTGCGTACACGGCCGGAAGCAGACCTAGCCTAGTGGCGTTCCAGTCCAATCCGGTGCGCGCCACTCAGTCGCTGACGTCACGAAGGCTTCGGCTGATACCACGACGCCGGGATACCCATAACTACTCCCGCGTAGATGGTTAGTGCGTATAGACCAAATGGCCAGACTCAGATCAAATACCCAGAACTCGTTAAGCGTGTTAAGTATCCGCGAACGCCGACCAGGGCCAGGCCCACCTCTCTCCTGGGTGGTCTCAACCTGCCCTGTCGCTCCGCCATAAAGTAACAGTCGGGGGCCGTCGGGAACCCAGGCCCACCTCTACCGGGGTGGAGCCACCTGTCCTTTCAGCCCCCTCATCAGAATCACTTGCGGGTACTCAACGAGCCGACCCGACTTTAGTCACCACATGTGTCACGTATATAATGTATATAGTATATACCCGTGATCACCTCCCAAAGTGATCACGGCCCAGTAGTATAGCATGGCAGACGGACAAGAGTGTAGGGCCACTGATGGAACACTAGCATCCTATACTAAGCAGTAGGGTAGCAGGTAAGGGTATCAACTGTAGCAACAATGACAGGCTATGCATCAGGATAGGATTAACGGAAAGCAGTAACATGCTACACTACTCTAATGCAAGCAGTATAGAGAAGACTAGGCGATATCTGGTGATCAAGGGGGGGGGGGCTTGCCTGGTTGCTCTGGCAAGTAGGAGGGGTCGTCAACTCCGTAGTCGAACTGGGGTCATCAGTAGTCTCGGGGTCTACCGGAAAGAAGTAACGGAGGGGGAACACAATAAATAACAGAGCAATCAAAGCAACACAAAGCGTAACATGACAATACACGGTGCTAGGTGTGCCCTAACGCGGTAATAGGTGATACCGACGAAGGGGGGAGGGAAACATCCGGGAAGGTATTCCCGGAGTTTCGCGTTTTCGGACAGAGGTACCGGAGGGGGGAAAGTTGCGAGTTCAATAGGTTAGGGAGGTGTGGCGGACGAACGGGCTGCGTATCCGGGTTCGTCTCGTCGTTCTGAGCAACTTTCATGTAGAAAACATTTTCATCCGAGTTACGGTTTAAAAGATATGAATTTTCAAAGATTATTTGAATTTCTGGAATTATTTGAATTTAGCAAAAATGAATTATGATGTCAGCATGAGGTAACGCTCACGTCAGCAGGTCAACAGGTCGGCTGACCAATCAAACCAGACAGGTGGGTCCAGTGGGACCCACATGTCAGCCTCTGTTAGTCTAACAGTAATTTAAACTAAACTAACAGTCTAATTAGAGGGGTGGGCCCCATATGTCAGTGAGTGTTTAGGCTAGTATAGTTACTTGTTTTTTTAAAAACGTTTATTAAACTAATTATCAGAGCGGGGGCCCACATGTCTGTGACAGAAGCCGGCCCAGTCAGCGTTGACCTCAGTCAACTGGTCAAAGTGGGGCTCCTGGGCCCACCAGTCAGTGGCTGGGGCCTGCCCAGTCAGCAGTTGACTGGGTCAACCCAGTCAACTGGGGCCCGTGGGGCCCACTGGCAGTGAGCCAGGGGTGGGGCCCGGCCGGCCACGTCGGCAGGGCACCGGAGAGGGGCTCCGGCGAGCTCCAATGCGGCGGCGAGGCGCGGGTGAGCTTCGGGTTTCGCCCACAGGGCATCCCCGGGGCTGTGGTTTGGCCCATTCGAACGGCCAGTCCACACCGCGTCGAATGGAGGTGGTGGCGTGGCTGGGGACGGCCGGGAACGTCGCCGGCGGCGAGTCAGGTGGTGGTGGGTTTCCGGTGAGCGGCGAACAGGGGGCTACGGGGCACGGCGAGAGCAGCAGACGCGCGCGTTGGGCCACTAGGAACCCTAGGAGCACGATGCGGCGCTCGGCCGCATGTGAAGGCGACCATGGCCACGACGCCGAGCTCGTCGGCGGCGAGGTTCTTCGGGCGAGCTACGGGAACGGGGCTACGGGCGTCGGAAAGCTCGGGAGAGAGAGGGGAAAGAAGCGCAGGCTCACAGTGCTCCTGCAGATGTGCTCAAGCATGCTCGAGGAGGGCTCGGTGCGGCGGAATCGACGGCGAAGCTCGTCAGAGAAGAGGAGGAAGACGGCAATGTAGGGGATGATGCAGAGGCGCTCCTGCTCGGGTGATTCGTCGGGGAGGAAGAGGAGGTCGAGGCGGTCCTTCTTGGCGCGGAGGAGAGGCGAGGCGGTGTCGGGGACCGCGTGTGTTACGCGGCAGGGCCACGGCAGCGCTCGGATGCGGTGGGGAATGGGAGAGGCGGAGAGGGCAAGTAGCAGCTCGTGGGGAAGGGGGCCGTCGCTGGCGTCCTTATCGTCCCCTCGGCGCTTGTAGCAGCGTGGCCGGCAAGGTGGTTCGGCGGCGACGCCCCTGTTGCGGTCTGAGACCGAGGAACAGGGCGGGGGGGGGGGGAGAGACCGCTGCGAGGGGGCACTGGGCTGGCTCGGGTGGGTTAGGTGGGCCGGCCCAGGTGGGTTCGGTCCAGGGAGGGGGGTTGCTCTCTCTCTCTCTTTGCTTTTTTCTTTTTTTTAATCTTTTACCCTTTTATTTATTTTCCTTTTCTGTTATAGTTTTGCATCCTATTATTTTAGTTTTAGTAAAATATATACTTTGTTTATAAATTAGTATTTCAAATTAGTCCATACTCAAAAGTCCAGTCCTCAATAAATTAGTTTGACATTTTATTAATTACAAAAGGTTTTTTAAATAATTATTTTGCTGCTGTTTTATTCATCTCATATTATTTAAACATTTTATAAAGGTGTGGTTTCTCCACCATAATTATCTATGCAATATTTGGTTCACTCCGAACAATTTAATTTTAATATTTGAAAACTTTTATTGTTTGCTTGATTTTGGATTTGAATTAGAATCGGTTTCGAACTAACGTGAGATTAACAACAATAACCGAGGTGACATGGCATCATTAATAGAGGGTTACTGTAGCTTAATTATCCGGGCGTCACATTCGCCTACTTCGAGCACCGCCGCCGCACTCCTAACCAAGCCGCCGCCGCCGTCAGGCCGCCGCGCCGCTCTTCTTTGGCCGCCGCCGCGGCTACCTCCGTAGCTGCCGCCGCTGCCCGTCCACCCCACTTCGTCTTCGTCCAAGCACCAGCCCGTCGCCAGCGTCGCCGTCATCTACCCCGACCACTTCGTCTACTCCGACCACCGTTGGTGACGTCGGCCCCGCGCCGATGGACACCGCAATCGTCGTCGAGTTCTTCTCTGCTAGCCCCTCCGACTTCTCCGACATGGCGTACAGCTCGTGCAGGTCCCTCGTCTACGCATGCCCGGTGCTGGCACCACCGATGCATGCCTTCATCCACGACGTGTCCCCGAACCTGGCAAGCCTGGTCGGCGCTTCGTCAACTTCGTCTTCGTCCGTCTACGCATGTCAGGTGCTGGCAACACCGGTGCGTGCCTTCGCCCATGATGTGTCCGGGCTTGGCAAACCCGTCGTGACGCGTCGTCAACAACATTTTCTTCCCGGCGCACCCCTACTTTGACACCACTGCGCCCAAGCTAACTCGGCACCCTCTTGCGCCCGCGGCTCCACGACGACTTCCTCGACACCGGCCATCCCGACTCGACATCGACCACGGCATTCTTCGTACGGCTACCTCGACCACGGCTCCACCACCCACGCTCTCGGCTACATCAACATTGGCACAAAGGGTTATCATCCGCTTGAGCAAACACGTCGGCTTCCTCTACAGTCAACGCGTCCGTGACGCGACACCGTCCACGATGCTTCCGATAGGACTGCGGGGGGATGTCAGTCCGTCGGCTGCTATTCTCTACAGTCTGACCGTCCGCGTCGCTCCTGTTGTTCGCAACGCTACCGCTACGACTGCGGGGGGATGTCAGTCCGTCGGCTGCTATTCTCTCCAGTCTGACCATCCGCGTCGCTCCTGTTGTTCGCAACGCTACCGCTACGACTGCGGGGGGATGTTAGAGATATATTTGGGTTACATATGTTTGGTAGTCTAGGATTTGTAATCCATCTCCTACCTTATCTCTAGGAGAGGCGTCTTGCCCTCCAAGCCTTATACTCAATATATACTCGCCCTCGAGGCTCAATAATACATCGATCATATTCCGCAACAATCTCTCTCCCTTCTAACAGGCTCTCCCGCCGATTTCTATTAAAGAAACCGCCCAAGATTACCCAGATACAGGTTATGCCAAAAACCGCCGTGGCTTTGTCGGAAAAATCCAACTAGATTTCCAATTACAATAACATTTCTTGCAATAAACAACCATCGCGATGTCGGCTAAGCAGCATAGGCGCACCGGTCATCAAACACTCCGGTCATCAAACACTGTATGTACATAATGCTTTATCAAAAATATTTTGCCGGATTAAAGTGGCCAAGACAAATGTAATTCAAATACCCCAGAGATTTTTTTTTGGGAAATGCACCGGAAAGGCACGTGTAAAAACCAGAGTGACATGTGAGCCCGCTGCTAGATTATCTCACCCGTGACAAATCAAATCAACAATGCATCTCACCGTCAAGAGGGAGGGTGGACAAATATTATAGGGAGTGCAGCTCATCTGAGAGCAACAATAACCGTGGCGAAAAGAGAGGCGGAATCTACCACCCATTATCTCTTCTTTTTTGCGGGATACCACCCATTATCTCAACACATACTATTTCAGGCATCCTTTTTAAGACAATAGGCCGTCCGGCTGATTCCTATTACAGAAGCCTTTGAAGATCATCAAGATATGGCTCTGCCAAATATCGCCGCGATGGGATAGCAAAAGTTCAATTGCATTTCCAGTTACAACAATATATACACGCTGAATACATAAGAGTCACTCAATACATAAAGAAGGGTCTTGACGTCTTGTGGAATGCACTAAAACAACATGCCAAAGGCTTCTGTAATAGGAATCGAGAGTGACATGCGGGTCTGATTGGATTCTCTCACATATGCCAAAGCAAAGTAACGAAACATCTCACCATTGACGGAGAGAGGGGGTGGACAAATATTATTGTCGAGAGCACATCTAATCAGATTTCAACAATGACCACATCGAAAAGAGAGACGCAATCTACCACCCTTTATCTCAAATACAGAGTTTATAATAACTTTTTAAAACAATGGGTCCTCGATGATTGCTATTAAATAATCTGTAAGGAAATAAAGTTATGGCAAATATCTGCAATGCTTTGTAGCAAACATCCAATGTCATTTTTCATCATCATCATCATCGTCAAAAACACATGGCAAAGGGAAACCCACGAGAGGGGGGAGGGGAAGGGTGGACAAATATCATCATCGTGTCCTACGAGTAGGAGCACGAGGGAGAGCGGCGCTCGGTCATCAGATCTACTCCTCCCTCCGCCACCGAGCAATTAAGCCAGCACAGTCCACGCCAGGAAAACCGTACGCACGCAGCAGTCACGCTCACTCTCCACTCCCCCATCCTCATCTCGCGGGAAACCCAGCCAGCCCAAGAAACCGGCCACGAGTCTCTCTCCCTCTCCCTCACTCTCTCTCTCTCTCTCTCTCTCTCTCTCTCTCCCTCTCCGTCCGTCCGGACGGAGCAAGAGCGAACAAGGCCGCGAGACTGACGGCCGGCCGGCTTCCAAACCGGGATTCGATCTTGATTCTTGTTTCCTGCAGGAGCCTAGCGGAGCTGACGGGCCGCCAGCCAGACCAGAGTCTGTGTGGATTTCGTTTCGTCCCGCTGGTTAATGCTTTCCCGAATTGCTCGTCCGCCTCGCCACCGCTGGGGCCGCCGCTGTCCTCCTCCCCACTGCCGGCGATTACTTCTTGCCTAATTTGCGCAGCCCCCCGGCGCGCTGTTGCCTGCTAGCCCCGCAAGGCCGCAATCCATCGCCCGCTCGTCGGCCGCCGCTCGATCGGTCGGTCGGTCGGTCAGTCAATCCCGGCCCCTGGATTGGAGTTCCCCCGGGACGGGGCCCATGCCGACGGGTTTGGTCGCGCATTTATAGCCCCCCTCCCTCCCCTCCTCGCTCCCTGGGCGAGCGAGATTGATCCTCCTCCCTGCCCTCGCGCCGCAAGTATCTGACAGGCGCGCTGATTTGGGGGGGATGGGCTGCTTCGGGTGCTTCGCCCCGGCGGCGCGCCGAGGGGCCGGCGACCTCAAGCCCTCCAAGCTCGCCCACCACTGCACCGACGACGACTCAGGTCATCTTCTTGACCGATTTCTGCCCGTCCCCGCCGCCACGCCCCCGCCTGGTGCAAAGCGCTCTTCTTTGTTTCTCATCTTTCTTATCCGTGTTGTGTTGTTGGGTCTCGGAGCAGTCGCGGACGCGCAGAGGAAGGTGGCGCCGGACGTGGGGAGCGGCTGCGCGCACAGCTTCACCTTCAAGGATCTGCTCGTCGCCACCGGCTACTTCAACGAGGCCAATTTCATCGGCGAGGGCGGCTTCGGCAAGGTGTACAAGGGCAAGATCTCCAAGACCAACTCGCAGGCGAGTCCCCACTCTTCCTCCCCTGTTCCACCTCTGTTCCTCCGGCGGCCCTGGTTTCCGGTGAAAGATTCGAGTGATTGTTTTCCTCCTTCTCACAGGGCGCTTCCGATGCGCAGATGGTGGCGGTGAAGCAGCTGGCGCGGGAGAGCGTGCAGGGCAGGAAGGAGTTCCTGGTGGAGGTGCTGATGCTCACGGTGCTCAGCCACCCCAACCTCGTCAGCCTCGTCGGCTTCTGCGCGCAGGGGGACGAGCGGCTGCTGGTCTACGAGTACATGCCCTTCGGCAGCCTCGAGAGCCACCTCTTTGGTAATACCTCTTCTCAGAATTCTTCAGACTTGCTCTCTGTTTTTGGTTCAGTTCATCTCTGCAATGCAGTTAATATGTATCGGTCTCTGTTTTTGGTGAAGTAAGCATAATGTGCGCTATGGTAGTTCTGTTTGTGTGGTAAACCTTCGCACTACCGGCACACGCTCTCTCGAAAGTAATTCGTGTGGATTCAGGAAATCAAAGGGGAAAAGAAACCATCTATGGTTTGGTTCCCCTTTCTCAGTTCTGGGAAAGAGGTGGCTTTGAGAATTTGCTTTTTTGGGATTCACTTTTGGGAACCATCCATGGTTGTGCTGCTGTCTGTTAGTCTATGATAACTTCTGATAGAGGTGGAAAATAAAAAGTCCAGTTACTATCACCAAACAAAATAGAAGGTTGTACTTTTGTCGAGAAAATAGAAGGCCGTACGCCAACTGTTCGAAGATTCTTCTTGTCCGGTGCACCGATATGAGGATTTATTGGAGTTTCACTTTCTCAGGATCATGGTTTTTTTTCCTTTAACTATGAAACAGATCGTATTTTGACCGGGTTACTCAGTTCATAAGAAAACAAATATTTAGTTGTCTTTATACCCAACCTACTCTTATAAAGATCTGGGTTGGTGGTGGTCCATTC
Organism: Triticum aestivum; assembly: GCF_018294505.1. Lineage (NCBI taxonomy): Eukaryota > Viridiplantae > Streptophyta > Magnoliopsida > Poales > Poaceae > Triticum > Triticum aestivum. Next base: position 484,513,052 of record NC_057805.1, read on the forward strand.
ACCCTCATCAAGATTTCCTGTTGTGTTATTAGGACATTACCTGTTGTCATCCATTATGTGGAGGACATAAGGTTCATTCAACTGATGTATGCTTTGAGATATGGGCAATAGCACCCAGAGAATAAATTATATTAAGAAGAACCGAGCACCCTGCTGACGCCAGGCCTCGAACGCGGGTGGGCGAGCAGCAAGCGCGCAGACTCGCGCTCCTAGCCAGGCGAGCGATGCTCAGTTCTCTTTCTTTTTAGCTTTTATTATCTGCTTTAATAGAATTCAGAATGCCTATTCTTCTACATGTTGAAGTATTCATTTCTACAAAAATCGTGAAGAAACAATAGGCAGATATTTTATCTGTATCAACTGTTGGTGCATAAACCACCCTTGAGCACCCTGCTGATGCTGGGCCTTGAACGTGGGTTGGCGAACAACGAGTGCGCAGACCCACGCTCCTAGCCAAACGAGCAGTGTTTGGTTCTCTCTTTGTTTGTCTCTCTTATTCTCTACTTTAATAGAACTCAGGGTGCTATCTATTCTTCTGTATGTCGAAGTATTCATTTCTTCAAAAATTGTGAAGAAACAATTAGACAGATAATTACGCAGACCCGCGCTCCTAGCCAATCGAGCGTTGGTCGGTTCTCTTTCTTTGTCTTTTTTATTATCTGCTTTACTAGAATTAGGATGCTATCTATTCTTCTATATCTCGAAGTATTCATTCCTACAAAAATCATGAAGAAACAATAAGGCAGATCTTTTTTCTGTATTAATTGTTCGTGCATCAACCAATCTTTAGCACCCTGCTGACACTGGTCCTCGAACGCGGGTCGGTGAGCAACGAGCACGCAGACCTGTCCTAGCCAATCGGGCTATGCTCGGTTCTCTTTCTATGTCGTTTTTATTATCTGCTTTAATAGAATCCAGGATGCTATATATCTTTTATATGTTGAAGTTTTCATTTCTTCAAAAATCGTGAAGAAACAATAGGGTTGGTATTTTTTCTCTATGAATTGTCGGTGCACCTAGACAATCGAGCGTTGCTCGGTTCTTTTTCTATGTCGCTTTCATTTTCTGCTTTAATAGAATTCAGGTCTATCTTTTATATGTTGAAGTTTCTATTTCTACAAAAATCATGAAGAAACAATATGGCAGGTATTTTTTCTGTATTAATTGTTGGTGAATCAACCAACCTTCCACCTCCGTTTCTTAGTGCATGGATTCAGATTGGAATTTTGTGTTTTTTAGTACTTGATTGCAATCCGGATTTTGTATTTAAGAAAGTCAAAGTTGGGACAAAGATATAAGTTAAAAAAGGTCAGACATAGTATAGTATATCCATGCACTATAATGTTCGAGAATAATAGGGGCAATAGCTCCCCACCGTTTAAAATATACTGCAGTACTACTTTGCATTCCCCATATGTCCTCTGCCATCGCCTTTGTCTTCCTGATTTGTTTGCTTGTAAAGCTGAATACTTGGCAAGATTTCTGAAACTATGGGTATGCTGTCTCCTCTTTCAAGGGATGAAAGTCAGGGGACAATGTAGTTTGTTATTGTCATTTATGTTCATGTCCATTTACAAACACTATTAAGTATTGAGTGTGATGGTAACGCCTCCTGTACTGGAGCGACTGACCCGAGTTCGAAGCCTGAGTCTTGCATAAAAAAATTCCCTCTCGATGGCACGCACAGCGACACCATCCCACGTGAGGGTTGAGTTTTTTTTTTGTGTGTGTGTATAGTTAGTAAGTTGGTAAGTATTATTGGCTAATCACTTAGTTGGGTAGTGTGAAGTGTGAACCATCCATTCTGGTGTATTCTGGAAAACTACAAAATAAACTGGTTTCAGCGTGCAATCCGCACAAAAACTTTGTCATACTCGCTTATGAGTTTCTTACCTGAAAAGCAACCTTTTTGATGATTGATCATTTTCCTACATGCCAAAATTATTGAGCACGTAATGCCTAAGGTTAGCCAGAATTGTCCCCACGGAAATTATTGAAGCTCTCAGGTCCTCGTGCTTTGTCTCATGCCTCAACATCACATGGTCTGCACAATGATAGCAGTACTAGGTGATGGGCATGATGTGAACCATCTGAACTTTTCTGCAAAGTTCCTTTATTTTCCTAACATGTAATCTGTTTCAGTGATGTGCTCTTGCTAAACTTAGGCCAATACTTCCAGTCTTCCAAAAATGTGTTTTCGTAACTCTTAACTCGACTTGATTTTTTTTATCTAACCGTTCGCGTACTTTCTGTTTCTTGTCTCATCTAAACATCATGTACACTTCATTCACTGATAGAAATTTTCACTTTTGAACAGATGTGCCTCATGGCAAGCCACCACTCGACTGGAATACACGAGTGAAGATAGCTGTTGGGGTAGCAGAAGGGCTCTCATACCTGCACAACGTGGCAGACCCACCGATCATTTACCGCGACATGAAAGCTGCCAACATTCTGCTGGATGAGGACTTCAGCCCGAAGCTCTCCGATTTTGGACTGGCAAAAGTTGGGCCCGTTGGTGACAGGACTCATGTGTCTACCAGGGTCATGGGCACCTATGGATACTGCGCTCCTGATTACGTGGTGAGTGGCAAGCTTACCATGAAATCCGACATCTACAGCTTTGGTGTTCTTCTGTTGGAGCTGATCACCGGGAGGAGGATCTATGATGCTTCGAGGCCTAAGCCAGAGCAGAGTTTGCTAACATGGGTAAGCAGTTCTACCTCGTTCCATACTTTATATGCATCCTCTCAGAATCTGTCTGCAGAATAGCTGTCTTTTCTTAGAATCCAATTATATCTTGACAGTACTCCGTTTTCATAGACATGTTAATTTTCCTTCTATTTAGATGATGTTCACATGAGTTTCTCTGTTCCTTGGCAAAGGAAAAAAAACATACATTTTTACCCGCATTGCATCATTGCCGCCATTGAACATAAAATTCGGAACGGTTAATTTGAGTATCATCAAATTTGGTTCTGTAAAGCACTGGAGGCTTATTAACACCTTCATTGGTATTTATCTTTCTGCAGTCAAGACCATTTATGCATGACAAGAGGAAATTCCACCGGCTGGCCGACCCAGCGCTCCGCGGCAGCTACCCGCCGTCGGCGCTCAACCAGCTGGTGGTGATCAGCATCATGTGCCTGCAGGACCAGCCCCACGTCCGCCCCATTATCGCAGACGTCGCGATAGGCCTGAACCATGTCGCCAGCCAGCCCTATGCTTCCCTGGCCTCCATGGGCTCCCCGGCATACAGCGGCTCACCGCAGTACAGCCGCACGCCGTCCAGGCGGCGAGGAGGCGGCGGCGGCAGCAGGAGGGTCTCGCAGTACGCGTCCTAGCCTCCTATAGGCCTCACTGGGCCTGGCGAGAGAGATGAGTGCGGTCGGTAGGTCGTTGAACAACCTGAAACTGTCGAAATGTCATAGAGTCGCGGCAGAGGGCTGTATGAGAGAGAAACTGTTGAAATGTCATAGAGTTGCAGCTGACTGTGTGTGTGACTGTTGGTTTTTTTCGTTTTTTCGTGTTGTCGGTTGGTTCTAGCAGCTTCATAAATTGTGTGGCGATTTTGTACATATGATCAGTCATGCGTATTGGTCACTCCTGGGATGACAGGGAAACAGCAATGTATTTGCTGTTTGGATTTTTGGTCAGGTTGTTATTGTCATCATTAAGTCATGCGTATTACTCCCTCCGTTTCATAATATAAGAATGTTTTTCAAGCTAACATAGTTTGAGAAACGTTCTTATATTATGGGACAGAGGAAGTAAGTTTTTTCTTCAAAAGAGCAATGCTATTATTACGTAGGTGTTACCGTGTTTTACATAAAACCTAGTACGTATTAGTTCACTTGGGCGACGGTTATTAGCCCGATTTGTTCTAGTTTGTTGCGACTCTCACATGTCACAACACATAAGATTTAAGTAAAAGTATTGCGTAGGAATAGGATTTCTGCTTCCAAACAAGAGAAAAAGTATCAATGTCGATGATCCAGTGGAAGATATTGTGCTTGCACATGTGGGCAGAGTTTCTTCAGACTGACAAATACTCCGTGTGACGCAAGACATATATAGAGATGACGGACCAAATCTACACAAGGGAAGGGACAAAAGGGTTGATGAAATAGGTGTGACTAGGTCTCAATCGACTAAGAATTAACCAAATCGACTTTTTTCTTTTTCGTATTCTTTGTCACTTGGTCTTAGTCGATTGAGATTTAGCAATCTCGTAGTAAATAGCTAGTACAACCGCAAAACTAAAAATAGATCGTCGTTTTCTTGGACATCCGCAAAAATAAATGGACCTTGGAACATGCGCCATGTCGAGTGGTGGTGAAACAGGAATGTGCCCAAAATCATTGTGGCGTGTTATCTTAATTATCCATTTTTTTGACGCGTCAACGGTGGGCTTACGCTGGCCTGAACTTATATTACCGAAACCAAGGTCATTACAGAGAGTAGAGTTACAACTTTGCAGGGGGTGGTGTAGGGAAAAGAAAGAAAGCAGGAAAAAAAAAGGGATTACACGGGGGCTATAATCTTGCAGCTAGGTGAGACAACATAGCGCCACAGTCACGGAGAAGAGTGTGGCCGCATCGATGAGACCAAAGCGCAAGGTCGTCCGCCGCGGCCATGGCAATGTTGTGATGCCTAGGGTTTCATTGTGAAAAACTTTGGCATTACGACGTTTCCAGGAATTCCAAAGAATATCAATTATCACGATTGAACGCACTTTGTGGCTGAGAGTTCCCCTCCAAACGTCTTCCAGGTTGTCCGGAGACCCATTATATAAGCTTCCCAGCTCGTCCAGAGAGGCTGGAGCAAGGGGCAGCGAGGAAGAAGGTGTGTGCTGCTCTCACAAGCCCCGCGGAATGAGCAAGCATTAGAGACTGCGATTTATTAATTCTGTATTTATTTCTAAGATAAGGTCTTAAATAGTTTGTGCCTTGCATTTTTTTAGAGCAGTGCTATACGGACGACACCCCTGCACCCGATTGTGAACGATTGATCAAATCATCCCTTAGATTGGATCATTTTCAAAATAAGCACCGTTTTTTTCTTGGCGGGGTCAAAATCAGCACCGTTGAAGATAGGCATCGTTCAGATTTCGTTCGTGGACTGCCGTGTGCAGAGCAGTTTCATTCTTTTTGAACATTTACTGCTTTTTTTACAAGTGTAGTACTCCCTCCATAAATTAATATAAAAGCATTTAGAATACTAAAGTAGTGATCTAAACACTCTTATATTAGCTTACAGAGGGAGTACTAGGCAATGTAATAAACGCCGGAGATACAATAAGCAAGCACGGCGTGTATACATGTGGAAGGTGATGGTATTCAAATATTGCTGTCAACTTCAGGCAACCAAACGGCTATCCACGCTACTTCACGATTTTAAGACAGCAGAAGGCAGGGATTAAACGCCAAGAGACAGTAACTAATAGATCCGCTAAGAAGCACTTATGTAGTATCTTCTCCCGGTTACGGGAGAATGAACATGCGTGTTCAAGTAGCTTGTAAAAATGGTAAAAGCATCAGTTGATCAGATGGCCGAGTTGGTCTAAGGCGCCAGATTAAGGCTCTGGTCCGAAAGGGCGTGGGTTCAAATCCCACTCTGGTCAAATTTCCTTTTTTTTCTAAAAAAAAGGAAAAAAAGAAAAAGAAACGCACAACCATATACAGTATATGTATCTTAAGTTGATGGAGTTTGACTTAGCCATGGTTTTTCAATTTCCATGCATGCACACGAGACGAAGCAACCAGCGCGATCACCACCACCAACCCCACGAGGCACATCGAAGCAGCAGCCAGGAGCACTTGCACACTTGCACTGACCAGCCAACGCGCCCGACCGCCCGTCAGCGCCAGGTGTTCCCTCCAATGCGCACGTCACCGGCCGGGAATTGCCCCTCGACCCTCCTCCCTCCCGTCTGAACACGGCTGCGGCGGTGAACTCACTTGGCCCCTACTGCATGTCCTCGGCCACGACCAGTTCACTTCCCTGGCGCCATCGACCTCGCGTCCTCGCCTTGTCAACGTCGGCCACAGCCCAACTGCATATACATAAGCAAACGCGCGCACACGATCACCTAACACCAGTGCACACACGCGCGCGCGCACGGAAACAGCCAGAAGAAGAAGAAGAGGAGGCAAGCTAGATCGGCTAGCATGGGGAACTGCCTGCGGTCCGGCGGCAAGCCCCCAAGTCCACCGGCCACCAGGGAGAGCGGCGGCGGCGGCGGGAGGGAGGAGGAGTCGTTGGCGTCGTACCGCGGGTGGCCGAGCGCGGGCTCGGGCGGGCGTGTCCTGGACGCGCCGAGGCTGCGGGTGTTCACGCTGGCGGAGCTGCGGGCGGTGACGCGCGGGTTCAAGCCGGAGATGGTGCTCGGGGAGGGCGGCTTCGGGCGGGTCTACAAGGGCTGGGTCGACGACCGCACCCTCCACCCGGCCAAGAGCTCCGCCGGCGTCGTCGTCGCCGTCAAGAGGCTCAACGCCGAGAGCGTCCAGGGCCTGCAGGAGTGGCAGGTGAGCTCATCTCATCCCCCGGCCGCCGGTTTCTGTTGCTTGCCTTGCCTGCCTCTCTCGGCTCCATTTCCCTTCCGAGTTGATCCAGTCAGCCTCTCTCGTCCCATCCATGGCATTTTTACTGGTCAATTTGCAGTTGATTAATTTTGTCTCCGAGTTGCAATAGCAACAGGGAAGGAGAAACCCATCCCTTTCCCTGCGGAATATTTCCCTGCGGCTCACCACTCTTGAGCTACTCCTTGTCGTGGCCTGTCAAGTGTCATCGGTGTACTAGTCTGGTCAACCCTGCATGTACCTAGCTGATAAGTAATTCGCGTGCCATTGCCACCAAGCAACGAGCTGCATTTTTCAACTCCATTCCATCCATGGTCTGCTTCCAACATGCTTCTAAACCCATACTACTGTTTAAATCCGTGATTCTTTTTAACACGTGCGGTACAATCTCAAATGCTTACTACATACACGCACATGCATTCACATCTATGAACACACGCTGTACAACCTACACCTATGAACACCCCGTCAGCACACATTTTGAAGTCTCATAAAATTTTGAAAAAAATACACACGAACATTGAAGTGTATACTAAATTTGTGTAAAGTTTCATGATCAAATGCGCTGGCAGGGAAGAAAAATCACATCCCTTTCTACTCGCCGCGCTTCAGCTAGTCGTTGTCTTGGCCTGTCGGTGTACAAGTCTAGTCAACCCTGTGTGTAACCTAGCTGATAAGTAATTCGCGTGCCAATGCCAAAGAAGCAACAGGCTGCACTTTCCAGCTCCATGTGCTTGTTGGTTTGCTTCCAACATGCTGCTTCTAAATTCATACCAACTGTCTAAATCTATGATTCTAATCCCGCAAAAAAAAAATCCATGATTATATTTGAGTATTTGACGAAAAAACACGATTTTGGACAGTCAAACTATAGCTTGTATTTTGAATTGTAGGTGCTAGTATGTATGTACCTTGGCTATGATTGGGACAAAACATGCAATGCCTGAAAATCCCTTTTCTCGTACGCTTGGGTTGGTTGATTCGTTTTCCTGCTCAATTTGCACTTCAATAACTTTGTTTGCACCAAAATACTGCTACTTTTGTAAAAGTAGCATAAACATATAAAAATTACACATGGACTAAGTCGATTTTCATGAGTGGATTTCTTGCTCCTGGGCTCCATGGCATATTTCGGAAAATAAACAAACAAAGTCATATTTTAAAGTTTCATAAAACTCTGAAAAAAATACATATGAACATGGAGTTGTACTCCCTCTGTAAAGAAATATAAGATCGTTTCATGATCAATACACTTTTGTGTGAGCTGCATAAAAGAATAAACTTTTATAGTGAGTAGTGCATGTGCTAGAAAGACATGATTTGTTTTTTGCGTACCTTGAATGAAAATGTATTTCACCATGGAAATTTATGTAGATGTAGTATACATTCCTAGATTCGTGCGTATTTTATTTTTTATTTTTTAAACATCAATTTTATTTTCTTTTTTGTATTTTTCAAAAATCCAGCTCTCATGGAGCCCGGGATGCAAAAGCCAAACAAAAATCCATCCCTTTCTGTTACTGTTACTACGTACTCCCTCTATTTCAAAATAGATGACTCAACTTTGTACAAAGTTAGTACAAAGTTGGATCATCTATTTTGGAACGGAGGGAGTACATGATAATGTCAATGGAGAACATTTCCCTGCGGGTTCACCCCTTTCCAGCTAGTCGTTGTCTTGGCCTATGGCCTATCGGTGTGTGTACAATTCTGGTCAACCCCCTATAGTTGACAATTAGTAAGCGTGCCAATTAATGCCAGCAAGGAACAAGCTGCATTTTTCAACCCCATCCATTTGCTGGTTAATTTGCTTCTAATCCATGCCGTCCCTAGCTCGTCGTCGTCCCAGCTGTCCATGTTCATTTGGGTTGTGTGCTCTTTGGCACTACTGGCCAGCGCATGAGCTGGGTTTCACTTTTAGTTTAAAAAGAAAAATTTCAGCACCAACGGAAATCATCGAAATTCAGTGATTCTGGCCAATGCTTGAGTTAAATGTTTGAAATTTGTAAACTATTTTGAAAAATATTTTAATTCATGTGTACTACTGAAATATTTGGGTCGAAAGGTAACTATTTGAGTGTCTGCTGAAATTATGAAATTCAGTGAATTTCATTGGAATTTCACTGAAATTGAAAACCTCACCGGCGTGCTGTGCTAACGTGGCAACTTGTTTTCTTTTGTATGGCACAAGTGCAGTCGGAGGTGAACTTCCTGGGGCGGCTGCAGCACCCGAACCTGGTGAGGCTGCTGGGCTACTGCGGCGACGGCGAGGACCGCGACCTCCTCCTCGTCTACGAGTTCATGCCCAAGGGCAGCCTCGAGAACCACCTCTTCCGAAGTACGCAATCCACTCCACCATGCATGCATCCATCGCCATTCATCGATCCATCCACACGCTGCACTTTGCTCTTCGCTGACCTCTCCTCGACCCATGCATGGCGCAGGGGGCGGCTCGTTCGAGCCGCTGTCGTGGGCGACGAGGCTGAAGATCGCCGCGGGCGCGGCGCGGGGGCTGGCGTTCCTGCACTCGCCGGAGACGCAGATCATCTACCGGGACTTCAAGGCGTCCAACATCCTCCTCGACCACGACTTCGCCCCCAAGCTGTCCGACTTCGGGCTGGCCAAGAGCGGGCCGGCGGCGGGGCGGTCGCACGTCACCACGCGGGTCATGGGCAGCTACGGCTACGCGGCGCCCGAGTACGTCGCCACGGGCCACCTCTACGTCAAGAGCGACGTCTACGGCTTCGGCGTGGTGCTGCTGGAGCTGCTCACGGGGCTCCGCGCGCACGACCCCAACCGGCCCACCCACCAGGCCAACCTCGTCGAGTGGGCGCGCCCCTACATCGCCGGCGGCAGGAAGCTCACCGGGCTCATGGATCAGAGGCTTGCCGGCCAGTACCCGCCCAAGGCGGCGCTCCGGGCCGCCAGGCTCGCGCACCGCTGCCTCTGCGGCGACCCCAAGGCCCGGCCCTCCATGGACGACGTCGTCGCCAAGCTCGAGGAGATCGACGCCAGAGGGAGCCGCGGACTCGCTCCCGCCGAGGCCGCGGCCCGTCCCGGCGGCAGCACAAAGGTCGCCGTACCGCGGTTCCTCCAACTCCAAGCCGGCCTGACGACGAACTGATAATTCCATCAGTTAACGAACGGTCTTTCATTAGTTTCTGAATTTCTTTGTCAGTTAGGCAGTTTTGTTTTGCTTTATACTACTTGATTTTGAATTACTAAGTCACTGCCGCACTTGTGGCTTTGTATTCTTGTGTACTTTGTCTAGTAACACAAAATAGCAGGCATATTCCAATGCACATTCAGAGAAAAAAGAAGAAGAAACATCAGCCTATAAGCAATCGCAGACTGTTGCATACAGGTTATGGATTTCTGAAGCAAGGTATACAGGTGTAATCCTGAGAGTATAATTATACAAAAAGATTACCACCAAAAAACTCTAGCATTCCATTGTTCTCAAACAAAAAAAAAGGAGGAAAATAAAACATCTCATATCATCCTATTATGTATGCACCATCGTTGGCCAGAGGCTGTCTAGGAGTCTAGACGGCTCCCTGCCTTACACATGACCAACGCTGTGAAAAAGCCTTCACTGATCTGGAACAAGCAGGATTGCATTTTCGACATGAGAGATGAGTTTGATCGATGAGTGCATTCTTACTGTCAGCTAAACAATCCGAGTGCTCATATCATACTCATCTGCAATATGTGGATGCAAGTAAGATCAGTTAACCATGCCATCGAATTTTACAAGGGAAATGATTTATACTATTTCTGAAAAGAAAATTCAGTCCAGCAATACTTACACAAGAGAGAAGGCATTTCAGCACCGTAAAGGATTCATCTTCGTACCGCTCACACTGACGCGTGAAGGCATGAAACATAATTGTTCAATCACACAGCGCATGGATGCCTTCAAGAAAGCTTTCAATGTTGAAACCTTGAAGGTGCTTCAGAATTGCAAGACGGATCAAACAAGCCCAGAAAGAACTTACATTTGCCAGGTAACCTGAACATGAGTTCTAGACCTAATGCGAAGCTTCATTTTCGACAAATTCCTATTCTTTCCTATTCTGTACACTAGTTTGGTAACTGCGGTAAACGAGTTTCCCTATGGCTGAATATGACCTAGTCTACAAGTACAAAGTGTCATATTCAGTTATCACAGACCAGGCTGACAGATAATTCACCAAGCATATGACTACTGGATGGACCACAGTCCACAGACTCCAAATATTTACAAAGGTGGTCTGTACCATAACTGAAAACTTGGAAGAAGGGGTGGTTGTTTTCAATGTTGAAGAAGCAGTGTCAGGATTAACCGAAAGAACCACGGAGTACCGGTTGAACTGCAGGATTCACCGAGATCCTAACTGTTTTAGCACTTGATGACTTGTATACATCGATACACTCCAGAAGGTCTGCATCACATGTCAAAAGAACCCACTCCGACTCATCATCCAAGTACTTGAGGTCATAAACTTCCCAAGAAATGCCGAACCGCTTTGCGATTTCTTCTTTTAGCTTTTCAAAGCCCCAACTCGGCTGAAGCCGGAATATGCATCTTTCCTCCCCATACATGGCTTTTATCTTGAGAGAATCAGGCTTAGCTTCTTGCATGCCTGACATGTTTTCCATTGGTTTGTGTTCACTGAATAGCATGTGACTCTGAGACCTGCAAAGGGTGACAGGTTTCTCTTCAGTAAATAACTGCAGTTCGTCGTGGCTCGCAGCTTTCATCTGTGTCGAACTCTGATTCTCCTCCATGAAAAATTCCTGCTTCACCGCAAGCTGAGGAGCGCTGCTTTGCTGTTGTTGAGGCTTTGGATCGCTGGAGCAGCCAAGGCTAGAATTTGAGCTCTGGCTGTAGGTGGGGGAGAGGGAATTAGAGCCGGAGGTACGCGGACTGAATCTGCTCTCGCACTGTCGATCAGGAACTGAAGGCTCCAGCTGAACCTTTTGCTCTGATGCTGGATAACTCAGATCTCCCTGCAACTCTCTTTCTGACCATGTAGTCTTGGTGAAATTCTCATAGAGTGAACTCAGCCGAACTGTTCCTTCAGCTCCATGTACCGAATCAATGACCATTTGCAATTTCTTTAGGGAGTGCCCAACTTTCTTGATCTTCCTTGATGGCCAACGATCAATTCCATGATGTCTGCATATTCTCTTCAATGTAGTAGGGCACACTGGAACGAATGGTATAAAGACAATAAGTTATAGTCAATTATAGACAATGGCAGTTGTATGTATGCAAACAGTCAATGAAGAATCTAGACCAGTGTGTCTTTCAGTTGCAAATTGTTACAAGAACAGCATCAGCTGAATTATTGAGAACTAACTTTATTAGAGTATAAGTCTGTTTAAGAGTCCCTGCCTAATTAAGTGATTATACACTTCCCTTTTTGGTAAAGGGAATAATATTTACTCAGACGTCGCATCGAGGCAATACAACTGCAATGCGTACAAAATCCGGGCTCTGCATAGCAAGATGCTCACAGCCCGAATACACACTCCTATTTGAGCCGCTCAAGTAAAGATACGGGTATTAGGAAGGAATAGCGATGCCAGGTTTTTAGAGAGTTGTCTAAGTCTACTGACTACTCATCCAAACCGAGAAAATGCAAGTCAACCAACAAAAAGAAAGGTAAAGAACAATAGAGAAACTTTGAGAGAGTCATAAGTTACCTCCTAAATTCTTTGCAGCTTCTTTCAAACTACCAGCAAAATGCTTCCGAAGTTCTTGCAGGCTCACAGTTTTCTCGATTTTGGTTCGCCGCTTCTCTATTGCTTTGTCTGAGTTTGAGAGGCTTCGATCACTGGAAAAAGGTGAACCCTTGGCCTCATATTCTTCATGCTTCTTAAACCCTGGAAAGAAACTTTTATCTTCAGGTACTAGCACCGGTGAAGTTGGCCAGCCAGCTGTTACACTAAACCCTTCATCCTCTTGTTTCCTGAAGCCAAATGGCAGGCCACAATCTGTTTCTCCCTGTACCCCATTATTCTGAACATCCACAAGGCTTGCAATCCATGAAGATACCTCCTCAGAAGCATCCACTGATGTTGTCCTTGCAGGAACATTAATGCCACTAGTATGGAGCTCATCCAAGATTTCAGCAGGCTTGTCACAAACTTCTGGTGGGGTTGGCGAGCTAGTTTCAGGCGATCCATCATTCGCCAGTTCTTTCACGCCGACAACTCGCAGTGTACAGGAGGCTTGTTGTATGGTATTGGACAGAGAATTGAGCATGTTCCCTTGCTCTTCACTATTTATGCAGTTGTTTGGCAAGAAAAACTCCAAGATAAGATCCATACTCCCAGTCTTGACACTTCGCAGCCGAATTGCCACCGCGGCCCTTAAGCCGAAAAGTTTTGCATAATGTGAGAGAGGGTATTGGACCTTGCTGTAGGCAGTTATGTCCGGGCAGAAACACGGCTCATTTGTCCCGAGCGCCGTGCCGACAACACCCTCGCCCCTGAACAGATGATGCTCAGAGCAAGCCTGGTGAAAGCCAGTCATGGCGGCATCGCGGACATAACACGCCTCGTCCACGGTGGAGACACAGTACTTGTATTTTTCGTCGGAGTGGCGGCTCGCCCTTTTGGCCTGGCAGACGCAGGGTATCCATGTCTGGGCCAGTGGCAACTTATGGGTCTCACAAACAGCTTTGAGAACATGCGCGATCTCTGGTACAATTGCTCGGTACGAAGTATCGACCACCTGACAACAACGAAGCAAGCAGAGCGTATGTTAGCGATACCGGCATTTCGGCATTCTACCGCAAAAGAACCATGAACTTGGTATGTTTCAGCGCACCTGTGCGCGAGGATCGCTCGAGACATCAGAACCTCTAAGATCAACCTCCTGCAAAATTTTCACAGATGTAGTTTTAGAACACAAGGAAATGATCAAGGAAAGAGGGGCGAAAAGGCTGATTACTTCGGGGATCGGCGTGCCCGGTAGTTATCACATCTTCCCCCTAAGGGCATTTCATCGAACAGGTTAAGCGCATAACATGATACGCACGGTACATACATGGGTTTGGAGAATGGAAAGGAACGAGAAGGGATTCGCAATGAGCCACAATCTCTACCTTGAGAGCGTTGCAGATGTTGTCGATCTCGGCGTTGTAGTTGATCTTCTGGGTGGTCATGACGAGCTCGACGACGCCGAGGCACGCGCCGGTGCGGCGCTCGAAGACCGGCATGGCGACGCTGCCGCGGATGTCGAAGTGCTGCGCGTAGCGGACGCGCGGGTACTCGTTGTCCGTGAAGAGGCGCACGTCGGGCGTCCACTCGGGGACGCGGCCGACGAAGACGCGGCCGGGGAGCCCCAGCTCGGCGCAGGAGGTCTCGTCGGCGGAGAACTGGTACTTGACGGACACGGTGCGGTAGCTCTCCAGGCGGTCGCTGCGGCGGTCGAGCCAGAAGGGCTGGCCGCAGGTGGTGAGCACCTGGCGGTCGCCGATGCGCGTGGGCACCCAGACCTGGACCAGCAGCTCGCCCGCCGCGCCGCGCGACCGCGACGCGATGCCCTGCAGCGCGCGCTGCAGCCGTTCCTTCACCGAGGCCGGCGCCTCCTGCGGCTGGATCAGCCACGCGCGGCGGGACTCACCCCCGTCGTCGTCGTCGCCGGCGGCCGGGGCGGGGGGAGTGGCGGCGGTGATGGTGCTGCCGAGGTCGAACAGCGGGGAGAAGGGGCTCGGCGACGCGCCGCCGGGGTGCAGGAACTCGGGGAAGTCGTGCACGGGCGACGCGAGCAGGAACTCCTCCATGAGATCCAGCTCGTCCATGTCGGCACGCATGATGCCGCGCGGGCCGCCCTCGTCGCTCCTTTGCATCGGATGCTCCATGGCCACAACCAGCTCGCTCGGCAATCCTCAGACCCTCCGCCGCATACGCACCAACCAACGAACCGGCCGGCGACGGGGACGGGGCGGAGCGACGGGAGCCACGAACCTCGGATCAACTCCTCGCTGGGCACAAGGGAAAAAGAGAGGAGAGGAAAAATCTCGTCACGATGCAATCCAAGGAATCTAGCAGCAGGCAGGCAATAGGATTTGATGCGCATGGCTGCCACGACGGACGCCACTAGCTCGCGGGCAGCCGTTCCCGGCCGCACCACTCCATTGGCAGGCAGGAGCAAGTAGCGGTAGCGGACGAGACATCCCCATCCCCATCCATGATGGAAACTAAAGCGGGACACATCGCCGTCAGCTAGCCCCGCCCCGCCCCAGCCACGCCATGGGAAGAAAGTGAAGGGAGAGAGACGAGACGGTAGACAGCCGCAGGTAGCCTCCCTCCCCGGTGAACCCCCACCACGTTGTCGTGGTCGTGCAGCTAGCTGGCCGCCGGCCGACTAGCGCGCGCTAGTGCTCTCCTAGGCTCCTAGCTATATAGCCATAGCCATGGCCATGGCGTTTCCTCTTCCCCACGGAGAGTCGGAGACGGAGGAGGAGGTGGGGCGCTGCCGACGAAGGAGACGAAGAAAACGACAAGGAAACCAGAGCAGCTCAGATCAGATCGGGGCGCCGAGGACCGGTCGGTCGACGAACCCAGCTCACCTAGCTCGGCGGCGCGCGGAGGCGATCTCCCATGGCGATAGGGCCCGACAAGCAGTTAGTCGATGAGCGGCTCCGGATCACTGTCCCGTTCCTCTCGGGCACGCACTAGGACTGCGCGGTGCGGTACCAGACGGATGCCGCCGCCAGGAATAAAGTTAGCCGCGCGCGCTTGAGTGGGGAGGGTACGTACGGGAGGATGTGGGTTGGTGGACTGGCCGGGGTGGGGGTGGTGGATTTGTACTTGAGGACGGCGCGCAAGTAGCCTCTGCCTCTGGCTATCCTCCTCGGAGTGCGCTCTCAATTTCTACTCCTCCTCCGGCGACGAGCTGCTGCAGTGGCATGACATGACATGCGCTCCTCGGCTGCATCTTTGTTTGTGCATCCGCACGATGACGACGGCGACGGAATCTTCGAGCGGGGAGGGAGGGTGAGTTGACCGGAATGGGCCTGGGTGGAGGCCCGAAGTCAACCGGGCTTGGGCGTGGCGCGAGGGGCAGGACGGGGAATTCCTCCTCGTGCGGCTGACGTGGGCAGAACGTGCATCTATTGGGCCCCGCCCGTGGCTGTGACCGCGAACCCGTGAGGCGTGAGCCGTGATTCCGTGGGTGAAAGAAAGATTCTCCCTCGGATTAAACTTCCTTTTTCTCTTTTTGACGAAACGGCCTTTGATTGAACTTCTTCAAATAGCAAAATGAGATTGCTTGCTTGCTAGACAGCGTCAAACCAGAAAAAGCTACTCCCTCGATAAAGAAATATAAGCATTTAGATCACTAAAGTAGTGATCTAAACGCTGTTACATTTCTTTGCGGAGGGAGTACATGTTTGGTGTTTTGGAAGGTGCTTTTTCTATACGAAATCACTAATTAAGGAGCACTTTTTGCAAATGTCACTCCCATCTCCTAAGTTGCGACAAGCGGCATACTTCGTGCCCGTGCCTCTCGCGGAAGCAAACTCGTGCCTCTCGCAGAAGGGGAAAAAAGAAAACGCGTTTTTCGCGCAATCTTTTTGTCTGAAAGTTAAGAAAGACTGATGGAAAACCGAAAAAGTTCGAAGAAAAAACCATCTAGAAAGCCGAAAATGCGTGAGAAAAAACATTAAAAAAAAATCCGGAGGGACCGTCCAGAGCGCGACACGGCGCACTCTCAGCCCACCGCAAATGACCCTTGGGGAGGCTTCCGAAGGAGCGCTCCTTTATTAGTTGCTCCTTCCCTGATGTGCGAGTTATACAATTAATTAGTACGCAATTGTTGTTATTCTTGTGTCATTGATAGGTGTGTCATGGCCACGCATTACGTCTTTCCTCCTCAAAGTCCTTCACAACAATACCTACATTATGTAATGAATAAACTAATGCGTGAACATTCACCTGTTGGTCTTAGGGAACTATCACTCACCCATCGTTGATTTATCAGAAGGAGTAGGCGATTGTTGCGTGTGGATGCGTAAAGGATTAAGGAGAGTGTTGCGGAGAAAGTAGGAATATGACCGATTTCGAATAGTGAAAACATTAGGGGTGCACTAGAGGTGGCTAGACGAGCTCACCAACTCCTCGGCTCGCTATTGACAAAGGTGGCCAATAGTCGACAACAATAGGTGAATGGTGCCTAACAATGGATGAAATGAGATAAATAAAGAAGACCAGTAGGAAAAACATGCGAGGAAGGAGACGGCCAAGGTATAGTGAGGGTTCCCGCAAAAAAGAAAAGGTATTGAGAGGGATAGGGCTGGAATTTAAACTCGAAACTCACGAAAACGAGTAGCATGTGACTCGGCTCAACTCGACTCGAACTCGATGACTAATGAGTCGAGTTGAGTTTTGATTTGAATGTGTTAACAAAACAAGTTTAACGAACAGAGCTAGCGAGTTACTCATTTAGCTCATTTATCACAAATGACATGCGATAAGTTCCATATCGTTGTTGATTGCCGTCATCTGTGGAGTGCACCAACTGTTCCTGTAATGCAAATTGTTGATTGTCGTAATTTGTGAAGAAAAAATTATGTGTCTACAACTTTTTTTAGATTAATAGCATACATGATACGTATATTTTGTTATTCAATTTATAACGAGCTTAACGAGTTAAATGAGCTAGCTCGCGAGTTACCGGAGTCGGAGACAAGTTTGAATCTGACCTTGTTGACAATCAAACCTACTTTGAATCTCAGCTAGCTAAGATAACGAGCTCTAAAGCTCGACTCAACTTGAATTCCAGCCCCAGAGAGGGACGAGGTGAAGGAAGAAAGAGCTGAGACCGTTCTTCACCTATAAAACAACGAGGCGAACACCGCGGGTTCCCTTCCATGGTTCCATCGTGTGAACTACTACGAGGTGGGCGATGGTGACGAGAGGAGCTCACGCTGGTGTACTTCTGTAACTGGTCTGTCATTTCTTAGTCATCACAGGCGGTGAGATGGATGCATGATACATACTTTTCACCAGAAAAATGTACCAACGCGTACGGAGGCAAGCCACTGTCCTCCCCTAACTGGGTAGCATGAGTTTTTATTTTTATTTTTGACGGGGACTGGGTAGGAGGAGTTTATAACTCTCACGCTAGCTCCATGATTGTAGGAGGTGGTGTACAGACAGCACTCACTCACTTAAGTAAGTTCCCGCCTATAAAACTCTGATGCGTTCTTGTCACCTAGCTAGCCTGCAGAGTCTTTGATCGAGACGGTAACAGTTTACATAGGGTTTCCTGGCCGATATTATGCTCTGACTATTTGCGGTATGTACGTACTGGAATCTAGCCGCTGTTCATCGGGATCCAGCCGGCCCGGATACGTCGACGCACAGGACAAATATGAACACCGGTACTGTCACATCAACCCGGTGGCGTCATCGAGCAGCAGTACTACTACAAAACTCCGGCGAGGTGCCGTGCGTACGTATAATACGCCGCCGTGTATGAGATTCGTGCGCGGTGCTGGCTGTTGCCTGTTGGGCGGGTTTGTTTTTGCTCTATGATTAGCTGTCGTGGATCTCGAGACATGTTCGCGATTCAACTCTCCCGGCGATCAACTTGATTCGTCCGCGTATAATATACACGAGAGGCTAGGTAATGATCGAAGCAAAGAGGCTAAGCTGGCAGCGGAGAGGGTCGAGATACGGATGGATTTGGAATCGTGGTGCCTGCTGTTGTCGACAGTGACGTACGTATTTGTTTGCTTGATGGGAAGAGATTCAGATACCGCCGGGCTGGCGCTTTGGACTTATCGTAGCTGTCGTATAATACGTGGGTGGCAGCGAAATATCTCTACAAGACTACAACAGTTTCCATACGTAGCTGTTGCCACCACTGTTTCGAAATGTGTGACTTTGAAAAGAAAAATTGAAGTCCAGTTTCTTTATTTTCAGTCGTTGTAGGACGTGCGTCAAGGTGATATAAGCAAACTATAAAAGTTGTCTATTGTATTTCTGATGAGTTGGAAAAAAGAAAATATGGGAGAGAACAAAAGCATGTTGTAGATTAGAGCAAAAATAAATAAATAATAATAATAGAGTAATGCTACACCCACAAAGGGGTTTACATAATTCTTACGTGACTAGAACAATGCCCGTGCGTTGCAACGGAATATAAATATTCTAATACGTTAGCTTGTGATTACCTGTCAAAAATAATGCGATTGTGTAAATTAATGTTCATCAAATTCTGACCGTGAATTACCTTATATTTTGGTTAGAAGTTTGGTAAGTAAATTAAAGTGGAATTGGTTCAGAAGATATGTAAATTAAGGTGATAATTAATCATATACTACATGGAAGGTTGGACAAAGGGGTTGTAGGAAGAAAGGTGGAATGAGAACCTTATGTTTTTCCTAAGTAGTAGAGATTAGACAGCTAGCATGTTATGACTCTGTTTAGGGAGAAGACGGCCCCATCCCACTTAAACTCAGGGGGAGAAAAGTATTGATGGAAATTTACGTAAAAACTTGCGTTAGTCTTCGTAGGTCTAGGATTACTCATCATAATATAGCCAACTACTACTTCATATATAACTACCGTGCCATAACATATAATTTGATTGGCTATTAGGTTAGTCTTTTTTTCACTTTCTACATTTCTCCTTCCTTTCATTAATTTACTCCTTTTGCATAGGGATACGTGTAGAAATTGACTCTTGCATGAGCGCTCACTCTTCTCTCTTTTTTGCATTGTAAGTGTCATGTAAGCGGGTTATAATTAAGAGAATGAATAATAATGAAGCCAACTGTTGGCTATATCTTATTGCCATGTGATCTACAACCCAACCTTATTGCCAACTTCTATATTACTCCCTCCGTTCCATAATGTAGTGCATATAGATTTTTTGAAAATTCAAATTTTGTAAACTTTGACCAAATTTATAAAGAAAAGTATTTATATCTACAACACAAAAGTTGTATACAATATGAAAGTACATATTGTGATGTATCTAATGAAATGTATTTGGTACTCTAGATGTATATGTTTTTCTCTACAAACTTGGTCAAAGTTAGTAAAGTTTGACTTTCAAAATATTTATACGCACTACATTGTGGAACGGAGGGAGTAGTTAGCTATAAATGCCTGACCCACCTCATCTCCGCACAAGTTTCTTGAAGCCCTTGCTGCATCCAACTCTTAACCTACATCCTAATTCTTCTCGCCCTCCTCTTCTCTCTTCTCGAATTCAACAAAAATGTAATATTTAAATTTTTATAGCCTGCTTACATTGTCTTATTATACTTGCTCTTAAGAGCAAGCTACAACACGATTTTCAGTTTTTTTGTGAGAGAACAAGGTTAATTAAATATTAATAAAGCAATACGTACCTATAAAAACAAGTATAGTAGTAGGCTATAAGTACACTTGGCATTTTTGCTTATGTGAAGGAGAGACAATGAAATCGAAGAGTGAGCTCTCATGTAAGAGCCAATCTATGCGCGTACTCCTAGATAAAAATGTTGATGAAGAGAAAAGAGAAAAGAGAAAGCGGTTTGTATACTAACTAAATATCCAACATTGTAACCAACTCTTTTATCTGCATTATTAAATCTCTACTATTAAAGGGGGGTTGGTAGCGTTGCCTCCACCTCCTCCCTTGTTTTTTCCTCTCCATGCCTCCCTCTCCACTTTGGTTTTATTTTGGTTTTTTGAATAATCTCAACAGATGCCATACAAAATAAAACCAAAGTAAATAGAGTAACTTGAAATAATCAATACAAAATTGGTACTTTCCAAAACCACGTCATGCATTAACTCAATAAAATAAATTAACCAAAATCTCAACTCAATCAAAACTTTTCTTGCCTTCCTCACTCATACCCAAATTAAATCAAATCTTAACAAAACCTCAACTAAATCAAACATTTCTTTGTGTTCCCCTACCCGTACTCAAATCAAATTAAATCTTATCAAAATCTAAAATACGGTGAGTGTAAGGTATACGCCTGATATGATTGATGTTGAACCACTATAATATTTATGCCCCGTTACAACGCATGTGCAAATAGCTAGTATACTAGTAACAAATAAAACTAGCTTTTGAGGACATGGCTGATTTATATATCCAGCTGGCTTTAATATTGTGTGATGTGAGGAATTTGATCTCACAGGATGATTGGCTTGTAGTCGCACTTTTGTCATGTAGCCCGCACACACATGTCTTTGTGACGACCACACAAGGTAATGTCACGATGACATGGATTATTTGTGTGGAGATTAGGATTCAGTCACATAATGCCACATGACTTTGGGTCACAAACAGCCCACATGTTAGTTGCGCAAAGTCAGGTGACGCTATGTCACTAAATTTGCGTCCATTGTCAGGATATGTGTTGAAATTAGTATTGAATATGTGTATAAAACTACAATTATACTTGGTGTATATGGAGGGTTAGGTGTGTAAGTCATACAAGTGTAGTACGACCCTATTATGTAAAAGCATTGTGTGGTAGGTAAAATAGACTAGACCAAGATGATAGGCCAGACACGAAATTGCAAAGGGAACGACCTGCGTGCTCATGGCAGGGGTGACCCGACCGACCTTGGCACGATGGTTGAGATGCGTCTGATGAGCTTGACAGGCTTGTCTTGGTCTGTTGTATGTCGATTTAGTGCACTGGACGAGCGCTTACAATCATGGGAATGTATCTGGTGCACCCACCTTGTGGTGCTACCGATGGACAGTATGCCGTAGCATATTTTCAAATTTTTGAAAAATTTAGAAACATCTAGCACATTGACACACCATGAACGTATTGGGGAACGTAGTAATTTCAAAAAATTTCCTACGCACACGCAAGATCATGGTGATGCATAGCAACGAGAGGGGAGAGTGTTGTCCACGTACCCTCGTAGACCGAAAGCGGAAGCGTTAGCACAAAGCGGTTGATGTAGTCGTACGTCTTCACGATCCGACCGATCAAGTACCGAACGCACGGCACCTCCGAGTTCAGCACACGTTCAGCCCGATGACGTCCCTCGAACTCCGATCCAGCCGAGTGTTGAGGGAGAGTTTCGTCAGCACGACGGCGTGGTGACGATGATGATGTTCTACCGAAGCAGGGCTTCGCCTAAGCACCGCTACAGTATTATCGAGGTGGACTATGGTGGAGGGGGGCACCGCACACGGCTAAAAGATCAAACGATCAATTGTTGTGTCTCTAGGGTGCCCCCTGCCCCCGTATATAAAGGAGCAAGGGGGAGAGGTGCGGCCGGCCAGGAGGGGCGCGCCAGGAGGAGTCCTACTCCCACCGGGAGTAGGACTCCCTCCCTTTTCCTTGTTGGACTAGGAGTGGAGGGGGAAAGAGGAGGGAGAGAGGAAGGAAAGGGGGAGGGGGGGCGCCGCCCCCTCTCCTTGTCCTATTCGGACTAGGGGGGGGGGGAGGGGGCGCGACCCTGCCCTGGCCGCCTCTCCTCTCTTCCACTAAGGCCCACTATGGCCCATTAAGCCCCCGGGGGGTTCCGGTAACCTCCCGGTACTCCGGTAAAATTCCGATTTCACCCGGAACACTTCCGATATCCAAACATAGGCATCCAATATATCAATCTTCATGTCTCGACCATTTCGAGACTCCTCGTCATGTCCGTGATCACATCCGGGACTCCGAACAACCTTCGGTACATCAAAACATATAAACTCATAATATAATTGTCATCGAAACTTTAAGCGTGCGGACCCTACGGGTTCGAGAACTATGTAGACATGACCGAGACACGTCTCCGGTCAATAACCAATAGCGGAACTTGGATGCTCATATTGGCTCCCACATATTCTACGAAGATCTTTATCGGTCAGACCGCATAACAACATACGTTGTTCCCTTTGTCATCGGTATGTTACTTGTCCTAGATTCGATCGTCGGTATCTCAATACCTAGTTCAATCTCGTTACCGGCAAGTCTCTTTACTCGTTCCGTAATACATCATCCCGCAACAAACTCATTAGTTGCAATGCTTGCAAGGCTTAAGTGATGTGCATTACCAAGAGGTCCCAGAGATACCTCTCCGACAATCGGAGTGACAAATCCTAATCTCGAAATACGCCAACCCAACAAGTACCTTCGGAGACACCTGTAGAGCACCTTTATAATCACCCAGTTACGTTGTGACGTTTGGTAGCACACAAAGTGTTCCTCCGGTAAACGGGAGTTGCATAATCTCATAGTCATAGGAACATGTAAAAGTCATGAAGAAAGCAATAGCAACATAGTAAACGATCGAGTGCTAAGCTAACGGAATGGGTCAAATCAATCACATCATTCGCCGTTAATCAAATGACAACCCATGTCAATGGCTAGGAAACTTAACCATCTTTGATCAACGAGCTAGTCAAGAAGAGGCATACTAGTGACACTCTGTTTGTCTATGTATTCACACATGTATTATGTTTCCGGTTAATACAATTCTAGCATGAATAATAAACATTTATCATGATATAAGGAAATAAATAATAACTTTATTATTGCCTCTAGGGCATATATCCTTTCAGTCTCCCACTTGCACTAGAGTCAATAATCTAGTTCACATCGCCATGTGATTTAACATCAATAGTTCACATCACCATGTGATTAACACCCATAGTTCACATCGTCATGTGACCAACACCCAAAGGGTTTACTAGAGTCAATAATCTAGTTCACATCGCTATGTGATTAACACCCAAAGAGTACTAAGGTGTGATCATGTTTTGCTTGTGAGATAATTTTAGTCAATGGGTCTGTCACATTCAGATCCGTAAGTATTTTGCAAATTTCTATGTCTACAATGCTCTGCACGGAGCCACTCTAGCTAATTGCTCCCACTTTCAATATGTATCTAGACCGAGACTTAGAGTCATCTAGATTAGTGTCAAAACTTGCATCGACGTAACCCTTTACGACGAACCTTTTGTCATTTCCATAATCGAGAAACATATCCTTATTCCACTAAGGATAATTTTGACCGCTATCCAGTGATCTACTCCTAGATCACTATTGTACTCCCTTGCCAAAATCATTGTAGGGTATACAATAGATCTGGTACATAGCATGGCATTCTTTACAGAACCTATGGCCAAGGCATAGGGAATGACTTTCATTCTCTTTCTATCTTCTGCCGTGGTCGGGCTTTGAGTCTGACTCAATTTCACACCTTGTAACACAGGCAAGAACTCTTTCTTTCACTGTTCTATTTTGAACTACTTCAAAATCTTGTCAAGGTATGCACTCATTGAAAAACTTATCAAGCGTCTTGATCTATCTCTATAGATCTTGATGCTCAATATGTAAGCAGCTTCACCGAGGTCTTTCTTTGAAAACCCCTTTCAAACACTCCTTTATGCTTTGCAGAATAATTCTACATTATTTCTGATCAACAATATGTCATTCACATATACTTATCAGAAATGTTGTAGTACTCCCACTCACTTTCTTATAAATACAGGCTTCACCGCAAGTCTGTATAAAACTATATGCTTTGATCAACTCATCAAAGCGTATATTCCAACTCCGAGATGCTTGCACCAGTCCATAGATGGATCGCTGGTGCTTGCACATTTTGTTAACACCTTTAGGATCGACAAAACCTTCTGGTTGCATCATATACAACTCTTCTTTAATAAATCCATTAAGGAATGCAGTTTTGTTTATCCATTTGCCAGATTTCATAAAATGCGGCAATCGCTAACATGATTCGGACAGACTTAAGCATAGATACGAGTGAGAAACTCTCATCGCAGTCAACACCTTGAACTTGTCGAAAACCTTTTGCGACAATTCTAGCTTTGTAGATAGTAACACTACTATCAGTATCCGTCTTCCTCTTGAAGATCCATTTAATCTCAATGGCTTGCCGATCATTGGGCAAGTCAATCAAAGTCCATACTTTGTTCTCGTACATGCATCCCATCTCAGATTTCATGGCCTCAAACCATTTCGCGGAACCTGGGCTCATCATCGCTTCCTCATAGTTCGTAGGTTCGTCATGGTCAAGTAACATGATCTCCAGAACAGGATTACCGTACCACTCTGGTGCGGATCTTACTCTAGTTGACCTACGAGGTTCGGTAGTAACTTGATCTGAAGTTTCATGATCATCATCATTAGCTTCCTCACTAATTGGTGTAGGTGTCACAGGAACCGGTTTCTGTGATGAACTACTTTCCAATAAGGGAGCAGGTATAGTTACCTCATCAAGTTCTACTTTTCTCCCACTCACTTCTTTCGAGAGAAACTCCTTCTCTAGAAAGGATCCATTCTTAGCAACGAATGTCTTGCCTTCGGACCTGTGATAGAAGGTGTACCCAACTGTCTCCTTTGGGTATCCTATGAAGACACATTTCTCCGATTTGGGTTTGAGCTTATCAGGATGAAACTTTTTCACATAAGCATCGCAACCCCAAACTTTAAGAAACGACAACTTTGGTTTCTTGCCAAACCACAGTTCATATGGTGTCGTCTCAACGGATTTAGATGGTGCCGTTTTAACGTGAATGCAGCTGTCTCTAATGCATAACCCCAAAACGATAGTGGTAAATCGGTAAGAGACATCATAGATTGTACTATATTCAATAAAGTACAGTTATGACGTTCGGACACACCATTATGCTGTGGTGTTCCAGGTGGCATGAGTTTGTGAAACTATTCCACATTGTTTTAATTGAAGGCCAAACTCGTAACTCAAATATTTTACCTCTGCGATCATATCGTAGAAACTTTTATTTTTGTTACGATGATTCTCCACTTCACTCTGAAATTCTTTGAACTTTTCAAATGTTTCAGACTTGTGTTTCATCAAGTAGATATACCCATATCTGTTCAAATCATCTGTGAAGGTCAGAAAATAACGATATCCGCTGCGAGCCTCAACAGTCATCGGATCGCATACATCAGTATGTATTATTTCCAATAAGTCAGTTGCTCGCACCATTGTTCCGGAGAACGGAGTCTTAGTCATCTTGCTCATAAGGCATGGTTCGCAAGCATCAAGTGATTCATAATCAAGTGATTCCAAAAGCCCATCAGCATGGAGTTTCTTCATGCGCTTTACACCAATATGACCTAAACGGCAGTGCCACAAATAAGTTGCACTATCATTATTAACTTTGCATCTTTTGGCTTCAATATTATGAATATGTGTATCACTACGATCGAGATCCAACGAACCATTTTCATTGGGTGTGTAACCATATAAGGTTTTATTCATGTAAACAGAACAACAATTATTCTCTAACTTTAATGAATAACCGTATTGCAATAAACATGATCAAATCATATTCATGCTCAACGCAAACACCAAATAACACTTATTTAGGTTCAACACTTATCCCGAAAGTATAGGGAGTGTGCAATGATGATCATATCAATCTTGGAACCACTTCCAACTCACATCGTCACTTCATCCTTAACTAGTTTCTATTCATTATGGAACTCCCGTTTCGAGTTACTACTTTTTAGCAACTGAACCAATATCAAATACCGAGGGGTTGCTACGAACACTAGTAAAATACACATCAATAATCTGTATATCAAATATACCTTTGTTCACTTTGCCATGCTTCCAGTGACCAGTTCCTTTGCAGTAGAAGCACTCAGTCTCAGGCTTAGGTCCAGACTTGGGCTTCTTCACTTGAGCAGCAACTTGCTTGCCATTCTTCTTGAAGTTCCCCTTCTTCCCTTTGCCCTTTTCTTGAAACTAGTGGTCTTGTTAACCATCAACACTTGATGCTCTTTTCTTGATTTCTACCTTCGCCGATCTCAGCATCGCGAAGAGCTCGGGAATTACTTTCGTCATCCCTTGCATATTATAGTTCATCACGAAGTTCTACTAACTTGGTGATGGTGACTAGAGAATTCTATCAATCACTATTTTATCTGGAAGATTAACTCCCACTTGATTCAAGCGATTGTAGTACCCAGACAATCTGAGCACATGTTCACTGCTTGAGCTATTCTCCTCCATCTTTTAGCTATAGAACTTGTTGGAGACTTCATATCTCTCAACTCGGGTATTTGCTTGAAATATTAACTTCAACTCCTGGAACATCTCATATGGTCCATGATGTTCAAAACATCTTTGAGGTCCCGATTCTAAGCCGTTAAGCATGGTGCACTAAACTATCAAGTAGTCATCATATTGAGCTAGCCAAACGTTCATAACGTCTGCATCTACTCCTGCAATAGGTCTGTCACCTAGCGGTGCATCAAGGACATAATTCTTCTGTGCAGCAATGAGGATAAACCTCAGATCACGGATCCAATCCGCATCATTGCTACTAACATCTTTCAACTTAGTTTTCTCTAGGAACATATAAAAATTAAACGGGGAGCAACATCGCGAGCTATTGATCTACAACATAGATATGCTAATACTACCAGGACTAAGTTCATGATAAATTAAAGTTCAATTAATCATATTACTTAAGAACTCCCACTTAGATAGACATCCCTCTAATCATCTAAGTGATCACGTGGTCCATATCAACTAAACCATGTCCGATCATCACGTGAGATGGAGTAGTTTCAATGGTGAACATCATTTATGTTAATCATATCTACTATATGATTCACGCTCGACCTTGCGGTCTCAGTGTTCCGAGGCCATATCTGTTATATGCTAGGCTCGTCAAGTTTAACCTGAGTATTCCGCGTGTGCAACTGTTTTGCACCCGTTGTATTTGAACGTAGAGCCTATCACACCCGATCATCACGTGGTGTCTCAGTACGAAGAACTTTCGCAACAGTGCATACTCAGGGAGAACACTTATACATTGATAATTTAGTGAGAGATCATCTTATAATGCTACCGTCAATCAAAGCAAGATAAGATGTATAAAAGATAAACATCACATGCAATCATAATATGTGACATGATATGGCCATCATCATCTTGTGCCTTTGATCTCCATCTCCAAAGCATCATCATGATCTCCATCGTCACCGGCATGACACCATGGTCTCCATCATCTTGATCTATATCAATGTGTCGTCACATGGTCGTCTCGCCAACTATTGCTCTTGCAACTATTGCTATCGCATAGCGATAAAGTAAAGCAATTATTTGGCGCTTGCATATTATGCAATAAAGAGACAACCATAAGGCTTCTGCCAGTTGCCGATAACTTCAACAAAACATGATCATCTCATACAACAACTTATATCTCATCACGTCTTGACCATATCACATCAACAACATGCCCTGCAAAAACAAGTTAGACATCCTCTACTTTGTTGTTGCAAGTTTTACGTGGCTGCTACGGGTTGAGCAAGAACCGTTCTTACCTACGCATCAAAACCACAACGATAGTTTGTCAAGTTGGTGCTGTTTTAACCTTCGCAAGGACCGGGCGTAGCCACACTCGGTTCAACTAAAGTTGGAGAAAATGACACCCGCCAGCCACCTATGTGCAAAGCACGTCGGTAGAACCAGTGTCGCGTAAGCGTACGCGTAATGTCGGTCCGGGCCGCTTCATCCAACAATACCGCCGAACCAAAGTATGACATGCTGGTAAGCAGTATGACTTGTATCGCCCACAACTCACTTGTGTTCTACTCGTGCATATGACATCTACGCATAAAACCAGGCTCGGATACCACTGTTGGGGAACGTAGTAATTTCAAAAAAATTCCAACGCACACGCAAGATCATGGTGATGCATAGAAACGAGAGGGGAGAGTGTTGTCCACGTACCCCCGTAGACCGAAAGCGGAAGCGTTAGCACAACGCGGTTGATGTAGTAGTACCTCTTCATGATCCGACCGATCAAGTACCGAACGCACGGGCACCTCCGAGTTCAGCACACGCTCAGCCCGATGACGTCCCTCGAATTCCGATCCAGCCAAGTGTTGAGGGAGAGTTTCGTCAGCACGATGGCGTGGTGACGATGATGATGTTCTACCGACGTAGGGCTTCGCCTAAGCACCGCTACAGTATTATCGAGGTGGACTATGGTGGAGGGGGGCACCGCACACGGCTAAAAGATCAAACGATCAATTGTTGTGTCTCTAGGGTGCCCCCTGCCCCCGTATATAAAGGAGCAAGGGGGAGAGGTGAGGCCGGCTAGGAGGGGCGCGCCAGGAGGAGTCCTACTCCCACCGGGAGTAGGACTCCCTCCCTTTTCCTTGTTGGACTAGGAGTGGAGGGGGAAAGAGGAGGGAGAGAGGAAGGAAAGGGGGGGCCGCCCCCCTCTCCTTGTCCTATTCGGACTTGGGGGGAGGGGCGCGCGGCCCTGCCCTAGCCGCCTCTCCTCTCTTCCACTAAGGCCCACTATGGCCCATTAAGCCCCCGGGGGGTTCCGGTAACCTCCCGGTACTCCGGTAAAATTCCGATTTCACCCGGAACACTTCCGATATCCAAACATAGGCTTCGAATATATCAATCTTCATGTCTCGACCATTTCGAGACTCCTCGTCATGTCCGTGATCACATCCGGGACTCCGAACAACCTTCGGTACATCAAAACATATAAACTCATAATATAACTGTCATCGAAACTTTAAGCGTGCGGACCCTATGGGTTCGAGAACTATGTAGATATGACCGAGACACATAGTAAACGATCGAGTGCTAAGCTAACGGAATGGGTCAAGTCAATCACATCATTCTCCTAATGATGTGATCCCGTTAATCAAATGACAACCCATGTCAATGGCTAGGAAACTTAACCATCTTTGATCAACGAGCTAGTCAAGTAGAGGCATACTAGTGACACTCTGTTTGTCTATGTATTCACACATGTATTATGTTTCCGGTTAATACAATTCTAGCATGAATAATAAACATTTATCATGATATAAGGAAATAAATAATAACTTTATTATTGCCTCTAGGGCATATTTCCTTTCACAACGTATGTTGCCACACAAATTTCAAATCAAAATTCAAAATATTTCACAAGATACAAAAATGACAAATTTGACATCATTGTCATAATTAATGGGCCAAATCTAAAGCCAATTTAAGTTATGTACTATTCAATTATGAATTTCCTATTTTTGTGTGTTTTGGGCTATGTTTCAAATTTTCATTTCATATTTTGTGACAACATTCATTGATGTTGTGTGATGTGCTAACCTTTTTAAGAATTTTCCAAACATTTAAAAATATGTTATGGAAGGTCGGTGCACCGGATACACCACAAGCACCGGTGCACCATATTCTCCCAACAATCATGGCCGGTGACGTGATGATGTTTGATGAACCTTGTTAACAAATATTGTCTACTCCGTCTATTTTACGCAATGATCAAATCACATAAATTCTAACAGGAACGTGGGTCATGATGTAGCATACTATATACTGTTATACATTGACTTCGCACCTTGTCTACAATTCATCTAGTAGAATACCACGAGCTAGTGACACCGGTGCGCAAGCAACTAGCGTCTTGGGCCTCCTTTTGGTTTGTATAAATATTATAGGAATTCTAGAGGATTTTTGGACAAAGGGTGGATTTTATTGACTCAAAATGACACGTAAAGAGAACATAACACAATGAGCACACACATAGTCACTGCATAGTTAGGATGCACACAGCCAATCCAACACACATGCACGAAAACATTCCGACAACTAGCAAAGTCATATAAGACCAAAACTATGGGTAGGCGAGAAAAAAGAAAAAAATCCCTAAACCGATGCGCGATTGGCAAATTGCAGCAATGGCCATATCCGCACGAACCATCTCATGACACCACACAAATGACGATATTTTTTCAAAGCAACGCCTTCAAGAAGGGAGCGATGCTAAAGCGCCGTCATCGAATCCAACCATGAAGGGCAGAATCTAGGTTTTCACCCGGAAGAACCAATCCGAGCATATCCGAGCAATGCCTTCAACAAGTTAACGACGTAAAAGAAACATCGACATTGCTAGGTATAATCAGGTTGGGTCAAACCTAGGCTTTCACCTCACAGCTTGAGACCAGGTGCTCCAGTAGCACCACCGTCGAAGTCATTCAAATGTTGTTGCCATCGCTTTTCTGCGATCCCAACAGCTACATGCGATGTTACCGTTGTCGCTGTACAACCATCCCTTTGTGTCCAGCCGTCGTCCATAATTTGCATCTCACCGCCGAAGTCAACATCTGGATCTTGAGAGATGTACACTCCTGAATATCTTCTTGTGACCACCGCTGTCGTGCAGCCATAGGAGGTCACTGCACCACAGTTTGCAGTCAATCCCCACCTGGCCGATTGGGTGTGGATCATCGCCACCAAGCTGTGGATCATAGCACCGCTGACCGGCCACCACCCTCGCAGAAGGCCAGCACCACGGCACCGTGGTCCACCTTCCAGCAAAGAGCAGAAGATCTTGGCAGAGAACCAACCACATCTAACCGCCCGAGCCGGATGCCACCTTCCACCGAAGCCGCCACGCCTCCCGGCACGAGCCCAACCATGCGTGTGTAGCTCAGCTGCTAGTGGGAGACGCGCTGCCGATCCCAAACGTTGTGGGACTGCTGCCCTTGCATCGCGTGACAAAGCAACGAAAGCCCGCTGGCCTCCGAGCATCTTCGAATCAGTGATCCCGCCATCGTCCAACGCACTGCACCAGCCACCACAACCAAGAAAAGCACTGCCTCCATCGTTAGCCGCGTGACCTTTCGTCGGCGGGCTCCTTCGATGACGGCAAAGTGGGGAGAGTAGACAGAGCCGACGGCGGATGAGCAAGCCACCACACATGTCGCTCAAGTGAGCGATGCGTGGTATGTTCTAGTTTTATCGGAGTGAGAGTAATGAGCGTGGTTGTCCCCGCATTTCTAGAGGGTAGGTAGCGGATAGGATTTCTAAAGGAAATTTTCCAGTAGAGCTCTTTGGTTTGGAGGAATTAATTCCTATTCATGTGTAGGATCCTATCCTTCACATTTCAAAGAAAAGAAAACATTAGCTCAGATCTAATGGCAAAATTCCTATCCTATGAACCAACTGACATCTCTTTCCTATAGGAACTCAGATACATGTCATCTCATTTGCTATTACTTTCCTTTTTCTACGACTTTCCTGTTTTATGAACCAAAGAAGGCCTAGTCGTCCAATATATCGATCTTTACGTCTCGACCATTTCGAGACTCCTCGTCATGTCCCCGATCTCATCCGGGACTCCGAACTCCTTCGGTACATCAACATACATAAACTCATAATAAAACTGTCATCGTAACTTTAAGCGTGCGGACCCTACGGGTTCGAGAACTATGTAGACGTGACCGAGACACGTCTCCGGTCAATAACCAATAGCGGGACCTGGATGCCCATATTGGCTCCCACATATTCTACGAAGATCTTTATCGGTCAGACCGCATAACAACATACGTTGTTCCCTTTGTATCAGTATGTTACTTGCCCGAGATTCGATCGTCGGTATCTCGATACCTAGTTCAATCTCGTTACCGGCAAGTCTCTTTACTCGTTCTGTAACACATCATCCCGCAACTAACTTATTAGTCACAATGCTTGCAAGGCTTATAGTGATGTGCATTACCGAGTGGGCCCAGAGATACCTCTCCGACAATCAGAGTGACAAATCCTAATCTCGAAATACGCCAACCCAACAAGTACCTTTGGAGACACCTGTAGAGCACCTTTATAATCACCCATTTACGTTGTGACGTTTGGTAGCACACAAAAGTGTTCCTCCGGTAAACGGGAGTTGCATAATCTCATAGTCAGAGGAACATGTATAAGTCATGAAGAAAGCAATAGCAACATACTAAATGATCGGGTGCTAAGCTAACGGAATGGGTCAAGTCAATCACGTCATTCTCCTAATGAGGTGATCTCGTTAATCAAATGACAACTTATGTCTATGGCTAGGAAACATAACCATCTTTGATTAACGAGCTAGTCAAGTAGAGGCATACTAGTGACACTCTGTTTGTCTATGTATTCACACATGTATTATGTTTCCGGTTAATACAATTCTAGCATGAATAATAAACATTTATCATGATATAAGGAAATAAATAATAACTTTATTATTGCCTCTAGGGCATATTTCCTTCACCAATACGTTTCTCCAGGTGGTCTAGCTTCATAAAGAGCTGGTTATGTGCATCACTTGATGCATGGGTACAGTTAGGCTGGTCATAGTGGGGGTAACGTACCTATTCCCTCCGTTTCAAAATAGATGACCCAACTTTGTACTAAAGTTAGTACAAAGTTGGGTCATCTATTTTGGAACGGAGGGAGTAGTAATATAACGCACCCAATCCAAATTTGCTTACGTGATGTAGTTAATGAGAGAGACTACTGTAGTAAAATAATATGTTACCATTATATAACGCACCCCGAGGCAAAATGAATGTACATATAAAAAATGAAGTCTTGCATGACACTACACTTGTGTTACTACCCATTATAGAAGTAGTAACATATGCATATTACTAGCCTAATTTGCTCCTCACTATGACGAGCGTTATGAATTTTCATAGGAGAGGTGAGTTACCGAACTGCATAATTTTGATGGATAACAAAGTTCCAACTCTTGTCAAAAACCATGTCACACAAACCACTTTTGTTAGACCATATTAAGTTGTCTGGTTTGAAAAGATGTGGAGCCACTTTGTCCGGTATCAAAGAGTGAGGACCACACATATATCTCTCCTCCCAAGGGAAAAGGCAGCTATGGTTTCTACCTCTGCCGGTGCCGCCGCCGATTTGCCTCGTCTCCTGTGGCTTTAGGGCCATTGGGCACGGTGAATCCCGACCCTTGCCTGCGTAGGGTGGGGGGCTTTGTTTTTAAGATGTTCTTTGAGTTTTAATTTGTTAGGGTTTGTATCCTGTTCAGGACAATTTCCTCATATTGGGTACTTTGGTTAATAAAAAAGGTATTTACAATAAGTACAAGGCTAGCTAAAGAAAAGAAAAGGAAAGGGTAAATGGGTAAAAATATAACGAGCGAGGTGCCAACACTATTTAAAACTTTATTTGCAAAAATATCAGATATATCATAAATAATCACCGAAGTACAGAACACCTCAAACATAATAAAAATTACATTGAGGTGCCAACACTATTGAAAGGTGTCGGTGTACGAAAGTAGGGGCTCTCCTTTGTACCCCTTTACTTGTGCACGGGCAGTCAAAACCACGCCCGCGACCACACTTAGCAGGGCAGAGGAGGGAAGCAGAAGTGCAAGGCTACCAAAGCAGCACTCCAACCAAGGGCGCAGAAGACATAACAACTAGATGGGCTTTCCCCCGGCAAGACCCTTGCCGGGGCGGCCTACACAGCCCCGGCAAGAGCGTTGCCGGGGCAGCTTGCCCAACGCTAGCATCGCAGCCGCCCTTGAGCCTGCGAGTTCCGACACCATCGATAGCATTGGAACCAAGGCTTGGGAAGTGCCTGCATGGTGGCATGCAGATTTTTGTGAAGACAAAGAGCCTATAAATTCTAGATGAGAACCAGAAGACAAGACGACTGCAAGGCTCCTTGCCGAGGATGCCCACGAGGCCCCGGCAAGGCTCCTTGCCGAAGATACCCCAGAAGCCCCGGCAAGCCTCTTGCCGAGGGCGCTCACAAGGCCCCGGCAAGACCCTTGCCGGGAATATACGCAAGACCGCGGCAAGACCTTGCCGCCCCGTCGTCGCCCCAGCTCAGCGGCCGACCCACCAGCTAAAGCAAGTACCCACATGGCAGTACGTGGTTCCTAATACAACTAGTCAAGCACCTGCATGGCGGCATGCAAATCTTCGTGAAGACCCTGCCACCACGCCATCTCAACAGCCTGCCAGCCTACATGGCGCTGCATGCCTCGTTGGCCTGGACGGTGTCGCAGCAAGACGGAGCGACGATGGACGGGACGGGCCTCGTTACCATCCCCGATAAAACTAGACCAGATTTCCATGCGTGCTTTATCGGGGACGGTAACGAGGCCCGTCCCGTCCGTCATCGGAGCCCGCCCGGCACAAGACGCGTCTCTTCCCTGTGGCCGGGGGATCGTCGGCCTCGGCCTCCTCTTCGGTCGAATCCTCGACCACATCTTCAATGAGGGGAGCCCCAGCATCGGCACTGCTGGCCTTCCCAGCAGACTCTGCCCATCCGGCAAGC
This sequence comes from Triticum aestivum, assembly GCF_018294505.1. Lineage (NCBI taxonomy): Eukaryota > Viridiplantae > Streptophyta > Magnoliopsida > Poales > Poaceae > Triticum > Triticum aestivum. The sequence continues at coordinate 484,547,689 of NC_057805.1, forward strand.
TCCTTCTCCTCCGCGGCCGCGCCGGCCTCGTCCGGCACGGCGCCAGCGCTGCCGGCCTCCGCGGCGAGCGCCGCTTCCGCCGCCCTGGCAACAATGTAATCCAGCTCCTCCTTGGTGGTGTCCTGGATAAGCAGTGGCTCGTCACGGATGTACCTCTCCGACAGGTTGTCGAAGAACTCCTGCACCCGCTCTGCTTCCGGCTCGGCCCAGCTTGGGTCAAGGCCGTGCGTGTTGAAGTCCGGCATCATAGAAATGATGTCAGTCTGGCGAGAATTTTTGCTCAGCGGGACCACTCCCGCCGGCAACCCAAATAGGGCCCCCTTGACGGCCTTGCCGGCCTTCCCGGCCCTCCCGGACCTCTCGACCTTGCCGCCATTGTCCACATTAAGCGGCAAGAGCCTTTGGCAAAAGTGGGCATGCCCCATCATCGTGAAATTGTGATCTCGGCCAGGGCGGAGCCTCATGATGTCAGCCGCATTCCTGTAATCCCAAGACGGCCTCCCCTTGTTATGCAATGGGGCAATCCGGCGACGGATAAAATCAGCCCCAATCATTTCGAGGGTGAGCCCGGCCTTGGTGAGGCGAAGGATCCTGGTGGTGGCGATCGTGATCTTCTCTTCATGGGCGTCGACATCACCCCAGTCATTTCTGCGGACCGGCGGCGCCCGACGAACCCGACAAAACTCCTGCGGATCCTTTTTTTCAATCCAGCACCACCGCCCCCGCCACTCTTCCCACTTCTCCTTCTGAGCGCCCTCCGGATATGCGCCCTTCTCCAGGAGATCCAGGTGATACAGCCGGAGATGGCGCCTCCTGGCTGGATGCGAGGATAGAAATAGTGGTGGAAGAGCGCCGTGTTGGGATGCACTCCGGCGAAGCCCTCACAGAGATGGGCGAAGAGGGCCATGCACGCCACAACATTCGGCGTGAAATCCAGAAGGTGGAAGCCATAGGTGTGCATGACATCATTGAAGAAATCGGAGAAAGGGGGGCAGAGCCCACAAGAAAAGTAGTCAACAAAAAAGGGATACCGATTCGGGCCAGCCTTGGCAAAATCAGCAGGGACGATGCGCGTGGCGGGGTGCCCCGTCGTCTTGCACCCCCACAAAGGCTTGAAGTTGTCCCTAAGATGAATCGCATCGACCGTGGAGGGGAAGTAGGCGTGCTGCGTCCGAAGCGTCGCCAACACACTCTCCGGTGCCTCTTTCTCTCTAGCGTCCTTGGCCGCTTCCTTGCCCCTGCTTGTCTTGGGTGCCATAGCGACTAGGGAAGAAGGTGAGGGATCAAGAACAATGGAGGTGCGACGACAGCGAGCAAAGGTGAGAGCTTCGATTTTTCGCTGGAGGAAGAAGAGGGGGACGGTGGTTCCGAGATTGGAAGAGGAGGAGAGGGTAAATGAGCAGCGCGCCCACTGTTTTCCCTGTTTTATCAGGAAGGCGTGGGCCGCCTCTTTACCATTTACTGCGATGTGACACAGGCGTGCAGCAACCGCCCCACGCATGACCCCCACATCACGCATTCAACGCAGATCGTGGGGAAGCGCAACCAGTGGAGAAGTTACCACGGTAAAAATTCGTTCCCGTATGCCCGCGCACCGTTCGGGGCCTAGCCCAACAACGCGTTGCGCTTATGAGTGGACCAGGCCCGGGGGCTCCTGTCGGTGTACGAAAGAAGGGGCTCTCCTTTGTACCCCTTTACTTTTGCACGGGAAGTCAGAACCACGCCTGCGACAACACTTAGCAGGGCAGAGGAGGGAAGTAGAAGTGCAAGGCTACCAGAGCAGCACTCCAACCAAGGGCGCAGAAGACAGAACAACTAGATGGGCTTTCCCCCGGCAAGACCCTTGCCGGGGCGGCCTACACAGCCCCGGCAAGACCCTTGCCGGGGCAGCTCGCCCAACGCCAGCATCGCAGCCACCCTTGAGCCTAAGAGTTCCGACACCATTGGCAGCATTGGAACCAAGGCTCGGGAAGTGCCTGCATGGTGGCATGCAGATCTTTGTGAAGACAAAGAGCCTACAAATCCTAGATGAGAACCAGAAGATAAGACGACCGCAAAGCCCCTTGCCGAGGATGCCCATGAGGCCCCGGCAAGGCTCCTTGCCAAAGATACCCCCAAAGACCCGGCAAGCCTCTTGCCGAGGGCGCTCACAAGACCGCGGCAAGACCTTGCCGCCCCGTCGTCGCCCGAGCTCAGCGGCCGACCCACCAGCTAAAGCAAGTACCCACGTGGCAGTACGCGGTTCCTAATCCAACTAGTCAAGCACCTGCGTGGTGGCATGCAGATCTTCTTGAAGACCCTGCCACCACGCCATCTCAGCAGCCTGCCAGACTACATGGCGCTGCATGCCTTGTTGGCCTAGACGCGTGTCGCAGCAAGACGGAGTGACGACGGACGGGACGGGCCTCGTTACCGTCCCCGATAAAACTAGACCATATTTCCATGTGTGCTTTATCGGGGACGGTAACGAGGCCCGTCCCGTCCGTCATTGGAGCCCGCCCGGCACAAGACGCGTGTCTTCCCTGTGGCCGGTGGATCATCGGCCTCGGCCTCCTCTTCGGTCGACTCCTCGACCACATCTTCGATGAGGGGAGCCCCAGCACCGGCACTGCTGGCCTTCCCAGCAGACTCTGCCCATCCGGCAAGCTCCTTGTCATCCGTGGCCGCGCCAGCCTCGTCTAGCACGGCGCCAGCGCTGCCGGCCTCCGCGGCGAGCGCCGCTTCCGCCGCCCTGGCAGCAATGTAATCCAGCTCCTCCTTGGTGGTGTCCTGGATAAGCAGTGGCTCATCACGGACGTACCTCTCCGACAGGTTGTCGAAGAACTCCTGCACCCGCTCCGCTTCCGGCTCAGCCCAGCTTGGGTCAAGGCCGTGCGCGTTGAAGTCCGGCATCATAGCAATGATGTCAGTCTGGCGAGAATTGTTGCTCAGCGAGACCACTCCCGCCGACAACCCAAACAGGGGCCCCTTGACAGCCTTGCCGGCCTTCCCGGCCCTCCCGGACCTCTCGACCTTGCCGCCATCGTCCATATTAAGCTGGAAGAGCCTTTGGCAAAAGTGGGCATGCCCCATCACCATGAAATTGTGATTCTGGCCAGGGCGGAGCGTCATGATGTCACCCGCATTCCTGTAATCCCAAGCCGGCCTCCCCTTGTTATGCAATGGGGCAATCCGACGATGGATAAAATCAGCCCCAATCATTTCGAGGGTGAGCCCGGCCTTGGTGAGGCGAAGGATCCTGGTGGTGGCGATCGTGAGCTTCTCTTCATGGGCGTCGACATCACCCCAGTCATTTCTGCGGACCTGCGGCACCCGACGAACCCGGCAAAAATCCTGCGGATCCTTTTCTTCAATCCACCACCACCGCCCCGCCACTCTTCCCACTTCTCCTTCTGAGCACCCTCCGGATATGCGCCCTTCTCCTGGCTCCTTGGGATCCTGGCGATACAGCCGGAGATGGCGCCTCCTAGCTATATGCGAGGATAGAAATAGTGGCGGAAGAGCGCCGTGTTGGGATGCACTCCGGCGAAGCCCTCACAGAGATGGGCGAAGAGGGCCATGCACGCCACAGCATTCGGCGTGAAATCCATAAGGTGGAAGCCATAGGTGTCCATGACATCATTGAAGAAATCGGAGAAAGGGGGGCAGAGCCCACAAGAAAAGTAGTCAACAAAAAAGGGATACCGATTCGGGCCAGCCTTGGCAAAATCAGCAGGGACGATGCGCGTGGCGGGGTGCCCCGTCGTCTTTTACCCCCACAAAGGCTTGAAGTTGTCCCTGAGATGAACCGCATCGACCGTGGAGGGGAAGTAGGCGTGCTGCGTCCGAAGCGCCGTCAACACACTCTCCGGCGCCTCTTTCTCTCAAGCGTCCTTGGCCGCTTCCTTGCCCCTTCTTGTCTTGGGCGCCATAGCGACTGGGGAAGAAGGTGAGGGATCAAGAACAATGGAGGCACGACGACGGCGAGCAGAGGCGATAGCTTCGATTTTTCGCTGGAGGAAGAAGAGGGGGACGACGGTTCCGAGATTGGAAGAGGCCCAGAGGGTAAATGAGCAGCGCGCCCATGATTTTCCCTGTTTTATGGGGAAGGCGTGGGCCGCCTCTTTACCATTTACCGCGATGTGACACAAGCGTGCAGCAACCGCCCCACGCACGACCCCCACGTCACACATTCAACACAGATCGTGGGGAAGCGCAACCAGCGGAGAAGTTAGCACGGTAAAAATTCGGCCCCGAATGCCCGCGCACTGTTCTGGGCCTAGCCCAACAACGCGTTGCGCTTATGTGTGGCCCAGGCCCGGGGGCTCCTGTCGGTGTACGAAAGTAGGGGCTCTCCTTTGTACCCCTTTACTTGTGCACGGGCAGTCACAACCACGCCTGTGTCAACACTTAGCTGGGCAGAGGAGGGAAGCAGAAGTGCAAGGCTACCAGAGCAGCACTCCAACCAAGGGCGCAGAAGACAGAACAACTAGATAGGCTTTTCCCCGGCAAGACCCTTGCCGGGGCAGCTCGCCCAACGCCAGCATCGCAACCGCCCTTGAGCCTAAGAGTTCCGACACCATCGGCAGCGTTCGAACCAAGGCTCGGGAAGTGCCTGCATGGTGGCATGCAGATCTTTGTGAAGACAAAGAGCCTACAAATCCTAGATGAGAACCAGAAGACAAGACGACTGCAAGGCTCCTTGCCGAGGATGCCCACGAGGCCCCGGCAAGGCTCCTTGCCAAAGATATCCCCGAAGCCCCGGTAAGCCTCTTGCCGAGGGCACTCACAAGGCCCCGGCAAGACCCTTGCCGGGAATATACATAAGACCGTGGCAAGACCTTGCCGCCCCGTCGTCGCCCCAGCTCAGCGGCTGACCCACCAGCTAAAGCAAGTACCCACGTGGCAGTACGTGGTTCCTAATCCAACTAGTCAAGCACCTGCGTGGTGGCATGCAGATCTTCGTGAAGACCCTGCAACCACGCCATCTCAGCAGCCTGCCAGCCTACATGGCGCTGCATGCCTCTTTGTCCTTGACGTGTGTCGCAGCAAGACGGAGCGGTGACAGACAGGACGGGCCTCGTTACCGTCCCCGATAAAGCACGCATGGAAATCTGGTCTAGTTTTATCGGGGACGGTAACGAGGCCCGTCCCGTCCGTCGCCGCTCCGTCTTGCTGTGACACGCGTCCAGGCCAACAAGGCATGCATCTCCATGTAGGATGACAGGCTGCTGAGATGGCGTGGTGGCAGGGTCTTCACGAAGATCTGCATGCCACCACGCAGGTGCTTGACTAGTTGGATTAGGAACAACGTACTGCCACGTGGGTACTTGCTTTTGCTGGTGGGACGGCCGCTGAGCTGGGGCGACGACGGGGCGGCAAGGTCTTGCCATGGTCTTGCGTATATTCCCATCAAGGGTCTTGCCGGGGCCTTGTGAGCGCCCTCGGCAAGAGGCTTGCCGGGGCTTCGGGGGTATCTTCGGCAAGGAGCCTTGCCGGGGCCTCGTGGGCATCCTCGGCAAGGAGCCTTGCGGTCGTCTTGTCTTCTGGTTCTCATCTAGGACTTGTAGGCTCTTTGTCTTCACAAAGATCTGCATGCCACCATGCAGGCACTTCCCGAGCCTTGGTTCCAGCGCTGTCGATGGTGTCGGAACTCTCAGGCTCAAGGGCGGCTGCGATGCTGGCGTTGGGCGACCTGCCCCGGCAAGGCTCTTGCCGGGGGTGTGTAGGCCGCCCCGGCAAGGGTCTTGCCGGGGGAAAGCCCATCTAGTTGTTTTGTCTTCTGCGCCCTTGGTTGGAGTGCTGCTCTGGTAGCCTTGCACTTTTGCTTCCCTCCTCTGCCCTGCTAAGTGTGGTCGCAGGCGTGGTTCTGACTGCCCGTGCACAAGTAAAGGGGTACAAAGGAGAACCCCTACTTTCGTACACCGACAGGAGCCCCCGGGCCTGGGCCACACATAAGCACAACGCGTTGTTGGGCTAGGCCCAGAACGGTGAGCGGGCATTCGGGGCCGAATTTCTACCGCGGTAACTTCTCCGCTGGTTGCGCTTCCCCATGATCTGCGTTGAATGCGTGACGTGGGGGTCGTGCGTGGGGCGGTTGCTGCACGCCTGTGTCACATCGCAGTAAATGGTAAAGATGCGGCCCACGCCTTCCCCATAAAACAAGGAAAACCGTGGGCACGCTGCTCATTTACCCTCTGCGCCTCTTCCAATCTCGGAACCGCCGTCCCCCTCTTCTTCCTCCAACGAAAAATCGAAGCTCTCGCCTCTGCTCGCCGCCATCGCGCTTCCATTGTTCTTGATTCCTCACCTTCTTCCCCAGTCGCTATGGCACCCAAGACAAGCAGGGGCAAGGAAGCGGCCAAGGACGCTTGAGAGAAAGAGGCGCCCGAGAGTGTGTTGGCGGCGCTCCGGACGCAGCACGCCTACTTCCCCTCCACGGTCGATGCGGTTTATCTTAGGGACAACTTCAAGCCTTTGTGGGGGTGCAAGACGACGGGGCACCCCGCCACGCGCATCGTCCCTGCTGATTTTGCCAAGGCTGGCCTGAATCGGTATCCCTTTTTCGTTGACTACTTTTCTTGTGGGCTCTGCCCCCCTTTCTCCGATTTCTTCAATGATGTCATGCACACCTATGGCTTCCACCTTATGGATTTGACACCAAATGCTGTGGCGTGCATGGCCCTCTTCGCCCATCTCTGTGAGGGCTTCGCCGGAGTGCATCCCAACACGGCGCTCTTCCGCCACTATTTCTATCCTCGCATCCAGCCAGGAGGCGCCATCTCCGGCTGTATCGCCTGGATCGCAAGGAGCCTGGAGAAGGGCGCATATCCGGATGGCGCTCAGAAGGAGAGGTGGGAAGAGTGGCGGGGGCGGTGGTGGTGGATTGAAGAAAAGGATCCGCAGGAGTTTTGCCGGGTCCGTCGGGCGCCGCCGGTCCGCAGAAATGACTGGGGTGATGTCGATGCCCATGACGAGAAGCTCACGATCGCCACCACCAGGATCCTTCGCCTCACCAAGGCCGGGCTCACTCTCAAAATGATTGGGGCTGATTTTATCCGTCGCCGGATTGCCCCATTGCATAACAAGGGGAAGCGGCCTGGGATTACAGGAACGCGGCTGACATCATGAGGCTCCGCCCATGCCTGAATCACAATTTCACTGTGATGGGGCATGCCCACTTTTGCCAAAGGCTCTTCCATCTTAATGTGGACGATGGTGGCAAGGTCGAGAGGTCCGGGAGGGCCGCGAAGGCCGGCAAGGCCGTCAAGGGGCCCCTGTTTGGGTTGCCGGCGGGAGTGGTCCCGCTGAGCAACAAATCTTGCCAGACTGACATCATTGCTATGATGCGTGACTTCAACGTGCACGGCCTTGACCCAAGCTAGGCCGAGCCGGAAGCGGAGCAGGTGCAGGAGTTCTTCGACAACCTGTCAGAGAGGTACGTCCGTGACGAGCCACTACTTATCCAGGACACCACCAAGGAGAGCTGGATTACATTGCTGCCAGGGCGGCGGAAGCGGCGCTCACCGCGGACGCCGGCAGCGCTGGCGCCGTGCTGGATGAGGCCGGCGCGGCCGCAGAGGACAAGGAGCTTGCCGGATGGGCAGAGTCTGCTAGGGAAGCCAGCAGTGCCGGTGCTGGGGCTCCCCTCATCGAAGATGTGGTCGAGGAGTCGACCGAAGAGGAGGCCGAGGCCGACGATCCCCCGGCCACAGGGAAGAGACGCGTCTTGTGCAGGGCGGGTTCCGGCGAGCCGGTCCGGCCCGGCAGGACCGTGCCGCGGCAGCATGTCCAAGAGGAGTCCGTGCGCCAGACAAGGGCCGCGACAGCGAAGAAGGCGATGAAGGTCATGGTGGCGAAGAAGAAGGCGACTGCCTCTTCTTTGTCCAAACATCGCCGGACCCCATCCCCTCCCCTCCTTCCGCAGATGTTGACCTGGAGGCCGACTTCGATCCTGGGTCTTTCAGCCCAAAGAGGAGGAGGAGGACAGTGGAAGAGGAGGTGTAGGACGAGTAAGCTTTCCGCCCCCGTCATCCCCTGACCTCACGCTTGTGCTGTCCTATTTTGACTTGACGTTGTCTTCACAGGGATACGGAGACGCTGGCGCAGAGGGCGGCGAAGAGGATCAAAGCCTCGACGGGCGACAAGCCCCCGGCGGGCACTCCGCATACGCCGGTGTTGGTGGAGAGCAGCTCGGATAGTAGCCCCCGACGCAGCCCCCGCTTCAGCCCCCGGCATGAGTTCATTACTCACTTTTCGTCGATAGGCGCCGGGGTATGATTTTTTGGTGCTGACCTTGCCGTGGTTGCAGGAGGAGGACGGCAGCAAGAGGAGCCGCTCAGGGCCACCCCTAGCACGCGGCCCCCATCGACCACGTCGCCTCGAGGGGCGTCCCCGGCAAGGGCACCAAGCACCGAACCCATGCGCATGGAGGAGGAGGAGGCGAACTTGGGTGGCTCCATCCCGGCAACGGACTTTGGTGTAGAGGGGAACACTTCTTCCCAGCTCAGCACGGATAAGTGGCCGGCTTCCTGTCCTTGTCTTTTCTTCTTTTCCCTCTCTGTGTTTTGATCTTGACCTTGTTCCATCTTTTCTCCTGGTCTTTAGATCCTTCCTTGATGGACCAGGAAGATATCGACCTCGTCATCGACGGGGTCGCCAAGGATGCCGAGGCCGAGGCCGATAGGATCGCTGCCGAGGAGGCCGCCAAGACTACTGCTAAGGAGGCAGCCAAGGGGCCTGCCGGGGAGGCCGGCAAGACTGCTGCTGAAGGGGCCGGCGAGGCCGCCGCTGGGGAGGCCGGTAAGGCTGTCGCCGAGGAGGAGGTAGCCAACAACCAACCTCCCTCCCCTCCGGCCCGCCCCGGGCAAGTACTTGAAGGTGGGCAATGGCTTGTTCATCCACCTCCCATGGGCGGCGAGCATCAGGGCGCCGGCTGAGGGAGAGGTTTTTGAGGACGAGGTGCTCGCCACCGCTGGGCTTCAAGTCGTTGACGAGCCGAGCCCTGGCAATGGCGGCTCCCAAGAGGAGCAACTTCTCCGGGCCATGAGCGCAAACTTCTAGAAGCTCCAGGTGCTCCACCGTGCTCTCCTAGACAAGGCAAAGTCCAGGATGGCAGCGGTGGACAAAGCGGGGGCAGATCTTGAGGAGCGTGTCACTGAGACGCAGGCCTGGTTCTGCGATGCCCACCAAGAACTGAAGGCTATCCAGGGCGAGCTGGCCGAGCGCAAACAAGAACTCATCCTGAAGCAAGCTGACATCGAGAAGGCTCAAGAGCTGGCGAAGGAGCAGGCCGCCAAAGATGAGGCCGCTCGACAACAGCACCAGGCTCTGCTGAACTCTCAGGAGGAGGACCTTGCCGCCCGTGAGGAGGCGCTTGCCGCCACACTCCGCGGCAAGGATGAGGAGATCGAGAAGCTCGTTGCACAGCGGACCCAAGAGCTGGAGCAGAGGCACAAGGAGGCACTCAATGCTCCGGATCTGGTACATGCCGACAAGGTGAAGGAGCTCGAGCTGGAGCGGGAGGAGCTGAAGAAGGTGGCCTCGGAGCTGACTAAGGAGAGGGACACGGCCAACGGCGCCTTGGCAGATGCGCAGGCCGCGGTCCTCAACAAGGCCGAGCTACTCTCCAAGGCCAACGACTCCATCAACGATCTGAAGTTGAAGCTGGACGGCTTGGAGGGGAAGCTTTCGGAGGCCGGGGCTCGTGAGGAGACTCTGAACAAAGTCCTGGAGGACGAGAGGCAGCTGCGGAAGAATGATGCCGTCGAGCTCAAGGAGTACAAGGAGGGCATAGACTGTTGGATCAGCCGCCTCATCGATGTCGCCGGCAGGATCACCACGAAGCTGGCCACCATGGGGATGCCGAACGTAATACGAGCTGTCCAGCATCATCACCGTCCCCTCCGACAAGAAGGATGCACTGATCTGCTCCGACCAGCTTTACCGAGAGGCAGTTGCAGCAACTGCCACCAAGGCACTTGCTCCTGCCATCGAAGCACCGGGAGGGAAGAAGACCGACAAGACCTCTCGCACCCACTCTGGCAAGCGCGCCTCTTCAGAGTGCTGTGCTCCCATCGAGGACGTGCCAGAGCGCTCCACCGGCAAGAGCAAGAAGTCCAGAGCTGCACCACCAGAGACCAAGAAGGTATCCGTCAAGGAGGATGGCACGGGAGGAGCTTTCACCATAAGCTCCACCCTCGACAGCAAATAGGAAGGGGTGCTCGTCACCTTCCTGCGGGCGAATGTCGATGTGTTTGCATGGCAAGCATCCGACATCCCCGGCGTCCCCAGGGAGGTGATTGAGCACCATCTTGCTGTCTACCCTCATGCGCGACCCATCAAGCAGAAGGTCAGGAAGCAAGCTTTGGAACGACAAGAATTCATCACAGAGGAGATCAGGAAGTTGGAAGCGGCAGGTTTGGTCAGAGGAGTACTCCACCCGACGTGGTTGGCCAATCCGATGGTGGTGCGCAAGGCAAATGGAAAGTGGAGGCTGTGTATTGATTACACAGACATCAATAAGGCTTGTCCGAAGGATCCTTTCCCGTTGACGCGCATCGACCAGATTGTAGACTCCACGGCCGGGTGTGACCTGCTGCCATTCCTTGACGCTTACTCAGGATACCACCAGATCTTCATGACGAGAGAAGATGAAGAGAAGACATCATTCATCACCCAATGTGGTACGTATTGTTTTATACGAATGCCTTTCGGGTTGAAGAGTGCGGGTTCAACATTTGCAAGAGCATTCCAGATTGATTTTGAGCCTCAGCTACATAGAAATATGGAAGCTTATATGGATGACATAGTGGTCAAAACCAAGGACAGGGCAACACTCATACAAGACTTAGAAGAAACGTTTTCAAATTTGCGCAAGATCAACCTCAAGCTGAACCCTGAGAAGTGTGTCTTCGGCGTTCCGTCCTGCAAACTTCTCGGGTTCTTTGTGTCACAGCATGGGATCGAGGCGAATCCAGACAAGATCAAAGCCATTGAGCAGATTGAGGCACCTAGGCGGATCAAGGATGTGCGTCGGCTTGCTGGCTGTGTTGCGCATGAGCAGATTCATCTCCAAGTCTGCTGAGCGCGCCCTTCCCTTTTTCAAAATCTTGAAAAAGGCGGGCCCAATGGAATGGACCCCAGAGGCCGAAGCAGCGCTACAGGATTTGAAGAAATACCTCTCCTCTACGCCAATACTGGTTGCGCCTAAACCACAAGAGCCATTGCTGCTGTATTTAGTGGCAACAAACCAAGTGGTCAGTGTTGTGCTAGTGGCGTAGAGGGAGGTCAATGCGGAAGTAGTAGCAACGGCAGAGCTGGCCAATGGCGAGGCAGAGTGCCCGACAGAATCCGACGCCACTAGAGCAGAAGTGACGCAACCAAATGAAGTGGTGCAGAAGAAGAAGATGATGCAGCACCCGGTTTACTTTGTCAGATCCCTCTTGCAGGGGGCCAGTGTTGGAATATGCCCTAGAGGCAATAATAAAATGGTTATTATTATATTTCCTTGTTCATGATAATTGTCTGTTGTTCATGCTATAATTGTATTAACCGGAAACCGTAATACATGTGTGAATACATAGACCATAATATGTCCCTAGTAAGCCTCTAGTAGACTAGCTCGTTGATCAATAGATGGTTGTGGTTTCCTGACCATGGACATTGGATGTCATTGATAACGGGATCACATCATTAGGAGAATGATGTGATGGACAAGACACAATCCTAAGTATAGCACAAGATCGTGTAGTTCGTTTGCTAGAGCTTTTCTAATGTCAAGTATCGTTTCCTTAGACCATGAGATTGTGCAACTCCCGGATACCGTAGGAATGCTTTGGGTGTATCAAACGTCACAACGTAACTGGGTGACTATAAAGGTGCACTACATGTATCTTTGAAAGTGTCTGTTGGGTTGGCACGAATCGAGACTGGGATTTGTCACTCCGTGTGATGGAGAGGTATCTCTGGGCCCACTCGGTAATGCATCATCATAATGAGCTCAATGTGACTAAGGAGTTAGCCACGGGATCATGCGTTACGGAACGAGTAAAGAGACTTGCCGGTAACGAGATTGAACAAGGTATAGGAATACCGACGATCGAATCTCGGGCAAGTAACATACCGATAGACAAAGGGAATTGTATACAGGATTGATTGAATCCCCGACATCATGCTTCATCCGATGAGATCATTGTGGAACATGTGGGAGCCAATATGGGCATCCAGATCCCGTTATTGGTTATTCGCCGGAGAGGTATCTCGGTCATGTCTGCATGGTTCCCGAACCCGTAGGGTCTACACACTTGAGGTTCGGTGACGCTAGAGTTGTTATGGGAAATAGTATGTGGTCACCGAAGGTAGTTCGGAGTCCCGGATGAGATCCCGGACATCACGAGGAACTCTGGAATGGTCCGGAGGCGAAGATCGATATATTGGACAAAGGGTATTGGAGTCCGGAATTGTTCCGGGGGTACCAGGCTATTGCCAGCATGACCGAAAGGTGTTTCGGGGCCCCCGGCAAGTGTTGCAGGGCCTCATGGGCCAAGGGGAGGGGGAAACCAGCCCACTAAGGGGCTGTGCGCCCCCACACCCTTTCCCACGTTGCTTGGGGAGGTGGGGCGCCTCCACCTGACTTGGGAGGCAAGCCTCCACCTGGCTTGGCTTGGGGGGCAAGTCTCCCTAGGGTTTTCCTAGGGAGATCCAATATGCCCTGGCCGCCGCCCCTAGGGGAAACCCTAGGGCGTCTCCCCCTCTCCCCTTCCCCCTATATATAGTGAGGGGGTGGGAGGGCAGCCATGACCTCTTCCCTGGCGCAGCCCTCCCTCTCTCCAACACCTCCTCTTCTGTAGTGCTTGGCGAAGCCCTGCCGGAGAACCACGAGCCCCTGCACCACCACGCCGTCGTGCTGCTGGAGCTCTCCCTCCACTTATCCTCTCCCCTTGCTGGATCAAGAAGGAGGAGACGTCCCCGGGTTGTACATGTGTTGAACGCGGAGGCGCCGTCCGTTCGGCGCTAGATCGGATCTTCCGCGATTTGAATCGCCGCGAGTACGACTCCATCAACCGCGTTCTTGTAACGCTTCCGCTTAGCGATCTTCAAGGGTATGAAGATGCACTCCATCTCTCTTGTTGCTAGCTTCTCCTAGATTGATCTTGGTGACACGTAGGAATTTTTTTGAATTATTACTACATTCCCCAACAACTAGATCAAGGTACTCCGGTGTGCAGAAATTGCTCTTCGGCCTCCTTATGGCCTCGAGGAAGCTGCATCATTACTTCCAAGCAAACGAGATCACCGTCGTCACCCGCCTCCCGTTGCAGCGGATATTGCATAACCTAGATGCGACCGGGAGAATTGTGGAATGGGCCTTGGAACTGTCGAGCTTTGGTTTGAAGTTTGAAAGCACTTAGACAATCCAGAGTAGAGTCTTGGCAGAGTTCATTGCAGAATGGACCTCAACACCCGACGAAGAGATTCAGGAGACCACTCTCCCTGGAAAGGAAACAAGTCGCGACTGGATTATGTACTTTGATGGGCCTTTTTCGCTGCAAGGTGCTGGTGTGCTGCTCGTTGCACCCACCGGAGAGCACCTCAAGTATGTAGTCCAGATGCACTTTCCCAGGGAGATGTCAACGAACAACACTGTCGAATACGAGGGATTGCTTGCCGGTCTCAGGATCATGGCAGACCTCGGAATCAAGAAGCTCATCGTCAGGGGTGATTCACAGCTTGTCGTCAAGCAAGTTAACAAGGATTACCAGAGCCCGTTGATGGAGGCCTACGTAGATGAAGTGAGGAAGCTGGAGGAGTGTTTTGACGGTATACAAGCAGAGCATGTTCCCCGAGCGAAGAATGGCATCGCCGACTACTTGTCGAAGCGCGCTGCCCTCAAACTACCTATGGAATCAGGTACTTTTGTGCTTCGATTAACTCAACCATCCGTTGAACCATCGACAGAGCAGAACAAGCGGAGGAAATCAGGCCCCGGCAAGTACTTTCCCGCCGAGCTCCCAGGAGCGGCCGACAAAGATGTTGCCGGGGACACTGAGCCTGCCATGGGGCAACAGACTCCGGCAGGGCGTCAAGCCTTGGCTGTGGAGACAACCGCTCCCATGGCAGAGGAGATGCCTTTAGTCCTTGCCGCCGAACCTCAGGCTCCGGCATGGGCACAGCATACCCTCCGGTTTCTCCAAACAGGGGAGCTCCCTGAGGAGCAGGAAGAAGCAGAGAAAGTAGCCCGTCGGTCTGCCATGTATCAGTTCGTCGACGATGTTCTGTACAGAAAAGACCAAACGGTGTGAAATTGAAGTGCATTCCCCGGGAGGAAGGACTGGAGCTGTTGGCAGAGATACACGGAGGCATATGTGGCTCCCACATAGGGTCGAGGGCCCTTGCCGGCAAGGCATTCCGGCAAGGTTTCTTCTAGCCCACTGCCCTCCAGTATGCAACAACACTAGTAACCAAGTGTGAAGCGTGTCAGTTCCATCCAAAGAAGCTTCATCAACCATCTCAAGCTCTCCAAACAATCCCTCTTTCCTAGCCATTCTCGGTCTGGGGGGTCGACATACTGAGCCCCTTTCCTCGTGCTGTCGGGGGCTTTGAGTACTTGTACGTTGCAATCGACAAGTTCACGAAGTGGCCGGAGGTGAAAGCAGTGAGAAAGGTGACAACACAATCAGCCGTCAAGTTCTTCAAGGGGCTAGTCTGCCGTTTTGGTGTGCCAAACAGAGTCATCACCGACAATGGCACGCAGTTCACAAGCCGCGCCTTCATGCAGTATGTTCAAGACCTCGGCAGCAAGGTCTGTTTTGCTTCTGTTGCACATCCTCGGAGCAACGGCCAGGCAGAGAGGGCGAATGCTGAAGTACTGTGAGGCCTCCGGACAAGGACTTTTGACAAGCTACGCAAGTGCGGAAGACGCTGGATTGATGAATTACCAGCAGTCCTTTGGTCAATCAGAACGACACCAAATCGAGCCACCGGCCAGACACCCTTCTTCCTCGTTTACGGGGCAGAAGCATTTCTCCCCACGGAACTCACATATGGGTCACCCCGAGTGCTCGCTTATGATGAGCTTGAGCAAGAGCAATTGCGGCAAGATGACACAATGCTCCTTGAGGAAGATCGTCTTCGGGCGGCTGTACGAGCAGCACGCTACCAGCAAGCCTTGCACCGCTACCATAGCTGCAAGGTTCATGCCCGAAGCTTTGAGGAAGGCGACCTTGTTCTTCGGCGCGTTCAGTCGGCCAAGAATTCCAACAAGTTGACACCGAAGTGGGAAGGCCCTTATCGGGTAATACGAGTCACCAGGCCCGGCGCAGTCCGCCTGGAGACCGAAGATGGTATTCCAGTGAGCAATTCCTGGAACATCGAACATCTTCGCAAGTTTTACCAGTAAGGCGCGGTTGCCGGACCACCCGGCAGACCACCTTTTTGTACAAGCCTTGCCGGCAAGGCAAGTAACCCTTTGTACAAAGCCAGGCGCAGACCCTGAGCATAAATAAATGAAGCGCTGACGCCCTAAGTTTTAGCATGCATGCTAGGTTGAGTCTCTCTCTCTGTTAGGGTTGATAGTGCTTAGCGGCGACTAACCCCTAGCATAGAGGTCGAGTATGCGTCTCTCTGTTCCTTTCCATCCTTTTTTGTTCGCAGGGTGCATGGACATTTCTGCTGAGCTGTTTGGAAGAAAGAGAACGAGCCGATGCTCCGACCCCGGCAAGCCAAGGTTGCCGGGGGCTGCAGATCCAAAGACCCGACCACGGCAAGCCAAGGTTGCCGGGGGCTGCAAAATCAGATAAGCCTTTCATCCCCCACTCCTTACTTCCGTATGAAACTTGAACGTATGAGACTTCGCTCACTCTTATACCATCATGCTCCCTCTTTTCCCGTGTCCAAAAACCTTACTTTGGACCGGAGCTTGGTAGTAGTGCGGTGGGAAGGGAGCGGGCGGAGGGCCTAATCCTACTTCGCTCCTACCTCCGCCAAGGGCGTGAGTGTAGTCGAGCTATAGAGCAGGAGGACGGCAAGGTCTGTTGCCAGGTCACAGTGTTTATCTTAAGATAACGAGGATTCGTTCCTTGGTATGGGCCTCGCCCACGCGCAAACAAAACCCGGCAAACACCCTTCTCTTCATTAATACGTTGTTAACAAGTACAATTCATGCGGAACACATACATGAACAAGGGGGGTTACAAGGTTTAAAGCTTACAAAGGCCTGTAGGCTTAAAAACTAAAAAGAGATAAGATGCCCGTAATCCCTTTCTTGTCCCTCTCCTCAGGAAATGGAACAAGATGGCGAAAGGGCAAAAGAAGTGCCTAGGCGAGGTACGAGCGGCAGAAGACACCAAGAGAACATCCCGGTGGCCGTCCAGAAGAGGGCGGGTGATGATGGTGACGGGAGAAGAGCCGAAAGATGAGGCAGTGGGCCGGCAATATGCGACGAAAGCGTCGGTGCCCGCGTACTCCGACTTGACGGCCCGCCACCCGCCTTCTTTGTCTTCTCCGGCCTTCCCACGCCAACCGCCCAAGGAGGCGACCCCGAGAAGTTCAAGGAGCTGGTGGTGAAGATGGTGGTGCTGCCGGCGTCGCCCAGGGATGGTGTGTCCAACGCCTAGTCGGACCCGTCATCCTCCCACCCGCTACCCTCGTCGCCGCTGTCGCTGTCCTCCCCATCACTGTCGCTCGAGGAGGAGCTTTCGTCATCGGTCGAGCTCTCCGCGCAACACCCTAGCCTGTGTCCCGAGCGCCCGAAGACCTTGACGGAGAGCAGGTCGCTCTCCGCTAACTTGAAGCAGAGGACATGCCCCTCCATCAAGCAGTGGGCGCGCGCAAAGGTTTTCCAACCCCGACGGAGGAGCATTACATGAGGGGCGGGGAACCTTGTGTTCGCCCACATGGCGCCATGGCAACACCCCTTCATGTGAAGCTTCAACCTCGGTGGCTGGTCGACTTCCAGCACCCTCGCAAACGCTTCAGGAAGACGAAGGCGGCTGCGCGGCGGTTCGCGCAGTTGCAGAATGAACTCCAGCGCCGTATCCCCAACATGGCCGCCCCACGAAGACGGAGGAGACAGTGGAGGAGATGGAGACGGAGATGATGACGGCGCGGGTGTCCCCCGTCCACGCCCGCCTCTGCCTCGACCGCCTCACCGACCGCGGCCCCGGCCGACGCCTCTGCCTTGAGCATGACCTTCGCCTTGA
This sequence comes from Triticum aestivum, assembly GCF_018294505.1. Taxonomy (NCBI): domain Eukaryota; kingdom Viridiplantae; phylum Streptophyta; class Magnoliopsida; order Poales; family Poaceae; genus Triticum; species Triticum aestivum. The sequence continues at coordinate 484,564,869 of NC_057805.1, forward strand.
GCATTCGGCTCTTCCTTGACCGCGGAGGCTCTCTGGCGGGAGGAAGACCTGGTCGCCTCCGTGGAAGGACGGCCCCGACCACGCCCTCTCGCCATAGCAAGGGAAAGAAAGGGATCAGACTAGAAGAAGATGGATGCAGAAGATCGCTGTCCCTCCCCCTTTTTATAAGGAAGACGAGGCCGAGCGAGCCCGAAGGCGACCGCCCCAATCGACCAATCCAGCCGCCGAGGGCACAAGGGGACGGGACCAACCCGCTGCCCCAATCAGCGGCGCCCGGCCCCCCACCCCGGCATTCAAAGCCCATGCCTTCTGTGTCCGTCGCCTGCCCTTCTCGACGCATGAAGGACACGTGGCGGGCGAGCCAGGACTCAGATGGCAAGTGGAACGGCCGTTTCGCGCCCCGTCATCGTGGGGCGCGGGTGCTATCATGGCCACGACCCAAGTCCACCTAGTAAATGAGCCGCGCCCTTGCGGCTTCCTCTATTTTTTATGGGGAAGGCACGGGCCGCCTCTTTACCATTTACCACGATGTGACACAGGCGTGCAACAACCGCCCCACGCACGACCCCCACGTCACACATTCAACGGAGATCACGGGGAAGCGCAACCAGCGGAGAAGTTACCACGGTAAAAATTCGTCCCCGAATGCCCGCGCACCGTTCTGGGCCTAGCCCAACAACGCGTTGCGCTTATGTGTGGCCCAGGCCCGGGGGCTCCTGTCGGTGTACGAAAGTAGGGGCTCTCCTTTGTACCCCTTTACTTGTGCACGGGCAGTAAGAACCACGCCTGCGACCACACTTAGCAGGGCAGAGGAGGGAAGGAGAAGTGCAAGGCTACCAGAGCAGCACTCCAACAAAGGGCGCAGAAGACAGAACAACTAGACGGGCTTTCCCCCGGCAAGACCCTTGCCAGGGTGGCCTACACAGCCCCGACAAGAGCCTTGCCGGGGCAGCTCGCCCAACGCCAGTATCGCAGCCGCCCTTGAGCCTAAGAGTTCCGACACCATCGACAGCGTTGGAACCAAGGCTCGGGAAGTGCCTACATGGTGGCATGCAGATTTTTGTGAAGACAAAGAGCCTACAAATTCTAGATGAGAACCAGAAGACAAGACGACCGAAAGGCTCCTTGCCGAGGATGCCCACGAGGCCCCGGCAAGGCTCCTTGCCGAAGATACCCCCGAAGCCCCGGCAAGCCTCTTGCCAAGTGCGCTCACAAGGCCCCGACAAGACCCTTGCCGGGAATATACGCAAGACCGCGGCAAGACCTTGCTGCCCCGTCGTCACCCCAGCTCAGCGGCCGACCCACCATCTAAAGCAAGTACCCACGTGGCAGTACGTGGTTCCTAATCCAACTAGTCAAGCACCTGCGTGGTGGCATGCAGATCTTCGTGAAGACCCTGCCACCATGCCATCTCAACAGCCTGCCAGCCTACATGGCGCTGCATGCCTCGTTGGCCTGGACGCGTGTCGCAGCAAGACGGAGCGACGACGGACGGGACGGGCCTCGGTAACGTCCCCGATAAAGCAAGAGGACACGTAAGTAGCGCATTTAATGCTTCTTGTTCTGTAATGACAAGCGATAAGCTTGTACACTGTACATACTTTCCACCTCTTGTGTGCCACTGTGGCGACCCCTTTTTCTATAAAAGGAGGCCCGAGGCGTACCGAGGAAGGATTCGAAGCTTTTGGACGACGCACACACCGTAGCTAGTTCAAGAGCTCAAGAACACTCAAATATACACCAAAACATGACTAGGGTATTACGCATCCTCGCGGCCCGAACCTGGGTAAACGATTCTCGTGCTGGCTTCTAGACCCACTATTTGCACAACCCCGCGCCCGCCAACCGTAGAAGGGATCCTCGTGATCCTATAGGTGTCGTTTTCACCGACAGAAGGCCTGCACTGAATGTTTGAAACAACTATATTCTTCCTCTGAGCTAAATATGTAATCCACTTCAACTCCATTTCTTTTTCCAGCGAGCATATAATTTAGACCCGCTGAATTGCCTTGAAAATGAATCATTGCGAGTATCCGAGATGGCCCAAGCTACCAGAATGATGATCTCCTGAGAGAATGGAAGCTGAAAATGATGCTTAAGCTGATTGATCTGATCCTGAATCAAACAAGCAACCGGTGTCCAAACCTGATGAGTTTTGGTTCTCCTACCTATGTAGATCAGTGAAGACTAAGAAATGAGGAAGTAAAAAAAATAATCAGCTGATCCGTCTCCCAGTTAGTGGGACACAAAGCAGGGCCACTTGTTTTGTTGAATGAAAAAAGTAGAATGAAAAACAAGTTGAAGGAAAGCAGGGCCACATGGTGATGAGGTCATTGGGCTGGCCGGGTGTATCACATGGACATGGACATGGTGGTCCGCTGGTCCAAGATCCAGGCGGGATTTGTTTACGGGGACTCGGAATCCATTATGTGCGGCGTACGTGGAGCGTGTGCTGGACGGTGAGAGACTCTCACGGAGAGCTTGGCTGATGTTGATTAGTTAGTGGCTACATCGATCAAGTTGGTAATTGATGCTTTAGAGAGGGGGATGCTTGTTTATTCCTTGACGGTAAGTCGCTGCTTTCTACTCCTACTCGTGATCTGTACGTGCATGTGAATATCCTCCCATTGGCGAACCGGTTAAGAAATCAAGATGCCTACTTGCCTCAACGAGAGATTGACACCTTTATTTTTCGAAAAGGAGGAGAGATTGACACTTAATTAGCTGCTTGCTTGTCAGGTTGCTGCATCTGCAATTCTTCGGTTTGCATACGTGTGCGCGTGCGTGGCCAAGTGCCAATCTCTAGCAAAGTAGCATGAGTAAATAAACTAAAGCTAATCACTTGCTTCCCTGATACTGTTTCTTTCTCCCGATGTATATGCTTCATTGCTTCTTCTCCGGAAAGATTCTCGCTATATGTAGACAACAAATGCAAAAGTTACCCAAGTTGATGTAAACATCTCTACGTTTTTGTGCCTGTTGTTGGACTAGAGCAGAGCGAACCCGCGGGCGGCACGCAGCTTGCAAATGCCAAGGCCGGGGACCAATTATGGATCCGTCTAGAGCTGCTTAATTAGTCACAATTTGCATACTACTTTAGATTACTATGCCCCTACTTGATTCAGCATAGTTGCAAACCCCTGTCACTCGATCTTGCTGCAGTTTTGGTCTGCAGAGATCGAGATCGACGACGCTTTCAAACCCTGCAAGTAGTGCCGGACGGATAACCAATGCCCCAGACCAACAATTGCAATACTAAATCTGGCATTTGCGCGTCCAAGCACACGCCAATTAACATCAGAATCCAATAAAGTTGTATAACTCACTGGATGCTGAAAATAATAGTTAGTTAATCCCTATAGCCAAAGTGTTAAAAATTGGTAGTGTTGCAACTTGTGGATCATGAATCATATTCTTGGCTCGCCATTGCACATTGGTACCTAGCACCTCCGGGCGCACTAAGCAACTGCCAGATATAAAACAAACCCAACCATTAACCATAACTGGAAGAACGCCCGTGCGTTGCAACGGGGCCACATTAACTTTAAAAGTTTAATATCAATTATGTTAATATTACATTTAATATTCTCATACATATTAAGTGACATTGACGACCTTTTTTACCATCAAATTCTCACACACACACCCTCTCCCTCACTCGAGAGGTGGGACGAAAATAAACCCGGAACGGAGACTACCAACTGAGACATTAGGAGTAGAGATCATTTAGTTGATAAGAATAAATAGAAAACGGTGTTAAAAAGGAGAAACAGATTAGAATACATTGTAAAACCAAAAGGACGATGTAAAAGGGGATTCGCCCTGCCCCCCGGGCCTTGCCACCGAACCGGCTCAGCGGTCCAGTCCCCGCGCGGTCGTCTTCTCCTGTTCCCCGAGCCGCGTCGCTACAGAGCCGGGCTCCCGCCCGACCACCTCGCTGGCATCGAAGGGGAATGGATAAGGGTGTCACCCTTCCTTCCCTGCCCCCATGGCCTCACTCCTCCTCGACACCCCCTCCCAAATCCACTTCTCCTCCTCCTCCACGAAGTCAGACGCCACGGCCACCATGACCGACCCCGTCCACATGGCCACTGCCCTCCCTGCGGGCTAGGAGCTTGTGGAGGAGCTCCGAACGCCTTCGCTACTTCGCCTGCGCCAACGAGATCAAGTCCAGCACCCCCGCATCGACGTCGCTGCCGTCTTCCTCAACATTGGGCCACCGCGACATTGTCGTTCGATCCGCGCCGCCCCGAGCTCCCATGTCTTCCCCTAGGGCGCCATTGACACCGCCATGATCTCCTATTGCCTTTCCCCTGTTTCCCCTCTCGTTTGCTCTCGTTAGGTATTTCGCCGTGGCCGAGAACCACCGTCCGCCATGGCCATTGCAGGGGTAGCCACCGAGCTCCTCGGATTGACCCCGTGGCACATGCCCGCTCCTATGCACGCCCATGCCCGAGCCTGTCGCTCTTCTTCCGCGCCCGCGGGGCCACTCCCTCTCCATGCCCATGCACGTGCTACACCGCGTCGGTCGTGCCCGCCGCTGCCGTCGCGCTCGCCGCAGCCACCGCACCACTGTGCCCTGCGCGACACACACCCTGGCCGCGCGCCACACTCTCGCTGGCTGCGCTCACCCCGTCTGTTGCCGCCTATTCCTTCGCTCGCCCCGCTGTCGCGCCCCTGCCTCGCGCCGCCTCCAGTCGTGGCCATCTTCTGCCGGCCGCCCCCTCAGCCACGTCGGCTGCATCTCTGCCCTCCATCGTCGGCCGCTCGCCTCGCCTGCTGTGTGTTGCTTCCTGCTGCTATGCGCTGCTCTACCGCTGGTACGCTGCTGCGCCATGCCCTCGACATTGCCGTGGACAAATGTGACAGAGGGATTGTTAATGGAGTACGAGAAGGAGGTGGCGGAGAAGGTGTGGAGAGGCAGGAGGTCTGGGGCGGTGTCACCTGACTGTGGTGGAGGTGTTTATGCGAGAAGGAGCCGGAGTGGAAGGAGATGTCACAATTGGAAAGAATCGCAAAAAAAAAAATCATAACCCGGAGATCTCAGTTCAAAAAATGCTAATATCGATGGAGGGATGATTTCCTTGAATAGGTGGAAAACAGAGGAAATATTGGTTGTTATCAAGGAAAGGTAAAAATTTAGGAAAGTTAGGATTTTTGAACTGATTTCTATGCAAATGGGGTTTTATTGTTTGGTAACGTGATATCAGTACCTGCCCGTTTGTGACGTGTCTGATTAGGAAAGTTTGCAAATGTTAAGAAACTATTTATTGGGAGGAAAGTTATGACGTGTCAGTTCTTTGTTCCTAAAACAAATTTCACTAATAAGAGAAATCGATTGATTTAGATAAGTTAGGAAAGTTAGATTAAAATGTATTATTTGTTTCCTGAAAATCTGTTATTTGTTTCCTAAGACAAATTGAACCAATAAAAGGAATCGATTGATTTGCATAATTTAAGGAAGTTAGATTAAAATGTATTATTTGTTTCCTGAAAATCTGTTATTTGTTTCTTAGGACAAATTGAACCAATAAAATGAATCGATTGATTTGCATAATTTAAGAAAGTTAGATCCGTGATTTGTTATACGTTAGGAAAGTTCTGGTTGTAATAAAGAGTGGAGAGAAAAATAAACCATGGACCAGGGTGGGAGGGGGTGGTGGGAGGAGAGACGAAAAAAACCAGCGAAAATAAACCGCGGAGACGATTCACCAACTCGTCCATTAAAAGTAGAGATCCAGATAGTTCAGCTCAGACTCACTAAACTAACAATTAAAAGATGTTTTTTTCCTTCTGCAAGAATTATAATGGATACGGAATGAAAGTGCTGGAGGGGGCGGTTGGTTGTTCGGTCTCATCCACCTAGCAGTAGTAGCACGCAGTGTGCACCGTGTGTTATTCTCTCGTGTGCCTTGCATCTAATGGCGGATCGAGTTCGATCATCCTCTGAGGGAAAAACAATTCAACAGCTTGTGCAAGCTAGGGAGAGATCATGCATGGAGGTGGTATCTCAGCACGGCCGGGGAGAGATCAACAAGGGACTATACTAACCAACTGAGCCAAGATTCGGATCGCGCCAGAGCGTGGCCCGGCCCCGTGCGAGGCCACTCACCCGACACTAATGCAAACACTAATGCGACGCGGGAAGGATTATTGAGGGTCTAGGTCTACTCTAATCACACCACTGGTCCAAGATTCCGCTGCTAATCAGGAGTAATTAACGCCCGCCTACGGATTCCCCGGTCCCCCGGAGAAATCCTCCCCGGCCGGCTGTGCCAATCATCGCCCGAGGTTCCCTGACGAGCTCACCGGCGATGGCGACGCCGGTTAGATTATGCTGGGGAGCGTGGCTGGGCGAGTGATATTTGTACGTGTGTGTGCGTGCGTCTGGATGCAGAGATTAAAGATTATTAGGCTGTAATAACGAGCTTGTGTGATGCTGTTCCTGTGGTCACACATACAGATATATATATAGGTTATGCTTTGGTTCATGTAGTAGTATATTTAGGGATTACAGAAAGCTGCGCTAGGGTAGATTGGTGGTGATGGGCTGTTAGTGTGGCGGGCGGAAAGAACTATTAGTTTTTGTTAGATATAAGAAGAACGAAATACTTCCTCCGCTCGCAAATATAAGATGTTCTAATTTTTTTAATCCTAAAATCTAAAAAGTGCATACGCACTATTTGGACACATCGAGCGGCCGGCTCGCGGCCGCACGATCCGGCCATCACAACCGCTATCTGACAAGTTCCCGGCCCACCCCATCGACAGCCTCTCTCTGTCTTCCCCGTAGCACCCGCGTCTCTCTCTCACTCTCCCCACGGATCTGGATCAGAGGGGGCTCACCGGCCTCTCCCCTCAACGCCGACCACCAGGAGCCTCCCACTAACCGGCCACCACGCCCCACCGGCGGATCGGGGGAGGGGAGGACCACCCCCGCGTGGCTCTGCCCCGAGGTCGTCATCGCACCACCACGACGACGGTTGGCTTGGCCGCACCACCATCAGCCCACTCCACCATGGCGTCCTCTCCAACTGCCCCGCTCCTCCCTGCGCAACCAGATCCAGCCCCATCGCCGCCGTGCCCCGCCGTCGTCGACGGGATGCGGCCGTCGTCTCCTTCGTCTGCCCGAGGTTGGTTGAGATTCCTTCCCCTCCGGCTCAGACTGAGCCCACTCCCCCCATCTGCTTGCTCTTTGATGATCTCCTCCACGTGCCTGGACACCGTGATGGCGGAGGTGGAGGATCCTCTGGTCAAGGTGGCGTTTGATGTCTGTGTCACGTGATGGCGGAGATGGAGCAGCCTCCGGTGGTGGTGGTGTCTGATGTGGTCTTTCCGGTCATGATCTGTTAGCGGAGGTGCAGCAGTGTCAGGTCCCAGCGCCGGCAGCGATTCTGGCCTGATTCAGGCAGAAGGGTTCCGTGGGAGAGCATTGACACCTTCTCGTCTGAAATTCGTTGACTGGACCATCATAGCCTAGCGATTCTGGGTGCCTGCATGTCAATACAGTGTAGTAGTATTTGCTAGTAGTCCTGGCACACGAGTCTAGTGTATATTTACATTTTTAATGTTAGTTTTCCTTTTCTAATTGAGTGCTAGTCTGCTACTCAGTACATGACTGAAGCAAAATAGTCCAATTCTATGTGTGTTCCATCGTCCTTGCAGAAACTGAATGATTGGGTGGTGAAATAAGTGTTTTCTTTAGTCAGCTAACACTGTAACGTTTGTATGTTTTGATTTTTGGGCGGCGATTTGAGTTGGAATAGAAGGAGGGAAGTACATAAGAGTACCGAGAGGATAGTTCTAATGTTATTGCTCAACCCTCTCAAAATGTATTTGTGTGGTTTCTCTGTTTTCTAATAAGTTGCATGCATATAAATAACCAGTTGGCTATTTTGTTGTCATAGTTGCACAGAAACGCAAATGTAGTTGGATCATGCATATACAAATCTCAATTGGCTAGCCAACTTATGAAGTTGCACAGTGAGGGCTAACCAGTTGCACAAACGATAGTATTCAGATGGATGCACTGTGTAAACCATGTTCAAGCAGTATATGTGTTCATTTGGTTGCACACTCATGTGTGCTCTGTTGTCACAAGGGTATGCATTCATACATGAGTTTGCAAATCAAAGCAGTACATATCCTAGCTGGCTTAGTCACACTTATGCAGTTGTACAGGGAAGGGCTATATAGTTGCATGGTTGACAACTAGTTTAGTTTTGGCTTCAATGCCTAAATCATGACCATGCAGTGTGTATGCTGATTTTTTGGTTGCACACTCATGTGTGACCTGTTGGCCATACAGTGCATCAAGTTGCACACATTTTTGTTTTGTTTTGTAGGTGTGCTTTGAAAAATCAACATTACTTGCTTACCTCATGGCATTTTTTTGATATCAATTGTTTTTGCTCATTTTTTTCTCTTTAATACATTTGGTTGCTTCGACTAATTTGTTTGTTCGCTTTTCTTTTCACAGACCAAAAATGGTTGTAGAAGGATATGCGGCTCCTAGTGAAGGAGAGGTATGTTTGCTTTTTTCATCAATTTTCATTTATCCTTGTGGCAGTTTTGTTTTGCAATTATAATAACTATTTGGGGGGGGGGGGGTTCTTGACCATGTTATGTGTTTTGTTTGTTCTATGCAGGGGCCTGTAAACAATTCTTCTCGGTGGAACTCGAAACAGCCCCCCCAAGTCGATGGGAGGCAGAGGATGATGAGGTAAGTATCGTGCAAAGTTTTCGACTCGACAAGTCCTTCTGGGGTAGCGACTCTTGACGAGTCATGCCGTGCCGATCTAGTCGAGGTGTCTGAGTCGACTTCTAGTTACGACTCATCGACTAGTCGTGACTATTCGTTGACTCAAAAACAGGGGTATCGAGCAAGCAGTGAGGGTGCATTTCCCTTTTTTGGACACACACACACAAGTTACTTTTTCCATGCATCCTTTAGGTTGGTGACCCATTCCTCTTCGTGAAACGGCGGAAACGGAAGGCGACCACGCAGGTTGGAGTTGTAGCTGGAGTTGGCACATCGTCTGCAGCAGCTGCCGAGGTAACATAAAATGGCATTAGGATTTTTTTCCTACACAAAGAAACCTGGGATATTATTTTTTACGCAGTTGCACAAGAACCAGCTAGGTGTTGGCATCCTGAAACTTTTATAGTTGTACAAAAATCAATTAAGAGTTGGTATCCTCAAGTTTTCAAATAGTTGCACAACAGTATCACACGAGTTGGCATCCTCGACTTTCATAGTTGCACCAGAACCAATTGGGAGTTGGCAGTCTCAACTTTTTGAATAGTCACATAACAATATCACATGAGTTGGCATCCGCAACTATTTTAGTTGCACAAGAACAGGAGTTGGCATCACCAATTTTTTAATAGTTGCGCAACAGTGCCACATGAGTTGGCATCTTCAACTTCTTTAGTTGCACAAGAACCATTCAGTAGTTGGCATCCTCATGTGTTCACATGCATATGATTTTCTAGGTTTACAAATGCACTTGACTATAGTTGCACTACTTATTTGGAAGATTATAATCTGTTAAATTCACTATTTTATCTATTTTCTTGTGTTTAGATAGGCTAAATTCATCATGTTCCTCAGTTCAAAATTCATTACATAGCTGCATAAACACGCAACATGATTTGCATGCAGGAGTACTTGCAGTTGCACAAAATAGATGATGTAGTTGCACAACAGCCAACATAAAGTTTATTTTTGGAATTCTGCATACAGATTTTTAGCTAAACCAAAATGAATCTGAAATTATCTGAGTTGGCATCTTTTACTTTTATATGAGTTGAAGATGCCAACTAATGAAATTCAAACCCCATAAGTGGATGGATATGGGAGTGTTGTCGGTTGCACACTTGTACTCGTTAAGTTGCATAAATACAAGCTGGCGTTGGTTCATTTTTTTCTCAAGCTTCTTTTTTTGCATCATGTGCAGGTTTTACAGGCTATGGGGGTGCATGAACTGATGTAGATTTTTGCACACAATTCTAAGCTACAAAGTCACATATACTACTGTGTGGAAAGATCAAAGGAAAAAAACACATATACTTCTTGTCTAGTTGGTAGTTATATTTTCATTGTACCTACAATATGCTTTTTTCTTTTCTTTTTTTGCTACAGTGACACTGGTTCTTCTGCATTATGTGTGAAATAAGACTCTATATGTGCTATCTTATATATATATTTGCATATTTTCTGTGTTTTGTTGCACACATTGCTGCAAAAGTTGACTTGTCTTATGATCTAGTTGCACAATAATTAGTTAAAATTGCACAGGTACCGGATCTCCCTATTTTTTATCCTTGTTTGTGTTGTCTTTTAAGTATGGAGAAGCTATTTTTCAAAGAGAAATTTGGTGTGGGGGTGAAAGGGAAAGTGAAGGAGTGAGGATCTGGACATGAGGAGAAGGATCAACCTCTTTTTTCACCCTTGTTGGTGCTGCCTGGTACTTTCTAATCTGTCCTCCCTCTTTCTTCTTTTTTTCGCAGCAAATTGTTCCATAGCATTGTTATTTCACCTTGATTCATCTGCCATGGCAGCTCTGGCGATGGAGATCCAGAACTGGGAACCCCTTGTTTCGTGTGAAGAAGCTAGGTGGGGGCAGGTAGGGGCATGGGGAGAAGGTTGGTGGCCAAGAGGGCGTGAGAGTTTCGAGTGCTTCAGGAGGGGAGGGAAGGGCATGTGATGGCCTGGGGACCGCGTCCTGTGTGTAGTTTGTTGGGTTGGCGTGGGTCTGTAGCTGGATTTCCTTTTCTGAGATCAGGGGGACCGAATCTTTCCTTTTCTGGTGGTGGCTGCTCGGGAACGCTAGGGAGCAGCTGGCCGCTCCCTAGACGCGTCCTTTTTTAATCAGATGTTATAGACATGTTTTCATGTGTTAGTTCATTCATTTAAGTCAGTATATAGTATGAAATGAAATCTCCAAAACATATAAGTAACTTATATGGAAAAGAACGAGAAGCCCACAGTTCCTATTTAGCGCTAAAGGCGCCAAATAGTGCCTTAACGGTACACAACGCACACCTCCTCCACTCCAGCGTATGTTATAACGGGCTGAGTAGGCACGTCCTGAACACACGGGCATCTGCACCCACTTTCAAAAAATGCATTTTAAGCACATTTTAAAATCTCAAAAAATTCAAAACAAATCATGCATACATGTTCACAGATGTGTGTGCGCGGCACTAAGTTTTATGAAAAAAATGTCTTTTAGTTTTGTGTCCCCAAAAAAGACAAATTTCAGTGCTTCTAAATAGCGTTCCACGGCACTTTTTTTTGTTTTTTTGCACATGCCACAAAAAAAGTTATTTTTCCGTGAAACTTTATGCACACACATAGAACATGGAGATGTACTTGTGTAACCTTTTTCAGATTTTCTTTTAGCATTTATAAATGTGTTTTTCAAAGTGGGTTCATATGTACCGGGTTCATCCATGCACTTCCCGTAACGGGCTAGCCTATCTAAGCGAACTGTCGGTTTTGCTCCTGGTTTTGAGAAGCTTCCTCCCTGGTTTTGGACAGTTTTTTAGCTGGTTTATTCTTTGCATTTTTTGGACAGTTCTTTTTATCATTTTAATTTTAGTTTTTATTTTTCTTTTTATTTTAAAAAACATGACTTTTTTTTTCAAAAATCGTGAACTTTTTTCAAAGGAAATTACGAACAATTTTCGTGCTTGTGAAATGTTTTCAATTTCGTGATTTATTTTCAAATATGTGAGCATTTTCCAATTTTGCTAACTTTCTTAAAAAATGATCAACTTATTTTTTAATCCGTAAACTTTTTTGAGTTCATGACCATTCTTTTGAATTCGTGACTTTTTTCAAATGCACGAGCATCTGTGAACTTTAACTTCTTGAAACTTGAAAACCATATTTTTCATTTTTTCTCAACCGCAAATAACAACTGCTAAAAGCTTGGAAAAGAAATGAGCATTCAAGCGTACGAGACTAGTTGGCGTCGTGCAAGCACACTACTGGGCCTTGGCCCGCGTGTGGACAGTGAGCACCATAGCGACTTTTTGGCACCTAGCGTGTCAATTAGGAACTCTCCGCGAAACCCGATCCACGTATATAAAATCTTTTTTTAGACAATCTCATAAATCTTTATTATGTTGTCGCAATGTTTATAGGGATGAAGAGAAGATTTCTGGCTTGGCCTAACCAAGCATGGCGGCCAAACCCGAAAGTAAGAGCATGCTTTGCTAGATCGTGTGCCTTGACATTCTGGATCCTAAACTCATGGCTAAAAATACAGGAAAAGAAATCACGGCAGACCACGGCCAGAGCTCCCCTATCATGCCGACAAGCTAGCGCCGCGTCAACATTCACCTTCGCCCAGCCAGCATGTGGTGCCCTCAGCCCCAACTTCTTTTTGTGCTGCATTATCGGGTTTGTTCTAGGATGTTGCACAACCTTTTACTTCGACGGAACGAGCTCCAAATCTGAAATATACTTGTTGATGAAACACAAGGTCGAATGCGGCAATTGGAACTATTGCTCGTGAATGGCCTTTCTTCGAACCCACCATATTGACCAGAGTGTAACTATGACTTCGATGAACTGTTCTTCATTCACTGATCCCTACAATTCAACTAACCATAGGCAAGCATCTTCAATTCTGATTGTCACCATATGCTGGACTAGCTCTTCATCCACCATAGCCCAAACACACTTCTCCATGTAACAATCTATAAGGGTGTGTTTCCAGTTGTCCACAGTCCCATTGCAAATCGCACAGACATTTGTTTTCGACGTATTCCTCTGAAATCTGACCCTCTCCGTGGGGATCGAATTATGAGATAACCTCCACGCGAAGTTCTCCGGTCTTGCTGGGATTCTAGCGCCCCATAAGTTGCCCCAATGTGCCTTGTTCTCCTGAAGATCCAATTTCCCGTTGTTCCCTTCCAACTAGTCCTCCCTTCTACACTTTGTTTCTTTGAGCATGCGGTAGCAAGACCTAACAGTGAAAAGGCCACTTCATTCATATTGCCATGCCCAGCTGTCCTCAGTGGGAATGGAAGACAAGGGGATGTTTAGTATTTCATATGCATCAATAGGTTGGAGATGTGAGGTGACCCGCTCCTTGTTCCATTGCCTTTCAACACCGTCAATAAGATTAGCCACCATTGCGGGGGGTTCATAGATCGTGGGTGAACAATATGCATCATATGATCTCGAGGAATCCAATTATGGTTCCATATGTTTGTGGACCTCCCATCCCCGGTTCTTCTTATTAATCCATGTTTTACTACCTCTTTGCCATGTATGACAGCTCGCCAAATTTGTGAGGGATGGTTCCCTAGCTTTGCCTCCAAAATATCACATGAAGGATGATATACTGCCTTCAATAACCGTGCACTTAGAGAGCTCGTATCATGTGTCAAACGCCATGCCTGCTTGGCAACCATTGCAAGATTGAACAAGTGAGTGTCTCTGAAGCCTACCCCCCCCATGTACTTTGACATTGTGAGGACATCCCAAGGTACCAACGCAGCCTTCCTTTCTCTATTTTCACTTCCCCAACAGAACTTCCGTATCATATTGTCTGGCATAACCTCCTTGGGAGGAGAAAACATGCCATAGAGAAGGTAGAGATCGCTTGTGCCACTGATTTAATTAAGACAACCTTTCCAGCAGCTGCCATGCACTTCTCAACCCATCCCTGGATCTTTCACCATAATCTGTCTTTAATGTATTTAAAAGCTCCATTGGTTGATCTGCCAACATAAGTAGGAAGACCAAAATATTTCTCAGATAGTGATTCATTAGTAACTTCGAGTGTACCTTTCACTATATTCCTTGTACCTTTTGGAGACCCTTTTCCCAAAGGAAATGCTTGATTTTGTGAGATTGATCCTCTGTCCAGAAGCGTCACAGTATTGACTGATAGCATCTCTGATTATGGCTGCGTCTTCTGTGTTTGCTTTAAACATGAGCAAACAGTTGTCAGCCAATAATAGGTGATCTTTTTTTGACAGAAAGACTTAAGGGAACCCCCTACAGTATAATTGGTGCAACAAACCCAAATTGCAAGTACCATGCCTTGAACCTGGGTGGGTGGGAAGGCATCAGCCCCTTCCCACCACTAGGCTATGCCTTAGTCTGCCCAATAATAGGTGATTAACAGGGGGAGCTGCAGGTGCAATGACCAAACCCGTGACACTCACGTTGGAACTTCTTGCCTTTAGTAAATAGGAGAGACCTTTTGTTGCCAACAGAAATAAATAAGCCGAGATGGGATCTCCCTGGTGAATCCCTTGGGAAGGTTTGAACTCCTCCCTCCTATTACCATTGCCAAGTACAGAAAAAGACAGTGATGATACACATGCCATGATTAAAGACACCCACGAGCGTCTAAAGCCAATCTTCACCATAACAGCCTCAAGGTATTCCCACTCAACGCGGTCACACGCCTTCATCATATCTAACTTCAAAGCACAATGCGAATTATTCTTACTCCTCGAGTGTTTCATAAAATGCAAACACTCATGAGCTACTATGATATTATCAGTGATTAGTCTCCCAGGTACAAATTTTGACCGCTCCTGTCAAATTATCTCTGGCAACACTTTCTTCAACCGATTTGATGTACTTTGGAAATGATTTTAAAAATCACATTGCACAACTAATAGGTCGAAATTGTGATAAAGTGGTTGGATTTGATACCTTAGGAATCAAAACGATGAATGTCTTGTTAGGTCTTGCACGATGCAAGGTGCTTAGGAGAGGTTCTTGGAGAAATAAACCAGGCTTTTCTTAAGCACCAGTGCTTATTTGTACAGGGTAGACGCTTAATTAAGCGCCTCTTCTATAGAAATAGGCACTCGTGCTTCCGAAAAACCTGGTTTATTTTTCTAAGCACCTCCCTAAGCACCTAGCATTATACAAGGCCTTAACCACCTCCGAAGACTCTTCCCCATTCAGCACTCCTAGAACTACCTTGGTTACTTCATCCCCGCAAACACCCCAATTCTTCTGAAAAAAGTGCACTGGAAAACTACCGTGGCCTGGTGCCTTAGTAGGAAACATTTGAAATAGGGCCACCTCCGCGGCTTACACACACAGTTATTCGAATCAGTACGTTACATCCCAATTACACTAGTAGAAAACAGGGCTTTGGTTCGGCCAGAAAAGAGCATTAATCCCGGTTGCATTACGAACCGGGACTAATGTGAGCATTAGTCCCGGTTCGAGCGGCTAGGGCACCGTACATGCATTAGTCCCGGTTCAAATGGGACCTTTAGTCCCGGTTGGTGCCACGAACCGGGACTAAAGGGTGCGATGCCCATTAGTACCGGTTCGTGGCACCAACCGGTACTAAAGGTTAGACCTTTAGTCCCGGTTCGAGCCACCAACCGGTACTAATGGGGTTTGAGGCATTAGTACCGGTTCGTGGCACGAACTGGTACTAAAGGTCCCATTTTCAAACTCTACCCCCCCCCCCCCCCCCGGTGGATCGCCTTTACAGTTTTGTAAAAAGCTAAAGAAAATGATAAAAACTTCAAAAATTAAAACCCTTCCAGATGTAGTTATGTTACTACATGTACTAGTTAGGAAAATTTAAAAACTTAAATTTGGACATGTTTTGCAAAAAGTGTAGGAAAATTGTAAAACGGCTATAACTTTTGCATACGATGTCAGAAAAAAATGTATAATATATCAAAATGTTCAGCACAAAGACGGCTTTAACTTTTGCATGCTATAACTTTTGGATTTCAAGGAATTTAATTATGATAATTGCTCTTTGATAGATTGTATTTCCTTGTTGCAATCCGTGTTAAAATCTCCTCATGCTTATAATAAAAAATAAAGCTTTTACTAAACATACGTTGATGCTTTAATGCAATCCTATGAAGAAAAGCTTGAACTACAAGTTTATATCGCTAGAAAACTTTATGATGAGTGGGAACCTACTATTAAAATTAAGATTAAAGATTATGAATGCTATGCTTTGTGTGATTTGGGTGCTAGTGTTTCCACGATTCCAAAAACCTTGTGTGATGTGCTAGGTTTCCGTGAATTTGATGATTGTTCTTTAAATTTGCATCTTGCAGATTCCACCATTAAGAAACCTATAGGAAGGATTAATGATGTTATTATTGTTGCAAATAGGAATTCTGTGCCCGTAGATTTCATTGTTCTTGATATAGATTGCACTCCTACATGTGCTATTATTCTTGGTAGACCTTTCCTTAGAACGATATAGATTGCAATCCTACGGCCTGTTTGCAAATTTTTAGAATCCTCAAATTCTAAAAGGAAAAAAAGTTATGCTCAAATTTCAATATTTTTTTTGAATTTTGGTTAAATCAGGTCAAACTTTGGTCAAACTACTTATTCAAGAAGTATTAGTGTTACTAAATAATTATTCAATAATATTAGTGTTACTAAATAATTATTCAATAATATTAGTGTTACTAAATAATTATTACAGTTTTTTAGAATTTTGGTCAAATCTGGTCAAACTGTGGTCAAACTATGGTCAAACTACTTATTCAAGAAATATTAGTGTTACTACATAATTATTCAAGAATATTAGTGTTACTAAATAATTATTTCAATTTTTTGAATTTTGGTCAAATCTGGTCAAACTATGGTCAAACTACTTATTGAAGAAATATTAGTGTTAGTAAATAATTATTGTTTTTTAGAATAATAGTTTCAAACTCAAACAGTGAAACATGTGACTTCATGCTCAAGCTAAACTCCTGAGGGTTAATAGGATTGACATCTTTCTAGTGTCAGGTAAACAACAAGTGCAGACTTGGAAACGAGGGGGAATAGAACCCGAAAGTTAAGCGTGCTCAGGCTGGAGTAGTCAGAGGATGGGTGACCGGCCGGGAAGTTAGATTATTTGGAATGATGATGGGTGATTAGAGATTAGAGGTTAAATTAAGCAGTGATGAGGGGTGATATTAGATTTTAAATTGGAAAATAATTCAGAAATTTGAAAATCAATTTAAAAAAAAAGATTAAAAGATTCAATTTTTTTTCGTAAAAATACCTTTAGTACCGGTTGGTGTTACCAACCGGGACTAAAGGTGGAGCTTCACACAGCGGCCACGTGGACGGCCTTTAGTCCCGGTTCATGTAGAAAAAGGGTTATTTGTCCCGGTTCATAAGGGACAAATGGGCCCAAGCCTTGGCCCATGAGTTAAATCCTCCTCCTTCCGCTCATTGCCTTTATCTTCAGTAGCATCAGCATGAACAGGGGTGTTGACACACTCCCGGCGCTGGTGCAACAATAGGCGATGCGGATTACTGAGGGTCTAATCTACTATAATTATCCCGCACCCCCTATGCCAATCATCGCATATCGAGGTTCCCTACCGCTGATGGCAACAAGCTCCGATTAGATTAAGGCTAGTCATAGTGGGAGTAACTTAGCTAGTAACATAGTGCAGTCCAAGACAAATTTGCTTATGTGGCATGTCTTTAATGAGAAGAGATGCGTTTAGAGTGACATAATATGTTACTGTAACATAACGCTTCTAAAAAGAAGATGAGTCTATAAGCTAATAAATGAAGCCATCTATGATAGTACTACTATGTTACTTTGCACTATGGAGGTACTACCTCCGTCCTGATTTATTGGTTTACATTGTATTTTGTGCCAAATTTTAACCATAGATTTAACTAACAAAATGTTCTTGCATGTCACCAAAAAATATATCATTAAAAAATTATGTTCAAATACAAATCAAACGATGTATTTTTTTTGTTGACATACATTGACATTTTATTAGTTAAATCGTTGGTCAAAATTTGACATAAGTTATAAAAAGAATCAATAAATCAGGATGGAGGTAGTAGTAACTAATACTAGTGGCATATGCATGACACTAGTATGTATAAGTTACTCGGGAACCGGAGCGTGGCTGGGTGAGTGATATTTGCACTTACGTGTGTGGGGAGGCTCTGCATGTAGTTAAAGATTACGCTAGTACGTATGAGCCTGCTTGTGTGATGCTGCTCCTGTGGTCACACGTACGTACATGCATACAGTAGTTTTTATTTTGCTACATCTGGGCGGTGCGTAGTGGTCTAGTGGAGAGCGCGTGGCAGAGAAAGTTGCAGTAGATGGGCAGGTTCATAGAGATATACTATTTGCAGTAGATGCGCTAGCGATTAGTGTTGTGCGGACGGAGCAAGTGTGTTTAGTTTAAGCTAGTTCTACTTACAGTAAGTTGGTAGGAGATCGTGCCTGTGTGACCCACGGGATTGTGTTTGTTATTAGAGCTAATACAACAACTAGGCTGCAAGCCCGTCCTGCAATTAGCTATCGCGCCGTGCTAGGTCAAAAGCCTACACCTTTCTAGTTGGAGCCCGCCTTGAGCCCCAAAGTCGTTTCAGATTTGTAATGGCCTTGGATTTGTGCGTGTGTGTGTGTGTTTAAGGGAAGGCCT
This sequence comes from Triticum aestivum, assembly GCF_018294505.1. Classification (NCBI taxonomy): domain Eukaryota; kingdom Viridiplantae; phylum Streptophyta; class Magnoliopsida; order Poales; family Poaceae; genus Triticum; species Triticum aestivum. The sequence goes on from NC_057805.1 coordinate 484,583,298, forward strand.
GTGGCACTATTTAACTGGTGGCAGAGTTACATCATGGATTACATACGAAAGCCTGTGGCACTTTATTTGGCCTTGGATTTGTGCTGGTGTTGGACATAACATCGACGATCCATGTCGTCTTAGGTGTCAAGCTGTGATGTACTCCCTCCGTCTCAAAATAAATGTCTCAACTTTGTACTAATTTTAGTATAAAATTATACTAAATTTAAGACATTTATTTTGAGACGTAGGAAGTAGTAATTAGCAGGCACGTGAATGGACCACCATTCGCCGCAATGGTTCACCTTGATTACCAGCGTAAGTACCTTGTTGAAGACGTAGTTTTTTTTCTTTTGCTGCTAATGTGACAATTTTTACTAGTTGGTCTCCACAAATCAGGATGATTTTTTTTGTCCTGGCCGTGTTCGGCCGAACGTGATGACGACTACGCCAGGATGTTTATCCTTTTTAAAGGAGTTGCTGCGGAAGAAGTCGACCTAATCGTTGGTGTTAAATTTCATATACTGTAATGGCCCGGCGATAGTTATCTATACCGTGTACACTGCTTGTTGATGTCTTTTGCCTTCATCAAGTTCAATAAAGATTGTTGTGTGTATCCTACTGATGCAGACTATATGAGTCTTAATCTTCATTCTCGAAGAAAACTTCAAGATCCGTCTAGGCGCTCCAGGGCCATGTTTCGCCTACCGCCAGATTCAAGATAGCCTCGCCTCAAAGGGTTTTCCTTAGTGAGTCGACCCAATCATATGGTTTTCGAAAGGTTCTAAGGACCGGTAAAAGCGGGTTTAGAACCTTCGATGACTTTCTTTTTCTTTTCTTTTTGTGTATGTTTTCACTATTAGTTTTCACATGTTTTCATTTTGTTTTTCCTTCCGGTTTATCTTTACGAGTTTCATTGGGATATTTTTTTTATTCTGTCTTTTCAATTTTTCAAATACCTGTTGAACATTTTATGTATATAGGTTGAATATTTTTCACATACATATTGAAGAATTTTGAATACACACTGCACATTTGTATGAATACATGTTGAACATTTTTTAAATGCATATTGAACATTTCTATATGTTTGGTGAACATTTTTTCAATACATGGTGAACATTATTAAAAAACTATCTGAACTTTTTCTTAACATACATTGATTTTTTTATAAATACAAGTATTTTTTCGAATACAAGTCATTGTTTTTTCTAAATACACATGAACATTTATTTAACATACATTGAACATTTCTTAATACATGATGAATAATTTTTAACGCAAGGCAATCATTTTCTAAATTCACGATGAAATTTTCTTAGTGCAGATGAACTGTTTCTAATATGTGATAAAAAAATTGAGTATTTTTCTAAATGTCAAAATATAAATTTAAAATGGTTTGAATATATTTATAACATGCACGAATAAAAAATTTACAGACTATGAATTTTTTTAATGCGTGAACATTTTTCTAATACACAAATGACCATTTATTTGAATGTCACAAACATTTTCTTCCGATGGGATAATTTTTTCTAAAACGTACATGAACAAAATTTTAACACTGCAAGATCATTTTTAAATTGTACGAGCATTTTTTTAAAATGTGATGAATATTTATATATGGAATATAAACAAAAATAAAAAGGGAAAAACAGTGCATAATGTACCATACACAGGCTGGCGCTTGACGCGAGTCGGTGTTCGAACGGTTTCCTTACTGGGTCGACCCAATCATACGGTTTTCGAAAGGTTCCAAGGACCGGTAAAATCCGGTTTAGAACCTTCGATGAGTTTCTTTTTATTTTAATTTTCAGTGTGTTTTCCCTATTAATTTTCTTCTGTTTTTGTTTTGTTTTTCTTCCGATTTATATTTACCTTTTTCATTGGGATTTCTTTTGGTTATTTATTTATTGATTTTGGTTATTCCGTCTTTTTTATGTCAAATACACGTTGAATGTTTTCACAAACCTGTCGAACTTTTTATGTATACACGTTGAATATTTCTCACAAACATGTTGAACAATTTCTTAATACACAATGCACGTTTGTATGAATACTTGTTGAACATTTTTACAATACATGGTGTATATTATTATACGCTGAGTTTTATAAAATACACCTAGTTTTTCTCAAACAAGTTGTTCTTTTTTAAATACATTTTGAACATTTTTTTAACATATGTTGAACATTTTTAATACATGATTAACATTTTTTAGTGCAAGGTGATCAGTTTCTAAATTCACGATGAGATTTTCTTAGTGCACGCAAACTATTTTCTAATGCGATAAAAAATTAAACATATATTGATTATTTTTTTAAATGTCAAATCGATTCTTAGAATGGTTTGCATATATGTATAACATGCTCAAAAACAAATTACACTACATGGAGAATAATTCAACGCGTGAACATTTTTCTAATACACAAATATACATTTTTTGAATGTCACAAACGTTTTTTGAATGGGGTGATTTTTTTCTTTAACACTGCATGATCATTTTTAGATTGTGCGAGCATTTTTCTAAATGTGATAAACATTTTTTAAAAAATTGTATAAAAAATTTCACATTATATGAACATTTTCGAAAGCACAGTGAACTTTTATTTAAAAATAAACAAACTATATATATACATATATACATATATATCATTTGCTAAAGCTCAGTGAACTTTTATTTAAAAATAAGCAAACTATATATGTACATATACATATATATGTGGGGCACCTAGGTCCCAAATATAGCAAGTCATTTTTGTATTGCATGATGTAAAATTCATGACATAGTGTCTGGGCACCTTGGCTAGAAACCGTTGGATGACACTAAGATGTGTGCACGTGTAATTAGTATTAGCAGTAATTGATAATTAGTATTAGGAAAAATTATCGCTAATTATAGCTTGATATGAACACTTAATACCCACCCAAATTAAACCCATGCATGTCTCATACGTCACATAGTCAGGTATGTTTTGCGTATAATGGAGGTCGTATATTTTTATGTGCTCTCCTTTATTTTTCATCGAGTATCTAATACCTTGAATAAATCACTAGGTATATACATACATAACCCAAAATATCTTAGATATGTTTTTGTACTCGAAATATATTGGGTATATATTAGATATCCATACATCACGTAGCCAGGTATATACGTAGCCATATATTACTTTAGGTACATACATCAACTGGTTGTGTACGGTATTTTTCAAGCATCTTCGCACAGCACGGTATACAAGTGTTCAGACACCTTGGGTATTTTCACTTGAAGTATATTATTGAATGTATAATATTTTCCTACTTTGTTCACATAGCCGGGTATATACGTCGACCGGGTATGTACAATATTTTCCTATCCTTTTTCATATAGCTGGTTATATATGTCGACCGGGTATTATAATATTTTTATCAGTAGGTATTGTATAACCATATTGAATAGTTAGGAAACAAAAATAAAATGCAATTAGTCAAATAAATAAATTATTGTGTATATACATATCCGCATATGTACATTCTTTCGTTAGTAAGTATATGATACCCATTTTAGATAATTAGAAAACAAAAAATGTAATAGTTTAAGAAATACATTATTGAATATATATACGTACATATGTATATAATTCCGTTGGTAGGTATTAGATACCCGTATTAGATAGTTAGGAAACAAAAATATGCATATTATATACCTGCAGCAATCCAAACAATATAAACATTAATACGTTTAATTGTATGGCAAGTATTGCATGCCTAATAGTTGGAACAAAAAATAAAATGTAAGCATGGAATGTCTTGCATGAAGAATAGTTAGGAAACAAATTAAATATATCACGGTTTCCAAAACGATCAAGGTGCCCAGGTATATATGAAAACTTTTTTGGAATAAAATAAAAATAAAAAGGGAAAACAGTACTTAATGTACCGTACACCGGCTGGGGCTTTGAGGCGACATTTCTTAAGGGTCGTTCTTCGATCTCCCGGGAGGTGAGACCTAGATGCGCCCATCTAGGCGTCATAATTACCACCACACTGCCTTTTGTGTTTTTGCGTAAGAAAAACATTACAATTTGATGTATTCTTATGGCGATTAATATATTATCTTAAATACATTGTTGAGTATCGTGATTATTAGGAAAGCTAGAATAGTGTAGGATATTATTCTACCTTGCCTTGCACTTCAAGATGATCATGTACTCCTATATATACATGTCCACGAGGCTCAAGCAATACGTATGAACTACACTACCAATTCCCTCTCTCCCTTCTAACATGGTATCAGCCTAATCGATCCTAAACCCTAGCCGTCGCTGCTTCCGCACCCGCGCGGCGCCTCCGGGGCGGTCGGCCTCCATGACCGCCGCCGGGGGCCGCGCCGCCCGTACCTAGGGTTCGTCCGCTGGTCATGTTGACCGGCTGCCCTAATCCTTGATCCGAGGTTTTTCTCCCTCGACGGTCGTTTGACCGGTGTTTTTTTTGGTTCTCCAATCTATAGATCGGGTTGAGTCGCTCACCGCTGTTTGTCATCAACAACGCCCGACTACTACATCAACATCTTCATCGACTTGGACTGGATCGGGTGCCACACGCCCCGGACTTCATGCCCGAGCCAGATGCGGTCGCTCACGCGGTCGTGCGTGACCCGTCGTCCTCACCGCGTTGGTCCGTGAGTCACCCGTCCTGCGCGGGCGTGCTTGGCTGCCCGATCGCCCGCCCCAGCCCACCGATCCACAGCCTGGCCACGTTCCGGATGCATGCACGTTGGCTACCCGTGCATGGTGCGTCCCGTGCTAGTGGAGACTCCTCTTATGCCTTCCTGCAGTACGTGTCCAAGCCTGGTTGCAGGCTGTTGCAACGTCCGGTGTCTGACGTGTGCCGTGCCGGATTACATGAAGATCGTCGTATAGTTTGTGCGCCTATCCACCGATTTAGCACGGGCTGCAACTGCGTCGTCCCTATGAACCGCAGTGTCGCTGCCCCATAGTTCTTCCCGCGACAACATCGATCCACGCCGCCGCTACGTCGCCTCTTCGGGCCGTAGCGCCACGACATGTAGTCCCCGTCGCCGTCATGAGGCCGTTCCCGTGGTTGCACCAACCCGCGCGCTACCGCTGCGTCGCCTCTTCGGACCGTAGTGCCGCGACCCGCGGTCAACCGCCGCCCCGAGGCCGTCTGCTCCAGGCCGTCCCCGAGGCTGCACCGGCCCTCGCGCTGCCGCTGCATCGCCCGGTCGGGCCGTAGCGAGCGTGGCACGCGGTCCCTGCAATCGCCATGAGGTCTTCCCCGCCGTCGCCCCGACCCGCGCGCTACCGCTGCATCGCCCCTTCGGGTCGTAGCATCGCGGCGCGCGGTCTACTTTGCCGTCCCCGCGCGTCGACATCTATGTGGTATGCGTCTCGCCGCCTTCCTAGGCGCGGGAACGCCACCGTCCGCGCCGGTCTTCGTCATGCTGTCGGGTTCTTCCTCACCTACTTCGGGCACCGTCGCCGCGCTTCTGACCTAGCCGCCGCCTCCTCCTCCTCAGGCCGCCGCCGCCGCTCTTCTTCCCGGTCCACGGCGACTACCTCGACACTGGCCACCCCGACTCGACATCGACCACGGTGTCCCTCGCACGACTACCTCGACCACGGCTACACCACCCTACGCTCTTGGCTACCTCGACAAACGGCACAAAGGGCTACCGCCTTGCTTGAGCAACCTCGTCGGTTTCCACTCCAGCCACGACTTTCGCGATGCATCGACCGTTACGACTGTGGGGGGTGTCCGTCGGCTTACCTTCAGATTCTTCTCCAGTCTCACCGTCTGCGTCGCTACCGTTGTGACTGCGGTGGGATGTTGAGTATCGTGATTATTAGGAAAGCTAGGATAGCGTAGGATATTATTCTACCTTGTCTTGCACTTCAAGATGATCATGTACTCCTATATATACATGCCCACGAGGCTCAAGCAATACGTATGAACTACTCCACCAATTCCCTCTCTCCCTTCTAACATACATAATACAATAATTAGGAAAATACATTTTTAAGCTGAATATAAAATTGCAAGCGTATCATTGATCATCAAAACAGATACATCTCCATTATATTTGGCAACTCATATAGTCTTCATACTGAAACACATAGATAATGATCTACGTAATTACGGAAATGTTATTAGAAGCTCGCGCCCAAATGGTCTGGCTATTATAGTCGCACATGAGATGTGTATTCCATCTTTGCTATTTATTGAGAATTGTTGTTTGCAAAACGCATATGCACATAGATTTCCTATGCGCATAGGTCGTTAGATAGCGACAAAACTTGAACATTTGGACATATGCTCGAATGCTATTTGGTTGGCCTAGTAAGACCTTTTTCCTTCTTAATTTTTCACAATGGTTTTAGCAAGATGTTTTCTTTAATTTTTTTGTCAGTTCATTGGTTGTCTTTCGGTTTCTTATCTTTACTTATTTTCCTATATTTTTTTGTTTTTCTATTTTCTAATTCATGAATATATTTTACAAATTGAACATTTTCTATAATCCGGCAGCACATTAAAAAATAAACAATTAAGAACAGTTTTTTAAAACAAGTATTTTTAATTTCAGAACATTCTAAAGTTTACGAACACTTTTTAATTTGTGGAAAGTTCTTTAAAAATTAGATTCACAAACATTTTCTCAATTTATGTAGGATAAGGTTTTAAAAAGGCCCTAAATTGCCGGCCCAACCTCATGTTCCGCTGGCAGTAGCATGCTATACGAGCAAATTGTAGGTAAACAATCCTAATTGTGTCGGCCCACTCGCTCCTGACGTATGCGTTTTCTTTTTTGAGGAAAAGGCCTTCAGGCTAGCTTTATTAACTTAAACAAATGCTTACATCGTCCGCAAGTAAAACTGAAATAAAGCTAGGGGGGGAGTCCAACCACAAAGCTGATCCTCACTACCACTTTGAGCTAGCCTATGAGCAACCAAATTGCATTCTCTATTACAGAGGTAGAACATTAGTCGTCCAATATCCTCTTCAATGTGTTTGCGTTCTCCACATCTGCTCTCATAAGGATCAATGAGTCGTCAGCAAAGAGTAAGTAGGAAATTGTAGGAGAATCACGACACACCTGGACCCCTTTAAGATTACCCGCTGCCTCCTCAAAGGCTATTAAATTTGAGAGCCCTTCTGCACATAAAAGAAAGAGATAGGGGGACAAGGGATCCCCTTGTCTCAGACCTCTCGTGGGATGAAACAGTGCAGTCTCATTTGAATAAAACCGTACTTTGTACTCTACAGAGGTAACACAAGCCATAATGAGATCAATCCATCTCTCATCAAAGCCCAACCTGCTAAGAATTGCTTTCAAGAAACTCCATTCGACCCTGTCATAGGCCTTGTGCATATCAAGTTTTACCGCACAATTCCCTACTTTCCCCTTCTTCTTCTTCATCGTATGGAGGCATTCATAAGCAACAATCACATTGTCCGTTATGATCCGGCCAGGGACAAAAGCACTTTGTGTCTCGCTGATGATGTCAGGCAAGAAAACCTTTAGACGTGCAGCGAGCATCTTAGATATCACCTTATAAACAACATTGCAAAGACTTATAGGCCTGAATTGAGAAACATTCTCAGGAACATCAACTTTCGGTATTAAGACAATAATAGTGGTATTCCATCCCTCTGGAATGATCCCAGTATTCATCGCTTCCAACACTTCCTTCACCAGATCATCTCCCAAAAGGTGCCAGAATTTTTTATAGAATATCGCGTGTAACCCGTCGGGACCTGGTGCTTTTAGGTCGCCTATGCTGAATAGAGCATGTTTTACTTCTTCCTCAGTGTAAGACGCCAATAATGCTTCATTCATGTAAGTAGTAACCCGCGGTGTCACCTTATTTATTACATCCATATTCACCACATCGACCTCTGAAGTGAAAAGGTGCTGAAAGTAGTTCTCTATGAGGTTTTTCATCGCCTCATTATCTTCCTGCCATCCACCATTTTCATCCATCAATCTACGAATGTAGTTTCTCTTCTTCCGAGGTGAGGCGAAATTGTTGAAGTAATTCGTGTTTCTGTCTCCAAATTTCAACCAATTCGCCCTACCGCGTTGTACCCAGTAAATTTCCCTTCTCCATAGTCTCTTCAATTTCAATCAGCAGACCCCGCTGCCTATCTGCCGACTCGTCAGTGAGTGGCCCCGATCGCAGCTGTTCCAAGTCCTCCTTGAGATGCTTTAACCGCCAGTGCGGTGCTTTCAGGACTTCCCGGTCCCACTTATGCAGATCCTGATGGACAGCCGCCGTGCGATTTGCCAAACACTCAGACATACATGTCCTTTCCCAGGCCTCTGTGACCCTTTGCATCATCTCCTCCTCTTGTAACCAGCGAGCTTCAAATTATTTTGGCCTAAAGTTGGTCTGCTGGTCCATGCCCACTACACCTTCCAAGTCAATCACCACCGGCCTGTGATCTGATTTTGTATGCGGTGCATTTGTGACTACAGCAGCAGGAAACAAGCCAAGGAAAGCTCCATTACAAACTGCTCTGTCCAAACGCTCCCTCAATTTGCGCCTTCGCCATGTAAACTGCTCACCAACAAAACCCATATCCTCAAGTTCACAGTCGACCAGTGCATCTCTAAAATTCTGCATCATATTAACTGGCCTTGGCGCTCCCCCCTCCTTCTCATGCGAGTACAAGATCTCATTAAAATCACCCACAACTACCCATGGGAGTTGGTTCTGTTGAGATTGACCATGCAAACAACTCCACGACAAGTCTTTGTCCTCCCATTTGGGCTCACCATAGAACCCTGTAAGTCTCCATTGCTCTTCCATTGGTCCTCCCACCACTACATCAAGAAAATTCTTGGTCTTGTCCTTTATGCTAATCACAACAAGGTGGCGCCAAAAGAGGAGTAATCCACCACTAGCACCCACACTTTCCACAACCTCTACTCGGTCCATTTTCATTTTCCTCATCAACTTGTTTGCCCTAGCTGTATTCAGATGTGTCTCGGACAAAAAGACAACATCCGGCCCCCACTGCTTCTGGATATCCAGAAGAGCCCTTTCTGCCGCGGCACTGGCCAAACCACGGCAGTTCTAGCTTAAGGTTTTCATTATGCCCGGTGATCCTCCTCGAAGGAGGTCGCCGATTGCTGAGCTGAAGAATCATCCGACCCACTCGGGTCAGACTCTGCCTTTTAGGATCATGAATCTTCTGCGGGGTACTTAACTGACTTTTATCCACCGGTTCAGCTGATATATTCTCAATCATATTCACTTTGTCAGTTACAAACCCAGGGGGGATTTGCAGTACTTGTGGATCTCGCAACGACATTACCATCTTGGCCAATTAGGCGTTTGCGTGCCAGCGGGATTATTGCAGCAGGGTTATCAAACCTCCTATCCACCATCATGTCATTGTTCTCCTCTGCATTAGGGTATCCCTCCTTGCCGCTTCCCCCCTCAGAGCCTCCACCCCTGCCCGCTCGTCCTCCTCCACGTTCGGCATCACTTTCGTTTCTGCGATTTGCCTGATTATCATAGTTCACCAGCAGCCATTCCCCCCATTCACACTCATCTTCTCCGTGTATGCCATCACCGCAATCTAAAACTGTGTGACCCATGCGTCCGCAGTAATAGCAGAACTCGGGAAGTTTTTCATACTCCACCGGGTACCTTTTACTTTCCTTCAGGGTTAACGACACGAAACGCACCAGCGGAGTATGTAGCTTCACAAATACCCGAGCCCGAAGATATTTCCTCGAGTTAATCCTTCCTTCATTCAGTATCACATTGAAGGGCGGTATCCCCACCTTTGCTGCTATCTTCTCAGCAATTTCCTTCTTCTTCATCAGTCCATCTGGCAGTTCAATGATTCTTGCCCATACAGGGATTCTGTCCAGCTTATATTCATGGACGTTAGTTATGCCATCGTACTCTTCCATGACCACCGCAGAGTTTCGGAAGAGCCGAGGGCCGTTGTTCATCACCCTGTTCCAGTCCCCCAAACGCATGAACTGTGCCAAGAAAAGGTTGTCCCCCTTCGCCTTAAAAATCACTCCTTGGGCCGGTGCCCATCCATTGCCCAGCGACTTGAACAGCGCCGTATGACTGAAGGGTCGTAGGGTATGAACCCTAAAGATCGCTAGCCACCGCGTTTCTTCGATCAGTCCTTCGATCTCCTCAGAGAGATCCAGATCCTCCTCTTCCTCCCCATGGAGGTTGAGTCCGACGAACCGGTCCTCTAGATTGTATCCATCCTTACGGGAACCTCCCGCTCCGCCACTGTCAGATGCCTCCTCCGCCGAGGGCATGTTAGCCGCCGTACCAGCCATGCACCGCCTCTGCTAGGATGATTTGGTGTGTATGATCACGCGTCGATCGGCCCGGGGGTCAATCAAACGTGAGGAATCGGGTAAACTTCATGTAGATCGGGAACCCTAGCACGCCGCCAGGGGAGGTCGGGAACCCTAGCACGCCGCCAGGGGAGATCGGGCTTGTCAACCTTTCGCAGAAGAAGTTGGTGGGTGGTGCGCTCTGAGAATTGCGAAAATGTTTTTCGTGGTAGGTCTTTGGGCCCTCCTGCTCCTGACGTATGCGTTTACTCACTAGGACGTGGGTTTCAGAGTAAACTTGATCATATCCCGGCTCGGGCATGGCAAAGCCCAAAGTAAAAATCCTAAGGCTGTGCCAGGCCCCGCCGACACATATGAGAAATGTCATTCACTTAAAAAAAAATATATGAGCAATGTCATTTACTCATTATAATAGTCATTTTGGGGTATAACATAATATAGTATACCTATTTTTGAGTAAAATATATACTTATGATATTTCCAGGCTTTTTCTAGGCTTTAGGCGATAAAGTCGAGCCCGAACCTAGCCTTGATGCTGGGGTTTAGGGTCGGGCTTGTCGGGCAGGGCTGCCATGATCAGGTCTACTACATAGGACCTCCCATGCAACGCACAATGTTTGGAACATCAACCTCACTCTCGAGTGTGTGCACTACCCGGGATTTGCACACATGAATGGAATGGGCCTAACCCGTTAATACTTTAAGCTTATTTTCTTATTTATTTTTACTTTTTTCAAGTTTATTTGTCTTGTTGTATGTTTTTTATTTTAATTTATTTTTATGCCTCATTTGTATTTTCTCTTTTTTTCTATTTTTATGGGTTTACTTTTCCTTCTTTTTGTTTTGTTAGTATTTCCAATTATTGAGAAAATCATTAACTAGTAGATGCTCGGTTGGCTGGCAAGTAGGGGATTAATAGGCTAATCTGCAAGTTAATTAGCCATTTAATCAATTGACCGACTGATTTATCAGTTTAGCAGCTATCTCGGTGACCCTATGTGTAGGGATTAATCGACAAGTTAACTGGTAAATCAAAAAATTGTTTGAGCATGGGTATTTCGTCACTTTGGCAAATACATGACCATCTTTTTAAAGTACATAAAAATATTGCTCCCTCCAATCCGTATTAATTTTCACTGGTTTAGTACAAGTTCTGTACTAAAACAACGACAATTAATATGGATCGGAGGGAGTATGTATTGGTTTGAGGTTTTTCAAATACCTAAACATGTATCTAAGTTGCATAAGTTTTTTATTTATTTTCAAAGCTTTGGGATTTTTAGAAAAGCATAAATATTTGTTTGTTTACATAAATTGTATTTAAATGTAGGAACAATTTATTTTGACCATGAACGTTTATATTCGGATACATGGACATTTTCATCAAACATTACATCTTTAACTGTAAGAGAAATTAGGATAATATTTTGCAAATTTATGTAATATATACAAATACTAATGTGCTGCATCAGCGCTTAGTTTACATAGACATGCACTTTTTTTAGTAGAACCATTTATATGCAAGTGGAGGGTCCCCAAGACGAGCAAAAGCATCAATGGGCCTCAGGTCGCGACGTTCCAGAACCTCCAGGCCCATGTTATGTTCCCTCTTTTCCCTCTGCAAGAATCATTTGGCTTTTCTTGAATTTCTCAAAAAGAATTGGCTTTTCTTGAATATATACATAGATAGATAGATTTTCTCAAAAAAAAAAATATAGATAGATAGATTTTCTCCAAGTTGGACTCCCTTCGTCTGGAATTATTTGTCACGAAAATGAATATATTTAGACGTATTTTAGTTTTAAATACATTCATTTTTATTTTATTTTTACGACAAGTAATTCGGAACGAAGGGAGCACGTGCCAAGCATGGTTTTCAAGCTGAGCTGATCGATTGCCATCTGCACTCTTTTCCACGTAGTGCCGCGCGCGCCTCATACGTGCTCGTGTTGTCCTTCAACGCGCGCGGATGGCACGCGCCGTAGCAGGCCATCGATGAATCCTTGTTGAACGGGCTCCGTTATGTATAATGCTAATTAATCATCAGACCGTGACTCCGTGAGCATATTTCCCTTCTGGGCACGTTGCTACGCCGCTAGCTGCACCTACAACCACCACCACCACGACCTGACATGATGAGCACACTGCACACACACAGTGCCACCTTTTCTCCCGCTTCGATTTCGACCTCTTGGATGCACGTGCCTGCACTGTGCACTGTTCTCCCGTTGAATAGAACCAGTGCATTCATGGACTGCTCAGGTACAAACATGAAACATGCATGGACAAAATTAGACCTTTAGTCAACTTGTTGGGGCTCGTAATTCAGAAACACTACAATATGATATGTATACATAAAAACATGTTACACTATCGACATGTATATACCCTCCCCCCCCCCCCCCCCCCCCCCCCCGCCCGTGATGTCTTTTTTGCAGAAAGCCCCCTCAGTTTCTGTTGGAAATATGCCCTAGAGGCAATAATAAATGGTTATTATTATATTTCTGTGTTCATGATAATAGTCTTTTATTCATGCTATAATTGTATTGTCCGGAAATCGTAATACATGTGTGAATACATAGACCACAACCTGTCCCTAGTAAGCCTCTAGTTGACTAGCTCGTTGATCAACAGATAGTCATGGTTTCCTGACTATGGACATAGGATGTCATTGATAACGGGATCACATCATTAGGAGAATGATGTGATGGACAAGACCCAACTTAAGCATAGCATAAAAGATCGTGTAGTTTCGTTTGCTAGAGCTTTTCCAATGTCAAGTATCTTTTCCTTAGACCATGAGATCGTGCAACTCCCGGATACCGTAGGAGTGCTTTGGGTGTGCCAAACGTCACAACGTAACTGGGTGACTATAAAGGTGCATTACGGGTATCTCCGAAAGTGTCTGTTGGGTTGGCACGGATCGAGACTGGGATTTGTCACTCCGTGTAAACGGAGAGGTATCTCTGGGCCCACTCGGTAATGCATCATCATAATGAGCTCAATGTGACTAAGGCGTTAGTCACGGGATCATGCATTGCGGTACGAGTAAAGAGACTTGCCGGTAACGAGATTGAACTAGGTATTGGGATACCGACGATCGAATCTCGGGCAAGTAACATACCGATTGACAAAGGGAATTGCATACGGATTGATTGAATCCTCGACACCGTGGTTCACCCGATGATATCATCGTGGAACATGTGGGAGCCAACATGGGTATCCAGATCCCACTGTTGGTTATTGACCGGAGAGGCGTCTCGGTCATGTCTGCATGTCTCCCGAACCCGTAGGGTCTACACACTTAAGGTCCGGTGACGCTAGGGTTGTAGAGATATATGTATGCGGAAACCCGAAAGTTGTTCGGAGTCCCGGATGAGATCCCGGACGTCACGAGAGGTTCCGGAATGGTCCGGAGGTGAAGAATTATATATAGGAAGTCCAGTTTTGGCCACCGGGAAAGTTTCGGGGGTTATCGGTATTGTACCGGGACCACCGGAAGGGTCCCGGGGGTCCACCGGGTGGGGCCACCTGTCCCGGAGGGCCCCGTGGGCTGAAAGTGGAAGGGAACCAGCCCCTAGTGGGCTGGGGCGCCTCCTTGGGCCTCCCCCCCATGCGCCTAGGGTTGGGAACCCTAGGGGGGGGAGTTCCCCCTTGCCTTGGGGGGCAAGGCAACCCCTTCCCCCCCTTGGCCGCCGCCCCCCCAACCCTAGATGGGTTTTGGCCGGCTCCCCCCTCCCAAGGGGTCCTATAAATAGTGGGGGGCAGGGAGGGCAGCAAACGAACAGCCTTTGGCGCCTCCCTCCTCCCCTGCAATACCTCTCTCTCTCGCGCAGAAGCTCGGCGAAGCCCTGCCGAAGAGCCGCTACATCCACCACCACGCCGTCGTGCTGTTGGATCTCCATCAACCTCTCCACCCCCCTTGCTGGATCAAGAAAGGAGGAGACGTCGCTGCACCGTACGTGTGTTGAACGCGGAGGTGCCGTACGTTCGGCACTCGGTCATCGGTGATTTGGATCACGGCGAGTACGACTCCGTCATCCACGTTAATTGGAACGCTTCCGCTCGCGATCTACAACGGTATGTAGATGCACTCCCTTCCCCTCGTTGCTAGTAGACTCCATAGATGCATCTTGGTGAGCGTAGAAATTTTTTAAAATTATGCTACGATTCCCAACAGTGGCATCATGAGCCAGGCCTATGCGTAGTTACTATGCACGAGTAGAACACAAAGAAGTTGTGGGCGTTGATGTTGCCAATTCTTCTTGCCGCTACTAGTCGTTTCTTGTTTCGGCGGCATTGTAGGATGAAGCGGCCCGGACCGACCTTACACGTACGCTTACGTGAGACAGGTTCCACCGATTGACATGCACTAGTTGCATAAGGTGGCTAGCGGGTGTCTGTCTCTCCTACTTTAGTCGAAACAGATTCGATGAAAAGGGTCCTTATGAAGGGTAAATAGAAATTGGCAAATCACGTTGTGGTCATACGTAGGTAAGAAACGTTCTTGCTAGAAACCTACAAACCACGTAAAAAACTTGCAACAACAATTAGAGGACGTCTAACTTGTTTTTGCAGCAAGTGATATATGTGATATGATATGGCCAGAAGATGTGATGAATGATATATGTGATGTATGAGATTGATCATATTCTTGTAATAGGAATCACGACTTGCATGTCGATGAGTATGACAACCGGCAGGAGCCATAGGAGTTGTCTTTATTATTTTGCATGACCTGCGTGTCATTGAATAACACCATGTAATTTACTTTACTTTGTTGCTAAACGGTTAGCCATACAAGTAGAAGTAATCATTGGCGTGACGACTTCATGAAGACACAATGATGGAGATCATGATGATGGAGATCATGGTGTCATGCCGGTGACGAAGATGATCATGGTGCCCCGAAGATGGAGATCAAAGGAGCATGATGATATTGGCCATATCATGTCACTGTTTGATTGCATGTGATGTTTATCATGTTTTTGCATCTTATTTGCTTAGAACGACGGTAGCAAGTAGGATGATCCCTTATAATAATTTCAAGAAAGTGTTCACCCTAACTGTGCACCGTTGCGAAGGTTCGTCGTTTCGAAGCACCACGTGATGATCGGGTGTGATAGATTCTTACGTTCGAATACAACGGGTGTTGACGAGCCTAGCATGTACAGACATGGCCTCGGAACACACGCAATACACTTAGGTTGACTTGACGAGCCTAGCATGTACAGACATGGCCTCGGAACACGGAGGACCGAAAGGTCGAGCATGAGTCGTATAGAAGATACGATCAACATGGAGATGTTCACCGAGCTTGACTAGTCCGTCTCACGTGATGATCGGACACGGCCTAGTTGAGTTCGGATCATGTTTCACTTAGATGACTAGAGGGATGTCTATCTGAGTGGGAGTTCATTAAATAATTTGATTATATGAACTTAATTATCATGAACTTAGTCTAAATCTTTACACTATGTATTGTAGATCAAATGGCCCATGTTGTCCTCAATTTCAACGCGTTCCTAGAGAAAACCAAGCTGAAAGATGATGGCAGCAACTATACGGACTGGGTCCGGAACCTGAGGATCATCCTCATAGCAGCCAAGAAAGATTATGTCCTAGAAGCACCGCTAGGTGAAGCACCAATCCCTGAGAACCAAGACGTTATGAACGCTTGGCAGCAGCGTGCTGATGATTACTCCCTCGTTCAGTGCCGCATGCTTTACAGCTTAGAACCGGGTCTCCAAAAGCGTTTTGAGAAACATGGAGCATATGAGATGTTCGAGGAGCTGAAACTGGTTTTTCAAGCTCATGCCCGGGTCGAGAGATATGATGTCTCCGACAAGTTCTTCAGCTGTAAAATGGAGGAGAACAGTTCTGTTAGTGAGCACATACTCAGAATGTCTGGGTTGCACAACCGCTTGTCTCAGCTGGGAGTTAATCTCCCGGATGACGCGGTCATTGACAGAATCCTCCAGTCGCTTCCACCAAGCTACAAGAGCTTTGTGATGAACTACAATATGCAGGGGATGGAAAAGACCATTCCCGAGGTGTATTCAATGCTGAAATCAGCTGAGGTAGAGATCAGAAAAGAACATCAAGTGTTGATGGTGAATAAAACCACTAAGTTCAAGAAGGGCAAGGGTAAGAAGGACGGCAAGGGAGTTGCCGCGCCCGGTAAGCCAGTTACCGGGAAGAAGTCAAAGAATGGACCCAAGCCCGAGACTGAGTGCTTTTATTGCAAGGGAAGTGGTCACTGGAAGCGGAACTGCCCCAAATATTTAGCGGACAAGAAGAAGGCCGGCAACACCCAAGGTATATGTGATATACAAGTAATTGATGTGTACCTTACCAGTACTCGTAGTAGCTCCTGGGTATTTGATACCGGTGCGGTTGCTCATATTTGTAACTCAAATCAGGAACTACGGAATAAATGGAGACTGGCAAAAGACGAGGTGACGATGCACGTCGGGAATGGTTCCAAGGTCGATGTGATCGCCGTCGGCACGCTACCTCTGCATCTACCCACGGGATTAGTTATAAACCTCAATAATTGTTATTTAGTGCCAGCTTTGAGCATGAACATTGTATCTGGATCTCGTTTAATTCGAGATGGCTACTCATTTAAATCTGAGAATAATGGTGGTTCTATTTATTTGAGAGATATGTTTTATGGTCATGCCCCGCTGGTCAATGGTTTGTTTTTGATGAATCTCGAACGTGATGCTACACATGTTCATAGTGTGAATACCAAAAGATGTAAAGTTGATAACGATAGTCCCACATACTTGTGGCACTGCCGCCTTGGTCACATTGGTGTCAAGCGCATGAAGAAGCTCCATGCAGATGGACTTTTGGAGTCTCTTGATTACGAATCATTTGACACGTGCGAACCATGCCTCATGGGTAAGATGACCAAGACTCCGTTCTCCGGAACAATGGAGCGAGCAACCAACTTATTGGAAATCATACATACCGATGTGTGCGGTCCAATGAGTGTTGAGGCTCGCGGAGGATATCGTTATGTTCTCACTCTCACTGATGATTTAAGTAGATATGGGTATGTCTACCTAATGAAACACAAGTCTGAAACCTTTGAAAAGTTCAAGGAATTTCAGAGTGAAGTCGAGAATCAACGTGACAGGAAAATAAAATTCTTACGATCAGATCGTGGTGGAGAATATTTAAGTCACGAATTTGGTACACACTTAAGGAAATGTGGAATAGTTTCACAACTCACGCCGCCTGGAACACCTCAGAGAAATGGTGTGTCCGAACGTCGTAATCGCACTCTATTGGATATGGTGCGATCTATGATGTCTCTTACCGATTTACCGCTCTCATTTTGGGGTTATGCTTTAGAGACTGCCGCATTCACTTTAAATAGGGCACCGTCTAAATCCGTTGAGACGACACCGTATGAATTATGGTTTGGGAAGAAACCTAAGCTGTCGTTTCTAAAAGTTTGGGGATGCGATGCTTATGTCAAGAAACTTCAACCTGAAAAGCTCGAACCCAAATCGGAAAAATGCGTCTTCATAGGATACCCTAAGGAAACTTATGGGTATACCTTCTACCTCAGATCCGAAGGCAAGATCTTCGTTGCTAAGAACGGGTCCTTTCTGGAGAAGGAGTTTCTCTCGAAAGAATTGAGTGGGAGGAAAGTGGAACTTGATGAGGTGATAGTCACCCCTTCCGAACCGGAAAGTAGCGCAGCACGGGAAAATGTTCCTGTGGTGCCTACACCGACTGAAGAGGAAGTTAATGATGATGATCATGAAGCTTCGGATCAAGTTGCCACTGAACTTCGTAGGTCCACAAGGACACGTTCCGCACCAGAGTGGTACGGCAACCCTGTCCTGGAAATCATGTTGTTAGACAATGGTGAACCTTCGAACTATGAAGAAGCGATGGCGGGCCCGGATTCCGACAAATGGCTAGAAGCCATGAAATCCGAGATAGAATCCATGTATGAAAACAAAGTATGGACTTTGACTGACTTGCCCGATGAGCGGCGAGCCATAGAAAACAAATGGATCTTTAAGAAGAAGACGGACGCGGATGGTAATGTGACCATCTACAAAGCTCGACTTGTCGCTAAGGGTTATCGACAAGTTCAAGGGGTTGACTACGATGAGACTTTCTCACCCGTAGCGAAGCTGAAGTCCGTCCGAATAATGTTAGCAATTGCCGCATACTATGATTATGAGATATGGCAGATGGACGTCAAAACGGCATTCCTTAACGGCTTCCTTAAGGAAGAGTTGTATATGATGCAGCCGGAAGGTTTTGTCGATCCTAAGAATGCTCACAAAGTATGCAAGCTCCAGTGCTCAATCTATGGGCTGGTGCAAGCATCTCGGAGTTGGAACATTCGCTTTGATGAGATGATCAAAGCGTTTGGATTTACACAGACTTATGGAGAAGCCTGTGTTTACAAGAAAGTGAGTGGGAGCTCTGTAGCATTTCTCACATTATATGTGGATGACATATTATTGATGGGAAATGATATAGAATTCTTGGAAAGTATAAAGGCCTATTTGAATAAGTGTTTTTCAATGAAGGACCTTGGAGAAGCTGCTTACATATTAGGCATCAAGATCTATAGAGATAGATCAAGACGCCTCATTGGTCTTTCACAGAGTACATACCTTGACAAGATATTGAAGAAGTTCAGTATGGATCAGTCCAAGAAGGGGTTCTTGCCTGTATTGCAAGGTGTGCAATTGAGCACGGCTCAATGCCCGACCACGGCAGAAGATATAGAAGAGATGAGTGTCATCCCCTATGCCTCGGCCATAGGGTCTATTATGTATGCCATGCTGTGTACCAGACCTGATGTAAACCTTGCCGTAAGTTTGGTAGGAAGGTACCAAAGTAATCCCGGCAAGGAACACTGGACAGCGGTCAAGAATATCCTGAAGTACCTGAAGAGGACTAAGGATATGTTTCTCGTTTATGGAGGTGACGAAGAGCTCGTCGTAAAGGGTTACGTCGACGCTAGCTTCGACACAGATCCGGATGACTCGAAGTCACCGACCGGATACATGTATATTTTGAATAGAGGAGCAGTAAGCTGGTGCAGTTGCAAGCAAAGCGTCGTGGCGGGATCTACATGTGAAGTGGAATACATGGCAGCCTCGGAGGCAGCACAGGAAGCAGTCTGGATGAAGGAGTTCATTATCGACCTAAGGGTGATTCCCAATGCGTCGGGCCCAATGACTCTCTTCTGTGACAACACTGGAGCTATTGCCCTTGCGAAGGAGCCCAGGTTTCACTGGAAGACCAGGCATATCAAGCGTCGCTTCAACTCCATTCGTGAAAGTGTTCAAAATGGAGACATAGATATTTGTAAAGTACACACGGACCTGAATGTAGCAGATCCGTTGACTAAACCTCTCCCTAGGGCAAAACATGATCAACACCAGGAAGCAATGGGTGTTCGATTCATCACAATGTAACTAGATTATTGACTCTAGTGCAAGTGGGAGACTGTTGGAAATATGCCCTAGAGGCAATAATAAATGGTTATTATTATATTTCTGTGTTCATGATAATAGTCTTTTATTCATGCTATAATTGTATTGTCCGGAAATCGTAATACATGTGTGAATACATAGACCACAACCTGTCCCTAGTAAGCCTCTAGTTGACTAGCTCGTTGATCAACAGATAGTCATGGTTTCCTGACTATGGACATAGGATGTCATTGATAACGGGATCACATCATTAGGAGAATGATGTGATGGACAAGACCCAACTTAAGCATAGCATAAAAGATCGTGTAGTTTTGTTTGCTAGAGCTTTTCCAATGTCAAGTATCTTTTCCTTAGACCATGAGATCGTGCAACTCCCGGATACCGTAGGAGTGCTTTGGGTGTGCCAAACGTCACAACGTAACTGGGTGACTATAAAGGTGCATTACGGGTATCTCCGAAAGTGTCTGTTGGGTTGGCACGGATCGAGACTGGGATTTGTCACTCCGTGTAAACGGAGAGGTATCTCTGGGCCCACTCGGTAATGCATCATCATAATGATACGAGTAAAGAGACTTGCCGGTAACGAGATTGAACTAGGTATTGGGATACCGACGATCGAATCTCGGGCAAGTAACATACCGATTGACAAAGGGAATTGCATACGGATTGATTGAATCCTCGACACCGTGGTTCACCCGATGATATCATCGTGGAACATGTGGGAGCCAACATGGGTATCCAGATCCCGCTGTTGGTTATTGACCGGAGAGGCGTCTCGGTCATGTCTGCATGTCTCCCGAACCCGTAGGGTCTACACACTTAAGGTCCGGTGACGCTAGGGTTGTAGAGATATATGTATGCGGAAACCCGAAAGTTGTTCGGAGTCCCGGATGAGATCCCGGACGTCACGAGAGGTTCCGGAATGGTCCGGAGGTGAAGAATTATATATAGGAAGTCCAGTTTTGGCCACCGGGAAAGTTTCGGGGGTTATCGGTATTGTACCGGGACCACCGGAAGGGTCCTGGGGGTCCACCGGGTGGGGCCACCTGTCCCGGAGGGCCCCGTGGGCTGAAAGTGGAAGGGAACCAGCCCCTAGTGGGCTGGGGCGCCTCCTTGGGCCTCCCCCCATGCGCCTAGGATTGGGAACCCTAGGGGGGGAGTTCCCCCTTGCCTTGGGGGGCAAGGCAACCCCTTCCCCCCCTTGGCCGCCGCCCCCCCCAACCCTAGATGGGTTTTGGCCGGCTCCCCCCTCCCAAGGGGTCCTATAAATAGTGGGGGGGAGGGAGGGCAGCAAACGAACAGCCTTTGGCGCCTCCCTCCTCCCCTGCAATACCTCTCTCTCTCGCGCAGAAGCTCGGCGAAGCCCTGCCGAAGAGCCGCTACATCCACCACCACGCCGTCGTGCTGTTGGATCTCCATCAACCTCTCCTCCCCCCTTGCTGGATCAAGAAAGAAGGAGACGTCGCTGCACCGTACGTGTGTTGAACGCGGAGGTGCCGTACGTTCGGCACTCGGTCATCGGTGATTTGGATCACGGCGAGTACGACTCCGTCATCCACGTTCATTGGAACGCTTCCGCTCGCGATCTACAATGGTATGTAGATGCACTCCCTTCCCCTCGTTGCTAGTAGACTCCATAGATGCATCTTGGTGAGCGTAGAAATTTTTTAAAATTATGCTACGATTCCCAACAGTTTCTACATATTCAACCTGCTGCCAGAGCTTCCGACAGCAGTGTGAACTTTACGATGCGGCCCCTTTCGACAGAGGGAAACCATTGTTTGCTCTTATCAACCGAAGCGCAAGTGCTCTGATGACCCATAAATATAGGGGTCCACAATAGTCTTCGGGGTAGTATTGCACCCAAATTTATTGATTCAACACAGGGGGAGCCAAAGAATATTTATGAGTTTTAGCAGTTGAGTTGTCAATTCAACCACACTTGAGAAATTAATTCTCTGAAGAAAAATATTTAGTAGCACGGTAGTGTGATAGTTTTGATAATAACAGTAGTGATAGTAACAATAACAGTAATGGTAGCAATTTTATAGTAGTTGCAACAGTAGCAACAACTGTAGTAGTAACTTAGCAAAGACAATATGAGCAAAGCGCATGCATTGGATCAGCGATATGGATATTTGTATCGATGACATTCAACATATAACAGTCACAACCTATAACTATACACAATAGCTCAAATTCATCAACTCAGTGTAGGCATGTATTCTGTATATAGTCATACGTGCTTATAATAAGAATTTGAATGACAACTTTTGGCCTACCTTCCCGTGACAGCGGGATCCATAAGGAAATATAAGGGGTATTAAGGCCTCCTTTTAATAGAGAATAGGATCACAACATTAACATATGGTGACAACATGAACTCCTCGAATTACAATCGGCCCCGGACAGTATCCCAATTATTGTCATCATGGGGTCTACGGTTCAGAACAATAACAGGTGTATATAACTAGCAGATGGGATCAAGAAATTGAATATATTCATGAAAACATAAAGGGTTCAGATCTGAAATCATGGCAATCGGGCCCTCGTGGCAAGCATTAAGCATAGCAAAGTCATAGCAACATCAATCTCAGAACATGGAGGATACTAGGGATCAAGCCCTAACAAATTAACTTGATTATATGACAAGTCTCATCCACCTCCATCACCGTCCAGCAAGCCTGTGAAGGAATTACTCAATCCCAGTGGTGAGCATCATGGAATTGACGATGAAGAAGGGGTGATGATGACGATAGCAACGAAACCCCCTCTCCGGTGCCCCGAACAGACTCCAGATTAGCCCTCCGATGAAAGAACATGAGGTGACGACAGCTTCGTATCGTAACGCGATGAAACTTCTCTTATTTTTTCTCTCCACGAAATGGAAGTCATAGGACTGGAGGTAGGGCAAACAGATCCACGTGGGCCCCACAAGGGGGCATGGTGCGCCCAAGGGGGTAGGCACGCCCCTGCCTTGTGGGCAGCTGGTGGCCCCCCTTTGGCAGATCTTTGCACCAATATTTTTTATATGTTCAAAAAAAATCTCCGCAAGTTTCGTCCAATAACGAGAACTTTTATTTCCGCACAAAAACAACGCTATGGTAGTTATGTTGAAAACAACGTCGGTCTGAGTTAGTTTCATTCAAAACATGCAAATTAGAGTCCAAAACAAGAGCAAAAGTATTTGGAAAAGAATGCTCGAGGAAGACCATGTCGCACGGCGGTGCAACGTGATCGTCATTGTGGCGTCAGCCAGAGAGGCTCTCGCACGGGAAATTAGCGCGCCTGGCGACGACATTCTCGCCGCCTGGTCTCAGGTCATGCGATGGGCATACGATGGTCGGAAAATGCCCCCCTCTCGTACTACGATAAGCACCATTGCCACTCAAACTCCGTCGATTTGGTACGCATGCAACTTAATTGCGAGCATTTACACTGCTTTAGTACTGGTTTTTTTATCACAAATTATGACAGATTCGAGCTCATTCGCCTAGGATTTATTCGCGTGTGTAAAATCATCTATTGACAGATGAATGAGTGACCTGGACACCGTAGGATTACTGTATGGCGGATTTTCCTTTGGTACTAGAGGAAATAGGTCATATGTGAATGGAAAGAAGGCATTTTATGATTTCTGTGATGCTAGGGAAACTTGCATGCCAATGTTGGATGAGTTGGTAGAGGATCTGGGGTATGAGATGGCAAGAAGAATAATTACATATTTGTTGCTTGGTATAGGATTTGAGGTATGAGATGGTTGGAAGAAAATACATGCATATTGTTGGTACTTGGTAGGCAAATCAATGAGCACGGGCTTAAGCTTGCTGCAGATAACAATCACACCACCCGCATTAGGGAACTTGCTAGAGAGGGCACATATATCTTATGTTCTTTCTTGATCATGAGAACAATATGTGTGGTGGTGATTGGGAGAGGGATGATGTGGTTTACAATGCAGCTGGAAATCTGCCTCTTGTTTTCAGTCCAATGAGAAGCATAGTTATTTAGAACAGTGCATGAGTATTGTATGTGTTAATGATAGCACACCCAGTTTGTATGCATGTGCACATACACCAAGCAATAATGTTAGGCCAAGCAATAGAGCAAGAAGACATGAAGAAGAGGAAGAAGAACTAACCAGCGAGTCTGAGTTAGAGGATTCAGACTATGTTCCAGAAGATTTGGTTTACAGTGAGTATGACCTACAAGACGGAGAAGAAAACTTACTGTAAGAAGATTTGAATGGTCATGAAGAAAGCCAAGGTGGAATGAACGGGAAAGGGAAGCAGTTGGTAGAAGATCAAATTTTAGATTAAGAATTTTGTGACTTCTTCGATTCAGGAAATGAGGATATGAAGTTCAACTTCCCACATTTCTCTGAATTAGATTTGAGTTCACCCAATTTTCATGTTGGGTAGCTTTTCTCCTCAGTTGACTTGTTAAAAAGGCTATTAGGATTTACAGTTGCAAGGAGAGATCGGGAATTACCTTCCGCAAAAATGACATATCAAGGGTGGTAGCAAACTGTTGTGATGGATGCGCTTGGTATCTTTATGCGTCATATGATAACCTGGCAGAAGCAATTATAATAAAGACTTTCAAGGATGAGCACACATGTGCCAAGAAGTGGTCAGTGAAAGCATTATGCTACAAATTTATAGTTGAACAATATTTGGAGAAGATAAGAGCAGATGAGAAAATATCACTGAAAAGATAAGAAGAGAACAGAACAGACGAGCAAAAGAAGATGCAGGTGAATTTGAAGTTTTCGAATTTGAACATGATGAGCAAGAGAGGCACCGAGGATTCAACCAGTGTGTGCAAATGGAGGAGCAAAACATACAACATGCATGGGAGGAGGACATGCAAACTGGACAATTGAGTATGCAACAAGCTATGAAAATGAAGAACATAGAAGATGAGGCAGAGCAGAAGAGAGAAACTATGAAAATGAAGAACAAAGAAGAACAAAGAAGATAACGTAGGGCAGAATAGAGAAGCTGGATAAGGAAGAAAAGAGAAGCTGAGGCGGAGAAATTCTATAGAATCACTCCGAGACCCTCATGCATGCAACATGACGAGCAACCAAGAAGATATTTTAGTGATCACCAGAGGGTTCTAAAAACCCAGAAACTCAATCATGTTAGATATTATTCAGATAGTTGATCTAGGAAGCAGCATAGTCAAGCATGCTGGTCATTTAGACAGTGATGTATTTTGTGAATAATTGATCTCTTGTATGGTCATGACAATATAGTGATCATAGCAAGTGCATGATCAATTTATGTTGATGATCATGTTGTACAACTTTGTTGTTGTTGATGTATATGTCAAAAAACTTGACACGTGTCATGGTTGTTGTATGGTAGATGCAGTAGGGTATTTAGAGGATTATGATATTATTAGATCATCTTACACTTATCTTGACAGAACTGCATCTTACTAACCATTTCTTCAGTTAACTTCGAACACTTCTTCAGTTAACATTTGAAAGCACACACTACTTCTTACTGACCATTTCTTCAGTTAACACTTGAAAGCGGACACTCAAGTTGCACAAACTCAAATCAGTTATCCCAATCAGAGCACACACTTAAATCAATTCTCCAAACTACAATCTGTGAACACTTAAGTTCAAACTGCAAAACATACATTGACATAACAATTCACTGCAAAGACCACTTAAAAGCACCACATCCCAGTTCTCAAAACATTACATCAGACTGAAACTGGATTTAAAATGGTTTAGAACTCGCCTTTTAACTGAACTTGAACTACACATAAATAACAGAGCACAAAAAACACTTCTTCACTACCTAGAGCTACCAACGGCATCTCCAGGTACGTGCCGTCAACCCTCCCACACCAACACACGAACTCGTGCTCACGACCGAGGCATTCACCTTCAGCAGTTCGGCAAATCTTTGGTCATCAGCTCACATGGTCAACCAAAGTTGTTAGATTGATGATGATAGTGTGCCTCAGGGTACGCCTAGACATCAGTGTTGCTGGAGGGGGTGGTGACTCGCATTTGTCGTCGTCGCAAGATGGCTTGCTCCACATCTACATCTTGGGCTTGGTGGCATCCATCTCCAGAACCTTGGGAACCTTACACGGATTGTGGAACAACATGTCAATGACCAGATCGCGCTTGTTCTCCCGTAACACGATCTCGATGAGCACACTGCCTAGCTTGGTCAGGACACCGTTGACGGCCTCGTCGGTCAGCCCTTTGAAGCTAACCATGGTCTTGTTGTCTGGTGAGCCGGGCGTTGCGCGCACTAGCATTGGTGACTCTGGGACACGTGTGCAAGTCGTGCCATCGATGAAGGTGAGCCGCTGATCATGAGGAGGGGTGGCTACCTTAATGCTCACCTGCGACAGTGTGACACGTGTGCAAGTCGTGCCATCGATGAAGGCAAGCCGCTGATCGTGAGGAGGGGTGGCTACCTTAATGCTCACCTGCGACAGTGTGACAAGTGTGTTCTTCTCCAGGATGTCGAGTAGGGCAGTGGGCGTTGTTGGAGTGTGTACTCAGGACACTAAGGATCGAGGATACCCCGTATTTGTGAGTTCGGCCATGAGCTAAAACACTTTGTCAAATCACAAACCAAAGATCATGCACGGACAAATGGATTGTTATGCAGGTTCAGGCCATCATCTGATCCTAAATCCCTACTTCTGTTGGTATTGATATGAACTGGAGGAGTACAAGTGCTTTTGTGTTACAATGAAGGTGGTTGGGTGCGACCAGTGGTGGTCGGGGTGTAGCTAAAGTGCCCGAACACTCCTATTTCTAGCCTTCTAACCTTCACTTCCGGGAACCTACTACTTGGTGATCTTGATCGATGGGTGCTACTGTATTCTGGTGGGTGTGTTTTTCTTCTCCTTCTACTGGCCTTGGTCCTCCCCTGATATAGTCATGGGAGCACCACATTGGTCCTTAACTCATGTGTAAACATGTATACAAAATGGTAGGCACTGCATGCCACTTGCTCTCTATACAATCAGTAGATGACCTGAGATTGTAACATGTCAGGTGCTCGAGTGCTCCTGCTTTATATGATGTGTCGGACTGCCCTTCTTCGGTCTTGGATCTTGCCAAGGTCTAATCACATCGTCCGTGCGCCCTGGTCGTCGTGATGATGGCCTTTCTTTGTATGCCTACACTGGGCTACGTCGCGTAGCCTTGGTGGGCATTAAATGTTCAGTCCGTTGAGTGCTCCGCATGGGCTGCCTGCCCTTGTGACGTGTGTCCTAGATGCTTGGGGCTCCAGCACCCGAGTCTGTCACTGTTGGAGTCACCCGCCTCCTTGGTGATCTCCTATGGCTGATGCGGCTGTGATTGCCGTGCATCAGTGTAGCCTTCAGCGCGCCAAACTGTAGTCAGCGGTAAATAAATTCTCCCCCAAGTTTCCGAATGCCCTGACTTTTTCCAACGAGGCTCATTTACTAAGTATTAGGGGCACCCCCATTTCTAATACTCCATCAGTAGCTCTTGGGCACGCCCGCAACAATTATGACAGTTAAAAAAGAGAGCATCTTCATCTTTTTCCTTTGTGGGTGGGACCAGAATATTAAACGGGCCGGCTTGGGAATAGCTTTATCGCGTTTCTCGTGGGAAAGCGAAGTGGCTCCGTGCTCGGGAGAGAAATCGTCAGACGTGGGTTAGTCAAGAAGAGGCGGACGTTTCCCCTTCCCAGAAGGTTTTTACTGCTTCGCGTATCGAGGAACTAGTGGGTTCCTGAGCTAATGAATTATCCCCATCGATATTATGAGATCACATGATGGATCTACTGCTATAAAATGCTCCCTTTTTCTGTACCATCTGTAGCTCATCATTCTCCGCATGGCCTCACAATGCGTTGCTTTTCACCGGTATTCTTCATACGCCCCTCGCCCTTCTTCCTCTGTTCATTAATCTCCACTACCACCCAGAGTAATGTCGACATACCTTCCTCCTTCTTCCATGATGATGCCTGGTCCTTCTCTTCTCCCGCCTCCCCATCCTATGATTTGTTCTGCCTTGCCGATGATAGCCGGCCGCCCTATGACCCAGGCTCTATCTCCTTCGGCGTTGGCACCTCTGGCGGAGTTGCGACCTTATCTAGAGAAGAAGGAAGAGACGAAAGAGAGGAAGTGCCAAGAGAAGGAGGAGGAGGCAATGAAGACCCTCTTTCACATACAAAAAAAAGAAGCTCCAGATCGATGAGACCAATTGTCGGACAAGAACAACGAGATGAAGCTCGCGCTAATCTTGAAGGAAATGAAGATCATGACGGTGGACTTGAACAAGAGTCTTAAAGAAAGAGCTTGGTTCGAGAGAAAGCAAAAGGAGATGCTCGAGCTAGCATGATCATCTTATGTTTGTCCAATGTGTGAACTGTGGACGAGACACAATTCATTTGTATGCCAGCATGAATTCTAAACTATGGCCGGTGTTGCAGATTATTTTGTATGATGGCCGACATGAATCTTAGCTTTATTTGTGCAATCTAAATAGCTATGTATGGTGATGCAAAATATGTTTGTTGGAAAAACTCTGGCTACATGGAGCAAATAGGTCAGCCTGTTAGGCGCACTGGCAAGATTTGCATAAACAAGGGCTGATGCCGCGCCTACAACCGACCCAAATAGGCAGAAAACGGACAAAATTCGCGTCCGTTTGCGTCGGTCCGTTGGAATTAGCCTAAGACGAAAGAGTATGATGGCCACCATTGGAAAACCGCGACCGTACATACCCGGCCTCGTGCAAGTTTCTGAAAATAGAAACCTCGATAAATCATCGGAGGTCCATCGATCTCAACTAAAATCACATCAAAATGTGTAGCTAGCTAGATACTCCTATAAGTAACCGCCAACGTCAACAAATGTACGGCAATCAACTCTTGGGGTCCACCTCTCTCCATCCAGCCAGGTGTCACAGTCACACTCCTCCGGTCCTCCCCCCACGTGGCCACGGACAAACCCATCTGCTTCCACTTGCCCATCTTGCTTGCGCAATAATCAGGTCCACAGGGGCACAGTACCTCGCGTGTGCCGACATCCATGGGACACATACAACAGTCGGTATCGGTAGATCATTTTGACAACATGTGCAACAGTCGGTATAAAGGGACACATACAACAGTAGGCATGCTCATTTTGACCACCGGAACACCGGTATGAGGCTAGCACGTTTTAGTTATTAGGGAGTATATAATTGCCCATGCATTGCAACGGAATTTTGATGTTCGAGTACATTAACTCGTGATTTACTTGTTCATATTAGTGTGATTGTGCAAATACATATTTATCACATCATGGCGGTGATGGATCTTAACATAATTGCCTATCAAATAAAATTAAATTTTATTTGGCTAGTCAATAAGAGACAAGATAGTTAAAGCAGTTTTCAAGCAAAACAGTGAAAAACAAGAGATAGGAGGGAAAAAATCAAAACAAAGAGAATGAAGTGGAGGGGTCGTACTTTAAGTTGGAGAAAGGAGACGGTGGACGATAGAGCCTTACATTTCATATTTGGTAGAGGGAGATTTGCAACTAGTCCACGCCCTGGTATATGCCTGGCTACCAGTAAAAGTATCAACTCGAGGGCAGTTGCAGCTCAGTTATTGAATGTGATAATAAGATGACATAGGTGAACATGATATCATCAGGATTGTTATGACAAATATTCATGTCAAAAGCATAGCTACATGTGTTGTGACAGACTCTTGTTCATTTCTGAAATGATGTGTATTTTCAAACAAAGGGAGCATTTTTTTTCATCTGAAAGTAACTCAGATGTGGCATGACTCCGCCATGATGTTAAAGCATCTACAGTCGGACTTGGCAAATCCGCCCCCCTATACGCCTGCGGGCGCGTCCGGGCGCACCCGCGAACAGCGTCGGGCAGCCCCTCATATGTGATGCCGCACATCCATACACCTCTAATTCGGAACCTCAAATCCATGCACGGCGATCATAGGATACAAATTGTCCCAATTCAACCGTTCGAAACAAAGCAAAACAAATCATAATTCAACAAAGCAAAGCATGACGAACATGCCAAAATGAAATCAATGTCCGAGCGTGACGGATCAGTTGCTGGTTGGACGGATCACTAGCCGGATGTCATCCATGCCGCCTGCTCCAAGGCCATCCTTGCGTCCTAATTCCGCATCCGCTCCCTGCAATGCCGCCGCTTCCCTCTCTCTCTGCAAATTGTGGTGGGGTAGGGCTGTCGGGTCCGGCGTGACGGGTGCACCCGGGCACCCTCATATCCGCTCAATATTTGAGTTGGATATCAGGAGTGCGGGTTAGCTCGGGCTCTCCATTTGAGGAGTGCGTCTGGGTCGCATTTTCGTGACCGTTCGGTGACCGAGCCGTCCGCCCGGACGTTTGAAACGGGTTTTGGGCCCTTGACCGTAGATGCTCTTACATCTCACTATTCATACTAAATTATAAAAGGTCAATTTTAAATGTTTCAACACAACTTTTTTAAAATGTGAATGTTCCCAAGACATGTGTCTACAACCTCTAGAAAATTTAGATTCAAACTGAAAAACACACTGAGGAAAAAAAGACAAATTGAGTATGAATAGTGTCACGAAAAGACAAAAGCAAAAAATGACGCTATTCACATCAAGAATTCTCTTTTTATTTTCTCAATGTGCATTTCGAGTTTGGATATGAATTTTTTAAGGGTCGTAGACACATTACTTGTGAAGATTCGCAGTAGTTTTTTTTTGAACATTTAAAGTTGAATTTTTAGACACGGAGCATGAGAACGCCTAAATGTCGAGTGCACTAGATATTTTCCCACCAAATAGAACTGAATTGGGAATGGCCCAGGAGGATGTTTTGTTTAGAAGAAAATGGGGCCAAATGTCAGGTCGATCAGGAAGAAGTCGAGATCTCAGCTGTTGCTGCCAGTAGGCAGGCAGCTAGCTGCCATACAAGGCCATTTATAAAGCCTGACCATCATGGCTACGGCAGCCAAGGTTGAGGGGTCCCCTGATACTAATGTCGAGTATATATATGCACAGTATGTACAACAGTACTGTACTATGTAGGAAGGAGACAAAAGTGGTTAACATGGAGTAGGCAAGACGCGAAGTTCATAGTACTAGCATAAAACAGCCTAAAATTAGGCTGGACGTTTTTCTATATCGGGAAACATCGTATCAACATGCAACCGCACAAAGGCACCCCCTGGCCTGCTGGCTGCTGCACACCTGCCTGTGTTAGCTTAGCTATGGCTTGAACAACCCATCATGCATGATTAGCCCAAAAAATGCTGCTGGTCATGATGCTCTCTTACGGTAACCGCATATTCAATAATATCACCATGAACGTATACACTAATTTAAGACGTAGATTTTTAGGCATGCGAAATTTGATGTTTTTCTAGGCAGTTTGTTTAGGTGCGATTACGGTTAATTTAGTTTACCAACACGGCCATTTTCTGGCAAAAAGAAATGAAATGAGACGGATTTATCATGCTGGTCAACTAAATTTGTCATCCCGATAAACTTAATTTGCCATGAAAAATGCTCGATTTGCCAATGCGTAAAAATCTGACTGGATATTCAGGTCCTCTGCAACATCGCTGTCCGATAAACCTCAAAGAGAGAGAAATCAATTAAGATCGACATGAAAAATGTCAAGGAATCGTCCCTCGCTTACAAACGCTGTTTCTGTCGCGAAATGGAAATCGCACCATGGGAGAAAGACCATGGCTATCGCAGTCACACCATGGGTGAAGAACTTACCTTGCTCTTCACCCACCTGATGACCCCGCCATCCCACCTCCGCCAATGTCGACGCCGAAGAGCTTGACGGCGGCATGGCCGGACTCATTCTTGGCCGCGTCAGCCGCCTCCTCATTCTTGTTACTCTGTTTGTAGTCGATGAAGAGCTGCTCATCCGTGTCATTCATCACGTACGCCGACCGGGAGAACGTCACGGTGTCGCCGGCGCGGAGGCCCTTTTCCCGGACAAAGCGGCTCCAGCCCTTGGTGAGCACGTAGCTCTGGCTGCTGTTCCAGTACGAGTACCGGAACCGCCACACCTTCCCTTGGCCGTCCTCGAAGTTGAGCAGCAAGCCCTTGCCGTTGCTTCCGGTGGCCGCCGCCGTCGTCGGAGGGAAGTGCTTCTCGGCGTGCTGCTTTGGAACCACCAGGCGGTTGAGCTTGCCGACGTCGCTCGGGGTCACGGCCTTCTCGAAGGGGAACTCTCGCGCCCACGCCGGCGTGGGCTGCGCGCGCCCGTGGCCGCGGCGCAGGCCCTGCCGGAGCTCCTCGGCGTAGGTGTGCTTGCGGAGCATGTCGACGATCTCGGCCTTGGAGTGGTCGGCGAGGAAGGCGAGCTCGCTCGTGGACGACGAGCTGCCCCCCTCCGCCGCCAGCGGGAGCTGGTGGTTGGTGACGGCGTCCCGGCCGCGGAAGCGGAGCGCGGCAACGTCGTAGGCGCGCGCGGCGGCTTCCTCGTCCGCGAACGTGCCAAGCCACACCCGCGAGTGCTTCTCGTAGATCTGCGCGCCCCAGCGCCCGTTGGGCTGCGGCACGACGCCCTTGAAGCGCGAAGATGGCGCCGGCGCCGGCGACGACGACTCCACGGCGTCCTCGGCCCCCGATTCCGGGGAGGAGCACTCCATGTCATTGTCTATCTCGGGGTTTGTCGGCTTGCTAGACGCCATCGGCCGGTGGGGATAATTGACAAGCACTATGGTCGTTGCATAGATGCCGGGACTTGTGTCGACTCCTCAGAATGGTTAAAAACAAGTGCTGGAAACTTGCCATTTCCGTAGGGCAAATATGATGCTTGTTTCTCATGTGTGCTTAGTCTTAATGTCCGGGAATATCTTCAAATATAGAATGTCGGAATTCTGTAAAGCTGAGTACGACGTATTTGCGCATACATCCAGGCACTGCAATATTTTTTGTAGATTTGCTAAACATTAGGTTTCTGAAATGGACCTCCTTAGCTGGCGAATGTTCGCCAGGAGGGGTGGCATTTGCGAACGTTTTGATGTTATTTTTAGTTGTGTGTGGGATAATAGTTTTTTTAGAATAGCATGACATTTTCTGACATAAAGGCTCAAAACTACCATCCTCCTAAAAAAGTCAGTCGCTCTAAAGAAGAAACTGTTAGCCCCGACACAACTAAGACTGTCATGACAAACGTTCGAAATGCCACGCCGTCCCAGCGGATGTTGGCCAGATAAGATTTCCGTTCTGAAATTATTTTCTGGACTAGTCGATTCCACATACCATCTTGCGCCCGAGCATGAGACATGATGGAACTGTCGTAGATGGGGATGATGCAAAGCGCTGCGGCGGATGGAGGAGAGGACAAGGGATGACAAGTGCGGGTGGGGATTGTTGGAAATATGCCCTAGAGGACATAATAAAGCGGTTATTACTATATTTCCTTAATCATGATAAAAGTTTATTATTCATACTAGAATTGTATTGACCGGAAACTTAAATACATGTGTGGATACATAAACAAATACCGTGTCCCTAGTAAGCCTCTACTAGACTAGCTCGTTATCAAAAGATGGTTAAGGTTTTCTAACCATAGACATGAGTTGTCATTTGATAACGGGATCACATCATTAGGAGAATGTTGTGATGGACAAGACCCATCTGTTAGCATAGCATATGATCGTTCAGTTTATTGCTACTGCCTTCTTAATGTCAAATACATGTTCCTTCGACCATCAGATCATGCAACTCCCGGACTCCGGAGGAATGCCTTGTGCGTGTCAAACGTCACTTCGTAACTGGGTGATCATAAAGGTGCTCTACAGGTATCTCCGAAGGTGTCTGTTGAGTTGGCATGAATCGAGATTGGGATTTGTCACTTCGTATGACGGAGAGGTATCTCTGGGCCCTCTCGGTAATACAACATCACAAGAAGCTTGCAAGCAAAGTGACTAAGGAGTTGGTTACAAGATGATGTATTACGGAACGAGTAAAGGGACTTGCCGGTAACGAGATTGAACTAGGTATGGAGATACCGACGATCGAATCTCGGGCAAGTAACATAGCGACAGACAAAGGAACTACGTATGTTGTCATAACGGTTCGATCAATAAAGATCTTCGTAGAATATGTAGGAACCAATATGGGCATCCAGGTCCCGCTACTGGTCATTGACCGGAGAGCCTCTTGGTCATGTCTACATCATTCTCGAACCCGTATGGTCCGCACGCTTCACGTTCGTTGACGATATAGTATTATATGAGTTATGTATGTTGGTGACTGTATGTTGTTCGGAGTCCCGGATGAGATCACGGACATAACGAGGAGCTCCGGAATGGTCGGGAGGTAAAGATTGATATATAGGATGATAGTATTCGGTCTCCGGAAGAGTTCCAGAATACACCGAATAATTATCGGATCACCGGAAGGTTGATCACTAGTAGGAAAAGGGGCTTTTACCCCTGTTTGTAAGGGCCTTTTGTCTCGGTTTTCGAACCGGGACTAAAGGGTCGTTACTAAAGCCCTAACCCTTTAGTCCCGGTTCTTACACGAACCGGGACAGAAGGTCCTCCACGTGGCCGCTGCTGCCAGCCCAGGCAGGGGGGCCTTTGGTCCCGGTTGGTGCCACCAACCGGGACCAATAGGCAGGGCCTTTTGTCCCGGTTGGTGTCACCAACCGGGACCAATAGGCATCCACGCGTCAGCATTTCAGGGGCTGGGGTTTTTGTTTTTTTTGAAAGGGGGGGGGGGTTGGGGGGTTAATTTAGGTGTTTCATATATTGTGTTAGCTAGCTAATTAATAGAGAGAAGTGTCCTCTCTTATCTCCGTGCTTGGTCGACGCTACGTACTATATACGTATGGAGAGGACTAGACACGCTAGCTAGTAATCAAATGAAGGAAACAGAAGATCGTCATGAACATATGCATACAGAGAGAAGTGATATCGACCACCTCTCCTTCTCCGAGAGATTGGTCGAACAACAAGTTCTCGTATATCTATCCGACACTACCGGCTACATATATACAATAATTATCTCTTACAATACAATCTCCTAATTAAATTGTAAGAACACAGGGTCCACATAGTATTCTCCGTTTTCAGCGATCACGTGGTCAAGGAAGAATGCCGCCAATTCCTCTTGAATTGCTCGCATACGATCTGGTGCTAGGAGTTCATCCCGCTTCCGAAACATCTAATTTGAAGAAGGGGGTCAATACATATATATATGAATAAATGAAACTCAACACAAATGATGGTAATAAAATAAAATTGTGAATATTATTGCTTACGCACTTCATATTGTTCGTCAGAGTAGCCCCGCTCACAGGTCGTGTAGCGGATGGACTCGCAAACGTAGTATCCACAGTAATTATTCCCGGGTTCCTGCCACAACCACTTTACAAGAAATAGAGGTCAATCAAACTGATAAGCAAGCATGCTAAATGGTATTGATGAAACTAGCGCTTGAATCACTAGGAGATGCGCGGAACATGCTACTATAGTACTTACTTTCGGGTGTTTAAATTGCAGCTTCTTCGGCAGTCCCGGAGCTTTTGTGGTGAATTTTCTCCAAACCCTGCCAGACAAAGAAAACAATTACTTGATATCAGGAAATGAACAAAGTTGCTGATATGGTGGATAATGATCGATTTAACTTACTTCTCGAGCATTTGAGTCATGTTCGCATAGTCCTGGGGATCTTTTCGTCTCGAGTCTAAGACGGTTACTACTCCCTGCTCAAGCTTAATCTCTAGGAGAATAAAGTGGAAGCTGCGCATGCATGCATAAGTCATCAATTACATTACCATAACCTGGACTAATAAGGGAAACCGAATATGCACAAGACAGTAACACTCACTTGAAGTTGTAAGGAAAGAGTATTATATCTTTGTTTTGATTTAATACCAACGATCGTAGCAAGTTGGCCTCGGCTTCTTTGGGATGTTTTTCAACCGTATATGCATCTATGAGATTTGTGTTAATGAACCCAATATCACCGATTTGTCTTTTCTTCAATTCGGCGATCTTCAATCTGCATAATATAGTGAGGATAATTATAAATACATGCAATGAAAGAGCTGACCTATATAGAGAGACTTAATGACAGAAGTAGTACTACTTACAGACAGTAGCAAGTGATCGTTGTTTTATCGAGGGCCTTTTGATTGTAAAACTGGAAGAAATCCTCAAATGGAACATTCAGCAGTTCAATTCCAACGAGGTCATGCTCCGGTTTAACTCTCAGCGTCAAAGTACTCATCCCATCAGACTCTCTGCAGGTTTTCATGTACCAATCATGTAATCTTCGCATCATCGTTGTTAGAGATCTTTCATCTTTGACGAGAGGCTTCCCGTAATGGTATTTGTGTTCGTCCACCTCCATGATTTCATAATGTACATCGTCGGGCAGGTAATCTCCAAGATTGCTATAACCGGGCACCATCCTCGGATCATTAGCGACGATGTCTTTTGACACCTTGAGCGGGGGGCACGATTGGTTCGCTTGTTCGCCGAGCTGGGCAATTTTTTTCCCAGCTCGTCGTTCTTTTAACCTTTGATCACTGACAGTACTTCCCGACCGCTCCGCTTCGGCATATGTCTTTGCAAGAATGCGCTCATAGTTGCCTCTCGGCGGAGACTTTGGTGGTTTTGTCAGGGCAGCCAGAGTGCGCTTTGCTTTCACCGGATCTACCTTCTCCTCCGGAGGTGGATGTTTCTTTGCTTTCACCCCTTCAAAGAAGTTTGTCACTTCGGCTCGCACGATCTTCCTGGTTTCCTCCTCGGTCCTCTCGTATGGTAACTTCTCTGGAGTCTTCAGAGAAGGACCGAATCTGTATTGCCTCCCGCCTCTGGCAGCTGTACTGCTAGACGCCGGCAGAGCAGACGGAGCGGCTGCGGCTGTCTTCTTTCCTTGCTTACGAGGCGGAGGAGAAGGACTACGACGCGCCGGAGCAGCCGCAGCGGCGGCGGGTCTCTTCCGCCCTTGCTGACGAGGCGGAGAAGGAGGAGGCTGGCTGCTCTGGCGCGCCGGCGCAGGCGGAGAAGGAGGCGGAGTGCCGCCACGCGCCGGAGAAGGAGGCTGAGTGCCCTGATCACTCGCCGGAGGAGGAGGCGGAGGAGGAGGCGGAGTGCCGCCACGCGCCGGAGAAGGAGGCTGAGTGCCCTGATCACTCGCCGGAGGAGGAGGCGGAGGAGGAGGCGGACTGCCCTTACTCGCCGGAGCCGTCCAGTTCGGAAGGTTGATGAGCTCCTTCCGCCATAGGCACGGAGTCTTCAGAGCTAAACCCAGCCGAGTCTCCCCTTCACCGGTAGGGTGGTCAAGCTGGAGGTCCTCAAATCCCTCCGTTATTTCATCCACCATCACCCTAGCATATCCTTCTGGAATCGGCCGGCAATGGTAGGTTGCGCCGGGTTCAGGAGGTAAAACAGAGCCAACAGCCGCCTTGACTTTGAAGTTCTGCCATTGCGCCATAAGGTGGCAATGTTGAGACTCCGTGATAGCATCCACGGGGTAGCTAGCAGGAGCCGTCAAGACATGCTCCAGCTGAAGCAGCTCGGTGGAAGCCACGCTGCTTCTCCGCTGAGATGGCGGGGTAGCTTCGGGGGTAGTTTCGGCATGTCGATTGCTGTCTCGTTCCTCTAGCGCTTGAACCCTTTCGTGCAGCTTCTGAATTTGGGTCTGCTCCATTTTTTTCCTCCTCTCCTGGCTTTTGTAACCGCCTGCGTCCGGAAAACCAGCCTTCCACGGAACGGAGCCTGGCGTGCCTCGTGTCCGTCCAGGGTGCTCAGGATTCCCGAGGGCCATTGTGAGCTCGTCGTTCTCTCTGTCTGGAACGAACGTCCCTTCCTGCGCTGCATCGATATATTGCTGAATCTTCTTGACTGGTATTCTCAAAAGCTCGTTCGTCCAAACGCACCTCCCTGATACAGGGTCCAAGGTTCCGCCAGCCCCGAAGAACCAAGTCCGGCAACGGTCTGTCCAGTTCATTGTCTGTGGTTCGATCCCTTTTTCAAGCAGATCATTCTCAGCCTTGGCCCACTTAGGCCGGGCTTTGAGGTAGCCACCTGACCCCGTGCGATGGTGAAGCTTCTTCTTCGCAGCATTCTTCTTGTTTGTCGCTGACATCTTCTTACTCTTTTCCGATGTCTTGTGGGCCACAAATGCGGGCCAGTGATCTCTGATCTTCTCATACCGGCCGATGAATTCTGGTGTCTCTTCTTTGTCGACAAACGTTTTCAGCTCATTCTTCCACCTCCTGAATAGGTCTGCCATCTTCTTAAGAGCATGAGACTTGATTAATTGCTCTTTAACTGGCTTCTCCGGATCCTCCTCTGGCGGTAGGGTGAAATTTGCCTTCAGCTCAGTCCAAAGATCATCTTTCTGCATATCATTGACATAAGACACCTCAGGGTCTTCCTTCTTAGGCTTATACCATTGGTGGATGCTGATCGGGATCTTGTCCCTAACTAGAACCCCGCACTGAGCAGCAAATGCATCCTTTGTCCGGATGGGTTCAATCGGTTGGCCGTCGCGCGCGATTGCTGTGATCTCAAACCTTTCATCCGAGCGCAACTTTCTCTTCGGGCCTCGTCTCTTTACCGCAGTTGTGCTCGATCCGGAGGGCTAGAAAAAAGAAGAAAGACGAGTGTTAATTAATATGTGTACATACCAAAACAATGAATGCATCAATTAGCTAGTCAGCACAGGCTTAACTAATATATTTACCTGGCCGGACTCTGTTCGGTCACCGGAGCCGTCACCACGGGCTCCTTCTTGCACCAGCATTGGGTCACCGGAGCCATCATAATCATGTCTTTCCTCCTCCACTCTTGATCACTGTAGCCTTCTTCTTCACCCTGTTCTTCCAGACCATCATTGTCGTTACGATACGACAAGATATCACCTCCGGCTAAGATTATGTCCCCCAACACCTCTTCTGCTTGCTCGTCTCGTCCGTGCTCCATTGTTTCTGCAAATATTACAACATGGCAATTATTACACAAACATGACAGCAGGTGGTTAGTGCAAACGTAGACCTAGCTTATTCCGGGTTTGGGGTGGCCTCAGCAACGCTTCAAGGGTAGGGGCGCGGCGGGAGGGGGTAGGAGACCGACATCGTTTTTTTCTATGGTTTGGGTGTCCTCGAGAGTTTTGGTCGAGCGAGAGGGCCGGGGGGTGCTCCCGTGGTATAAGTTATCACGGTCGAGAGGGGGTATAAATATCGACCGTCCATCATGTCGAAGTTATCTGGGAGGGAGTTATATATATCGACAACGACGACATACATACATGGGAAAATAATGTTATCGGGGAGGGGGTATATCGACCCCCCCACGTGTTGAAGTTATCGGGTGGGGGTTATATCGACAACGACAATGAACGTACATGGGAAAATAATATTATCGGGGAGGGGGTATATCGACCCCCCCTCGTGTTGAAGTTATCGGGAGAGGGGTATATCGACGACGACAGACCCGATAAAACATAAGAAAACGAAGAAGAAACAAAAAGAGGAGAAGAAGAAAAGGAATAGAGGAGAAGATCGAAGAAAAAAAGAAGAAAAAAAAGAGGAGAAGAAGAAAGGAATAGAGGAGAGAAGAAGAAAAATAGAATTTTTCTATTTTTTCTTCTTCTCTTCTATTCCTTTCTTCTTCTCCTCTTCTTTTTCTTCTTTTTTCCTCTTCTTATTTATTTCTCCTCTTCTTCCTCTCCTCTTCTTCTCCTTTCTTCCTCTTCTTATTTTCCTTTTTCCTCTCATTCATAAAAAAGTGTTCAAATAGAAAATTTCAAAAAAAAAGTAAAGGTTTTGCCTAATGCATTGTTCATATGAATATACAAACTTTTGCATATTCTACAATAATTAATATCACCAAAAAAATCTATGAACAGAAAAAAATCCTAACTTTTCTAAAAATCTATCTTTTGCATATATACATGAACATATATATACACAGAGAACATATATACATACATATACACAGAGAAAATGCAAAAAAAGATCTAAAAAAGGACATATAAACAGATATACACACATACATACAAGCATATAAATGTGCAGAAAAAACAGGGAGGAAGGGGGCAGTGCCGGCCCTGACCAAGGCGACGGCGGCGCGTCGGGGCAGGGGCAGAGGCGACGGCGGCGTGGTCGGGGCAGGGGCAGAGGCGTCGGCGGCGAAGGGCGGGGCAGGGCGACGGCGACGACAGGGACGGGCCGAGGCGGCGCACGTCGGGGCAGGGGCGCGGCTGACGGCGAGGGCGCGGGCAACGGCGATGGCGACGGCGACGGCGACGGCGGGGGCGACGGCGGCGGGGGCGGGCGGGCGGCGTCGGGGCGGCGGGCGGTGTCGGGGTAGCCTGCCGGCGTCGGCGTCGTCGGGGCAAACTGCAGATGAACTCTGAAAAATTTCCTAAGTGTTTGCTTATATAGCAAAGCCTTTAGTCCCGGTTCGTGGCACCAACCGGGACCAAAGCCCTCTTTTCAGCAGCGCAAAGGGCGGGAAGCGGCGGCCTTTGGTCCCGGTTGGTGGCACCAACCGGGACTAAAGGGGGGCATTGGTCCCGGTTGGTGCCACGAACCGGTACCAATGCACCCCTTTAGTCCCGGTTGGTGGCACCAACCGGGACCAAAGGCCTCTTGCTGCCCGCGTCGCGGCCAAAAGTTTAGTCCCACCTCGCTAGTTGAGAGGGGCTCGGAGTGGTTTATAAGCCCCGCTGCGGCTGCTGTCTCGAACTCCTCTCTATAGCAGGCTTCTGGGCCTAACTTTGGCGCGCTGCCCGTTGAGCCCTCTAGCCCTTCTGGGCCTGTATTTGCAAACCCGAGGGTTGGAGGGCCCAGCTGGCAGCGCCCCAACAATTTTTTTGCTGTATTTAGTTTTTTTGTTTTCTTTTTTGCTTTATTTATTTTGTTTTGTTTCTACTTACAACAAAAAACTTATTTATTTTATTTTATTTTGTTTCTAATTACTTATTTATTTTACTTTATGATAATTCTTTTTGCTATTAAAGTTTCTATCAAAAAAAGTTCTTTATGAAAATTCTTTTTGCTGTATTTAGTTTTTTTTTTTTGTTTTTTGCTTTATTTATTTTGTTTTGTTTCTACTTACAACAAAAAACTTATTTATTTTATTTTATTTTGTTTCTAATTACTTATTTATTTTACTTTATGATAATTCTTTTTGCTATTAAAGTTTCTATCAAAAAAGTTCTTTATGAAAATTCTTTTTGCTGTATTTAGTTTTTCTGTTTTCTTTTTTGCTTTATTAATTTGCTTTGTTTCTACTTACAACAAAAAACTTATTTATTTTATTTTATTTTATTTCTAATTACTTATTTATTTTACTTTATGATAATTCTTTTTGCTATTAAAGTTTCTATCAAAAAAGTTCTTTATGAAAATTCTTTTTGCTTTTAATGATTTTGAACAGAAAATACTTCGATAATTTTAGTTGCATCAATTTTATATGATTTTAGTTTCAATAATACTAGAGGTTTCTTATAATGTTTTGAACAGAAAATACTTTGTTAATTTTAGTTTCATAAATTTTATTAAAGTTTATTTTATTTTGTCGAAACACAAGAAGTCCGGAGTTGTAATAAGTTATTAAAAATAAAAAAGAGGCGCAATGCTCGTTGATTTGCTTCAAGCCTTTCGGAATAGTGTAGACTGCACTGCACATAGCTCCATGCAGTCTACCTTATTCCTCAAGGCTTGAAGCTAAGCAACGTGAGCATTGCGCCTCTTCTTCATCGTCTCTGCACTCAGGGCTTATAAACCGCTCCTAGTGCCTCTCAGCTAGCGAGGTGGGACTAAAAAACTGCTTAGTAAGAAACTCTAGTACCGGTTCGTGCCACGAACCGGTACTAAAGGTGCTCGTGGGGCCACAGCCTCATTAGTACCGGTTCGTGGCACCAACCGGGACCAAAGGGTGGAATTGGTCCCGGTTCGTGCCACCAACCGGGACCAATGGCCTTGCACAGCGGCGTGGTGGTGGGAGTTTAGTCCCACCTCGCTAGCTGAGAGAGAGCCGCACCTGTTTATAAGATGCGGTGCGCCTGAGCTGTCGAGCTCCTCTCTAAAGCAGGCTTACGGGCCTAACCTCTCTGTACATGCCTGTGGGCCTACTGGGCCTTCTGCGGGCCTGAATCCTGGCCCATGGATGGGTTTCTAATCGTATTCAGGCCGTGGTGGCCCAGTAGGTGGCATAATTTTTAATTTTTGGCCTGTTATTTTTCATGCATTTACTAATTATATTGAGCTATAAGACCCTAAAATTGAAAAGCATTTCAAATGAACTCTGAAAAGGTTGAAAGTTGGCATGGTATCATCATTTCATCCACATAGCATGTGCAAGAAAGTTGAGAGGGTTACGGCAAAAACTAGATGCACTTCGTGTACAAAACGGACAATGGTATCATACTCGTCTGTTACAAAGTTGGCATGGTATCATCATAATAGTTGCGGGAGAAAGTCTTCACTTTTTCTTCGCTTGTGTCATTTGCTTATTGCGCCGTAACCATGGATAATCTTCATCGTTGATCAGGATGCTTGGGTCAGCCTTGACTTTGAAGGGAGGAATTTCATGAAAATTTTCATAATCTTCAGACATGTCTGTCTTGCCCTCCACTCCCACAATGTCCCTTTTTCCTGAAAGAACTATGTGGCACTTTGGCTCATCGTATGATGTATTCGCTTCCTTATCTTTTCTTTTTCTCGGTCTGGTAGACATGTCCTTCACATAGATAACCTGTGCCACATCATTGGCTAGGACGAACGGTTCGTCAGTGGGTCTACCTGTACCCCGCCTCCCGACAGATTGACCCATTTGCACTTAAACAAAGGGACCTTAAAATCATGTCCGTAGTCAAGTTCCCATATGTCCATTATGTAACCATAATATGTGTCCTTTCCCCTCTCGGTTGCTGCATCAAAGCGGACACCGCAGTTTTGGTTGGTGCTCTTTTGATCTTGGGCGATCATGTAAAATGTATTCCCATTTATCTCGTATCCTTTATAAGTCAATACAGTTGAAGATGGTCCCCTTGACAACGAGTACAACTCATCACGAACAGTGGTGTCACCTCTGAGACGTGTTTCCAACCAACTGTTGAAAGTCCTGATGTGTTCACATGTAATCCAGTCGTCACACTGCTCCGGGTGTTTGGAGCGCAGACTGTTCTTGTGTTCATCGACATACGGTGTCACCAAGGTAGAGTTCTGTAGAACTATGCAGTGTGCTTGAGACCAAGAATATCCGTCCCTGCATATTATTGAGTCCCCTCCAAGCGTGCCTTTTCCAGTCAGTCTCCCCTCATACCGCGATTTAGGGAGACCTATCTTCTTAAGGCCAGGAATGAAGTCAACACAAAACCCAATGACATCCTCTGTTTGATGGCCCATGGAGATGCTTCCTTCTGGCCTAGCGCGGTTACGGACATATTTCTTTAGGACTCCCATGAACCACTCAAAGGGGAACATATTGTGTAGAAATACGGGCCCCAGAATGACAATCTCGTCGACTAGATGAACTAGGACGTGCGTCATGATATTGAAGAAGGATGGTGGGAACACCAGCTCGAAACTGACAAGACATTGCGCCACATCACTCCTTAGCCTTGGTATGATTTCTGGATCGATCACCTTCTGAGAGATTGCATTGAGGAATGCACATAGCTTCACAATGGCTAATCGGACGTTTTCCGGTAGAAGCCCCCTCAATGCAACCGGAAGCAGTTGCGTCATAATCACGTGGCAGTCATGAGACTTTAGGTTCTGGAACTTTTTCTCTGGCATATTTATTATTCCCTTTATATTCGACGAGAAGCCAGTCGGGACCTTCATACTGAGCAGGCATTCAAAGAAGATTTCTTTCTCTTCTTTCGTAAGAGCGTAGCTGGCAGGACCTTCATACTGCTTCGGAGGCATGCCGTCTTTTTCGTGCAAACGTTGCAGGTCCTCCCGTGCCTCAGGTGTATCTTTTGTCTTCCCATACACGCCCAAGAAGCCTAGCAGGTTCACGCAAAGGTTCTTCGTCACGTGCATCACGTCGATTGAAGAGCGGACCTCTAGCTCTTTCCAGTAGGGTAGGTCCCAAAATATAGATTTCTTCTTCCACATGGGTGCGTGTCCCTCAGCGTCATTCGGAACAGCTAGTCCGCCGGGACCCTTTCCAAAGATTACGTGTAAATCATTGACCATAGCAAGTACGTGATCACCGGTACGCATGGCGGGCTTCTTCCGGTGATCTGCCTCGCCTTTGAAATGCTTGCCTTTCTTTCGACATTGATGGTTGGTCGGAAGAAATCGACGATGGCCCAGGTACACATTCTTCCTGCATTTGTCCAGGTATATACTTTCAGTGTCATCTAAACAGTGCGTGCATGCGTGGTATCCCTTGTTTGTCTGTCCTGAAAGGTTACTGAGAGCGGGCCAATCGTTGATGGTTACAAACAGCAACGCGTGCAGGTTAAATTCCTCCTGTTTGTGCTCATCCCACGTACGTACACCGTTTCCATTCCACAACTGTAAAAGTTCTTCAACTAATGGCCTTAGGTACACATCAATGTCGTTGCCGGGTTGCTTAGGGCCTTGGATGAGAACTGGCATCATAATGAACTTCCGCTTCATGCACATCCAAGGAGGAAGGTTATACATACATAGAGTCACGGGCCAGGTGCTGTGATTGCTGCTCTGCTCCCCGAAAGGATTAATGCCATCC
This sequence comes from Triticum aestivum, assembly GCF_018294505.1. Taxonomy (NCBI): domain Eukaryota; kingdom Viridiplantae; phylum Streptophyta; class Magnoliopsida; order Poales; family Poaceae; genus Triticum; species Triticum aestivum. The sequence goes on from NC_057805.1 coordinate 484,627,787, forward strand.
GCGCTTAAACCAAACCATACGTTCCTTGGGTCAGCTGCAAACTCAGCCCAGTACTTTCTCTCGATTTTTCTCCACTGCGACCCGTCAGCGGGTGCTCTCAACTTCCCGTCTTTCTTACGGTCCTCACTGTGCCATCGCATCAACTTGGCATGCTCTTCGTTTCTGAACAGACGTTTCAACCGTGGTATTATAGGAGCATACCACATCACCTTCGCAGGAACCCTCTTCCTGGGGGGCTGGCCGTCAACATCACCAGGGTCATCTCGTCTGATCTTATACCGCAATGCACCGCATACCGGGCATGCGTTCAGATCCTTGTACGCATCGCGGTAGAGGATGCAGTCATTAGGGCATGCATGTATCTTCTGCACCTCCAATCCTAGAGGGCATACGACCTTCTTTGCTGCGTATGTACTGTCGGGCATTTCGTTATCCTTTGGAAGCTTCTTCTTCAATATTTTCAATAGCTTCTCAAATCCTTTGTCAGGCACAGCATTCTCTGCCTTCCACTGCAGCAATTCCAGTACGGTACCGAGCTTTGTGTTGCCATCTTCGCAATTGGGGTATAACCCTTTTTTGTGATCCTCTAACATGCGATCGAACTTCAGCTTCTCCTTTTGACTTTTGCATTGCGTCCTTGCATCGACAATCGCCCGGCGGAGATCATCATCATCGGGCACTGGTTCCGCTTGATCTTCAGCAGCTTCCCCCCTTGCAGCATCATTGGGCACATCGTCTGGTTCCTCTTGATCTTCAGCAGCTTCCCCCGTTGCAGCATCACCGTATTCAGGGGGCACATAGTTGTCATCGTCCTCTTCTTCTTGCCGTCTTCCATCATAACCCCTATTTCTCCGTGCCTCGTCCAAACATTATAGTGTGGCATGAAACCCTTGTAAAGCAGGTGGGTGTGAAGGATTTTCCGGTCAGAGTAAGACTTCATATTCCCACATATAGGGCATGGACAACACATAAAACCATTCTGCTTGTTTGCCTCAGCCACTTCGAGAAAATCATGCACGCCCTTAATGTACTCGGAGGTGTGTCTGTCACTGTACATCCATTGCCGGTTCATCTGCGTGCATTATATATAATTAAGTGTGTCAAAAACCATTACAGAACATCATGAATAGATAATTAAGTGACCAAATTAATAGAAGTTCATCATCACATTAAAACCAAAGTACATACATAGTTCTCATCTAACAACATATATATAGCTCTCCAGAGCATCTAATTAATTAAACCATACATTGAAACTATGTAAAACATTTCAATGCGAAAACAAATGCGATCATAATCGCAACCAAGGTAACAATTGATCCAACGGCATAATGATACCAAGCCTCGGTATGAATGGCATATTTTCTAATCTTTCTAATCTTCAAGCGCATTGCATCCATCTTGATCTTGTGATCATCGACGACATCCGCAACATGCAACTCAAATATCATCTTCTCCTTCTCAATTTTTTTTATTTTTTTCTTCAAGTAATTGTTTTCTTCTTCAACTAAATTTAACCTCTCGACAATAGGGTCGGTTAGAATTTCCGGTTCAACCACCTCCTAGATAAATAAAATCTATGTCACGTTGGTCGGTATATTTGTCATAAACAATAAATGAACCAAATAGTTATAAAAAGATAATATATACCACATCCGAATCATAGACAGGAGGAGGGCCGACGGGGGCGGATACCAAAACCATCGCACTATGTAATAAGAAGGAATAATAAAAGTAACAAAATTAGACAAGTAACTATCTAAAGTAAGAATTTTTTTCCTTTCAGAAAGAAGATAAGAACAAGAGGCTCACCACGGTGGTGCTGGCGACGAGATCGGCGCGGGCGATCGACGGCGGTGAAGACGGGGACGGGACGTGACGGACCGCTAAACTTACACAAATCTCGGGGAAAATGGAGCTCGGAGGTCGAGTTTCGAGAGGAGAAAGATTAACTAGTGTGGCTCAGACATTTCATTGAACACCTCATGTGCATAGGAGGTGAGCTAGAGCACCCAATGCCCTCCCCTCACCGACCAGAAAAAACAGAGCACTGTGGAGTGCTCTGCTGTGGCGATGGGGTATATATAGGGAACTATTTGGTCCCGGTTCGTGGCACCAACCGGGACTAAAGGCCTTTGGTCCCGGTTGGTGCCACGAACCAGGACCAATGCCCCCTTTGGTCCCGGTTGGTGGCACCAACCGGGACCAAAGGCCTTGTGCTGCCCCGCGGCAAAAGTTTAGTCCCACCTCGCTAGTTGAGAGGGCTCGAGAGTGGTTTATAAGCGCTGCTGCGCCCACCCTCTCGAGCTCCTCTCAAGTGCAGGCTTTCGGGCCTAACCGTTCTCTTTGCCTGTGGGGCCTACTGGGCCTTCTGCGGGCCTGAATCCTGGCCCACGGATGGGTTTCAAGTCGTATTCAGGCCGTGGTGGCCCAGTAGGTGGCATAATTTTTTTTCTCTGTTTTTTGTTTTCTCTTTTGCTTTATTTGTTTTGTTTTGTTTCTACTTACAACAAAAAACTTATTTATTTTATTTCTAATTACTTATGTATTTTACTTTAATTATTTTACTGCTGCTAATTTTATTTATTTTACTGCTGCTATTTTTATTTAATTTATTAAGGTTTATTTATTTTAGTTACTATAGTTTATTTTATTTTATTTTATTAAGGTTTATTTATTTTTATTTACTATAAAAAATGAACATAGATGCGCCTATAGAGGAAATTCAACCTAAATTCATAATAAATTTCTATGAAATTCAAAGAAATTTACTGTGAATTTAGGTCAAATTCCCTGTATAAGGGCATCTATTTTCACTTTGAGAGGAGCTCAACAAGGCAGAGAGGGACGGGCTTATAAACTGGTGTGAGCGCCCTTCGGTTGGCGAGGTGGGACTAAACACTGGCCGCAACTAGGACCAGCCCTTTAGTCCCGGTTTGTGGTATGAACCGGGACTAAAGGGTGGTGGGCCAGGAGCGTGGCCCATTGGTCCCGGTTTGTCCCACCAACCGGGACCAAAGGGTCCGGACGAACCGGGACCAATGCCCCCACGAGGCCCGGCAGGCCCCTGGCCGCACGAACCGGGACCAATGCTCACATTAGTCCCGGTTCATGACTGAACCGGCACTAATGTGAATATTGCCCTGTGACCAAAGCCCAGTTTTCTACTAGTGGATTGGCCCAAGGGGCAAGGTCCAAGGGGCTTTAGGTCGGTGCAAAAGGAAGTTTTGCCGAGGTCAGGGACCAGACGCTAGGGACCCTGGCATCTGGCCCTGGGCCAGATGCCGAGGACCATGGCGTCTGGGCCAGACGCCGAGGACCATGGCGTGTGGTGCTGGAATTCGAGAAAAACTCTGCCTTGCGTTCCAAACCGATTTTGGGGAGGCCCTTTCCCCAAGTTACGACCCCCAGGCTCAACATATAAATAGAGGAGCAGGGCTAGCCCCTAGAACACAAGTTTTGGAGCCTTCTCTAGTACTTCTAGTTCAAGTTGGTCCTAGTTGACTAATTAGAGCTAGGCTAACCTTCTAGTCCCTCCTCCGCTCTAAATCCGTTGTGCTTGGCGAATCCCTGCAGAAACAGTTTCACCACCACCGTCACCATGCCGTCGTGCTGCCGGAACTCATCTACTACGTCGCCCCTCTTGCTAGATCGAGAAGGCGAGGACGTCATCGAGCTGAACATGTGCTTGATCGGAATGGATCGTGAAGGTATATGACTACATGAACCGTGTTGATAAAGTCTTCCGCTTAGCGATTTACAAGGGTATGTAGATGCTCTTCCCCTCTCGTAGCTATGCATCTCCATGGATAGATCTTGCGTGTGCGTAGATTTTTATTTATTTTCCAAGCAATGTTTCCCAGCAGGGATCCCTTTTGACTTTGCGCTCCCACTCAGAATAGATCACTGCCGAGCTCGTGACAGGGATAGGCTAGGGATCAGATAGGTCTGCGTCGGAGGCAAGGCAGTGAGCGGATATTGGTTATATTGTAATTTGCGTCGCGTGTGAGGATGTGGAAGAAAAGGGTTGGAGGTTGAAAATGAACCACATCGCTTATATGTCAATGGAATGGCTAGAAAAAACGATTGATTTGAGGGGGGAAAACAGACAACTAATGTCTCCTATATTTTTGTATACGGGGTTGGAGACTCCAACCGTAACTCGTGTGTCTATGATCGATGACATCATGATCTTGCAATTCCTTTTCTGTTGTATCAAACATGTAGTTACCAAACTCTAAATTCATATAGGATCTTGTCGTTATATGATCGGTGGTGGTTCCAGGAGTGTTCCTGGGACTTCCATGGAATACTAAAGAGTTGTTGATCCGTTGGTATACTGTTGCTAGCTTGTTGTATATTTGTTGTCATATTGCTATTTGCATTGCACAAATGAATACTAACTGAGAAAATTCCTAGCTCCGCCATTGTGTATGATATGCATAAACCAGTCCACTCAAGAGAGCGAACTTCGATTTCAACACTTTTTTAACATGTAATTCTATTAGATACAAAGGTGTACCTAATATAAAGTGACCTGCAATATTTTTGCTCTATAGATTTCTGCCCAATCATATATTATATAACTCCAAAGTATCGTAGACGTAAGGAAAAATGTTGGATACAATGTCAGATGCCTCTCCTGCAAATTGTGTTTGTATATTGGTTGGTGCATGCAATTCATCATGATAGTAAAGCTAATGTAACATATCCTCCGTCTAAGACGAGAAGTAACCTAGATGTGAGAAGGATATTAAAATAGAATGCGAGTATCTAGTCCCGAGATCATATGCTCCCTAATGAGCAGCAAAATCCAAAAAAATAGTAAAAAGTTCAAAAAAATCTGAATTTTTTTGGGTGCAAACTCTGACAAATGTTCTCAATGCTTGCAAATTTTCATCCTGAAACACCATTCGTGGAAGTCATGGTAACAACTAACGAGACAAAATTGACACTCCAAAATGCTATTTTTGAAAACATTTGCAGAGTTCTTTTCATGACTTCCATGAATGTTAATTAGGGATGAAAATTTGCAAGCACCGGGAACATTTGTCAAAGTTTACACCCCAAAAAAAATCAATATTTTCATTTTTTTATTTCTTTCAGAATTTATTGTTCATCCCGAGCTCAAGTAGATGGGGACTTCCGTTATACTATTTTTCTCAACCTTCACTCGACAGGTTGAGCTTATGGTTTTACTTGGTTGGATAGCCATAACACATTTTCTGTTATTTTTACTTGTGAACATCAAACAATATAATGCTGAGCTAGAAACTATCATGAATAGTGCACAGTTGTTTGTGGCAAGGTCAGGGCATCTCCAACGCTGTCCCTTAAACTTTCTTCGGCATCAGTCCGCGGAGAGGGGGAGAGTGAAGGGAGTCCGCGGATACTGATGCCGGAATCCGGCATTCAACGCTGCCCGCATACATTTCACCCACTTTTTAAACTAAACGGACGGAATTTATACAAACACGGTTGATTTCATATAAGCTGGAGAAAGTTCATTTAAACTAGGATAATTTTTACATAAAATCGGACGATATTTCGTCCGGTGAACTAAAAACCATAAAACAAAAACCCTAAACTACCCTATACTCGATGATGACCTCATAAGCCATGTCGGGCTGGCCGGCGGCTCTTCCTCCGCCATCGTCGCTGGATTCGACGTCGGAGTCGTCGTTGTCGGGCTTCGAGCGGCAGAAGGGGCCCGCGTCGCGGCAGGGCTTCTCGGCAACCACCTGATGCTCGCGGATGATCCTCTGTGCTTCCTCCTGCGCAATGCGCAGTGCGCCCGCGACCACCAACGACGTGGGGGGGGGGGGGAGGGTAGCGGGCCTTGGAAGAGGCGGCGTTGGCGCCGACAATCTCGCTGAGAGTCCATCCCACATACATTTCATCCACGGTTTAAACTAAACGGACGAAATTCATACAAACACGGTTGATTTCATATAAGCCGGACAAAGTTCATTTAAACTAGGATATTTTTTACATAAAACCGGACGATATTTTGTCCGGTGAACTAAAAAACTTAAGACAAAAACCCTTAACTACCCTATACTTTACGATGATCTCATAGGCCATGTCGGGCTGGCCGGCGGCTCTTCCTCCGTCATCGTCGCTGGATCCGACGTCAGAGTCGTTGTTGTCGGGCTTCGAGCGGCAGAAGGGGGCGGCGTCGTGGCAGGGCTTCTCGGCAACCGCATGATGCTCGTGTATGATCCTCTGTGCTTCCTCTTGCGCAATGCGCAGTGCGGCCGCGGCCATCAATGACGTGGGCGGGGGGAGAGGGTGGTGGGCCTTGGAAGAGGCGGCATTGGCGCCGACGATCTCGCTGAGATACCACTCCTCGCCAAACTTGGTCATCCCTCCATCGAGGCGAAGGAGACGATGCTTGCTCGTGTCGGCCGTCATCACGGATCGGTCCAGGGCCCAGGCATACGCCAGCTCCCGGTCCGTCGCAATGAGTGGCGGCGGGACGTCGGAGTCCGTGAACTCTGACTGGCGTGCCGCGTTGAGCCTATCCCACCATCACCGCTCCCTATCACCCTACTCCTGCGCCGTAAGGGCGCCCCTGGAGGATGAAGAGCTCCCGCCTTTGCTGCCGCCGCCGAGCTAGTGGCGAAGGCGACCGCGCTCCTTCGCAGCGATCGCATTGGGCACAGGCGGTGGCGAGCGGCGCTCCTCCTTTACGCGCTGGGGCGGCAGCGAGCACCGCTCCTCCTTCACGCGTTGGGGCGGTGGAGAGATTCGCTCCTCCGTCACGCGACGTCCGATTTGGACGCCTTGGTTGCGCGTCGGAGAGCGCGGAGGCGTCACCACGATCCTCCGGAGCCTGATCGGGAACCGTCGCCTGCCGGCGTCGAGGCCCATGACGTGCCCATCGTCGGAGTTTTGGTGGAAGAAGGGCAGGGAGGGGAGGAGGAGGAGGAAGAGCGGAGAGATGGCGATGTGAACAGTGCCGGAGCACGGCTTATATAGCCTCGGCCAAGCCATGCGAACAGACGGTCAGCCGCTTCAATGTGGCGCAACGACAGGAGTTGGTTCCTTGGGAAGCTGTGTTCGCATTGAGGCGGCGGCTCCGGAGAAGTCGCGTTGGTTAGCGCCGCCCTCCCGTCCGGTCACATCGTGGCATCAATGTCGGCCGCTGCATGCTCTGGGCCGGCATTGATGTTGTGCGGGAAGCGGCGCGTGCATCGGGAAGCAAGCGCGGGAGAGGCGGGTGGGTTTTTTTCATGGGCAGGGGCAGTCAGGAGCGGGCATGACAGCGGTCCGGACACCCGCAAAGCCCCATAGTTTTTCTCCGATTTGCGAGAAAAGGTATGTCTGGAACGCTCGGCGCACCGATACAAGCCCACATTGGATGATACAGCACACCCGAAAAACGTGATCCAGACTCGTATGCGAGTGGTTTGAGAGTCGACCTTGGAGATGCCCTTACCCATGTGTAGAACTCACGGGGTGTTGTGCTCGAACGGCTTGACAGACTCCGTGGGACGATACTCGCAGGGCTCGGCGGCCGGAGTCGGAGGAGGTGAAGTGTGGCCTTGCACATTCGCGGACGAGGGCTATTATTTGCTCAACAATGCTAGCACTGCTTTGTTGTCAGCGTAGGGCTATTTTTCCTCTTACAGTGTTGCATCAACCGTTCCGTCCAGCCCAACAGTGCCAGGTGTGTCGTAAGTTGACGAGATGCAAGCGAACCTACAGTAGTAGTAACAAGGCGACAAAGTTACCAGGTGAGGCCTGATACGTACGTAGTACGGGATGGACGGATGGTGGACCTATGCGTGTGGCAGTGGCAGGCGTCCGTTTAGGGCACCCAAGGGCCACGACCACATACGCGTCACACGACACATGTACGGACGTGTTCGATCCTGCGCTTCACGATGGCCTAACAATGCTGCGTGTTAATAATCCTGCCGACAGCTAACAAAGCAGACAGTAGCAGCATATGCATATACCCGTACGCAACAAAGCTGCATGCATGCATGCATGCATATATGTGTGCGCGTGTCTGGCACGTGTGTGGCAGGACAATCACACTATACATGGGTCCTCATCATCTCGATTGGGTTTTTGGAAGAGTGACGCTACACGAACGGCAAAATTTGCACGATACTTGCACGACATTTCCCTTCCATCTTGTTTTCAATTTGCATGGTTCATGTTAGAGGCGCCCAACGCAGCGTCCGAACCCAAATTGTCCGCCTGCAGTTCAGCTCCTCGCCCGCTCGCCACCGCGCGCTCGCCGTGCCCGCGCGCCCGCACCCTGCAACAGCCCGCTCGCGCTGCTGCAGTTGTTGCCGCTCGCCCCCGCCTGCCGTCGCGCCCGACGCCACTCGCCCGCACCGTCACGCACGCCGCCGCGCGCGCCACGTCGCCCGCACGCCCCCACCTGCTGCCGCCACGCCCGGCCGCGCCCTGCCTTGCCACGCCCCGCCCCGCCTCGCCACGCCCCACCCGCGCCCACTTCGTCCCGCGCGCCCCTGCCCCGCCCTCGCGCCGCGCTCGCCCGCGCGTCGTGCCCGCGCCGCGCTCGCCCTCGCGCAGGGGCAGCAGCCTCACCGCCGCGCCCGCAGCCGCCCTCGCGCCATGCTCGCCGCAGCCACCGCGAGCCGCGGCGCCGCGCCCGCTCGGCCCTGCAGCCGCCGCGCCTCGCCCCGCACGCTCGCCTTGCCCCTGCGCGTGCTCGCCTCGCCACGCACGCCCCTGCGCGCGCTCGCCTCGCCCCGCGCGCCCGCTCGCCGTTGCCCGCGCACCGCTCGCCGCTGTCGTCGCCTGCGCGCCCGCTCGTCGCCGCCTGCGCACCGCTCGCCGCCTTTGCCGCATGCGCGCTCGCCGCCGCTGCCTGCGCGCTCGCCGAGGCCGCCCGCCTCGCTTGCTCGGCGTCGCATGCAGCAGCGGGTGGTGGGTTGGTGGGCCCTTTTTATTTGTATGACATGCGGGCCACACCGCACATGCAAGCGGACCGAGGCGGAAAGTGTCCGTCTCTGTGTCCGCTTTGGCCTCAAAACGAGACCAACTTTGGTCCAGAGATGGGGTGAAACGGACACAAAACGGACAAAAAAGTAAAATGGGGTCTGCCGCTGGTGAGGGAGTCCTGGACTAGGGGGTCCTCGGACAGCCGGACTATATACTTTGACCGGACTGTTGGACTATGAAGATACAAGATTGAAGACTTCGTCCCGTGTCCGGGTGGGACTCTCCTTGGCGTGGAAGGCAAGCTTGGCAATTCGGATATGTAGATCTCCTCCCTTGTAACCGACTCTGTGTAACCCTAGCCCCCTCCGGTGTCTATATAAACCGGAGGGTTTAGTCCGTAGGACAACAACAATCTTAACCATAGGCTAGCTTCTAGGGTTTAGCCTCTACGATCTCGTGGTAGATCAACTCTTGTAATACTCATATCATCAAGATCAATCAAGCAGGAAGTAGGGTATTACCTCCATCGAGAGGGCCCGAACCTGGGTAAACATTGTGTCCCCCGCCTCCTGTTACCATCCGCCTTAGACGCACAGTTCGGGACCCCCTACCCGAGATCCGCCGGTTTTGACACCGACATTGGTGCTTTCATTGAAAGTTCCACTGTGCCGTCGTGATAAAGGCTTGATGGCTCCTTCAATCGTCGACAACGATGCGATCCAGGGCGAGGCTTTCCTCCCCGGACAGATCTTCGTATTCGGCGGCTTCGTACTGCGGGCCAACTCGTTTGGCCATCTGGAGCAGATCGAGAGCTACGCCCCTGGACATCAGGTCAGGTTTGGAAACTTGAACTATACTGCCGACATCCGCGGAGACTTGATCTTCGACGGATTCGAGCCCATGTCAGGTGCGCCGCACCGTCATGACGAGCATGACTTAGCTCTGCCGTCGGACAGTGTTCGGGAGATCACACCTCCAACTACTCCAACCCTCAATCCGGAGCAGATCGTGCCATCTGAGGACAGGTGGATGGACCCCGCCACGGAGGCCGCACACTCAGCGGCGATAGAGCCAAATACTGACTTTCACCTCCTACGAGACCTGTGTTGCCAGATCCTCAGATTCGTCCCCGGCCACGGGCTCCGAACCGCCTGCGTCCATGCCTATCGAATCTGATTGGGCACCGATCATGGAGTTTTCCTCCGCGGATATCTTTCAGCACTCGCCACTGGGCGACGTGTTAAATTCATTAAGGTCTCTCTCCTTGTCCAGAGACCCTTGGCCGAACTATGTCCGGCTTGAGCGGGAGGCGGACGACGAACAAATTCGTTCCCCACCCACCACCCACTTGGTAGCCACTGTCGACGACTTAACCGACATGCTCGATTTCGGCTCCGAAGACATTGACGGTATGGACGACGATGCAGGAGAAGAACAGGAACCGCCGCCACACAGGGCGCTGGACTGCCACCTCATCATACGATATATACATGGTGGACACCCCCAAAGAAAACAACGACGAGGAACGGGAAGAAGCAACGAAGGACAGTTCCCTCGAGAAGCAACCAAAGCGACGGCGTAGGCGCTGCTCCAAACCCCGCCTCGGCAAAAACAGCGGTAACAGCGCAAGAAAGAATAATACCCCGGACGACTCCAGAGGAAACGACTACCACATGGACCCAGCGAAAGAGCAGGATGAACCAGCGGACGGCGAACACAGTACGGAGCCGCTGTCCGACAACAGTGACGCCGAGGGTAAAGCTAATCAACCTGTCTCCGGAGAGGAGAACAATCCGGACGACGATGCACGCATCATCCCGGAAAGGCACTTCGAGCAAGAGAACCTCCATAGAAGGCTTCTTGCCACCGCGAGGAGTCTAAAGAAGCAGAAGCAAAGGCTCAAGGCCGCACAAAATACACTCAACAGTAGATGGAACAAAGTGCTCGACACTGCAGAAAAGTACGGTGGTAGTCGCCACAAAAAGAGCTACCAAAGCGCAAGCTGCTTGAATTCGATGACGAGGCTTTAGAGCCCATACAGCCGAAAAATAAAACGGCCGATCAGCCGGATCGACCACCCCGTGGCCGCGATAGGGTGGCTAACGATGTCGGTATGACCAGGTCCATCTACGGATCTAGGAAGCGCGCTCCGGCACAGAATCAAAACCGAACACTACAACCGTCAGAAAGTCATGGCACATCCAAGTACAGGGGTGCCGCGCACGCCCTATGCTTCACCGATGAGGTGCTGGATCATGAATTTCCAGAGGGATTCAAACCCGTAAACATAGAGGTGTACGACGGAACGACAGACCCTGGGGTCTGGATCGAGGACTTTATCCTTCATATCCATATGGCTCGTGGAGATGATCTCCACGCCAGCAAATACTTGCCCCTCAAGTAGAAAGGACCAGCTCGGCATTGGCTGAAGAGCCTCCCCGAAAACTCAATTGGAAGTTGGGAAGATCTTGAGGATGCTTTTCGGGCTAATTTTCAAGGGACCTATGTCCGGCCTCCGGATGCAGACGATTTAAGTCATATAATTCAACAGCCCGGAGAGTCAGCCCGAAAGCTTTGGAACAGATTCCTCACTGAGAAGAATCAAATTGTCGACTGCCCGGACGCCGAAGCCTTAGCGGCTTTCAAACACAGTGTCCGGGACGAATGGCTCGCCAGACACCTCGGCCAGGAAAAACCGAGGACAATGGCAGCCTTGACAAGCCTTATGACCCGCTTTTGCGCGGGCGAAGATAGTTGGCTGGCCCGTAGCGGCACCAACGACCCAGGCACATCCGAAGTCAGGGATGGTAATGGGAAACCGCGACACCATAAAAGCAAGCGTCGAAGCAATGAAGACAGCCCAGACAACACGGCGGTAAACGCCGGATTCAGGGGATCCCAACCCGGTCAACGGAAAAAGCTATTTAAAGGCAGCCGAGATGGATCGTCCAGCCTAAACAAGATTCTAGACAGATTATGTCAGATTCATGGCACCTCCGACAAACCTGCAAATCACACCAACAGAGAATGTTGGGTCTTCAAGCAAGCCGGCAAGCTAAACGCCGAGCACAAGGGGAGGGAGACACCAAGTGAAGACGAGGATGAGCCTCGCCGGCAAAACACTGGGGAACAGAAAAAATTCCCGCCAGAGGTCAAAATAGTGAACATGATTCACGTAACGAAGAGGAGGAGCAAACGCGCACTCCAAGACGTATGCGCCGTGGAGCCCGTCACCCCCAAGTTCAACCCTTGGTCGGCCTGCCCGATCAGTTTCGATCGTAGGGATCACCCGACTAGTATCCAGCACGGAGGATCTGCTGCCTTGGTGCTAGACCCAATAATTAACGGATACCATCTCACCCGAGTCCTTATGGACGGCGGCAGTAGTCTCAATCTGATATATCAGGACACAGTCCGCAAAATGGGGATAGACCCGACAAGAATTAACCAAAGCAATACTACCTTTAAAGGAGTAATACCAGGCCCAGAGGCCCGCTGCACGGGCTCTCTAGTACTAGAGGTTGTATTCGGTTCTCCCGAGAACTTCCGAAGTGAAAAGTTAACCTTCGACATCGCCCCATTCCGAAGCAGCTATCAAGCACTACTCGGAAGAACGGCCTTCGCTCGTTTTAACGCAGTACCGCATTATGCTTAACTTAAGCTTAAGATGCCCGGTCCACGTGGCACCATCATAGTCAGCGGAAACGCAGAGTGTTCCTTGCGTACGGAAGAATGTGTGGCGGCTTTAGCAGCCGAACACTGACTGGCCTCTCCAACCAGAATAAATGATCTGTCATCAAGACCGCGGACACGGCTAGACGAGTCCGGCGCAACACTGGCTGTAACAGCTCAGATAAACTTGAGATTGGGTTGATGGATATATCCCCATAAGTGGCGCTAGGGGCTTACCGCATGTAAAAAAGAACTACAGTTCGGGTTGACCTTATTTAGATTGAATTTTAATGGTTTATTAAGAATAACCAATTTTTCGCACGAATACTTTCACCTGAGTTTTTCTCTTTTACAGATGATAATCGTGCTACACCCTTCCAGGATACGGCACAACGGAGACACAGGCACAGACGTGCAGCAGGGCCCCGCTCAAAGGTTTCTTTTTAGATTAAGACCCTGTGTAAACCTTTCTTACTGTCTCTTGTTGCTTCACACCCTTCGGATACTAAACACAACCGAGAGGGATGCTGGCGTTATTGGCATTTCACCACGTCAGACTAATGCACGTACCTGGAAATTCAGGGTTCATTATCAAGGGCGTTACTCAGCCCGGTATATGTTGTAAAGACCGAATACCTTAGGGAGTGTTCGGCGTCGCGAGTTTGGCCTTATATGCATCAGCTTCGAATCATGTCTTTGGTCAATAGTTGGGTTTGCCCGGCTCCCGTGTTTTGCTACCTTACGTTCCGCTCTATCGGCTAAGGTGGCACCAGGAGAACTACTGCGATTGTGCCCTGGTTCATCTGGACGAGCACCTCAGTAGAGAAAGCCGAAAACTGACTGTCATGATAAAGCGCGAGACTGGTCAACCACTCGATGACTCATCGGAATCTTCGCGATTCCTCCGCATTAACGAAGGACCAGTTTCTCGGTCATGTATGTACATGCACCATATCCGGCTAGATGCGGAAGTACCAGGGGCTATATAGTAGCCCCACCGTCAAACTCCTATGGCTAAGTGAAAGTGTTAAAGCAATATAGTCCGATTGCCTTGTTCGCCGCGCTATTGTTGGGGATCGTAGCAGAAATTAAAATTTTCTACGCATCACCAAGATCAATCTATGGAGTTTACTAGCAACGAGAGGGGAGGAGTGCATCTACATACCCTTGTAGATCGCGAGCGGAAGCGTTCAAGAGAACGGGGTTGATGGAGTCGTACTCGTCGTGATCCAAATCACCGATGATCCAAGCGCCGAACGGACGGCACCTCCGCGTTCAACACACGTACGGAGCGGTGACGTCTCCCACGCCTTGATCCAGCAAGGAGGAGGGAGAGGTTGAGGAAGAAGGCTCCAACAGTAGCACGACGGCGTGGTGGTGGTGGAGTGACAGTACTCCGGCAGGGCTTCGCCAAGCACACGCGGAGGAGGAGAGGTGTTGGGGAGGGGAGGGGCTGCGCCTTGGATGTGGTGCTGCAGCACTCCCCTCACCCCTCTATTTATAGGGAGAAGGGGGAAGGGGGCCGGCCCCTCTAGATGAGATCTAGAGGGGGGCGGCGGCCAAGGGGGAGGGAGCTTGCCCCCCAAGCAAGGGGGGCGCCCCCCTTTAGGGTTCCCCCCAAACCCTAGGCGCATGGGCCCTAGGGGGGTTGGCGCCCAGCCCACTTAGGGCTGGTTCCCTTCCACCTACAGCCCATAAGGCCCTCCGGGGCAGGTGGACCCCCGGAACCCCTCCGGTGGTCCCGGTACAATACCAGTATACCCCCGAACATTTCCGGTGACCGTATGATGACTTCCCATATATAAATCTTCACCTCCGGACCATTCCAGAACTCCTCATGACGTCCAGGATCTCATCCGGGACTACGAACAACATTCGGTAATCACATACAAACTTTCCTTATAACCCTAACGTCATCGAACCTTAAGTGTGTAGACCCTACGGGTTCGGGAATCATGCAGACATGACCGAGACACCTCTCTAGCCAATAACCAACAGCGGGATCTGGATACCCATGTTGGCTCCCACATGTTCCACGATGATCTCATCGGATGAACCACGATGTCGAGGATTCAAGCAATCCCGTATACAATTCTCTTTGTCAATCGGTACGTCACTTGCCCGAGATTCGATCGTCGGTATCCCAATACCTCGTTCAATCTCGTTACCGGCAAGTCACTTTACTCGTTCCGTAATGCATGATCCCGTGACTAACTACTTAGTCACATTGAGCTCATTATGCTGATGCAATACCGAGTGGGCCCAGAGATACCTCTCCGTCACACGGAGTGACAAATCCCAGTCTCGATCCGAGCCAAGCCAACAGACACTTCCAGAGATACGTGTAGTGCACCTTTATAGCCACCCAGTTACGTTGTGACGTTTGGTACACCGAAAGCATTCCTACGGTATCCGGGAGTTGCACGATCTCATGGTCTAAGGAAATGATACTTGACATTAGAAAAGATTTAGCAAACGAAACTACAGGATCTAGTGCTATGCTTAGGATTGGGTCTTGTCCATCACATCATTCTCCTAATGATGTGATCCCGTTATCAATGACATCCAATGTCCATCGTCAGGAAACCGTAACCATCTATTGATCAACGAGCTAGTCAACTAGAGGCTCACTAGGGACATGTTATGGTCTATGTATTTACACATGTATTACGATTTCCGGATAACACAATTATAGCATGAACAATAGACAATTATCATGAACAAGGAAATATAATAATAACCATTTTATTATTGCCTCTAGGGCATATTTCCAACAGTCTCCCACTTGCACTAGAGTCAATAATCTAGTTACATTGTGATGAATCGTACACCCATAGAGTTCTGGTGTTGATCATGTTTTTCCCGTGGAAGAGGTTTAGTCAACGGATCTGCGATATTCAAATCCGTATGCACTTTACAAATATCTATGTCTCCATTTTGAACATTTTCACGAATGGAGTTGAAGCGACGCTTGATGTGCCTGGTCTTCTTGTGAAACCTGGGCTCCTTGGCAAGGGCAATAGCTCCAGTGTTGTCACAGAAGAGAGTCATCGGCCCCGATGCATTGGGAATAACTCCTAGGTCGGCAATGAACTCCTTCATCCAGATTGCTTCATGTGCTGCCTCCGAGGCTGCCATGTACTATGCTTCACATGTAGATCCCGCCACGACGCTTTGATTGCAACTGCACCAGCTGACTGCCCCACCATTCAAAATATACACGTATCCGGTTTGTGACTTAGAGTCATCCAGATCTGTGTCGAAGCTAGCATCGACGTAACCCTTTACGACGAGCTCTTCGTCACCTCCATAAACGAGAAACATATCCTTAGTCCTTTTCAGGTACTTCAGGATGTTCTTGACCGCTGTCCAGTGTTCCATGCCGGGATTACTTTGGTACCTTCCTACCAAACTTACGGCAAGGTTTACATCAGGTCTGGTACACAGCATGGCATACATAATAGACCCTATGGCCGAGGCATAGGGGACGACACTCATCTTTTCTCTATCTTCTGCCGTGGTCGGGCATTGAGCCGTGCTCAATCTCACACCTTGCAATACAGGCAAGAACCCCTTCTTGGACTGATCCATATTGAACTTCTTCAATATCTTGTCAAGGTATGTGCTTTGTGAAAGACCTATGAGGCGTCTCGATCTATCTCTATAGATCTTGATGCCTAATATGTAAGCAGCTTCTCCAAGGTCCTTCATTGAAAAACACTTATTCAAGTAGGCCTTTATACTTTCCAAGAATTCTATATCATTTCCCATCAATAGTATGTCATCCACATATAATAAGAGAAATGCTACAGAGCTCCCACTCACTTTCTTGTAAACACAGGCTTCTCCATAAGTCTGTGTAAACCCAAACGCTTTGATCATCTCATCAAAGCGAATGTTCCAACTCCGAGATGCCTGCACCAGCCCATAGATTGAGCGCTGGAGCTTGCATACTTTGTCAGCATTCTTAGGATCGACAAAACCTTCCGGCTGCATCATATACAATTCTTCCTTAAGGAAGCCGTTAAGGAATGCCGTTTTGACGTCCATTTGCCATATTTCATAATCGTAGAATGCGGCAATTGCTAACATGATTCGGACGGACTTCAGCTTCGCTACGGGTGAGAAGGTCTCATCGTAGTCAACTCCTTGAACTTGTCGATAACCCTTAGCGACAAGTCGAGCTTTATAGATGGTAACATTTCCATCCGCGTCCGTCTTCTTCTTAAAGATCCATTTATTTTCTATCGCTCGCCGATCATCGGGCAAGTCTGTCAAAGTCCATACTTTGTTTTCATACATGGATCCTATCTCGGATTGCATGGCTTCAAGCCATTTGTTGGAATCTGGGCCCGCCATTGCTTCTTCATAGTTCGAAGGTTCACCGTTGTCCAACAACATGATTTCCAGGACAGGGTTGCCGTACCACTCTGGTGCGGAACGTGTCCTTGTGGACCTACGAAGTTCAGTGGTAACTTGATCATGATCGTCATCATTAACTTCCTCTCTAGTCGGTGCAGGCACCACAGAAACATTTTCTTGTGCTGCGCTACTTTCTGGTTCGAGAGGGGTCATCTCATCAAGTTCCACTTTCCTCCCACTTACTTCTTTCGAGAGAAACTCTTTCTCCAGAAAGGACCCGTTCTTGGCAACGAAGATCTTGCCTTCGGATCTGAGGTAGAAGGTATACCCAATGGTTTCCTTAGGGTATCCTATGAAGACGCATTTTTCCGACTTGGGTTCGAGCTTTTCAGGTTGAAGTTTCTTGACATAAGCATCGCATCCCCAAACTTTAAGAAACGACAGCTTAGGTTTCTTTCCAAACCATAATTCATACGGTGTCGTCTCAACGGATTTCGACGGAGCCCTATTTAAAGTGAATGCGGCAGTCTCTAAAGCATAACCCCAGAATGATAGCGGTAGATCGGTAAGAGACATCATAGATCGCACCATATCCAATAGAGTGCGATTACGACGTTCGGACACACCATTACGCTGAGGTGTTCCAGGCGGCGTGAGTTGTGAAACAATTCCACATTTCCTTAAGTGTGTGCCAAATTCGTGACTCAAATATTCCCCTCCACGATCTGATCGTAAGAACTTTATTTTCCTGTCACGTTGATTCTCAACCTCACTCTGAAATTCCTTGAACTTTTCAAAGGTCTCAGACTTGTGTTTCATTAAGTAGACATACCCATATCTACTCAAGTCATCAGTGAGGGTGAGAACATAACGATAGCCACCGCGAGCCTCAACGCTCATTGGACCGCACACATCAGTATGTATGATTTCCAATAAGTTGGTTGCTCGCTCCATTGTTCCGGAGAACGGAGTCTTGGTCATTTTGCCCATGAGGCATGGTTCGCACGTGTCAAATGATTCATAATCAAGAGACTCCAAAAGTCCATCTGCATGGAGTTTCTTCATGCGTTTGACACCAATGTGACCAAGGCGGCAGTGCCACAAGTATGTGGGACTATCATTATCAACCTTACATTTCTTGGCATTCACACTATGAATATGTGTAACATCACGTTCGAGATTCATTAAGAATAAACCATTGACCAGCGGGGCATGACCATAAAACATATCTCTCATATAAATAGAACAACCATTATTCTCGGATTTAAATGAGTAGCCATCTCGCATTAAACGAGATCCAGATACAATGTTCATGCTCAAAGCTGGCACTAAATAACAATTATTGAGGTTTAAAACTAATCCCGTAGGTAAATGTAGAGGTAGCGTGCCGACGGCGATCACATCGACCTTGGAACCATTCCCGACGCGCATCGTCACCTCGTCCTTCGCCAGTCTCCACTTATTCCGCAGCTCCTGCTTTGAGTTACAAATATGAGCAACCGCACCGGTATCAAATACCCAGGAGCTACTACGAGCGCTGGTTAGGTACACATCAATAACATGTATATCACATATACCTTTGGTATTGCCGGCCTTCTTATCCGCTAAGTACTTGGGGCAGTTCCGCTTCCAGTGACCGTTTCCCTTGCAATAAAAGCACTCAGTCTCAGGCTTGGGTCCATTCTTTGTCTTCTTCCCGGCAGCTTGCTTACCGGGCGCGGCAACTCCCTTGCCTTCTTTCTTGAAGTTCTTCTTACCCTTGCCTTTCTTGAACTTAGTGGTCTTATTCACCATCAACACTTGATGTTCCTTTTTGATCTCCACCTCCGCTGATTTCAGCATTGAATATACCTCAGGAATGGTCTTTTCCATCCCCTGCATATTGAAGTTCATCACAAAGCTCTTGTAGCTAGGTGGGAGCGACTGAAGGATTCTGTCAACGACCGCATCATCCGGGAGATTAACTCCCAGCTGAGACAAGCGGTTGTGCAACCCAGACATTTTGAGTATGTGTTCGCTGACGGAACTATTCTCCTCCATCTTACAACTGTAGAACTTGTCGGAGACTTCATATCTCTCGACCCGGGCATGAGCTTGGAAAACCATTTTCAGCTCTTGGAACATCTCATATGCTCTGTGCTGCTCGAAACGCTTTTGGAGCCCCGGTTCTAAGCTGTAAAGCATGCCGCACTGAACCAGGGAGTAATCATCAACACGTGTTTGCCAGGCGTTCATAACGTCTTGGTTTGCTGGGATGGGTGCTTCACCTAGCGGTGCTTCCAGGACATATGCTTTCTTGGCAGCTATGAGGATGATCCTCAAGTTCCGGACCCAGTCCGTATAGTTGCTACCATCGTCTTTCAGCTTATTTTTCTCTAGGAATGCGTTGAAGTTGAGGTTGACATTAGCATGGGCCATTTGATCTACAAGACATATTGTAAAGATTTTAGACCAAGTTCATGATAATTAAGTTCATCTAATCAAATTATTAATGAACTCCCACTCAGACAGACATCCCTCTAGTCATCTAAGTGATACATGATCCAAGTCAACTAGGCCGTGTCCGATCATCATGTGAGACGGACTAGTCATCATCGGTGAACATCTTCATGTTGATCGTATCTGCTATACGACTCATGCTCGACCTTTCGGTCTCTTGTGTTCCGAGGCCATGTCTGTACATGCTAGGCTCATCAAGTCAACCTAAGTGTATTGCGTGTGTAAATCTGGCTTACACCTGTTGTGTGCGAACGTTAGAACCTATCACACCCAATCATCACGTGGTGCTTCGGAACAACGAACCTTCGCAACGGTGCACAGTTAGGGGAAACACTTTCTTGAAATTTTAGCGAGGGATCATCTTATTTATGCTACCGTCGTTCTAAGACAATAAGATGTAAAACATGATAAACATCACATGCAATCAAATAGTGACATGATATGGCCAATATCATTTTGCTCCTTTTGATCTCCATCTTCGGGGCGCCATGTTCATCATCGTCACCGGCATGACACCATGATCTCCATCATCATGATCTCCATCATCGTGTCTTCATGAAGTTGTCTCGCCAACTATTACTTCTACTACTATGGCTAACGGTTAGCAATAAAGTAAAGTAATTACATGACATTCCAGTTGACACGCAGTTCATAAATAAATTAAGACAACTCCTATGGCTCCTGCCGGTTGTCATACTCATCGACATGCAAGTCGTGATTCCTTTTACAAGAACATGATCAATCTCATACATCACATATATCATTCATCACATCCTTCTGGCCATATCACATCACATGACACTTGCTACAAAAACAAGTTAGACGTCCTCTAATTGTTGTTGCAATTTTTACGTGGCTGCTATAGGTTTCTAGCAAGAACGTTTCTTACCTTATTAAGGACTCTTTTCATCGAATCCGATCCGACTAAAGTGGGAGAGACAGACACCCGCTAGCCACCTTATGCAACTAGTGCGTGCCAGTCGGTGGAACCTGTCTCACGTAAGCGTACGTGTAAGGTCGGTCCGGGCCGCTTCATCCCACGATGCCGCCGAATCAAGATAATACTAGTAACGGCAAGTAAATTGACAAAATCGACGCCCACAACAACTTGTGTTCTACTCGTGCATAGAAACTACGCATAGACCTAGCTCATGATGCCACTGTTGGGGATCGTAGCAGAAATTAAAATTTTCTACGCATCACCAAGATCAATCTATGGAGTTTACTAGCAACGAGAGGGGAGGAGTGCATCTACATACCCTTGTAGATCGCAAGCGGAAGCGTTCAAGAGAACGGGGTTGATGGAGTCGTACTCGTCGTGATCCAAATCACCGATGATCCAAGCGCCAAATGGACGGCACCTCCGCGTTCAACACACGTACGGAGCGGTGACGTATTCCCACGCCTTGATCCAGCAAGGAGGAGGGAGAGGTTGAGGAAGAAGGCTCCAACAGCAGCACGACGGCGTGGTGGTGGTGGAGTGACAGTTCTCCGGCAGGGCTTCGCCAAGCACACGCGGAGGAGGAGAGGTGTTGGGGAGGGGAGGGGCTGCGCCTTGGATGTGGTGCTGCAGCCCTCCCCTCACCCCTCTATTTATAGGGAGAAGGGGGAAGGGGGCCGGCCCCTCTAGATGGATCTAGAGGGGGCGGCGGCCAAGGGGGAGGTGGCTTGCCCCCAAGCAAGGGGGGCGCCCCCCTTTAGGGTTCCCCCAAACCCTAGGCGCATGGGCCCTAGGGGGGTTGGCGCCCAGCCCACTTAGGGCTGGTTCCCTTCCACCTACAGCCCATAAGGCCCTCCGGGGCAGGTGGACCCTCCCGGTGGACCCCCGGAACCCCTCCGGTGGTCCCGGTACAATACCGGTATACCCCCGAACATTTCCGGTGACCGTATGGTGACTTCCCATATATAAATCTTTACCTCCGGACCATTCCGGAACTCCTCGTGACGTCCGGGATCTCATCCGGGACTCCGAACAACATTCGGTAATCACATACAAACCTTCCTTATAACCCTAGCGTCATCGAACCTTAAGTGTGTAGACCCTACGGGTTCGGGAATCATGCAGACATGACCGAGACACCTCTCTAGCCAATAACCAACAGCGGGATCTGGATACCCATGTTGGCTCCCACATGTTCCACGATGATCTCATCGGATGAACCACGATGTCGAGGATTCAAGCAATCCCGTATACAATTCCCTTTGTCAATCGGTACGTTACTTGCCCGAGATTCGATCGTCGGTATCCCAATACCTCGTTCAATCTCGTTACCGGCAAGTCACTTTACTCGTTCCGTAATGCATGATCCCGTGACTAACTACTTAGTCACATTGAGCTCATTATGATGATGCAATACCGAGTGGGCCCAGAGATACCTCTCCGTCATACGGAGTGACAAATCCCAGTCTCGATCCGAGCCAACCCAACAGACACTTTCGGAGATACCTGTAGTGCACCTTTATAGCCACCCAGTTACGTTGTGACGTTTGGTACACCCAAAGCATTCCTACGGTATCCGGGAGTTGCACGATCTCATGGTCTAAGGAAATGATACTTGACATTAGAAAAGCTTTAGCAAACGAACTACACGATCTAGTGCTATGCTTAGGATTGGGTCTTGTCCATCACATCATTCTCCTAATGATGTGATCCCGTTATCAATGACATCCAATGTCCATGGTCAGGAAACCGTAACCATCTATTGATCAACGAGCTAGTCAACTAGAGGCTCACTAGGGACATGTTATGGTCTATGTATTCACACATGTATTACGATTTCCGGATAACACAATTATAGCATGAACAATAGACAATTATCATGAACAAGGAAATATAATAATAACCATTTTATTATTGCCTCTAGGGCATATTTCCAACAGCTATCACCTCCTTAATGGACCAAGACGTTGGATCAAGTGTGAATACGCGCTTTTCCGAACACCCCCGCATTATATGCATGGGGGCTGAAGCCGATGACTGCAAACTTTCAGGTTATATAGCTACATAAACGGCCGCACAGGAGGCATCATAATACTTTCATTCAGGCAAAAGTATAAACATAACCTTTATAATCCTAATAGCATTGTTTTTACAATCGGGTTACATGTCACTAGAACATGATACTCTTCGAGCACTGAGCCTCTATTAAACGAGCGCCTTCCAGGACTTCTTCAAAATAGTGCTCGGCCGATACCTGGCCTACGGCTGAACTCTGGGTCGCAATAGCGCTGGCCTCCATCTCTGCCCAGTATGTCTTAACACGGGCAAGAGCCATCCGCGCACCCTCTATGCACGCCGACCTCTTTGCAGCATCGATATGCGGCACAACACCAAGGAATCGTTGCACTAAACCAAAATAACAATTCGGCCTTGGTTCTTCCGCCAAAGATGATCCACGACAGACCTCATGGCAAGCCCAGACAACCTATGGAGCTCAGCCCACTCGGCCCTTTGCTCATTTAACAGCAGCGGACGCGTTGGAGCACTGAACTGCAACCAGAACAATTTTTCCACTTCATGATCATTTTGATCTTTGAAAAACTGAGTCGCATCAGCAGCACTCGCTGCCAAGTCCAAGTACGCGTCTGCAGCACTCCATAATTGATCCAGAGGGGCATACTTCGGATCTCCGAACTTCGTCCGCAACAAAAAGGGCTTCCCAGCCGTGATATCTCCGGCTTGATGAAGCTCCTCCTTCGCCGCTCTGATTTTAGAGCGGGTCTCCTTGGTTGCTACCATGGCTTTCTTTAGGTCCGCCGCTTTCGCTTGGCATTCCTTTTCAAGAAGCTCATACCGGTCGGCGGCATCCTTCAGCTCAACAGCCATCTTGGCTATTTTATCTTTGCTCTGGCGATGAGCAGCCTGTTCGGCTCTTAATTCTTCAACCGCCTTTAGGGCGGCCGCATCACTTCTCCTGGCTTGTTCCTTGGCTCGGGCAAGCTCCGCCCGAAGGGTCTCCACGGCGGCAGCTCCATCTGCAGTCACAGCATATTGTAGATACTAGTGTCATGCTCCTCTTAAATATCTGTTAACCACCGGAGAATACATACCCCATGCCTCGTCAAGCCGCTTGTTTACAAGCACGATGTCGGTATCTGCCGCATCAAGTTGCCGCTTTAGTTCGGCAAACTCACCAGTCCGGCTAGCCACCGGACCCTCAGCCGCCTGCACATGAAAACAGCATGATCATCACCTGGGACTATGATCCTCTGTTTGCCGCCTTTAGGACGGCAACCAGAGTCTCAGGGGCTACTATCTGTATAGGGCACACCTAGCGTGTGCAGTACCGTCAAAATATATATTACTTTGCGTACCTCAAAGCCTTTTAGCAAGCTCCTAAAAGCTTCATGCAACCCACTTTTGGTGGATGAAATCCTCTCAACCACCGTACCCATTAAAGTATGATGCGCCTCTGAGATAGCCGCTTGCTCCAGAAGACCCATCAGTATGTCCGGTTGTGCACCGGACAGTCCCGGACTCTTTCTGTTGCTCTCCTTAGGAGCCGAATCCTCCGAACTTCGGGTGGCCGAAGGGTTACCTTCCGGCCTTGGCGGATCGGGAGAAGTCCTCCGTGACGACACCTCAGGGTCGTCCGCCTCATGAGGCGGGGAGACAGGGGGAGGCGTTTCGCTCTCCATCATCTCCGGAAGAAGATCCCCGAAGCCGAACTCTGTCGAGAAGGGCTACGATCTGAACTGCAAAACATACGTCTCAGTTATTGTCCTCGAAGATGAAGCATGATATATTTAACAAACGTACTCTTGTTCACTTACAGCTCGGTGGAGGGCTTATCCCCTTGCGGGCACTGTGCGGTAAGGATGCCCTCCGGGGCAGGGCCCTCTGGTGAAGGTTTCTTCCCTCGTTTGGAAACTTTTGTTTCCAAGTCTTCAGAGGCGGTCCTTTTCCTTCCTTGGGGAGAGGGAATTTCAGATTCTTCTCCCCAGTTATCCTCCTTCGCGGAGACACTAATTCCCCCGGTTTGGATGAGTAATGAGTGTGGCCCGCTTTTGGCTTTTTTATTCCTCCCTTTATCTTCCCCTGATGGTGCTTGATAAGGTGCGAGCTCAAGCATCCTGGCTAGTACAGGATCCGGTGAGCCCTCGAGAAGGGGGCCGAACACTTGATCATCTTTGCCTTTTTTATCCAATCCTGGTCAAAGAGCGATTTTTCAGAATGATGTTGTGACAAATTAAAAGACAGCGTGTTCGGGCGCAGAATTACTTATGTGGGTATCTGGACGATTGCAGTTTAGACCCACATCCTCGGTGGTGTCCAGACAATTTATTCGTGATCCGAAGAATAATCCATACATCTCTTCGAGCGTCACGCCAAAGAATTGGCTAATAGTTAGCGGTCCTTCCGGGTTGAACTCCCAGATACGGAGAGGTGGACGTTGGCGTGGCAGGACCCGACGAACTAGCATGACTTGCATTACCTTGACAAGGCCGACATCTCTCTTGAGGACATCTCGGATGCGACTCTGCAATGTCGGCACGTCATTAACTGGCCCCCAGTCCAGCCCCTTGTTGACCCATGACGCCAGTTGTGGCGGGGGGCCCGAACAGAAGGCGGGGGCAGCTGCCCACTTAGTACTTCGGGGAGCCGTGATGTAAAATCACTCCCGCTGCCATAAGTTGGACATCTCCGGGAAGAAACCCTTTGGCCATGGAGCATCGGCGCCTTTGCTTATTATGGCACCTCCGCATTCTACGTGTCGCCCATTGATCATCTTCGGCTTCACATTCAAGGTCTTGAGCCATAAGCCGAAGTGTGGGGTGATGCAGAGGAAGGCCTCACACACGACGATGAACGACGAGATGTGAAGGATGGAATCCGGAGCCAGATCATGGAAATCGAGCCCGTAATAGAACATAAGCCCTCTAACAAAGGGATCAAGACTAAAACCTAGCCCTCGGAGGAAGTGTGAAACAAATACGACTCTCTCGTTGGGTTCGGGAGTAGGGATGACCTGCCCTGGAGCAGGCAGCCTGTGCGAGATTTCGGCGGTCAGATACCTGGCTTCTCTTAGCTTCTTGATGTCCTCCTCTGTGACAGAGGAGGCTATCCACCGGCCTTGAAGGTTGGATCCGGACATGATTGAAGGTCCGAAGCGCTTAACCGGAGCCTCGGGTGTTGGAATTCGAGGTGGGGAAAGGGAAGGATCGAGCGCGAGAAGAAAAGGACAGGCCTTGGCCCCTTTATAAAGAGGGTGAATATCAAGCGTCCTCCGCGTGACCGTTTGGAACTTGCCTAAAATCGAGGAGTCATACCCACGGGCACGATTGGGTTACCCACACCCGTATTGATGAGAATCCCGTGATAAAAGGAACACGGTCTCTGCTTCGACAAGACGTGCCAATAAAACCGCCTCGCAACACGTGCAGTGGCAGGCTGGGAAGAACGGTTCGTCATGACCAAACCACGGCAGAACGTCACGCTATGAAAAGTTGTTAGCAGATTAGATTTGTGGGAATATTATACTCTCTAGGGTGGTATGTGGAATTTGTTTTGCAGAGCTGGACACGATCCTAGTGTTCAAAATCTTCTATGGAGTATTCGGAGGAGGAACCCACCTTGCAATGCCGAAGACAATCTGCGCGCCGGACTCATCGTCATTGAAGCCTGGTTCAGGGGCTACCGAGGGAGTCCTGGACTAGGGGGTCCTCGAAGAACCGGACTATATACTTTGGCCGGACTGTTGGACTATGAAGATACAAGATTGAAGACTTCGTCCCGTGTCCGGGTGGGACTCTCCTTGGTGTGGAAGGCAAGCTTGGCAATTCGGATATGTAGATCTCCTCCCTTGTAACCGACTCTGTGTAACCCTAGCCCCCTCCGGTGTCTATATAAACCGGAGGGTTTAGTCCGTAGGACAACAACAATCTTAACCATAGGCTAGCTTCTAGGGTTTAGCCTCTACGATCTCGTGGTAGATCAACTCTTGTAATACTCATATCATCAAGATCAATCAAGCAGGAAGTAGGATATTACCTCCATCGAGAGGGCCCGAACCTGGGTAAACATTGTGTCCCCCGCCTCCTATTACCATCCGCCTTAGATGCACAGTTCGGGAACCCCTACCCGAGATCCGCCGGTTTTGACACCGACAGCTGGGTCGTCTGGTATGTCCGTTTTACCCCAAACGGACACACCCGGACAAAATGGGGTCGTGCGGTAGAGTTGGCCTTAGTGTTTTGGAAGGATCATGGAGAAATGTACCGTTTGCACATCATTTTTGAATTGTAGAGCATTTACAGTCGGACTTGACAAATCTGGTCATCTATACATCTGCGGACGCATCCGGACCGCCCTTCATATCTCGTGCCCGGCATCCACATACCTCAAATTCCGACTCTCAAATACATGCACATCCATCATACACGTAAATAACAAATGTTTGTAGTAGAAATACATATTTCTTACATCAAATTTATTTGAAGTGCACAACTGAAACATTAGCTCATTGATTTTCATCATGGGTCCACATATGTTTTACAGGATCACTGAGCAGCTGCGCGTGCACCTGATGATCTCGAAGATTCTGATGCGTCTGTAAAAAGTTCATAAGCTGATTTGCATCTTGATCTTCTGGGATATGAACTTGTTCTCCAGGCGCTTCAAAATCATTGATTTGGGCAACACCATCACCCACGTCCTTGACAATCATATTGTGCAAAATAAGTAAATAACCCAACATGCCATCAACTGCCACAAAGTTTCTGATTACCACATCATTGCAACTCCACGAACAATTACCCAACGGGTTTGAAGCACTCCAAATGCCCTCTCCACATTCTTCCAAGCTTCTTCCTGCATTGTTGCAGAGTGGCTTTGTTTGTTGCCGTGTGGTTCGGATATGGCCTTCAGAAACGCCCCCCCTAGGATAGATACCATCGACAAGATAGTATCCCATATTGTAGTCACAACCGTTGATAGTGTAGTTGCCCGGCGGCGATTACCACTACAAAACCTCTTGAACACGGGAGATCATCGAAGCACATTGATGTCATTGTGAGAACTTGGCATTCCAAAGAAAGCATGCCAAATCCATAACATATGATGCCACTCCTTCCAGTATGATGGTGGCCTCTTTGGTGTGACATTGATAAATTTCTCGCAAACCTTTGGGCCAGTTCTTCCATTGCCAATGCATGCAATCAATTAATCCAAGTATTCCTGCAAACCCTCTGGCCTCTGCAACAGCCGAAAACTTTTCTGTGTCCTGCACATTCAATTCTCTCAGATACTCTGCTCCAAACACCTGCACCACGGCGCGAGCAAACTTGATAGTAGTCTTCAGGCACGTGCTCTCCCCATCCAGACCAGCTCACAATGACATCTGCGGCAGTACCAACTGCAAGAATCCTCAGAGCAGTCGTGCATTTCTGCTTAGCAAAGAAAGAAAGTTGGCCGCAACAATCCCTTGTGAGCTTGAAGTAGTCATCGTGTGCCTCCACTGCCTCTACAATGCGCAAAAACAATGGTTTTCACATGCGGAAACATCGACGAAAGCATGGATCGTCCAGGAAAGGTCCGTCCGGAGCAAAGTAATCCTTGTGTGGTAGCCGTGCGCCGGAAACCCTATCCCGATTGGTCACTAATATGTCTCCAACTATCTATAATTTCTGATTATTTCATGCTATTATATTACCAATCTTACATATGTTTTATGCAATTTTATATTATCTTCGGAAACTAACCTATTAAAACAGTGCCTAGTGTTAGTTGTTGTTCTCTGCTTGTTTTTGGTTTTCTAGAAAATCTGTACCAAACGAAGTTTAAACGCTACGAAACTTTTTCACGATTTTTCTGGACATAAGAGACCCCGGAAGCTTCGGGAGGAGACCAGACGGGAAACAAGGAGACGGCAAGTCAACAGGGCACACCTTGGGGGGTAGGCGTGCACTGATGCCTTGTGGGCCCCACGTGGCTCTGTCTGACCTAGTTCCACTTCTATAAATTCTCAAATATTGGGAAAACCACATAGAGCCACCCGAAAAAAAATCCGCCGCCGCAAACTTTTGTTCTTCCGCAATCCAATCTGGAGGATTTTTTTGGTACTTTGCCGGAGGGGGGATCAATCACAGAGGGCTTCTACATCAACCTTGCTGCCCTTCCGATGATGTGTGAGTACTTTACGGATGTCTACTACACAACTTATTCTTGTAGACTCGTGTTGGGCCTCTGATACGTCTCCAACGTATCTATAATTTTTTATTGTTCCATGCTATTATATTATCTGTTTTGGATGTTTTATATGCATTATTATGCTATTTTATATTATTTTGGGACTAACCTATTAACCTAGAGCCCGGTGTCAGTTCCTATTTTTTCCTTGTTTTAGAGTTTCGCAGAAAAGGAATACCAAACGGACTCCAAACGGAATGAAACTTTCGTGATGATTTTTCTTGGACCAGAAGACATCCAGAGGACTTGGAGTACATGTCAAGGAAGCCACGAGGCACCCACAAGGACGGAGGGCACGCCCAGGGGGGTAGGGCGCGCCCCCACCCTAGTGGGCCCCTCGTGACTCCACCGACCTATTTCTTCCGCCTATATATTCTCAAATATTCCAAAAACCTACCGGGAGAGCCACGAAAACACTTTTCCACCGCCGCAACCTTCTGTACCCATGAGATCCCATCTAGGGGCATTTTCTGGCGTCCTGCCAGAGGGGGATTCGATCACGGAGGGCTTCTACATCAACACCATTGCCTCTCCGATGAAGCGTGAGTAGTTTACCTCAGACCTATGGGTCCATAGCTAGTAGCTAGATGGCTTCTTCTCTCCCTTTGATTCTCAATACCAGGTTCTCCTCGATGTTCTTGGGGACCTATCCGATGTAATACTCTTTTGTGGTGTGTTTGCCGAGATCCGTTGAATTGTGGATTTATGATCAGCTTATCTATGAATATTATTTGATTCTCCTCTGAATTCTTATATGCATGATTTGATATCTTTGCAAGTCTCTTCGAACTATCGATTTGGTTTGGCCAACTAGAATGGTTTTTCTTGCATTGGGAGAAGTGCTTAGCTTTGGGTTCAATCTTGTGGTGCTCGATCCTAGTGACTGAAGGGGAACCGACACGTATTGGATTGTTGCCATCGAGGATAACAAGATGGGGTTTTCATCATACTGCTTGAGTTTATCCCGCTACATCATGTCATCCTACTTAATGCGTTACTCTGTTCTATGAACTTAGTACTCTAGATGCAGGCATGAGTCGGTCGATGTGTGGAGTAATAGTAGCAGATGCAGGCAGGAGTCGGTCTACTTGATACGGACGTGATGCCTATATTCATGATCATTGCCTTAGATATCGTCATAACTTTGTGCTTTTCTATCAATTGCTCGGCAGTAATTTTTCACCCACCGTAATATTTTCTATCTTGAGAGAAGCCTCTAGTGAAACCTATGCCCCCCGGGTTTATTTTCCATCATATAACTTTCCGATCTACAATTTTAGTTTCCGATTTATTTCCTTTGCAATCTTTTACTTTCTGATCTATAAACCAAAAATACCAAAAATATTACTCTATCGTTTATCCATCTCTATCAGATCTCACTTTGCAAATAGCTGTGAAGGGATTGACAAGCCCTTATCGCGCTGGGTGCAAGTTGGTGTTTGTTTGTGCAGGTATTCGGTGACTTGCACGTTGTCTCCTACTGGATTGATACCTTGGTTCTCAAAACTGGGGGAAATACCTACTCTACTTTGCTACATCACCCTTTCCTCTTCAAGAAAAAAACCAATGC
The DNA here is from genome assembly GCF_018294505.1 of Triticum aestivum. NCBI lineage: Eukaryota > Viridiplantae > Streptophyta > Magnoliopsida > Poales > Poaceae > Triticum > Triticum aestivum. Next base: position 484,658,002 of record NC_057805.1, read on the forward strand.
AAGCTCAAGAAGTAGCAGCCTCCAAGCGCAGAGTTTTGTAGGACAATAGAAATTTTCTCTCAAGTGGATGACCTAAGGTTTATCAATCCATGGGAGGCGTAGGATGAATATGGTCTCTCTCAAACAACTCTACAATAAAATACAAGAAATCTCTTGTGTCCCCAACACACCCAATGCAATGGTAAATTGTATAGGTGCACTAGTTCGGCAAAGAGATGGTGATACAAGTGTTGTATGGATAGTAGATATAGGTTTTTGTAATCTGAAAATAAAAAAAGCAAGGTAGCAAGTGATAAAACAGAGCACAAATGTATTGCAATGCTTGAAAACAAGGCCTAGGGTTCATACTTTCACTGGTGCAATCTTTCAACAGTGGTAACATAATTGAATCATATAACAATCCCTCAACGTGCGACAAAGAATCACTCCAAAGTTCTTATCTAGCGGAGAACATAAGATGGAATTGTTGTAGGATACGAAACCACCTCAAATATATCTTTTCCGGTCAATCTATTGAGCTATTCCTGTAAGTGTCACAAACAGCCTAGAGTTTGTAGTAAAATAACACAATATGATACACATCAACCAACTCTAATGTCACCTAGATACTCCAATGTCACCACAAGTATCCGTGAGTTGATTATTCGATATGTATCAACCAACTTCAGATTCATACACTAGTAGAAAACAGGGCTTTGGTTCGGGCCTGGCCAGCCCATTAGTCCCGGTTCAGTCATGAACCGGGACCCATGGGGGGCATACGTCCCGGTTCATGAGCCCAGGGGGCCGGCCGGGGCCTCGTGGGTATTGGTCCCGGTTCGTATGGACCCATTTGTCCCGGTTCCTGGCACGAACCGGGACCAATGGGCCTCGCTCCTGGCCCACATCCATTGGTCCCGGTTCGTGGCTCGAACCGGGACAGAAGGCTGGACTTTAGTCCCGGTAGTCCCGGTTCCAGCCACGAACCGGGACAAATGAGTTGCCTATATATACCCCATCGCCGCAGCAGAGCACTCCACAATGCTCTGTTTTTTCTGGCCGGCGAGGGGAGGGCATTTGGGTGCTCTAGCTCACCTCCTATGCACATGAGGTGTTCGATGAAATGCGCGAGCAGTCCGTCATGTCCCATCCCCGTCTTCACCGCCGTCGATCGCCTGCACCGATCTCGTGGCCGGCACCACCGTGGTGAGCCTCTTGTTCTTATCTTCTTTCTGAAAGAAAAAATATTCTTACTTTAGATAGATACTTGTCTAATTTTCTTACTTTTATTATTGCTTGTTATTATATAGTGCGATGGTTTTGGTATCCGCCCCCGTCGGCCCTCGTCGTGTCTATCATTCGGATGTGGTAAATATTATCTTTTTATAACTAGTTGGTTCATTTATTGTTTATGACAATTATGCCGACCAATGTGACATGGATTTTATTTATGTAGGAGGTAGTTGAACCGAAATTCCAACCGACCCTATTGACGAGAGGTTAAATTTAGCTGAAGAAAAAAACAATTACTTGAAGGAAAAAATAAAAAAATTGAGGAGGAGAAGATGGTATTGGAGTTGCATGTAGCGGATGTCATCGATAATCACAGGATCAAGATGGATGCAATGCGATTGAAGATTAGCAAGATTAGAAAATATGCCATTCATACCGAGGCTTGGTATCATTATGCCGTTGGATCAATTGTTACCTTGGTTGTGATTATGATCGCATTTGTTGTTGCATTGAAAGGTTTTACATAGTTTCAATGTATGGTTTAACTAGATGCTCTGTGGAGCTATATGTTGTTCAATGAGAACTATGTATGTACTTTGTTTCTCGGTGAAATGATGATACCATGCCAACTTTCAACCTTTTCAGAGTTCATTTGTAGTGCTTTTCAATTTCAGGGTCATTTAGCTCAAAAAATCATTAAATGCATGAAGAATAACAAATGAAGTCAGAAAGGGTTGAAAATTGATGTTGTGGCTTTTAATGGTGCATTTTGAACACGCAAAAAGTCTGGAGTTCAAATAAGTTCACAAAAATGAAATCCCTTTGTAACAGATGAGTTTCCGTATGAAACCCTGATACTTCGAAAGAGATTGTCCATTTTGTACACGAAGTGCATCTAGTTTTTGTCGTAAACCTCTCAACTTTTTTGCACATGCTATGCGGGTGAAATTATGATACCATGCCAACTTTCAACCTTTTCAGAGTTCTTTTGAAATGCTTTCAAATTTCAGGGTCTTATAGCTCAAAAAATCAGTAAATGCACGAAAAATAACAAATGAAGTCAGAAAGGGTTGAAAATTGATGATGTGGCTTTGCATGGTGCATTTTGAAAACACAAAAAGTCTGGAGTTCAAATAAGTTCAAAAAAATGAAATCCCTTTGTAACAGATGAGTTTCCGTATGAAACCCTGATACTTCGAAAGAGATTGTCCGTTTTGTACACGAAGTGCATCTAGTTTTTGTCGTATCCCTCTCAACTTTTTTGCACATGCTATGTGGGTGAAATGATGATACCACGCCAACTTTCAACCTTTTCAGAGTTCATTTGAAGTGCTTTTCAATTTCAGGGTCATTTAGCTAAAAAAAATCAGTAAATGCATGAAAAATAACAAATGAAATCAGAAAGGGTTGAAAATTGATGATGTGGCTTTGAATGGTGCATTTTGAACACACAAAAAGTCTGGAGTTCAAATAAGTTCAAAAAAATGAAATCCCTTTGTAACAGATGAGTTTCCGTATGAAACCCTGATACCCCGAAAGAGATTGGCCGTTTTGTACACGAAGTGCATCTAGTTTTTGCCGTAACCCTCTCAACTTTTTTGCACATGCTATGTGGGTGAAATGATGATACCATGCCAAATTTTAACCTTTTCAGAGTTCATTTGAAATGCTTTTCAATTTCAGGGTCTTATAGCTAAAAAATATATCAGTAAATGCATGAAAAATAAAAAATGAAATCAGAAAGGGTTGAAAATTGATGATGTGGCTTTGAATGGTGCATTTTGAACACAAAAAAAGTCTGGAGTTCAAAAAAATTAAATCCCTTTGTAACAGATGAGTTTTCGTATGAAACCCTGATACTTTGAAAGAGATTGTCCGTTTTGTACACGAAGTGCATCTAGTTTTTGCCGTAACCATCTCAACTTTTTTGCACATGCTATGTGGGTGAAAGGATGATACCATGACAACTTTCAACCTTTTCCGAGTTCATTTGAAATGCTTTTGAATTTCAGGGTCTTATAGCTAAAAAATCATTAAATGCATGAAAAATAACAAATGAAGTCAGAAATGGTTGAAAATTGATGGTGTGGCTTTGAATGGTGCATTTTGAACACACAAAAAGTCTAGAGTTCAAGTAAAAAACTCTATTACCGGTTCATGTCACGAACCGGTAGTAAAGGTGCTCGTGGGGCCCCAGCCTTAGAACCGGTACTAAAGGAATCAACTAAAAAGCTTTTATAAACCTCTAGAATTATTGAAACTAAAATTATATAAAATTTATGCAACTAAAATTATCAAAGTATTTTCTGTTCAAAACGTTAATAGGAAAAAAGAATTTTCATAAAATAAATAAAAAAGCAAAAAAGAAAATAAAATAAATAAGTAGAAACAAAATAAACTTTAATAAATAAGTAGAAACAAAATAGAATAAAATAAAATAAACTTTAACAAAATAAATAAGTAGAAACAAAATAAAATAAAATAAACTTTTATAAAAGAAATAAGTAGAAATAAAATAAAATAAAATAAAATAAAATAAACTTTAATAAAATAAATAAAAATAGCAACAATAAGTATTTTGTTGTAAGTAGAAACAAAATAAAAAATAAAGCAACAAAGAAAACACAAAAACTGAAAAAAAATAAAAAAAATGCCACCTACTGGGCCACCACGGCCTGAATACGACTAGAAACCCCATTGGGCCAGGATTCAGGCCCGCAGCAGGCCCAGCAGGCCCACAGGCAGAACAGAGATAAGTTTAGGCTAGAAGGTCTGCAATAGTGAGGAGTTCGAATGGGCTGGCACATCAGCGTTTATAAACAGGTGTCGGAGCTCCTCTACTAGCGAGGTGGGACTAAACTTCCCACCGCACCGCGCCAGTACAAGGCCATTGGTCCCGGTTGGTCGCACCAACCGGGACTAAAGGGAGGCATTGGTACCGGTTCGTGGCACCAACCGGGACCAATGCCCCCCTTTAGTCCCGGTTGGTGCCACCAATCGGGACCAAAGGTCTCTGTTTCCCGCCCTTTGGGCTGCTGAAAAGAGACCTTTGGTCCCGGTTGGTGGCACCAACCGGGACTAAAGGGGGGCATTGGTCCCGATTGGTGCCACGAACCGGGACTAAAGCCTTTGCTATATAAGTGGGACTTAGGAAAATTTCTGAACCGCCCATCCCCACTTCAATCTCTCCTCCTCCTCTCCCCCCGACGGCAGCGAATCCATCCACGACGCTGGCAGGCTGCCCGAGCTAGCCGTTACCGATGCCCTCGCCGCGCCCTGCCCCCAACGCCGCTCGTCGCGCCCCTCTGCCCTGACCTGACGCGCCGTCGACGCGCGCCCTGCCCCGTACGCCTCCTCGTCGCCTGTCGCCGCGCCCCTGCCCCGCCGTCGCCGTCACCATGCCCTGCTTCCTCGTCGCCCTCGCCGTGCCCTGCCTCCTCGTCGTCGTCGTTGTGCCCTGCCTCCTCGTCGCCGCTCCCAGCAGAGTGAGCTCGTGCTGCCCCAGTGAGCTCATTCTCCTCGTCGCCGGCCGCCCTATGTAGATGGATGATGATGATTTTGTCTTTATATTTTATTTAGAGTTCATTTTGATGTTCATTGTGATGAATTTTGCTAAGTTTAGATGCATTTTCCTAATTAAGTTTAGATGTGTAGTTATATTAATTCAGATGTGTATTTAATTTAGATGTTGTAATTTGTTCATAAAAATTGTGCACTTTTGTATAGAAACTTCATTTTGGAATGAGGGTGTCGAGGATCGCCGAGCGGTCGAGGGTCGGGAACTAGGGTAGAGGGTCGTCGAGGGTTTGAGGGGCCAAGGTCGTCGAGGGGTCGAGGGTCGAGGAACGCCGAGGGGTTTTGTTGAATCCTTTGACATTAGACAAACGTGACATGAGTGGGTCGAGGGTCGGGAACTAGGGTAGAGGGTTGTGGATCGCCGAGATGTCGAGGGTTGAGAGTCGAGGATCGCTGAGGGGTCGGCAGGTTGCCTAGTGTCAAAGTATTGAAGAAATCCATGGCTTCATCATTAGCCGGAAGTAACCGGGGCATGATGGTACGAAGCTCTCGATCCAAACCCTTGAAGCCACCCAAATTTACCAAGTTAAAAAAGTGTTGTCGTCGAGGCTACCCTGAACCCTTGAAGCGTTGTCCAGGCCACCCCAAACCCTAGAGAAGCGTCGAGGCCACTAATATGATTCCTTGTTGGGATTAGGTAGCTAGGTCTACGTTTGCCACTAATATATCCATCTGCTGTCATGTTTGTATAGTAATTGCCATGTTGTAATATTTATTGAAACAATGGAGCACGGACGAGACGAGGCAGCAGAAGAGGTGTTGGGGGACATAATCTTAGCCGGAGGTGATGTCTTGTCGTATCTTAACGACAATGATGGTCTGGAAGGACAGGGTGAAGAAGCAGGCTACGGTGATCGAACAATGGAGGAGGAAAGACATGATTATGATGGCTCCGGTGACCGAATGCCGGTGCAAGAAGGAGACCGTGATGACAACTCCGGTGACCGAACAGAGTCCGGCCAGGTATATATATTAATTAAGCCTGTGCGGACTAGCTAATTGATGCATTCATTGTTTTGGTATGTACACATATTAATTAACTCTTGTCTTTCTTCTTTTTTCTAGCCCTCCGGATCGAGCACAACTTCGGTAAAGAAACGAGGCCCGAAGAAAAAGTTACGCTCGGATGAAAGGTTTGAGATCACAGCAATCGCGCGCGATGGCCAACCGATTGAACCCATCCGGACCAAGGAAGCATTTTCTGCTCAGTGCGGGGTTCTTGTTGGGGACAAGATCCCGATCAGCATCCACCAATGGTTTAAGCCTAAGAAGGAAGACCCTGAGGTGTCTTATGTCAACGATATGCAGAAAGATGATCTTTGGACCGCGCTGAAGGCAAATTTCACCCTACCGCCAGAGGAGGATACGGAGAAGCCAGTTAAAGAGCAATTGATCAAGTCTCATGCTCTTAAGAAGATGGCAGAACTATTCAGGAGGTGGAAGAATGAGCTGAAAACATCGTTTGTCGACCAAGAAAAGACACCAGAATTCACCGGCCGGTATGAGAAGATCAGATATCACTGGCCCGTATTTGTGGCCCACAAGACATCAGACAAGAGTAAGAAGATGTCAGCGAGAAACAAGAAAAATGTTGTGAAGAAGCAGCTTCACCATCGCACGGGGTCAGGTGGCTACCTCAAAGCCCGACCATTGTGGGCCAAGGCTGAGAATGACCTGCTTGATAATGGGGTCGAACAAGAGACATTGAACTGGCCAGACCGTTGCCGGACTTGGTTCTTCGGGGTTGGCGGAACCTTGGACCCTGTATCAGGGAAGTGCGTTTGGACGAATGACCAACTTAACATACCCGTCAAGAAGCCTCAGCAGTATATCGATGCAGCACAGCAAGGGCCGTTCATTCCAGACAGAGAGAACGACGAGCTCACGATAGCCCGCGGGAATTGATACGTCTCCAACGTATCTATAATTTTTGATTGCTCCATGCTATATTATCTACTGTTTTGGACATTATTGGGCTTTATTATTCACTTTTATATTATTTTTGGGACTGACTTATTAACCGGAGGCCCAGCCCAGAATTGTTGTTTTTTGCCTATTTCAGAGTTTCGCAGAAAAGGAATATCAAACGGAGTCCAAACGGAATGAAACCTTCGGGAACGTGATTTTTAGGAAGATTATGATCCAGGAGACTTGGACCCGACGTCAAGAAACAAAGGAGGAGGCCACGAGGTAGGGGGGCGCGCCCACCCCCCAGGGCGCGCCCTCCACCCTCGTGGGCCCCCTGTTGCTCCACCGACGTACTCCTTCCTCCTATATATACCTACGTACCCCCAAACGATCAGATACGGAGCCAAAAACCTAATTAGAGCAGTATCCAATTGTTGTTTTGGCTGTGCACCATCATTGAAAATTGCATATAACATTTGAATTAGAGCAGTATCCAATTGTTGTTTTGGCTGTGCACCATCTTACCAACAATTTATATGTCGGTAAAAACATTCCAATGCGGAAAGTGTTGCCAAAAGTATGCCCATAACTAGACAAACCATGCGTCGGCAATGCTAAACACCTATTTAGACAGACTAAGTGTCGGCATAGGTAGGGTGTGCGTTGACTTACCATGTGTCGGCATAGGTAGGGTGTATGTTGACTTACCATGTGTCGGCATAGGTAGGGTGTGCGGTGACTACCATGTGTCGGCATAGGTAGGGTGTATGCTGACAGAAAAAGTGTCGGCAAGTGAACTTCTGTCGGCAATACCTTTCCCCATAGCAAGTCCTCCGACTGTTTTCTCTTTTGTCAGCATATGTGTTAGCTACAATTTATCTGTCGGCAAAGGTACCCTATGCCAACAGATTGATGTGTCACCAAAACTTGACCGTGGTGTAGTGGTCGGAGCACGATTTATTTATTGATTGTCTTCCTTATGAGTGGCGGTCAGGGACGAGCGATGGTCTTTTCCTACCAATCTATCCCCCTAGGAGCATGCGCATAATACTTTGCTTTGATAACTTGTAGATTTTTGCAATAAGTATATGAGTTCTTTATGACTAATGTTGAGTCCATGGATTATACGCACTTTTCTTCTTCCCACCATCGCTAGCCTCTCTAATACCGCGCACTTTTCGCCGGTATCATACACCCACCATATACCTTCCTCAAAACAGACACCATACCTACCTATCATGGCATTTCCATAGCCAGTCCGAGACATATTGCCATGCAACTTTCCACCGTTCCGTTTATTATGAGACGCTCCATGATTGTCATATTGCTTAGCATGATCATGTAGTTGACATTGTATTTGTGGCAAAGCCACCGTTCATAATTCTTTCATACATGTCACTCTTGATTCATTGCATATCCCGGTACACCGCCGGAGGCATTCATATAGAGTCATATTTTGTTCTAAGTATCGAGTTGTAATTGTTGAGTTGTAAGAAAATAAAAGTGTGATGATCTTCATTTTTAGAGCATTGTCCCAAGTGAGGAAAAGGATGATGGAGACTATGATTCCCCCACAAGTCGGGATGAGACTCCGGACGAAAAAAAAGAGAAAAGAGGCCATAAAAAAGAGAAAAGGCCCAAATAAAAAATGAGAGAAAAAGAGAGAAGGGACAATGTTACTATCCTTTTACCACACTTGTGCTTCAAAGTAGCACCATGATCTTCATTATAGAGAGTCTCTCATTTTGTCACTTTCATATACTAGTGGGAATTTTTCATTATAGAACTTGGCTTGTATATTCCAATGATGGGCTTCCTCAAATTGCCCTAGGTCTTCTTGAGCAAGCGAGTTGGATGCACACCCACTAAGTTTCTTTTGTTGAGCTTTCATATACTTATAGCTCTAGTGCATCCGTTGCATGGCAATCCCTACTCACTCACATTGATATCTATTGATGGGCATCTCCATAGCCCGTTGATACGCCTAGTTGATGTGAGACTATCTTCTCCCATTTTGTCTTCTCCACAACCACCATTCTATTCCACATATAGTGCTATATCCATGGCTCACGCTCATGTATTGCGTGAAGATTGAAAAAGTTTGAGAATGTCAAAAGTATGAAACAATTGCTTGGCTTGTCATCGGGGTTGTGCATGATTTAAATACTTTGTGTGGTGAAGATAGAGCATAGCCAGACTATATGATTTTGTAGGGATAACTTTCTTTGGACATGTTATTTTGAGAAGACATGATTGCTTTGTTAGTATGCTTGAAGTATTATTATTTTTTATGTCAATACTAAGCTTTTGTCTTGAATCTTTTGGATCTGAATATTCATACCACAATTAAGAAGAATTACATTGAAATTATGCCAAGTAGCACTCCGCATCAAAAATTATGTTTTTATCATTTACCTACTCGAGGACGAGCAGGAATTAAGCTTGGGGATGCCTGATACGTCTCCAACGTATCTATAATTTTTTATTGCTCCATGCTATATTATCTACTGTTTTGGACATTATTGGGCTTTACTATTCACTTTTACATTATTTTTGGGACTAACCTATTAACCGGAGGCCCAGCCCAGAATTGTTTTTTTTGCCTATTTCAGAGTTTCGCAGAAAAGGAATATCAAACGGAGTCCAAACGGAATGAAACCTTCGGGAACGTGATTTTTAGGAAGATTATGATCCAGGAGACTTGGACCCTACATCAAGAAACAAAGGAGGAGGCCACGAGGTAGGGGGGCGCGCCCACCCCCCAGGGCGCGCCCTCCACCCTCGTGGCCCCCCTGTTGCTCCACTGACGTACTCCTTCCTCCTATATATACCTACGTACCCCCAAACGATCAGATACGGATCCAAAAACCTAATTCCACCGCCGCAACCTTCTGTACCCACGAGATCCCATCTTGGGGCCTGTTCTGGAGCTCCGCCGGAGGGGGCATCCATCACGGAGGGCTTCTACATCATCACCATAGCCTCTCCGATGAAGTGTGAGTAGTTTACCTCAGACCTTCGGGTCCATAGTTAGTAGCTAGATGGCTTCTTCTCTCTTTTTGGATCTCAATACAATGTTCTCCCCCTCTCTCGTGGAGATCTATTCGATGTAATCTTCTTTTTGCGGTGTGTTTGTTGAGACCGATGAATTGTGGGTTTATGATCAAGATTATCTATGAACGATATTTGAATCTTCTCTGAATTCTTTTATGTATGATTGGTTATCTTTGCAAGTCTCTTCGAATTATCAGTTTGGTTTGGCCTACTAGATTTATCTTTCTTGCAATGGGAGAAGTGCTTAGCTTTGGGTTCAATCTTGCGGTGTCCTTTCCCAGTGACAGTAGGGGCAGCAAGGCACGTATTGTATTGTTGCCATCGAGGATAACAAGATGGGTTTTTTTTATCATATTGCATGAATTTATCCCTCTACATCATGTCATCTTGCTTAAGGCGTTACTCTGTTTTCATGAACTTAATACTCTAGATGCATGTTGGATAGCAGTCGATGAGTGGAATAATAGTAGTAGATGCAGGCAGGAGTCGGTCTACTTGTCTCGCACGTGATGCCTATATACATGATCATACCTAGATATTCTCATACCTATGCTCAATTCTGTCAATTGCTCAACAGTAATTCATTCACCTACCGTAAAATACTTATGCTCTTGAGAGAAGCCACTAGTGAAACCTATGGCCCCCGGGTCTATCTTCATCATATTAATCTTCCAACACTCAGTTATTCCCTTTGCTTTTTACTTTGCTTTTATTTTACTTTGCATCTCTATCACAAAAATACCAAAAATATTATCCTACCATATCTATCAGATCTCACTCGCGTAAGTGACCGTGAAGGGATTGACAACCCCTTATCGCGTTGGTTGCGAGGAGTTATTTGTTTTGTGTAGGTACGAGGGACTCGCGCATAGCCTCCTACTGGATTGATACCTTGGTTCTCAAAAACTGAGGAAAATACTTACGCTACTTTGCTGCATCACCCTTTCCTCTGCAAGGGAAAACCAACGCAGTGCTCAAGAGGTAGCAGGAATCCTGAGCACCCTGGACGGACACGAGGCACACCAGGCTCCGTTCCTTGGAAGGCTGGGTTTCCGGATGCAGGCGGTTACAAATGCCAGGAGAGGAGGAAGAAAGTGGAGCAGACCCAACTCCAGGCGCTGCACGCAAGGGTACAAGGGCTAGAGGAACGAGAAGCAGTTCGCACCAAGTGACCTGCCGAAGCTTCCCCCGAAGCTACCCCGCCATATCAGCGGAGAAGCAGCGTGGCTTCCACCAAGCTGCTTCAGCTGGAGCCTGTCTTCACGGTTCCTGCTAGCTACCCCGTGGATTGTATCACGGAGTCTCAACATTGCCACCTTATGACGCAATGGCAGAACTTCAAAGTCAAGGCGGCTGTTGGCTCTGTTCGACCTCCTAAACCCGACGCAACTTTTCACTGCCGTCCAATTCCAGAAGGATATGCTAGGGTGACTGTGGACGAAATAACGGAGGGATTTGAGGACCTCGAGCTTGACCACCCTACCGGTGAAGGGGAGACTTGGTTGGGTTCTGCTTTGAAGATTCCATGCCTATGGCAGAAGGAGCTCATCAACCTTCCGAACTGGACGCCTCCGCCTCCTCCTCCTCCTCCGATGAGTCAGGGCACTCCGCCTCCTCCTCCGCCTCCTCCTCCGGCGAGTGATCAGGGCACTCAGCCTCCTTCTCCGGCGCGTGGCGGCACTCCGCCTCCTTCTCCACCTGCGCCGGCGCGCCCGAGCAGCCAGCCTCCTCCTTCTCCGCCTCGTCATCAAGGGCGGAAGAGACCCGCCGCCGCTCCGGCTGCTCCGGCGCGTCATAGTCCTTCTCCTCCGCCTCGTAAGAAAGGAAAGAAGACAGCCGCAACCGCTCCGTCTGCTCCCGCATCTAGCAGTACAGCCAGAAGCGGGAGACAATACAGATTCGGTCCATCTCTCAAGCATCTAGAGAAGTTACCATACGAGATGACCGTGGACGAAAAGAAGAAGATCGTGGAAGCCGAAGTGAGGGACTACTTTCAAGGGGTGAAAGCAAAGAAACATCCACCTCCAGAGGAGGAGATAGATCCGGTGAAAGCAAAGCGCACTATCGATGCCCTGAAGCGAGCACCACCTTCTCCGCCGCAATCCAACTATGATCGCATTATTGAAAGGTCATATATCGAAGCGGAGCGGTCGGGAAGTACTATCAGTGATCAAAGGTTAGCAAAACGACGAGCTGGGAAAAAAATTGCCCAGCTCGGCGAACAAGGGAACCAATCGTGCCCCCCGCTCAAGGTGTCTAGCGATATCGTCGCTAATCATCCGGAGATTTTGCCCAATACCAATCTTGGAGATTACCTACCCGATGATGTACATTATGATTTCTTGGAGGTGGACGAACACAAATACCATTACGGGAAGCCTCTCATCAAAGATGAAAGATCTCTAACAATGATGATGCGAAGATTCCATGATTGGTACATGAAAACCTGCAGAGAGTCTGGGGGATGAATACTTTGATGCTAAGAGTTAAAGAGGAGCATGACCTCGTTGGAATTGAACTGCTGTGTGTTCCATTTGTGGAGTTCTTCCAGTTTTTCAATCAAAAGGCCCTCGATAAATTAACGGTCACTTGCTACTGTCTGTAAGTACTACTTCTGTCATTAATTCTCTATATATAGCTCAGCTCTTTCATTGCATGGATATATAATTATCCTCACTATATTATGCAGATTGAAGATCGCCGAATTGAAGAAAAGAAAAAATCGGTGATATTGGGTTCATTAACACAAATCTCATAGATGCATATATGGTTGAATTTCATGCCAAAGATACCAAGGCCAACTTGCTACGATCGTTGGTATTAAATCAAAACAAAGCTATAATAGTCTTTCCTTACAACTTCAAGTGAGTGTTACTGTCTTGCATATTCGGTTTCCCTTATTAGTCGAGGTTATAGTAATGTAATTGATGAGTTATGCATGCGTGCGCAGGTTCCACTATATTCTCCTAGAGACTAAGCTTGAGCAGGGACTAGTAACCGTCTTAGACTCGAGACAAAAAGATCCCCAGGAGTATGCGGACATGACTGAAATGCTCGAGAAGTAAGTTAAATCGATCATTATCGCACCATATCGGCAACTTTGTTCATTTCCTGATATCAAGTAATTGTTTTCTTTGTGTGGCGGGGTTTGGAAAAAATTCACCTCAAAAGCTCCGGGACTGCCGAGGAAGCTGCGATTTACACACCCGAAAGTAAGTACTACTAGCTAGTTCCGCGCATCTCCTAGTGATTCAAGCGCTAGTTTCATCAATACCATTTAGCATGCTTGCTTATCAGTTTGATTGACCTCTATTTCTTGTAAAGTGGTTGTGGCAGGAAGCCGGGAATAATTACTGTGGATACTACGTTTGCGAGTCCATCCGCCACACGACCTGTGAGCGGGGCTACTCTAACAAACAATATGAAATTCGTAAGCAATAATATTCACAATTTTATTTTATTACCATCATTTGTGTTGAGTTTCATTCATTCATATATATGTATTGACCCCCTTCTTCGAATTAGATGTCTCGGATGCGGGATGACCTCCTAGCACCAGATCGCATGCGAGCAATTCAAGAGGAATTGGCAGCATTCTTTCTTGACCACGTGATCGATAAAGACGGAGAATACCATGTGGACCGTGAGTTCATATATAATTAGGGGATTATATTGTAAGAGATCTTATATTGTATATATGTTGCTAGTAGCGTCGGATAGATATACGAAAACTTGTTGTTCAGCCAATCTCTCGGAGAAGGAGAGGTCGATATCACTTGTCTCTGTATGCATATGTTCATGACGATCTTTTGTTTCCTTCATTTGCTTACTAGCTAGCGTGTCGAGTCCTCTCTATACGTATAGTACGTAGCGTCGACCAAGCACGGAGATAAGAGAGGACACTTCTCTCTATTAATTAGCTAGCTAACACAATATATGAAACACCTAAATTAACCCCCCAAAACCCTAAACCACCCCCTTTCAAAAAAACAAAAACCTCAGCTCCTGCCAGCTGCTGACGCGTGGATGCCTTTTGGTCCCGGTTGGTGCCACCAACCGGGACCAAAGGCCCTCCTGCCTGGGCTCGCCGCAGCGGCCACGTGGAGGCCCATCTGTCCCGGTTTGTGTAAGAACCGGGACTAAAGACCTAGGGCTTTAGTAACGACCCTTTAGTCCCGGTTCCACAACCGGGACAGATGGGCCTTACGAACTGGGACAAATGGCCCTTTTTCTACTAGTGATAATATTCAACCCAACACAAAGAACTTCAAAGAGTGCCCCAAGATTTGTACCGGAGAAAGTAGGGCGAAAACATGCATCAACCCTATGCATATATTAGCCCAATGTCACCTCGGGAATCCGCGAGTTGAGTGTGAAAACATACATCAAGTGAATAAATAGAACACTCCATTGTCACCACGGGTATCCATATGCAAGACATACATCAAGTGTTCTCTAATCCATAAATGTATTCTATCCGATAATAGTGAAACCTCAAAGGTAAAAACTTAATTCATGACAACAAGATAAAGAGGGGAAAACACCATATAATCCAACTATATTAACAAAGCTCGCGGTATATCAAGATCGTGCCAAATCAAGAAGACGGGAGAGAGAGAGAGAGAGATCAAACACATAGCTACTAGTACATACCCTCAGCCCCGAGGGTGAACTACTCCCTCCTCATCATGGAGACCGTCGAGATGATGAAGATAGCCTCCGGTGATGATTTCCCCCTCCGGCAGGGTGCCGGAAAAGGGCTCCAGATGGCTCTTTGGTACAGAGGCTTGCAGCGATGGAGTCGAAGTTTTAGGGTTATTTTTTGGGGTTTTAGTATTTATAAGAATTTTCAGAGTTGGAATGACGCGAAGATGGGCCATAGGGGGCCCACGAGGTACCACGGCACGGCCACCCCCTGGGCGCACCCTGGTGCCTCAAGGGCCCCCTGTGGGTCTTCTGGTACTCCCTCGAAGCTTCTTGGTTCTCTTTTCTTCCAAAAATAATCGTCAAAAATTTCACTGCATTTGGACTTCATTTGATATAGATTTTCTGGAAAACCAAAAATAAGCAGAACAACTGGCACTGGGCACTAGGTCAACATGTTAGTCCATGAAAATCATATAAAAGTTATATAAAAAGTGCACCAAAACCATATAAAATTGTTGTAAACATGGCATGAATACTTCATAAATTATAGATACCTTGGAGACGTATCAACATCCCCAAGCTTAATTCCTACTCGTCTTCGAGTAGGTAAATGATAGAAGAAATATTTTATGAAGTGTGAATGCTAGCATACTGCATAAGTTTGATCAATGATAATTCTAATCACTTTTTCTAGAATCATAACAACAACTCTTTCTCATAAATCTCATCATGATAAATTAGCAATCAATTCACATGTTATGGGTTGAACAATGCATTCTCTTGAAACTTAACAACCAATGTTCTTAGTCTCCAAACAATTGCAATTCAACTTATTTTCAACAAAGTCTAAGTAAGAGATCCACATACTCAATTATCATATAGTCTTCTATGATTGCTAGTACTCATAGCATATTTTTAGAACAAATAGCATCCATCGAACACAGAGAAAGATAGGGGCTTAATGTTTCGCCTCCCAACTTATTTATTGTAGAGATAATTGTCGACTATATTAACTCATGATGAAATATATTTGAATGGCCATATGTGCCTGGAACTTTCCCCACCACACGATACTTGCCAACTAGAGAATAATTCAGGTTGAAATGAGAATGAATACTTAGCGACTCTTGCATAAAAGTAAAAGCTAAAAAGTAAAAGATAGGCCCTCCGTAGAGGGAAGCAGAGGTTGTCATGCGCTTTTCATTTTTGGATGTGCAAGCCCTTAATGCAAATGAACGTCACGTTATATTGCCCCTTGTGATAGCAACCTTTATTATGCAGTCCGTCGCTTTTATTTCTTTACCATCACAAGTTCGTACAACGCTTATTTTCCCTTGCAATAAAAGATAATACATATTTTAGGAGCAATTTTTATTGCTTTTTGCACCGATGACAACTTACTTGAAGGATCTTATTCAATCCATAGGTAGATATGGTGGACACTCACTGCAAGAAACTGAGGTTAAGGGTTTTTGGATGCGCAAGTTGTATCTTTACTTAGTACGAATTTTTGTCTAGTAAAAGATCTTAAGAAAGCACCACATGTTGGTGGATCCATAACAGTATAACTTCTATACAAATATACTCAAACGTAACGCATTACGTTGTCTTCCTTGTCCAACTTGAACTAATTTGCTCAAGTTTGGAAATAATGAATGGGTATTCACAATCATAAAAGATGTCCAAGATAATATATTTATATGTGAAAGTCCTCTTCCTTATACTAATCATTCATAAATTGCTACTACTAGGTATTATACAAGCATATGAAGCACATATAATTTCAACTTCATGATATTCAATTCACTCAACAATTTACTAACAGGATATAAGTGAAAAACGAGAGAAAATGAAAAACTACTCCAAAAAGATATAAGTGAAGATCAATGAGTAGTCAAATAAATAAGTAGCTATGTGAGGACTCTATCTCATTTAAAATTTCAAATCTTAGTATTTTATTTAAACAGGAAAGAAAACAAAATGAAATGACATTCCAAAAATAGAACATCTCATGTGAAGAAGCAAAAACTTAGCTCAACCGATACTAACCGATAATTGTTAATGAAAAAAGGTGGGATGCCTACCGGGGCATTCCAAGCTTAGATGCTTGAGACTTCTCATCCCCAAGCTTGAGCTCTTATGTCTTCTTAATTCCTCTCATATCACGTCTTCTCTCAATCTCAAAAACTTCATCCACACAAAACTCAACAAGAACTCGTGAAATAAGTTAGTATAAATCAACTCAAAACCTTATCATTATCTATTGTAACAAATTACTAAAATTATCATTTAACATTGCATACTAAATGCCTCTACATATTTAATACTCATATCCTCAAATAAAATGATTAAACAAGCAAACATATGCAAACAATGCAAACACATGCAGAAACAACAACTGGCTCTGGGCACTGAATTTATAAGTTAGTCCAGAAAAATAATAAAAGTTGCTACAAAAGTATTTCAAAGTGATATTATAATAGCACGAGACAATCAAAAATTATAGATATGTTTGTGTTTCATAATGTAAAAAGTAGTAATATCAACCACCACTGAGGGCAACTCCAACGCGGATCACAAAATCGGTCGCAAATGTCCAGACCAAATGGTTGAGATACTTTTAGCCATCTAGTCACCTAAATTGTTTGAACCGGTTCGGATGTTCGAAATTCCGAAAAGCATTATGGGCATCAACCATGTCAGACTACAACAACACAGACCCACCCAACCCCAACCCCATGGCCTCGTCCGCTCCGGCTTAACCGCATTCACTCGGGCTAATCGGGCGCCTACCCGCATTCATTTTTGACGTGGTAACCTAGAATCCAACTTAGGCTCAAGGCACACCCCACACAATGCTCCTACTCCTCTCCAACACATCCATAGGCCATCGCACACACCTCTCATCGTCTCAATGGGCAAGAAGTCCGACGCAGAAAACTAGTCGCCTGTGCGCACCTCCGGATCGAGGGGCAGCTCTGGATCTAGTTGGCGTCACGGCCCACGGTCAATGATGGCCTCTCGTCCATAATTTTGCTCCTCTTCGTCATGTCGGTTCCCCAGCGGCCGGACCGGGTGCCGCTATCGGAGGAGGAGAGAATGTTGAACGAGGAGCAGGCGGAGGAGACGACCATCGTCGCCACTGAGTAGGAGGAGGATCACTGTTATACGCCAGGGGCAGCGTAAGAGGATCTTGCCCTCGATGAGTACCTGTACTGGAATTCTAAAACACACTTCATTGTGTGGGATATTCAAAACGGCTACGCGCAGATCCCTCGAGGAGGGGAGACCTTGACCTCGCCCATGCAGCACATATTGGCCACCAAGAGCTCCATATCAAACAGCGACGGCTCGGACGACGTCGCAGGCGATCACGGAGGCATCGTTGGCCTCGGTGGCAACCCTTACGAGGTCACCATCCCGCTAGTTAGGATTAGTTTAAGTTAAGTTCAACTTGCTTAAATTTCGTTCGTTTGGTTGTAGTGTAGCAAACTTTTTTTAAATTTTGACTATTTCACTTCAATTTTGTCCTTACTTGCGCACGCTCCGTTTCAACCGGCATGAACATTAGATGATAGACTCCGGTTGAACACCAACCACTTAATCCGCTGTTCATAAACACGTTCGATAATTGTTACTGTCCGTTCAGTAATCGCTTAGAGTCCCCCTCGACAACTACCTTCCAAACACTGACAATGCTTCGATTCGCTCCGTGGTGGTGCAGTACGTGTCGTTCCATCGGCTTCCACAGTGGCAGCAGTTAAGCTGATAAAAGACACGTATGCATGTATGTGAGCCTACGGTCAACATTCATAATATGAAATCAATATTACCAGATGCACTATGAAATGTATTTTCATACTATATAGATTTAGTACTATAGATGTTTATACTTTTTAACATAAATTTGGTCAAATTTTGTGTAATTTGACTTTGACCAAACTTTATATTAGAGTAAAAAGAAACGGAGGAAGTAGAAGACGAAGTTACCAGCCGAGGCCGGCCGGATACGTACGAGATACTGGACAAATATGCATTTGCGTGCGGCAGAGGCAGGTGGCAGTCGTCCGTGGACGCCTTTATGGCACCCAAGGACCACAACGACCCATGCTTTCTCGCAGTCGCCTGCTCTGCCCGATGGCCTGCCAAAGGGCCTTTACTAGTCTGGCGTCTAGTGCCTTCGTACGTGTCGAGCGTGCGTGAAGCCGAGCGTGCCTAGCCGAGATCATCAGGGCTAAATTTTGCATGCGATCAGTGGCTACTTAGCTAATGCTGCATGTCGTAATAGTCGTGCCGACAACCATCGCCCATAGTTTATGCATACATTCGTACAGACTGCATGCAGGCATATCGTAGGCTGCTCCGTACTGGACTGGACCAGGATATCCTGATTGGGCGAGCGGCGCTTCCGAACGTTGCAGCGTCGCGATGCAAATATGGCACCCCACTGACGAGTGTAGTAAATGTTTCACGTCGTTTACTCATGTGGACTCGATGCAGATGAACCAACCAAATGTTAAATGTCTTCCTTTAACATGCCAAGTGTGGTATGTATGCATATGGATATGTGGTCGTACAAAAAACTGCGTGTTCATATGGATGTATATTACTTTTTTTCCAAAAGTTTCATGATGATTTAGCTTGACATATTTGTTTTTTTCTGTGTAGCTCACATGTTAGCACTTTTCATCCTTAACTTTACAAACTTGTTGAATACATCCGCACGAACATGTAGATTTTTCAGGTTTTTTGAAACTTTGAGACATGATTTTCAAAATTAGTAAAACGGATACCAAACTGCCTCACTTGTTTCGGAGCCCTTTTCAAAAGAAATGAAAAGAGAAATTTTCATGAAGAGATACTTTAACATGTTGCCTATGCAAGAGAAGATGGTTTTTTTTTTTTTTGAGAAATAGAGAAGATGGTTTTGTGACATGTTGAAACGGGGTCGGTCCTGAGATTTTGAGGGCCCGGGGCAAAAGTAAGACCGTGGGCCCCTTTTATAAACATTATGGCAATAATAACTAATATACATTCATATGAAATGTTACCAATAAACACTTGAATGTATTCAAAATCAATTTACATCACATAACGTGTAAGTATTAACTTTAAAAATTCTTCTAACATTCATCCGTGCAAAGTTACTTTTGATGGGGTCGTTGTCAATTCCATCCAATAATTTGTTCTTGATTCTATTCGTCCACGACAACTATCGCTCACCATGTAGGTTCTTTCATCGAATCCCTCGACCCCGACCCCAGCTCCCGTGCGGCTGCGCCGGGCTGCACCGGGGCTCCCACCGTCAGCCGCCAGTAGTCTTCCCCGCGCCGTCTCCCCTCCCGCCGTCGCCGGGGTCGTCTCCGGGCAAAGCCTGTGCGATGCGGCGGCGGCTTGGTCCGCGGCGGCGGCGCCCGTCCCGGCCTCTTCGGCGGCAGTGCTGCAGAGTGGCGGCGGCCAGCGCGGGTCGGCGTACTTGCAGCGGCGACCGCTCCTGGGCTAACCGCGCGGCATGAGGAAGCCTTGGGCAGCGGCTCGGGCATGGCGGTAGCGGTGGCGGCCTACTCCTCCGCCGGAGTTGGTCGGGTGACTGGTTGTGGCGGCGCTCTCCGGCCATCGGTGCTTGCGGCCATGACCAGGATGGTGTCCCTAGTCTCGGCCAGATCTGGTCGTGGCTGGTGGCTCGACGTGTTCGTGATGCCCGGTAGCTGGCCTTTGGCCCCATGGTCACCGGGTTGCGGACGACGTGCTGGCGGGTGCGGCATGTCGGCAACTGGGTGGATCTTGACGGTCCTTCGGATCTCGCCAGGATTCAACCTTGTCTGAGTCCTTCAACACGAGGGCAACTCCGGGGGAAACCCTAGATCTCGTTGGGATCGAGCGATGGCGGTGCTTTTGCGTCATAGTGCCTCTTGAGGGCCTCGTTTCTGGAGTTTCTCAAGTTGAAGGGACCAGCGACGCCGGCGGCGCACGGCCTGGTGGCGCGACTGTCGATGAAAATTGAGCCGACTTCGGTCATGGCAGACGACGGCGGCGTCTCACATGTCGTTTCCTTGTTGAGGCATCGTCGTTGCAGTCTGCGTCATCATGCTCGGGATGCTTTGAGGGAAACCCTAGATCTGGGTCTCCCGGATCGGACGATGACGCTGCATTTGGTGTTGTTCTCCCTCCTGGGAGCATCGTTTTGGAGCAAGTGCTAGTTGGAGGGGACCAGAGGAGGAGCGGTGTCACATCTACCGCAAGGCCGAAGGCGGATCCCGGCGGCATGGCGCTGCGGAGTTTCGTCGACGGGTGCGTGTGGATGGATACGTGCAGGATGGTGGCGCTGTCTGGCGCCATGGTGGCGTCGACGGCAGGCCTGGCAAGGTCGGTGCGTCTGTACCTGCTCTGGAGATGGATCGGTGGATGACGGCGGCGACGACGGCTTCTGAGAGTGCGCCGGACCGGTGTGTGACATAGTCCCAATATGTTGCTGGGTTGTGGCATCCGGCTTTAGATGTTAGGCCTTGGTGCGAGGTATGTTTGGTATTCGGCTCGGACATTCGGCACCTCTTCATCAAGTGGATAGGAGTAGCGACAGTTGTTGCCAATATGGTGGCTTCAGGCTTACTGATGTATTACTTTGTAAGGTCTTTGTGAATAATTAATAATATGGCTGCATGCATCGCACAAATGCGGAGGCCGGGGGTTTATCCTCCTTATCAAAAAAATAAAATAAAAATCGAAGCACTAATATTAATCTGAAAAAAAATCAACATCTCTCCACTAAGTGATTTTATCAAGTCACCCACATGTTTCTCTTTTCCCTTTTCGCTACCACAATACCACATGCATACTTTCTAGACGACACGATAACACGGGGTGCTAAAAATAAAAGAAAATGCATCATTTATTTGAAGGTAAGTTATTTGATTAGTAAAAATGTTGATCGTTGCTTTTTGCTAATTATTGAAGGTAAACTATATGAAATAGGGAATAGTAATATGATTGTTAAGGAACCAATTTCTCACACATATCACACCCTTTTAGTCATCCGTGGGTGTAAGAAATATATACTTGGGATTGGTCGGATCGCCATCAGTGATCGGACACTCAACGATGATATGATGCAGACTTCCCTCGGGGTCTGGAAGTTGATTTAGGTGTGCGCCGAATTTTTTTGTGTTTTGATCTTTTTGACAAAGAAATTCAGGATCTGACCCCAGTTCAGAAATTTTTTGGGATTTGACCCTTTTGCTACCGCCAGGGTCTCTGGCGGTAGGGTTAGACAGCCTACCGCCTGGGGCCCTACGGTAGGGTGCGACAGAGGGGGACGGCGGCCGTTTGCCTGTGCTGACGTGGATAAGTACCCTACCGCCAGAGACCCTGGCGGTAGGGTGTGGCTGGGTTTTGCCGTATAAACCTTCTGTAACGAAATATGCAAGGGCCCTGGCGGTAGGTTCACCCTACCGTCATGGGGGCTGGCGGTAGGTTGTCTGACCCTACCGCCACAGCACCTGGCGGTAGGGTCCTCTGTTTTGTTGTTTCAAGTTCATTTGGTTGCTTCTTTTCAAATTCAATATAACAGCAATATCAAAGCAAGTTTCACAAATATGAGAGCAACATCACAGATTTTAAACAATTAAACTTGGGCATCACATACACATAGTAGCAAACGGAGTTCAACTAATTAGTAAACGGAGTTTCACAAATAGCAAACACATAGTTCCACGTAGTTTCAAAACCGACAAGTTCAACCGAACGAAGTTCAACCTAATAGCAAACACATAGACAACCCAACTACAAGAGCCAACTATCGAAGATCATAATCAGTTCCTCCTTCCCCTCTTGGAGGTATGGTCCTTGTTACTCTTTGAACGAGTCTCTTCAGTCTTCGTCTTGGGCCGTCGAGTAACCGGTCTCTGGAAAGGGTCCGGACTCAGCAAATCCTTCTTCTTCGGATTCCTCTTCGGCAGCTGAGATGGCTGAGATGTTTGAGTTGGTGGAGGTCCATAATCTTCATCGTACTCCTCCTCCCCATTGCTCTCATCCTCCTCCTCCCCTTCTTCATATGTGGCCTCGTCCTCTTCTTCCTCCTCCTCCTCCTCCTCAGCCAACCTAGACGACGAAGGAACATGGCTCGATGAGCCGATGTGACACTGTGTGGCTAGAGGCCGATAAGCTTCAACCGACCCAGCTCCAGCACACCCAAGCAGCCCTACTAGCTTGCGACAACGCTTCACGAACTTCTGCACTCACAATGAAACAAGGGCATAATAAGTATCAGGTTTATGATTGCAAGTGAACAAGATGCATCTGTTCCGAGGAGGCTGAAATTGTACCTTCATCGTCCCCCTCATTTTGTTCTCACATTGTACGCTCCCGGGGATATCACCTAGTGCATCTGAGGCTTCAAAGATGCATCTGTTCAGCTCACCAGACTGCAACGGCATAAGTCAGTCACGATGATGAATAAAATAATTTAAATACAACCGTCGGTTCAAACTTACCACTCCGTTGATGAGGGGTGCAAACTCCCTAAATCCACTGTGCATATCTCTGATGCCGGTCTGGTAGGCCTCTTCCTCGGGATCATCCCTCTCTAGCTCCGCGATGTCTTCCGCCATCCACCAAGGCCTGAGATGAAGATGGTGCTTCTGGCCATCATCGTACCACCTCATGTGTCGGTCCAGCTAAGAATCCCAGTCCATCACTTTCCTCTCCACTTCTTTCTGGTACCTCCGTCGGTTCCACTCCGTCACATGAATCTTATGCTCCTCTCCCCAGTCTGTGATCGACTGATTCTTCTGCCGGCTCATCCTGCAAGGCATAGGCCACAAGAAACATCATAATAAAGTCGCCACGCAATGAAATCATGGGCACAGAGAACAAAGTGCTCACAGGTGGAGCGCGTGGCCGCCCGTTCGGTGGGCTGGCCCGGTGGGGTATGCTGATACACCCCAAACTACGTGGCCACGCGGTGTGGCAAGTGCCACTCGACGGCGTACACACAGTGTTGGGGAATGTAGTAATTTCAAAAAAATTCCTACGCACACGCAAGATCATGGTGATGCATAGCAACGAGCGGGAGAGTGTTGTCCACGTACCCTCGTAGACCGAAAGCAGAAGCGTTATGACAACGCGGTTGATGTAGTCGTACGTCTTCACGATCGACCGATCCTCAGTACCGAACGTATGGCACCTCCGTCTTCAGCACACGTTCAGTTCGGTGCCGTTCCGCGAACTCACGATCCAGTAGAGCTTGAGGGAGAGTTTCGTCAGCACGACGGCGTGATGACGATGTTGATGAAATTACCGACGCATGGTTCGCCTATGCACCGCTACGATATGACCGAGGTGGATTATGGTGGAGGGGGGCACCGCACACGGCTAAGAGATCAATGATCAATTGTTGTGTCTCCAAGGGGTGCCCCCCTCCCCGTATATAAAGGAGCTAGGGGAGGAGGCAGCCGGCCAGGAGGAGGGCACGCCAAGGGGGGAGTCCTACTCTCACCGGGAGTAGGACTCCTCCTTTCCTAGTAGGAGTAGGAGAAGGGGAAGGAAGGGAGAGAGGGAGAGAAGGAAAGGGGGGCGCTTCCCCTCCTTGTCCAATTCGGACTAGAGGGGGAGGGGGGGCGCGACTGCCCTGGCCGCCCCTCCTCTTCTCCCACCAAGGCCCATTAGGACCAATATACTCCCCGTGGGGTTCCGGTAACCCCCCGGTACTCCGGTATATGTCCGAAACCTCCCGAAACACTTCCGGTGTCCGAACATAGTCGTCCAATATATCGATCTTTATGTCTCGACCATTTCGAGACTCCTCGTCATGTCCGTGATCATATCCGGGACTCTGAACTACCTTCGGTACATCAAAACATATAAACTTATAATACCGATCGTCACAGAACTTTAAGTGTGCGGACCCTACGGGTTCGAGAACTATGTAGACATGACCGAGACACGTTTCCGGTCAATAACCAATAGCGGAACCTGGATGCTCATATTGGTTCCTACATATTCTACGAAGATCTTTATCGGTCAAACCGCATAACAACATACGTTGTTCCCTTTGTCATCGGTATGTTACTTGCCCGAGATTCGATCGTCGGTATCTCAATACCTAGCTCAATCTCGTTACCGGCAAGTCTCTTTACTCGTTCCGTAATGCATCATCCCGCAACTAACTCATTAGTCACATTGCTTGCAAGGCTTATAGTGATGTGCATTACCGAGAGGGCCCAGAGATACCTCTCCGACAATCGGAGTGACAAATCCTAATCTCGATCTATGCCAACTCAACAAGTACCATCGGAGACACCTGTAGAGCACCTTTATAATCACCCAGTTACGTTGTGACGTTTGGTAGCACACAAAGTGTTCCTCCGGTATTCGGGAGTTGCATAATCTCATAGTCATAGGAACATGTATAAGTCATGGAGAAAGCAATAGCAGTAAACTAAACGATCAAGTGCTAAGCTAACGGAATGGGTCAAGTCAATCACATCATTCTTCTAATGATGTCATCCCGTTTATCAAATGACAACTCATGTCTATGGTTAGGAAACATAACCATCTTTGATCAACGAGCTAGTCAAGTAGAGGCATACTAGTGACACTCTGTTTGTCTATGTATTCACACATGTATTATGTTTCGGGTTAATACAATTCTAGCACGAATAATAAACATTTATCATGATATGAGGAAATAAATAATAACTTTATTATTGCCTCTAGGGCATATTTCCTTCAGTCTCCCACTTGCACTAGAGTCAATAATCTAGATTACACAGTAATGATTCTAACACCCATGGAATCTTGGTGCTGATCATGTTTTGCTCGTGGAAGAGGCTTAGTCAACGGGTCTGCAACATTCAGATCCGTATGTATCTTGCAAGTCTCTATGTCTCCCACCTGGACTTGATCCCGGATGGAATTGAAGCATATCTTGATGTGCTTGGTTCTCTTGTGAAATCTGGATTCCTTTGCCAAGGCAATTGCACCAGTATTGTCACAAAAGATTTTCATTGGATCCGATGCACTAGGTATGACACCTAGATCGGATATGAACTCCTTCATCCAGACTCCTTCATTTGCTACTTCCGAAGCAGCTATGTACTCCGCTTCACACGTAGATCCCGCCACGACGCTTTGTTTAGAACAGCACCAACTGACAGCTCCACCGTTCAATATAAACACGTATCCGGTTTGCGATTTAGAATCGTCCGGATCAGTGTCAAACCTTGCATCGACGTAACCATTTACGACGAGCTCTTTGTCACCTCCATAAACGAGAAACATATCCTTAGTCCTTTTAAGGTATTTCAGGATGTTCTTGACCGCTGTCCAGTGATCCACTCCTGGATTACTTTGGTACCTCCCTGCTAAGCTAATAGCAAGGCACACATCAGGTCTGGTACACAGCATTGCATACATGATAGAGCCAATGGCTGAAGCATAGGGAACACTTTTCATTTTCTCTCTATCTTCTGCAGTGGTCGGGCATTGGGTCTGACTCAACTTCACAACTTGTAACACAGGCAAGAACCCTTGCTTTGCTTGATCCATTTTAAAAAAATTCAAAACTTTGTCAAGGTACGTGCTTTTTGAAAGTCCAATTAAGCGTCTTGATTAATCTCTATAGATCTTGATGCCCAATATGTAAGCAGCTTCACCGAGGTCTTTCATTGAAAAACTCTTATTCAATTATCCTTTTATGCTATCCAGAAATTATATATCATTTCCAGTCAGCAATATGTCATCCACATATAATATTAGAAATGCTACAGAGCTCCCACTCACTTTCTTGTAAATACAGGCTTCTCCAAAAGTCTGTATAAAACCATATGCTTTGATCACACTATCAAAACGTTTATTCCAACTCCGAGAGGCTTGCACCAGTCCATAAATGGATCGCTGGAGCTTGCACACTTTGTTAGTTTCCTTTGGATCGACAAAACCTTCTGGTTGCATCATATACAACTCTTCTTCCAGAAATCCATTCAGGAATGCAGTTTTGACATCCATTTGCCAAATTTCATAATCATAAAATGCGGCAATTGCTAACATGATTCGGACAGACTTAAGCATCGCTACGGGTGAGAAAGTCTCATCGTAGTCAACCCTTGAACTTGTCGAAAACCTTTCGCAACAAGTCGAGCTTTGTAAACAGTAACATTACCGTCAGCGTCAGTCTTCTTCTTGAAGATCCATTTATTCTCTATGGCTTGCCGATCATCGGGCAAGTCAACCAAAGTCCACACTTTGTTCTCATACATGGATCCCATCTCAGATTTCATGGCCTCAAGCCATTTTGCGGAATCTGGGCTCACCATCGCTTCTTCATAGTTCGTAGGTTCGCCATGGTCAAGTAACATGACCTCCAGAATAGGATTACCGTACCACTCTGGTGCGGATCTTACTCTGGTTGACCTACGAGGTTCGGTAGTAACTTGATCTAAAGTTTCATGATCAACATCATTAGCTTCCTCACTAATTGGTGTAGGTGTCACAGGAACCGGTTTCTGTGATGAACTACATTCCAATAAGGGAGCAGGTATAGTTACCTCATCAAGTTCTACTTTCCTCCCACTCACTTCTTTCGAGAGAAACTCCTTCTCTAGAAAGGATCCATTTTTAGCAACAAATGTTTGCCTTCGGATCTGTGATAGAAGGTGTACCCAACAGTCTCCTTGGGTATCCTATGAAGACACATTTCTCCGATTTGGGTTCGAGCTTATCAGGTTGAAGCTTTTTCACATAAGCATCGCAGCCCCAAACTTTAAGAAACGGCAACTTTGGTTTCTTGCCAAACCACAGTTCATAAGGCGTCGTCTCAACGGATTTCGATGGTGCCCTATTTAACGTGAATGCAGCCGTCTCTAAAGCATAACCCCAAAACGATAGCGGTAAATCAGTAAGAGACATCATAGATCGCACCATATCTAGTAAAGTACGATTACGACGTTCGGACACACCATTACGCTGTGGTGTTCCGGGTGGCGTGAGTTGCGAAACTATTCCGCATTGTTTCAAATGAAGACCAAACTCGTAACTCAAATATTCTCCTCCACGATCAGATCATAGAAACTTTATTTTCTTGTTACGATGATTTTGTACTTCACTCTGAAATTCTTTGAACTTTTCAAATGTTTCAGACTTATGTTTCATTAAGTAGATATACCCATATCTGCTCAAATCATCTGTGAAGGTGAGAAAATAACGATACCCGCCGCGAGCCTCAACATTCATCGGACCACATACATCAGTATGTATGATCTCCAACAAATCTGTTGCTCGCTCCATTGTTCCAGAGAACGGCGTTTTAGTCATCTTGCCCATGAGGCATGGTTCGCAAGTACCAAGTGATTCATAATCAAGTGATTCCAAAAGTCCATCAGTATGGAGTTTCTTCATGCGCTTTACACCAATATGACCTAAACGGCAGTGCCACAAATAAGTTGCACTATCATTATCAACTCTGCATCTTTTGGCTTCAATATTATGAATATGTGTATCACTACTATCGAGATTTAATATAAATAGACCACTCTTCAAGGGTGCATGACCATAAAAGATATTACTCATATAAATAGAACAACCATTATTCTCTAATTAAATGAATAACCGTCTCGCATCAAACAAGATCCAGATATAATGTTCATGCTCAACGCTGGCACCAAATAACAATTATTCAGGTCTAAAACTAATCCCGAAGGTAGATGTAGAGGTAGCGTGCCGACTGCGATCACATCGACTTTGGAACCATTTCCCACGCGCATCGTCACCTCGTCCTTAGCCAATCTTCGCTTAATCCGTAGTCCCTGTTTCGAGTTGCAAATATTAGCAACAGAACCAGTATCAAATACCCAGGTGCTACTGCGAGCATTAGTAAGGTACACATCAATAACATGTATATCACATATACCTTTGTTCACCTTGCCATCCTTCTTATCCGCCAAATACTTGGGGCAGTTCCGCTTCCAGTGACCAGTCTGTTTGCAGTAGAAGCACTCAGTCTCAGGCTTAGGTCCAGACTTGGGTTTCTTCTCCTGAGCAGCAACTTGTTTGCGTTCTTCTTGAAGTTCCCCTTCTTCTTCCCTTTACCCTTTTTCTTGAAATTGGTGGTCTTGTTGACCATCAACACTTGATGCTCCTTCTTGATTTCTACCTCCGCAGCCTTTAGCATTGCGAAGAGCTCGGGAATTGTCTTATCCATCCCTTGCATATTATAGTTCATCACGAAGCTCTTGTAGCTTGGTGGCAGTGATTGAAGAATTCTGTCAATGACACTATCATCCGGAAGATTAACTCCCAGTTGAATCAAGTGATTGTTATACCCAGACATTTTGAGTATATGTTCACTGACAGAACTATTCTCCTCCATCTTACAGCTGTAGAACTTATTGGAGACTTCATATCTCTCAATCCGGGCATTTGCTTGAAATATTAACTTCAACTCCTGGAACATCTCATATGCTCCATGACGTTCAAAACGTCATTGAAGTCCCGGTTCTAAGCCGTAAAGCATGGCACACTGAACTATCGAGTAGTCATCAGCTTTGCTCTGCCAAACGTTCTTAACGTCGTCAGTTGCATCTGCAGCAAGCTTGGCACCCAGTGGTGCTTCCAGGACGTAATTCTTATGTGCAGCAATGAGGATAATCCTCAAGTTACGGACCCAGTCCGTGTAATTGCTACCATCATTTTTCAACTTTGCTTTCTCAAGGAACGCATTAAAATTCAATGGAACAACAGCACGGGCCATCTATCTACAACAACATAGACAAGCAAAATACTATCAGGTACTAAGTTCATGATAAATTAAAGTTCAATTAATCATATTACTTAAGAACTCCCACTTAGATAGACATCCCTCTAATCATCTAAGTGATCACGTGATCCATCTCAACTAAACCATGTCCGATCATCACGTGAGATGGAGTAGTTTTCAATGGTGAACATCACTATGTTGATCATATCTACTATATGATTCACGCTCGACCTTTCGGTCTCAGTATTCCGAGGCCATATCTGCATATGCTAGGCTCGTCAAGTTTAACCCGAGTATTCTGCGTGTGCAAAACTGGCTTACACCCGTTGTGTTTGAACGTAGAGCTTATCACACCCGATCATCACGTGGTGTCTCGGCACGACGAACTTTCGCAACGGTGCATACTCTGGGAGAACACTAATACCTTGAAATTTAGTGAGAGATCATCTTATAATGCTATCGTCAAACAAAGAAGAATAAGATGTGTAAAAGATAAACATCACATGCAATCAATATAAGTGATCTGATATGGCCATCATCATCTTGTGCCTTTGATCTCCATCTCCAAAGCACCGTCATGATCACCATCGTCACCGGCGCGACACCTTGATCTCCATCGTAGCATCGTTGTCGTCTCGCCAACTATTGTTTCTACGACTATCACTACCACTTAGTGATAAAGTAAAAACAATTGCAGGGCGATTGCATTGCATACAATAAAGCGACAACCATATGGCTCCTGCCAGTTGCCGATAACTCTGTTAGAAAACATGATCATCTCATACAATAAAATTTAGCATCATGTCTTGACCATATCACATCACAGCATGCCCTACAAAAACAAGTTAGACGTCCTCTACTTTGTTGTTGCAAGTTTTACGTGGCTGCTACGGGCTGAGCAAGAACCGTTCTTACCTACGCATCAAAACCACAACGATATTTCGTCAAGTTAGTGTTGTTTTAACCTTCACAAGGACCGGGCGTAGCCACACTCGGTTCAACTAAAGTTGGAGAAACAGACACACGCCAGCCACCTGTGTGCAAAACACGTCGGTAGAACCAGTCTCGCGTAAGCGTACGCGTAATGTCGGTCCGGGCCGCTTCATCCAACAATACCGCCGAACCAAAGTATGATATGCTGGTAAGC
This sequence comes from Triticum aestivum, assembly GCF_018294505.1. Taxonomy (NCBI): domain Eukaryota; kingdom Viridiplantae; phylum Streptophyta; class Magnoliopsida; order Poales; family Poaceae; genus Triticum; species Triticum aestivum. The sequence goes on from NC_057805.1 coordinate 484,688,295, forward strand.
AGTATGACTTGTATCGCCCACAACTCACTTGTGTTCTACTCATGCATATAACATCTACGCATAAACCTGGCTCGGATGCCACTGTTGGGGAACATAGTAATTTCAAAAAAATTCCTACCCACACGCAAGATCATGGTGATGCATAGCAACGAGCGGGAGAGTGTTCTCCACGTACCCTCGTAGACCGAAAGCGGAAGCGTTATGACAACACGGTTGATGTAGTCGTACGTCTTCACGATCGACCGATCCTCAGTACCGAACGTACGGCACCTCCGTGTTCAGCACACGTTCAGCTGGGTGACGTCCCGCGAACTCACGATCCAGTAGAGCTCGAGGGAGAGTTTCGTCAGCATGACGGCGTGATGATGATGTTGATGAAATTACCGACGTAGGGCTTCGCCTAACCATAGCTACGATATGACCGAGGTGGATTATGGTGGAGGGGGGCACCGCACACGGCTAAGAGATCAATGATCAATTGTTGTGTCTCCAAGGGGTGCCCCCCTCCCAGTATATAAAGGAGCTAGGGGGAGGAGGCGGCCGGCCAGGAGGAGGGCGCGCCAAGGGGGGAGTCCTACTCCCACCGGGAGTAGGACTCCTCCTTTCCTAGTAGGAGTAGGAGAAGAGGAAGGAAAGGAGAGAGGGAGAGAAGGAAAGGGGGGCGCCGCCCCCCTCCTTGTCCAATTCTGACTAGAGGGGGAGGGGCGCGCGGCTGCCCTGGCCGCCCCTCCTCTTCTCCCAGCAAGGCCCATTAGGCCCAATATACTCCCCGGGGGGTTCCGGTAACCCCCCGGTACTCCGGTATATGTCTGAAACCTCCCGAAACACTTCCGGTGTCCGAACATAGTCGTCCAATATATCGATCTTTATGTCTCGACCATTTCGAGACTCCTCGTCATGTCCGTGATCATATCCGGGACTCTGAACTACCTTCAGTACATCAAAACATATAAACTTATAATACCGATCGTCACAGAACTTTAAGTGTGCGGACCCTACGGGTTCGAGAACTATGTAGACATGACCGAGACACGTTTCCGGTCAATAACCAATAGCGGAACCTGGATGCTCATATTGGTTCCTACATATTCTATGAAGATCTTTATCGGTCAAACCGCATAACAACATACGTTGTTCCCTTTGTCATCGGTATGTTACTTGCCCGAGATTCGATCGTCGGTATCTCAAGACCTAGCTCAATCTCATTACCGGCAAGTCTCTTTACTCATTCCGTCATGCATTATCCCGCAACTAACTCATTAGTCACATTGCTTGCAAGGCTTATAGTGATGTGCATTACCGAGTGGGCCCAGAAATACCTCTCCGAGAATCGGAGAGACAAATCCTAATCTCGATCTATGCCAACTCAACAAGTACCATCGGAGACACCTATAGAGCACCTTTATAATCACCCAGATACGTTGTGACGTTTGGTAGAACACAAAGTGTTCCTCCGGTATTCGGGAGTTGTATAATCTCATAGTCATAGGAACATGTATAAGTCATGGAGAAAGCAATAGCAGTAAACTAAACGATCAAGTGCTAAGCTAACGGAATGGGTCAAGTCAATCACATCATTCTTCTAATGATGTGACCCCGTTTATCAAATGACAACTCATGTCTATGGTTAGGAAACATTGTTGGGAATCGTAGCATAATTTTAAAATTTTCCTACGTTCACCAAGATGCATCTATGGAGTCTACTAGCAACGAGGGGAAAGGAGTGCATCTACATACCCTTGTAGATCGCGAGCGGAAGCGTTCCAATGAACGTGGATAACGGAGTCGTACTCGCCGTGATCCAAATCACCGATGACCGAGTGCCGAACGGACGGCACCTCCGCGTTCAACACACGTACGGTGCAGCGACGTCTCCTCCTTCTTGGGGGGAGGCCCAGGGGGGGCGCCCAGCCCACTAGGGGATGGTTCCCTTCCACTTTCAGCCCATGGGGCCCTCCAGGATAGGTGGCCCCACCCGGTGGACCCCCGGGACCCTTCCGGTGGTCCCGGTACAATACCGGTAACCCCCGAAACTTTCCCGGTGGCCGAAACTTGACTTCCTATATATAATTCTTCACCTCCGGACCATTCCGGAACCTCTCGTGACGTCCGGGAACTCATCCGGGACTCCGAACAACTTTCGGGTTTCCGCATACATATATCTCTACAACCCTAGCGTCACCGAACCTTAAGTGTGTAGACCCTACGGGTTCGGGAGACATGCAGACATGACCGAGACGCCTCTCTGGTCAATAACCAACAACGGGATCTGGATACCCATGTTGGCTCCCACATGTTCCACGATGATCTCATCGGATGAACCACGGTGTCGAGGATTCAATCAATCCCGTATGCAATTCCCTTTGTCAAACGGTATGTTACTTGCCCGAGATTCGATCGTCGGTATCCCAATACCTTGTTCAATCTCGTTACCGGCAAGTCTCTTTACTCGTACCACAATGCATGATCCCGTGACTAACGCCTTAGTCACATTGAGCTCATTATGATGATGCATTACCGAGTGGGCCCAGAGATACCTCTCCGTCACATGGAGTGACAAATCCCAGTCTCGATCCGTGCCAACCCAACAGACACTTTCGGAGATACCCGTAGTGCACCTTTATAGTCACCCAGTTACGTTGTGACGTTTGGCACACCCAAAGCACTCCTACGGTATCCGGGAGTTGCAGGATCTCATGGTCTAAGGAAAAGATACTTGACATTGGAAAAGCTCTAGCAAACGAAACTACACGATCTTTTATGCTATGCTTAGGATTGGGTCTTGTCCATCACATCATTCTCCTAATGATGTGATCCCGTTATCAACGACATCCAATGTCCATGGTCAGGAAACCGTAACCATCTATTGATCAACGAGCTAGTCAACTAAAGGCTTACTAGGGACATGGTGTTGTGTATGTATCCACACATGTATCTGAGTTTCCTATCAATACAATTCTAGCATGGATAATAAACGATTATCATGAATAAGGAAATATAATAATAACCAATTTATTATTGCCTCTAGGGCATATTTCCAACAGTCTCCCACTTGCACTAGAGTCAATAATCTAGTTCACATCACCATGTGATTAACACTCACTGGTCACATCACCATGTGACCAACATCTAAAGAGTTTACTAGAGTCAACAATCTAGTTCACATCACTATGTGATTATCACTCAATGTGTTTTGGTTTCGTCATGTTATGCTTGTGAGAGAGGTTATTAGTCAACGGGTCTAAACCTTTCAGAACCGTGTGCTTTACGAATATCTATGTCATCTTGTGGATGCTACCACGCGCTATTTGGAGCCATTTCAAATAATTGCTCTACTATACGAATCCGGTTTACTACTCAGAGTCATCCGGATTAGTGTCAAAGTTCGCATCGACGTAACCCTTTACGACGAACTCCTTTCCACCTCCATAATCGAGAAAATTCCTTAATCCACTAGGTACTAAGGATAAGTTCGACCGCTGTCTTGAGATCCTTTCCCGGATCACCATTGTACCCTCTTGACCAACTCATGGCAAGGCACACTACATGTGCGGTACACAGCATAGCATACTATAGAGCCTACGTCTAAATCATAGGGGACGACCTTCGTCCTTTCTCTATCTTCTGATGTGGTCTTGAGTCTCACTCAATACTCACACCTTGTAACACAGCCAAGAACTCCTTCTTTGCTGATCTATTTTGAACTCTTTCAAAATCATGTCAAGGTGTGCTATCTTTTGAAAGTATCATCAGGCGTCTTGATCTATCTCTATGGATCTTGATGCCCAATATGTAAGCAGCTTTATCCAGATCTTCCTTTGAAAAACTCCTTTCAAACAACCCTTTATGCTTTCCAGAAATTTTTACATCATTTCGGATCAACAATATGTCATCACATATACTTATCAGAAATGTTGTAGCGCTCCCACTCACTTTATTGTAAATACAAGTTTCTAACAAACTTTGTATAAACCCAAAAACTTTGATCACTCCATCAAAGCATATATTCTGACTCCGAGATGCTTGCTCTAATCCATGGAAGGATCGCTGGAGCTAGCATACCTTTTAGCATCCTTAGGATCGACAAAACCTTTCTGATTGTATCACATACAACCTTTCCTTACGAAAACTGGTAAGGAAACTTGTTTTGACATCCATCTGCCAGATTTCATAAATGTAGCTAATGCTAACATGATTCCGACGGACCTAAGCATCGCTACGGATGAGAAAAACTCATCGTAGTCCACTCCTTGAACTTGTGAAAATACTCTTTGCCACAAGTCGAGCTTCATAGATGGTAACATTACCGTCCATGTCCGTCTTCTTCTTAAAGATCCATTTATCTCAATGGCTTGCCGATCATCGGGCAAGTCCACCAAAGTCCATGCTTTGTTCTGATACATGGATTCTATCTCGGATTTCATGGCCTCGAGCCATTCGTCGGAATATGGGCCCACCATCGCTTCTTCATAGCTCGTAGGTTCATTGTTGTCTAGCAACATGACTTCCAAGACAGGATCACGCATTACTCTGAAGTAGTGCGCATCCTCGTCGTCCTACGAGGTTTGGTAGTGACTTGATCCGAAGTTTCATGATCACTGTCATAAGCTTCCACTTCAATTGGTGTAGGTGCCACAGGAACAACTTCCTGTGCCCTGCTACACACTAGTTGAAGCGACGGTTCAATAACCTTATCAAGTCTCCACCATCCTCCCACTCAATTCTTTCGAGAGAAACTTTTCCTCGAGAAAGGACTCGTTTCTAGAAGCAATTACTTTTGCTTCCAGATCTGAAATAGGAGGTATACCCAACTAGTTTTGGTTATTCTATGAAGATGCATTTATCCGCTTTGGGTTCGAGCTTATCAGCCTGAAACTTTTTCACATAAGCATCGCAGCCCCAAACTTTTAAGAAACGACAACTTAGGTTTCTATAAACGGTGTCGTCTCAACGGATTTGCGTGGTGCCCCTTTTAAAGTGAATGCGGTTGTCTCTAATGCCTAACCCATAAACGATAGTGGTAATTTGATAAGAAACATCATGGTATGCACCATATCCAATAGGGTGCAGTTATGATGTTCGGACACACCATCACACTATGGTGTTCCAGGCGGTATTAATTGTGAAACACTTTCCACAATGTCTCAATTGTGTGCCAAACTCGTATCTCAGATACTCATCTCTATGATCATATCACAGACATTTTATCCTCTTGTCACGACGATCCTCAACTTCACTCTGAAATTACTTGAACCTTTCAATCATTCAGACTAGTGTTTCATCAAGTAAATACACTCAGCATCTACTCAAATCATTTGTGAAGAAAGAACATAACGATATCCACTGCATGCCTCAACACTCATTGGACTGCATACATCAAAATGTATTACTTCCAATAAGTTGCCTCTTGTTCCATCTTACTGAAAACGAGGACTTTCAGTCATCTTGCCCATGTGGTATGATTTGCATGTCTCAAGTGATTCAAAAACAAGTGAGTCCAAACGATCCATCTGCATGGAGTTTCTTCATGCATATATACCAATAGACATGGTTCGCATGTCTCAATCTTTTCAAAAAACGACTGAGTCCAAAGATCCATCTACATGGAGCTTCTTCATGCGTTTTATACCAATATGACTCAAATGGCAGTGCCACAAGTATGTGGAACTATCATTACTATTTTATATCTTTTGGCACGAACATGTGTATCACTACAATCGAGATTCATTTTAGGTGCAAGACCATTGAAGGTATTATTCAAATAAACAGAGTAAACATTATTCTCCTTAAATGAATAACCGTATTGCGATAAACATAATCCAATCATGCTCAACGCAAACACCAAATCTCGATGGTAGAGGGAGCATGCGATGCTTGATCACATCAGCCTTGGAAACACTTCCAACACATATCGTCATCTCACCTTTAGCTAGTCTCCGTTTATTCCGCAGCTTTTATTTCGAGTTACTAACACTTAGCAACCGAACCGGTATCTAATACCCTGGTGCTACTAGGAGTACTAGTAAAGTACACATTCATATAATGTATATTCAATATACTTCTGTCGACCTTGCCTGCCTTCTCATCTACCAAGTATCTAGGGTAGTTCTGCTTCAGTGGCCGTTCCCTCATTATAGAAGCACTTAGTCTCGGGTTTGGGTTCAACCTTGGGATTCTTCACTAGAGTAGCAAACGACTTGCTGTTTCATGAAGTATCCCTTTTGCCCTTTCCCTTCTTAAACTAGTGGTTTTACTAACCATCAACAATTGATGCTCCTTCTTGATTTCTACTCTCGCGGTGTCAAACTTCACGAATAGCTCAAGGATCATCATAACTATCCTTGATATGTTATAGTTCATCACGAAGCTCTACTAGCTTGACTATGGAGAACTATCACTATCTCATCTGGGAGATTAACTCCCACTCGATTCAAGCGATTGTGGCACTCAGACAATCTGAGCACACGCTCAACGATTGAGCTTTTCTCCCTTAGTTTGCAGGCTCAAGAAATTTGTCAGAGGTCTCATACCTCTTGATGTGGGCACTAGTCTGAAATCCCAATTTCAGTCTTCGGAACATCTCACATGTTCTGCGACGTTTCAAAAACGTCTTTGGTGCCACAATTCTAAACCGCACTGAACTATCACGTAGTCATCAAAACGTGTATGTCAGATGTTTCGTAACATCTACAGACGACGCTGAGGTTCAGCACACCGAGCGGTGCATTTAAGGACATAAGCCTTCTGTGCAGCAATGAGGACAATCCTCAGTTTACAGACCCAGTCCGCATAATTGCTACTACCAACTTTCAACTAAATTTTCTCTAGGAACATATCTTAACCAGTAGAACTAAAGCGCAAGCTATGACATAATTTGCAAATACCTTTTTGACTATGTTCATGATAATGAAGTTCATCTGATTATGAACTCCCACTCAGATAGACATCCCTCTAGTCATCTAAGTGAAACATGATCCGAGTTTAACTAGGCCGTGTCTGATCATCACATGAGACGGACTAGTCAAGATCGGTGAACATCTCCATGTTGATCGTATCTTCTATACGACTCATGCTCGACCTTTCGGTCCTCCGTGTTCCGAGGCCATGTCTGTACATGCTAGGCTCGTCAAGTCAACCTAAGTGTATTGCGTGTGTTCCGAGGCCATGTCTGTACATGCTAGGCTCGTCAACACCTGTTGTATTCGAACGTTAGAATCTATCACACCCGATCATCACGTGGTGCTTCGAAACAACGAACCTTCGCAACGGTGCACAGTTAGGGTGAACACTTTCTTGAAATTATTATAAGGGGTCATCTTACTTACTACCGTCGTTCTAAGCAAATAAGATGCAAAAACATGATAAACATCACATGCAATCAAATAGTGACATGATATGGCCAATACCATCATGCTCCTTTGATCTCCATCTTCGGGGCACCATGATCATCTTCGCCACCGGCATGACACCATGATCTCCATCATCATGATCTCCATCATCATGATCTCCATCATTGTGTCTTTATGAAGTCGTCACGCCCACGATTACTTCTACTTCTATGGCTAACGCGTTTAGCAACAAAGTAAAGTAATTTACATGGCGTTATTCAATGACACGCAGGTCATGCAAAATAATAAAGACAACTCCTATGGCTCCTGCCGGTTGTCATACTCATCGACATGCAAGTCGTGATTCCTATTACAAGAATATGATCAATCTCATACATCACATATATCATTCATCACATCTTCTGGCCATATCACATCACATAGCACTTGCTGCAAAAACAAGTTAGACGTCCTCTAATTGTTGTTGCAAGTTTTTACGTGGTTTGTAGGTTTCTAGCAAGAACGTTTTCTTACCTACGTATGACCACAACGTGATTTGCCAATTTCTATTTACCCTTCATAAGGACCCTTTTCATCAAATCCGTTCCGACTAAAGTAGGAGAGACAGACACCCGCTAGCCACCTTATGCATCTAGTGCATGTCAGTCGGTGGAACCTGTCTCACGTAAGCGTACGTGTAAGGTCGGTCCGGGCCGCTTCATCCTACAATGCCGCCGAAACAAGAAACGACTAGTAGAGGCAAGAAGAATTGGCAAACTCAACGCCCACAATTGCTTTGAGTTCTACTCGTGCATAGTAACTACGCATAGACCTGGCTCATGATGCCACTGTTGGGAATCGTAGCATAATTTTCAAAATTTTCCTACGTTCACCAAGATGCATCTATGGAGTCTACTAGCAACGAGGGGAAAGGAGTGCATCTGCATACCCTTGTAGATCGCGAGCGGAAGCGTTCCAATGAACGTGGATAACGGAGTCGTACTCGCCGTGATCCAAATCACCGATGACCGAGTGCCGAACGGACGGCACCTCCGCATTCAACACACGTACGGTGCAGCGACGTCTCCTCCTTCTTGATCCAGCAAGGGGGAAGGAGAGGTTGATGGAGATCCAGCAGCACGACGGCGTGGTGGTGGATGTAGCAGGTCTCCGGCAGGGCTTCGCCAAGCTTCTGCGAGAGAGAGAGAGGTGTTGCAGGGGAGGAGGGAGGCGCCCAAGGCTGTGTGTTGCTGCCCTCCCTCCCCCCTTATATAGGCCCCCTTAGGAGGGGGGGCGGCAAAAACCCATCTAGGGTTGGGGGGCCGGCCGCCAAGGGGTGGAAGGGGTGCCTTGCCCCCCAAGGCAAGGGGGAAGTACCCCCACCCTAGGGTTCCCAACCCTAGGCGCATGGGGGGAGGCCTAGGGGGGCGCCCAGCCCACTAGGGGCTGGTTGCCTTCCACTTTCAGCCCATGGGGCCCTCCGGGATAGGTGGCCCCACCCGGTGGACCCCCGGGACCCTTCCGGTGGTCCCGGTACAATACCGGTAACCCCCGAAACTTTCCCGGTGGCCGAAACTTGACTTCCTATATATAATTCTTCACCTCCGGACCATTCCGGAACCTCTCGTGACGTCCGGGATCTCATCCGGGACTCCAAACAACTTTTGGGTTTCCGCATACATATATCTCTACAACCCTAGCGTCACCGAACCTTAAGTGTGTAGACCCTACGAGTTCGGGAGACATGCAGACATGACCGAGACGCCTCTCTGGTCAATAACCAACAGCGGGATCTGGATACCCATGTTGGCTCCCACATGTTCCATGATGATCTCATCGGATGAACCACGGTGTCGAGGATTCAATCAATCCCGTATGCAATTCCCTTTGTCAAACGGTATGTTACTTGCCCGAGATTCGATCGTCGGTATCCCAATACCTTGTTCAATCTCGTTACCGGCAAGTCTCTTTACTCGTACCGCAATGCATGATCCCGTGACTAACGCCTTAGTCACATTGAGCTCATTATGATGATGCATTACCGAGTGGGCCCAGAGATACCTCTCCGTCACACGGAGTGACAAATCCCAGTCTCGATCCGTGCCAACCCAACAGACACTTTCGGAGATACCCGTAGTGCACCTTTATAGTCACCCAGTTACGTTGTGACGTTTGGCACACCCAAAGCACTCCTACGGTATCCGGGAGTTGCACGATCTCATGGTCTAAGGAAAAGATACTTGACATTGGAAAAGCTCTAGCAAACGAAACTACACGATCTTTTATGCTATGCTTAGGATTGGGTCTTGTCCATCACATCATTCTCCTAATGATGTGATCCCGTTATCAACGACATCCAATGTCCATGGTCAGGAAACCGTAACCATCTATTGATCAACGAGCTAGTCAACTAGAGGCTTACTAGGGACATGGTGTTATCTATGTATCCACACATGTATCTGAGTTTCCTATCAATACAATTCTAGCATGGATAATAAACGATTATCATGAATAAGGAAATATAATAATAACCAATTTATTATTGCCTCTAGGGCATATTTCCAACAAACATAACCATCTTTGATCAACGAGCTAGTCAAGTAGAGGCATACTAGTGACACTCTGTTTGTCTATGTATTCACACATGTATTATGTTCCCGGTTAATACAATTCTAGCATGAATAATAAACATTTATCATGATATGAGGAAATAAATAATAACTTTATTATTCCCTCTAGGGCATATTTCCTTCACACAAATCATGGGCACGATGCACCGCCAGAGACCACGGTTCGCATCGCACATCATGTTCAGATCAAAGTCCCACTCTTGGTCAAAGGAACACCAGTTTACCTATTACATATACGTTGGTAAGTTGCCACTGTCGGTCAAAAGTGGAATCAAAGAGAAAGGTGTTGAGCGAGTTCATATACATGCGTATGCGTCAAAGCGTCCAACACGTTGGTGTAGGTCTTGTACGAAGTCTTGTTTAGGCCCGTGTAGAGTTTGACAACGTCCCACTCGTAAGCTACGGTGGGGTGTCGAGTCTCGTCGCCGTCTTCGCTATAGGCACCCCATGGGCGTCTTGGCATCTTCTCCGGACGCCCCACTGGCAGCCGCTCCCACATCCTAATGGAGAAGGCCTAGACACAGCCACCCATATTGGACTTGTCTCCCGTCCTCTGCGTGGCGTCGTCAAGCTGCAAAACATCAAATAAGGATCAGATATAACAAAATGTCATGGACACACTTTCGTAGGTAGGTAGGCAATTAGATACTCTGTTACCGAACGGTATAGGTAGGCGAGAGATGCGGTCCCCCAACTGTATCCTGCATCCCAGTCTGCTAGGAAGAAGAGATACGACACGTTGGCAGAGTTCCCGGAGCTGTCTGGAAACACGACCTCCGTGAGAATGTACCACAGGTAGGCCCTCGCGTTCCACTCCATAGTCGTCTCGTCGGCGCCTTCGGGGCATTTCTGCCGGTGCTCCGAGAGCCAGATCAACGGCACACCGGATGTACGGTTACCCTTAGCAGCGGGGCAGTCGCCGATGAGGGTGGCAACCCTCTGCTGCCAGTTGGTCCTCTCCACTCGCCTGGTGAGTGCATGACCCTCGATCGGCATGGCAGTAATCATCGCCCAATCCTCGAGGGTCGCCGTCATCTCCCCGCATGGCAGATGGAAAGAATGGGTCTCCGGTCGCCGCCGGTCAATCAACGTTGTCAGAGCTGCGTGGACAAGCGTCGGCGGCTGACGCTTGAACTGCAACACAAAACCTAACAGACGGGCTCTCTTGAAGAACGGCGCGTAGCGCTCATCATAGTCCATATGCCCATGAACCCCGTGACCCCTCATGCGCAGTGGCTGGAGCATCTGTCAAAAAGTGAACGCCAAAAGTTAGGAAATTATTTTCATCAATCCGAAAACTTTGATTAATATGTCATTCATATCACTTACCTCTCCGTTCTCTATGAAACGGGCACGATGACCCATGTCAAATGCCCAGTCCAGCATGGAGTACCGCGGGCCGATGTTGTCCGCAAGAGGTGGCCGCCTTAATAGAATTTCATAAACAAAAGCATCATAAGCATAAGCATACATAAACAAACAATGAAATCAAATCATATCAAAATCATATCAACATGCATCATATCAAAATAAAATCTTAAGCATATTCGTCCAACAACATCTACTACACATGATGGATCAAATCATATCAACATGCATCATATAAAAAAATCCTCCAACATACATCATATCATCATATTTTTAAATAATTTTTCCAAACAACATCTTCATATCATCATATCAACATGCATCATAAAACTAGGGTTCATCTTCACACTACATCATATCATCATATCAACATGCATCATCAAACTAGGGTTCATCCTCATATCAACATTACATCATATTTTTTTAACAAAAAAAATATGAACTAGGGTTCTTCTTCACACTAACATATGAACTATTGATTAGAGTTCATATTCAATACCACTAGTTACTAAAGAACTAAGAACTAGAACTACAATCAAACTAAAACAATCTTAGGTGAAATAAAATCCAATCTAAGTTAAAAAATATGAGGGATTGCAAGCAAATAATGCGTCGAATCGGAAGCAAGTTTGCAAAAACTAACTGGAGGGATTGGAGGAGCTTACGTTTCTCTCTTCGGGGCCATCTCGATCCGCAAAAACGGTGAAGAATCGGTGAAGATCCGAGGGGGGGAGTGGAGGAGATGACAGAGGGAGAGAGTGGCGACTTGGGGGAGAAAGAAAGGAGAAACTGCCGATGGGGGGAGGGGGAGGGGTGGGGAGATGGGAAGGGGCGCGGGGTCTCGGGTGAAATAACTGCCCGGACCCTACCGCCAGGACCTACCGCCAGGGGTCCTGGCGGTAGGGTTAGACAGGCTACCGCCAGGGCCCCTGGCGGTAGGGTACTTATCCACGTCAGCACGCGGTGACGGCCGTCGTTCCCCTCCGTCGCACCCTACCGCCAGGACCCCTGGCGGTAAGAAAAAGGGTCAAATCCCGAATTTTTTTCAAACCTAGGTCAGATCTTGAATTTCTTTGTCAAAAGGGTCAAAACACGAGATTTTGCCGCGTCTGGACAATGGAGACCGGAGGTGCTGGGAGATGACAATTGCCAGGGCCTGGGTGGCTGCGTCCATCACCTAGAGAACTGTCTGCCGGCTGCAGTGGCTTGCGGCAGGCTGAGAGGATCTCCAGCCGCGCCCCCAACAGGCCTCTCCTAGGCGATTTTTTAGCGCCGGCGGGCGAAAATCAGCCCAGTCGCGTCCGCAGGAGTCTGTTTTTCGCCGGGTTGGGCCAAAATAACAGCCGGCGCACCCGAGCCAAACCCGGCGCGCTAGGGGGCGCCTGGGGGCACCGGCACAAGCGAAAAGGGGCGTGGGGCCGCTTCGTCGGCGAGAGGAGGGCCTTTTCCCGCCGTTTCTTTCCGCTTTCCCCCGGCTTTCCTCTCATTCTCTCTGTTCTCTCCCGCCAATCTCCTCCTCCCCTCCCAGCCGGCCGCCATGCCGCCGAAGAAGTACGTGGTCCCCCACGCCACGGGTGCGATCGTCGCCATCGCCCAGCCGAAGCAGAGGAAGCCGCCGTCCAAGCCCCCGGGCATGCCCAACGCCGACTGGAGGGCGGAAGTTCAGCGTCGGGAGGCTGTCACCACCGACCGGCAGAACAGGGCCAACGCCAAGAAGGCCCGGGACAGCGCGGCGCGGCTTGCAGCTGCGGCGGCGGCGGAGCACTGACCGAACAAGCCGAGGCGGCTCGCGTGGGGATGATGAATCCACCCGGTGGCCACGCCCCGTACGTGCCCTGGAGCCAGCAAAGCATTGGTTCTCCGACCGGCTTCTCGTCGTCGCCGCTACCCTGGGGCAGCACGCTGTCGCCGGGCTACGCCGACGGTGACGCGCACGGTGGGTTCAACCCCAACATCACCTTCCCCCATGGTCATTCGGCCCAGCGGACGCCCTCGCCCGCCTTCGCCGGTGTGCAGTACCCTCCGTACACCTACTCACCGCCGGCCTACGCATCCTCCCCGACGCCCCCTCTCCGCCGTGGCACGCTGCCCTTCTCCCAAGCCTCCACGTCGCATCTCGGCGACACCGACGCGACCGAAGCCGACATGGACGACATCATCACGGCCGGCTCGGCCGCCGCCGCCGCGTCCCCCGGGTTCACCACCCAGGACGAACAATGGACCTCAACGGCGACATGGACGGCGAGCTCGACTACGGCGAGGAGGAGCCGGAGCCGGAGGAGGAGGAGGAGGAGCCGACACCTGCCCCAGCGAGGAAAGGGAAGAAGAAGAAGAAGCAGGTGGCCAGGACCGGCGAGCCGCGCATCAAGTGGGCGTCCAAGGAGGACGAGTGCCTCGCTGAAGTAAACCCGGGCATAAGTCGGGCCGGGCTGGGTTTCGGGCCGGGCTTGTAAAAGCCCGACCTTCATTTCTCAAGTCTGAGCCCGGCCCGAAGCCCGAAATACTCCCTATTTTCAAGCCCGAGCCCGGCCCGAAATCAAGCCTGAAGCCCGAAAGCCCGGCCCGAATGCTATTTTTAGTACGCGCACGTGCAAGCCCGACCCGAAATACAGAAAAATTGAAGCCCGAGCCCGGCCCAAACTATCTTTCGGGCTGCAAAGCAAAGCCCGAGCCCGGCCCAGGTTTTTCGGGCCAGGCTCGGGCTGGATCGTCGGGCCGGGCTGCCCATGCCGAAGCGTGGAAAGTCGTCTGCCTCGACCCGATCACCGGCACGAACCAGAGCATCGACACATATTGGGACCGCATCAAGGCCGAGTTCGATGAGCACAAACTTGTCGACCCCTACTTCAAAGGCGTGTACATGCAGCGCGGGGCGAAGGCGATGGCGAACCATTGGGGGCTCAGGCAATCGGCGTGCAACAAATGGCATGGGATCGTCGAGGAGATCGCGGCTCGCCCGGAGAGCGGCGCCAGCATCGAGGATTAGGTATGGCACGTCGGCCTCTCCCTTTTCTTTTCGCCGGGTGCGCGTCGCTTACTGGTTCTTCCTCAGCGCAGCTGGTGCGGATGTTCGCCATGTTTCGCCAGGATAGCAGCGACCAAGATTTCAAGTACCTCCACGTCTTCAAGCGGATCGAGACGTGCGAGAAGTGGGCGGATGTCCGGCGCACCCTCGCCAAGGCCAAGGAGACCTACAAGCCGGACGCGCCGTCGACGAGCGCCCTAAACGCAACAAAGGGGCCAAGAAGGGGAAACACGCCGACTCGGCAACCGCGCGAGTGCAGGAGTCCATTGAGCATTGCCTCGCCGACGCACAGGCCCGGGCTGCCCTGCATGAAGAGAAGACCGAGGCGCGGTGGTCGGCGTTGATGACGAACAGCGCCGTCAAGCTCGACCTACTCCGGACCAACGTCGCCGCGAAGAAGAGGAACACCGACCTGGCTTTCCTGATGGGCGGGGCGGACATGCTCCAGAGCAACGATGAGCAGCTCAAGGCGTGGTACCTGGCGGAGCGCGGCCTCATCCTGAACCAGCTGCCGTCGATGACGCCGCCAACTCCCACGCCCACGACGACGACGCCGCCAAGCCCGAGCAATGATGCCTTCACGACGCCCAGCAGCACAGAAGCCGCGTCGACGCCGCCCAGCACAGAAGCAGCTCCGACACCGCCAAGCCCGCGCACGCCGACTCCGTCGTGACAAGAGGTCGACCCCGCCGTTTGATCCGTTTCCCACACGTCCTTTCTTTTTTTGTAAGCCGAACTTTTTATCCGATCGCCGAACTGTGGCAAGGTGATCGCCGAACTGGGCCGCTGATCGCCGGACTTGTGGCGGTTTTTTGCGAGCGGGAATGACCAAGTTTGAATTTGCCGCGACTTGAGGGACGGCGCCTGGGGGCGTGGCTGGGAGCTAGATCGCCCCCAGGGGCCAATCTAGCGCCGGTTCGCCCCCAGGCGGCTCTTTTTGGGTGCCCTGCGGGGCCAACGGCTGGAGAAGCTCTGAGCGGCAGCAAGAATAGGGTAAAGGGAGCGGCGGCAAGAAAAGGTTAGAGGGAGATGCGATAAGAAGAAGAAGCGATGATGAGAACGCAATCGCGATGGTTGATCCGTGCGATATGCCGCCGTCGTGCAAGTGCAACGCTTAATTCCCAGCGCTAGCGATCAATATAGGGCCAGCCCATCACATTGTTCCTTCCTTCTTCTTTCTCTCATGGGCCCCCTCCAGGGCTGGGCCCGAGGCCGTCGCCCCTCTGGCCATACACCAGGGCCGGTCCTGATTTGAAAATAGCAAATACTAGCTAAAGGTCATTGCCGGTGGGCGTCCTCGTGGCTTGTTGTACTACATCTCGGAGGCGAAGAGGGGTTGCCGGGGTGTTCTGTCAGGCCGACGGTGGCAGTGCCTATGGACATCGTCTTCTTCTTGAAGGCGTCATCACGGTTCCTCTTTGCCCTTCTTGTTTCTCCAAGGGCGCTTCCGTGTTGTGCCCTTCCTGATGGGGTCATACTGGATTACACGGTTCGTCATACACAGCTTCGTCTATTTGCGGTGACTCGTTCAGAGTTTAGAGCTCCGGGGACATCAAGTGGCCCTTCATGTAGTTTGCTTGGAGCGTTATGAGGTAGTCTAGTTGTTCGTAAACATCCTTGTATCTTGCCTTCATGTGTGTGTGTGTGTGTCGTGGTGTCGAGTTGTGTGAGTTGACTTGTATGCTAGCTGTTGTTTATCTATTAAGTGGGGTGTGGGCCTTTTCCGGTAATAATTAGATACTTCCTAAAGAATCACCTAGGGAAAATGTACTTATATTAGAATTGCATATATATATATATATATATATATATATATATATATATATATATATATATATATACATACGTGTGGGATTTCTTATCATTCTTTGAACTTCTAAATATGAGTTTGATATATATGTTATTCAAAATTCATGGAGCCTGAGCTCCAAAACGCCTAAATATTTGCTTGTATCTCTGGTATCGAATAAATAACCATGGATGGTCGCTTAAATATCTTCAATATAGGATAAAAAAATTACTAGGGGCAAGGGTAGGCCCGATCTCGCAAGACGGCTCAGGCAAAGCTTCCCTCCCCGCAACGTCCGCTAGCGAGCCCGTGGATTTGCATCCCCCCTTCGTACCGCTCCGACGGCCAGTGACGGTGAGGGAAATCCTGGCGCCTTGGATCCCACTAGTAGATAGTTTAGGGTTTTAGTTCTCACAGTGGCGGTGCTTCATGTTTTGGCTGGTCGTTCGGGATCTGATCCTCGACGAGTTCATCGTCGAAAGGGGTCCGATGGAGTTTTGACGTAGATTTCTGCCAGCTCCTCAGGGGCGGTAAGATTAGGGTTTTTCGTCATGTGTACGCGACATCAAGATCTTGTGTCAGTTTCTTCAGATCGATTTAAGGGTTCAACAACGATGACCATGGCTTCGGGGTGCTGGTCCTTAGGAGAACGTGCATGAAGACCCCTTGATCGCCACCGACCAGGTCTAGCCGACTCCGGCATGAGAGCAGCGACATCGGCGTGTCAGCGACTCGTTCTGGCAACAATAATGGTGTTTGGTGGTCCAGGAAGCTCAATGTATTTTTCTATTATATGATGCTTTGTACCTTTGATGAACTTTACCTTTTCCCCAAAAGAAAACAAAAACAAGCCCCCGCCAGTGGTCATACATACAGAAATGTAAGTTCATGCGTGTGGTGGATCCATGTTCAATTTTGGATGTTCAAGAAACAATTTGTGTATAGCTGGTGGTGGTACTATGTTTTCATTAAGCAGATAATCACATTAACACAAATGAAACAACAAATATCGCTGTTAGAGATGTCCTATAGATCCAGCGCATACTTTTGCCCCAAAATTCTCAGCCAGCCCCCGGACGCTAATGAAAGCATTGGAAGGATAGAAGGTTCCAACTTCCAACCACGGATGGCAGATTAGCTTAGCATTGGAGGTAATTTAACTCGTGGTCGAAATATAGGTGGTGGGTGGGTGTAACTGATTGATGAAGGCGACCGGACGCAGGGAGGCGATAACCATCAAAAAATAGCAGCAACAGCAAAAGTCGACGGGAGACGACAGAAGGAGAGACGTATGGGTCGGGATGCTTCACTGCAGGGCGGTGCAGTGCAAGGCTGCATGCTCTGGACTTGGCTGGGATCGTGAGCTCTCTGGCCTGTCACCTCAGCCACTTGTCCACCGCCGTGTTTGCTCACCCGGCCGGACAAGGACAGTGCTCCAACCCGCCGCCGGAAATTCAAGTCTCCACGCATGGAAAATGCAAGTGTGTTTTTGTCTATCTATATTACATATCTTTTTAGCCCCGGATTGAGATAAGATGTGTGAAATATATGCGTATGTACCTCAGCAAATCAGAACCAGCGTATTCATCTTCGTACAAACTGTGGAGCACCGGCATTCATCTAAGGAATACTGTTCAGTAGCTCCAGGGATTACACAACAGGTGCCAATCAACTTGATGCCGATCTTTGGATGGCAACAAGTTACGTTATTTCAAAGCTGTCAGAGCATCGATTGCCGGACACCCCAAATGCTCCTCAAACACCGGGACGGCCTGACCGGTCACGAAATTTCAATCTAGACGAACGCCTTAAACAGGGCTCAAACGCTCGGGCTAACCGGCATCTCTCATATCCAGCCCAAATATGGGGCGGATATAGGGCCGTCCGGGCGCGTCCGCCGCGTCGGACCCGGCCCACGCTGGCCTACTCGACCCCACATATATCCCTCCCCATCCGCTCGTCGGACCAAACCCTAGCCACTTCACTCCACTCCCCTTTGCTACCCAAGCTCATCTTCGGCGGTCTCCGCCCGTCACCGGCATGGCGGGCAGTGGATCCGAGTCCTCCACCTCCAGATCCATCGACCCCGAGCAAATCCCACGCGGCCCCGAGGAGGAGATGGCCATCCGGCTTGCATTCCGACACTCCCGGGAGGAGGCCCGTGCCCGGCAGCGCTCAGACTCCTTCCGTCAGGAATCCATTATGTTCGTCCAAATGGCGCAAGGATCCGGCGCTAGGTGTGCCATCGCTGCCTCGCCGGAGGCCGTGCGGTCCGTTTAGCGTCCGAACGCGGTGGCGGACGCGCAACCCCTCTATTGGCGCGCCGAGCATCAAGACACACCATGGGCCTCGTCCGACGAGAACATGACCCGCCGTGCCCGTCGTGCGAGGCAACGGGCGCGGGAGGCGGCGGCAGCCCTCGAGGCGGTAGATGTCCGCGAGGCAGAGTCGCATTCTCCGGCGCCCCGTATGGTGCAGCAGTCTGGGCGCCGCAACCGCATCGTGGTGGACGTCGCCGGCTCATCCCAGGACGGATCCATCATCGATCTGACGTCCACCAGCACTCAACGGGTTTCGGGCTCCGACGAGAAAGAGGAGGGCATGGGAGACGGCATTGCCTTCAGTCCCGTGAGCCGGCTCGTGTACCATGCCCTACCGTGCCTAGCCGGTGATTGGACCAACACTCTGGGGATCGCAGTTGGTCGCCAGATATGGCCACGGCAGAACCGGGCGAGCTCCGGTTAGATTAGGTTTCACGTTGCATGTGATAATATGGATTTGAGGTTTTTAATTTGAGGTGTCCGGTTGTAGAAACAAATATTTAAGGCGTGACCGGTCACTGTCCGCGAACGCGCCGTTCGCGGGCGTTTGAGAGGTCGGATTTGGGGCTCCCAACTGTAGATGCTCTTAATAAAGGGTATACACAAAGACTTTGGGTGTTCCAAATCCTCGTCATACCAACCATCTCTCTTTCCAAGAACCTTCTTCCTTGTCACTCGCCTAATAATTAGTTTTTTTTGCTAGAAGGATCAGTACCAATGTACGAAGCATCGAAACCATAATAAAAATTACATCAAGGTTCCAAGACCACTGAACGACCACAACTGTTGCCCAAACGAGCCACGACATGCCACTGTCGCAGCTCCCATACTGGAGCCGGCTTGACCTTGTCAATGACAGAAGAGAAGTCTTCGTGCACATGACCTAAGGACCAGAGCCTTGGAGCCGTAGAACCATTGCGTAGATTTGATGCACCTGACATCAAATATCGCCACATGACGAGAAACGCGAACCTCGCCGCCTCAAAGAGACAGCAGGAATTTATGTCAGAGCTCCGTCGACTACGTCCAAACAGACGAACTCAAGAAGGATGGGAGTCCAGAAGACAAACTTGAAAAAGAAGCGCCGCCATCCGCCCGAGTGCCGCACCTTCAAGGACTAAAAAACTAACCTAAACTACTAACCGGACAGAAGGCATTGGATTCCCCTCCCACCACCGGCCGCCAGAGCGGCAGGCAGAGGGGAGACGAATCCACGAGCTCAACGGTGAAGCCTGAAGGGGAGAGTTTGCCCTAACCGTCTAGGGTTTGGGAAGGAAAACAAGAGAAAGTCAATGCTGATTGTATTTCTTCCCTCACCTAATAATTAGTTAAGTTGGTTAGTTGACCTATCTGCACTCTATTAAGTCGTCGAGTCCAATACCACTGTAGTATTTTTTTTTGAACCGGAACAAAGCATTCCATTACTAAACCCGCGCAGCAGAGTCGCTGGCGACCAGCACCGAAACAAAGTCTGGGACCTGCTCGATCCAGGAAAGATCAGCAGCTCCCGCCCTGAAGCCAAAAGCGGCTAGTTCATGGGCCACCTTATTACAATCCCTTTTACAGAAATTGAAGCTAAAAGACTCAAAATTTGCATGACATACACTACGCGTGTCACGCAGAAGAACGCCGATCGTGGCTCGATCATAAGCATCAGAGTTCAGGGCTTCAACGAGGACCTTGGAGTCAGACTCGAGCACTACTCTGTGTAAGCCAAATACAGCACTCGCCTCCGTTGCCCTTAAACAGGCCATCGCCTCAGCATGCAGAGGTGCAGAGATGTGCTGCATAAAACCAGCTTTAGCCGCCAAGAACTGACCCTGATCTGTACGGAAGACACATCCCCATGCTCCCTGTCCAGTATCCGCATAAAAGGCAGCATCAAAGTTAATTTTGACAAAATCAGCATGCGGCCGCTGCCACGTTTCCTTTGCTGGATTAGTGCCTTGCTTGGCCTGAACAACTGCCTGACTGAAGTCCTGAATATGCTGACGGATGGCATAGCAAATGTTATCAGTGCTTCTCACTTGTTCCCCTGCATTAGCTTTATTTCTCGCCGTCCACCATTCCCATATCAGAACTAGTGCCATGTCGCGCTGCTGGCGTTCTAGACTCCAGATATGATCAAGGACCTCCATAGGCCCTATACATTGCAGCAACCCAAGTCTCACTTCTTCTAAATTCAGAGATCGCCACAGCTGCTTCACCATTTTGCATTTAATAAATAGATGACCGCCATCTTCATCCAAACGACCACAGACCGGGCATCTAGTATCCAAATCCACCCTCTTACGCTTTATGTTCATACGACCACATCAGTGCTTGAGGCGCAAGAAAAAGAGGGCATTTCCTATACCTGGAGAAGCATTTTAAAAGGAATCCAGCTCCTCAAGGAGGGCATTATATGGCGTGTTGGGTCTGGTGACAACATTAAAGTTTGGGAAGACCCTTGGATTCCCAGGGGCAACACAAGAAAACCAACCACTGTCAGAGGGAATGTCGTTGTCACGCGGGTCTTTGAACTTCTTGATCCGATAAGTCAGTCTTGGGATGAGCAACTCCTAAGAGACTTGTTCTGTGAATCTGATGTGCGTGATATTTTGGCCATTCCGGTGAGGCCAGACATGGAGGACGAGGTCGCCTGGCACTTTGACCCCAAAGGAAAGTTTACTGTCAAAGGGGTATACCATCTCGCTGTACGTCTGAAAGATGCAAGGGGGCTGATGCCGGGCCATCATGTACTTCTGCCAATGGTCAGGAGGAATGGAATCGTTTATGGAATTTGGAAATGCCGGGGAAGGTATGCATCTTCCTGTGGAGATTTGCACATAATACCACTGTAGTATTGATCACAAGAAAATGAGCTTCTTGCATAAACAAATAAGATTCCAATTCTTTTAGAAACAAATGCTTCACTGTTACATACCGGTAATAAATAGTAGCATTTGCCAAACATTTCACGTGTTTTGGCTCCTCATTTTCACTATACTTGTTGTGTCCGGACCAGAAGCTTTTGTAACTTAGTCCATCACTTAAGAAAAACTGACAATCACACACAAGAAAAAGGTTGACCGTATATGAATACCTATTACTCTCTCCGTCCTAAAATAAGTGTCTCAACTCTGCACTAACTTTAGTACAAACTTAGTACAAAGTATATTAAGTTTTTACTAAAGTTAGTACAAAGTTGAGACGCTTATTTTGAAACGCAGGTGTACTAAGTTTGTATTAAAGTTTGTATAAAGTTGAGACACTTATTTTGAGACGGGGAAGTACTAAATAAAAAACACATGGATTTTTTTGTGACTTATTTGAACATGCATCTATTGCCCTAATGTGTTTTGATGGTAAATCTCAACCTGATTGGATGGATTGTTGTTTGTTCAAGCATATTTAAGATTAGTCCCTCAAGGTTGCAACTAAGAAGACTGGATAACCCCTACTTCAAGGGCAAACGTTGGCAAGGGTAAGGACATATTTATGGATTTTAATGATCCAAAATCACATTGAGTTCATAACTACGTCGAAACTATCAAGGTGGATCAGGTAACTGAGGTGGTGAGCTTCTTCCTACATTTTTAGAGATCAACCTCAAAAAATAACCGAACACCTTAATCATTTCTATGCTATCTCTTATCCTGTTTACACTATTCAGAGCCACCAAGCCAAATCCAATTGGACCCTCTGACCCATTCAGAGAGACGGCTGTTGCAAATCCGTGATGGGTCCTGAGGTGAACTCTCTTTATCTCCATATTCTCATGATCTTTGAAATCCAGCTTTTCCAAGATATAACGTTGAAGAAGGGTGGCAGGGAATGCACTAGTCGAATTGTAGAAAGCGGAAATTACACGTTGAAGAAGCAAAAGTCATGCTTAATTACGAGAAAAGACTTGTCGTCGTTGCATACCGTATAGACATCAAAGGTCTCGTCGAGTTTAATACTGAAGCACCGACCGTCTTGCATGTGAGGCCTGTCGCACAGACCCCGGTCGTCGCCGCAGTAGTCGCACTCAGGGATCCTATCGTCGTCAGACATTTCCTATGTTCATAATTCAAAGATTAAACTTCTGAAATTTAATATATGTACTATAAAAAAAATTAGATCATTATTATTCATCACGGGTTGACTGTCGGTCTGTCGAGTCTTTTTCTTGAAAACTCTCATCTTATGTGCTGTATATGGTGGACACTCCCTCACAGTTATTTCGACCGTCGGTG
Source organism: Triticum aestivum (assembly GCF_018294505.1). Lineage (NCBI taxonomy): Eukaryota > Viridiplantae > Streptophyta > Magnoliopsida > Poales > Poaceae > Triticum > Triticum aestivum. The sequence continues at coordinate 484,710,976 of NC_057805.1, forward strand.
ATGGTCGCTTCCCCTCCTTCTCTCATGCATTACCAAGGTATATCATGAGAAGAAGGAAGAGGAAGCGATCCCCATGAAAACAATCAGGATTCTTCCTCTCTGACATTTGCGACCGCTAGCTCCTACTTTCATTTGAAAGTGCATTACATCAAAATGTCTAGCAGCTTCGAATGAAGAAGAAGCTACCCACACGACAACAGTCGGGATTCTTCGTCCTCTATCATATATGGTGGACACTCCTTCACTGATTTTAAGACCGTCGGTGATGGTCACTACTCCCCCTTCCCCTACTGCATAACAAAGGTCTAGCACAAGGAGAATAAGGAGAAGCGACCCCCACGACAACAATCGGCATCCTTCCGTCAAGAACAGACTGAAAGTCAGACAAGGAGCCCCGACAGAATGACAGTCAACCTGTTACATATATCGAGTAATGACATAAAAAATTTACCTATGGTTTGCCGGAATGTCATTTAATTCCTGTTCTGGCAAATCACGGGCACTCGATATTTCGTACTATCTAGCACAAGTCATGCCAAAATTCATGAAAAAATCAGGCATGTCCTTTGCTAAAAAGGACATATCGAGCGCGTGAAATTTGACGGAACAGAAATTTGTCGAGGATGCGGGTGTCGTCGGTGATCTTCTGGGCGTCATCGACCGGCTCGTCGGTGATATACCCTGTGCCACATATGAGCATAAACACATAAGCATATGTATAGAAAATTTCAAACTTGGTATGCTCATTGCATTTCAGTGGTTTAATTTTGATAGCAAGCATAATATTTCATTTTTTTGTGAAACCATTTCATTTCATTAGCTCTCTCTCTCTCTCTCTCAAAATTCACTAGGCATCAACTACATCCAAACCTATGAACAAAGTTAGTAAACATTTGAAACTTTCTATACCTAAATTAGTACTAGCTTTTTTTATAACAAAACTATTAACATTTTCTATATCAACAATACATTTTTTATAACGAAACCACTAAAAATTTCTCATATAGCATTCCAATACATTTCTATATTGAAAATTTTCTACACCTAACAATTTCTATTATGAATTATTTTATTAAAAATGTATATTACTATAATTTATTTTCTATTCTACTACTAGTTATAATCTAACAAGTTACTCTATTCAATACTTACTAAAAAATTTCAACACTTACTAAAAATTTTCTACTCTATTCTAACATGCCAGAAGGAGGGGGGAGGAAGGAGGATGGAGGTGGGGCGGCGGCTGGGGGAGGAGGATGTTGGGGAACGTAGTAATTTCAACAGTTTTCCTACGCACACGCAAGATCATGGTGATGCATAGCAACGAGAGGGCAGAGTGTTTTCCACGTACCCTCATAGACCGTAAGCGGAAGCGTTATGAAAACGCGGTTGATGTAGTCGTACGTCTTCACGATCGACCGATCCTAGCACCAAAAGTACGGCACCTCCGCGATCTACACACATTCAGCTCGGTGACGTCCCATGAACTCAAGATCCAGCAGAGTATCGAGGGAGAGCTTCATCAGCACGACGGCGTGATGACGGTGATGATGAAGCTACCGGCGCAGGGCTTCGCCTAAGCACTACGACGATATGACCGAGGTGGATTATGGTGTGGGGGGGCACTGCACACGGCTAAGAGATCAATGATCAACTTGTGTGTCCTAGGGTGCCCCCCTGCCCCCGTATATAAAGGAGAAAGGGGGTGGGCGGCCGGCCCTTGTGGCGCGCCAGGAGAGGAGGAGTCCTCCTCCTAGTAGGAGTAGGACTCCCCTTTCCTACTCCTACTAGGAGGGGGAAAGGAAGGAGGAGAGGGAGAAGGAAAGGCCCCCCCCCATTCCCTAGTCCAATTCGGACCAGAGGGGGAGGGGGCGGGCGGCCTACCCTAGCCGGCCCTCTCTCTCTCTCTCCACTAAGGCCCATGTGGCCCATTAGTTCTCCCGGGGAGTTCCGGTAACCCCTCCGGCACTCCGGTTTTACCCGAAACCACCCGGAACACTTCCGGTGTCCGAATATAGTCATCCAGTATATCAATCTTTATGTCTCGACCATTTCGAGACTCCTCATCATGTCCGTGATCACATCCGGGACTCCGAACTATCTTCGGTACATCAAAACACATAAACTCATAATATCGATCGTCACCGAACGTTAAGCGTGTGGACCCTACGGGTTCGAGAACTATGTAGACATGACCAAGACACGTCTCCGGTCAATAACCAATAGCGGAACCTGGATGTTCATATTGGCTCCCACCTATTCTATGAAGATCTTTATCGGTCAAACCGCATAACTACATACGTTGTTCCCTTTGTCATCGGTATGTTACTTGCCCGAGATTTGATCGTCGGTATCTCAATACCTAGTTCAATCTCGTTACCGGCAAGTCTCTTTACTCGTTTCGTAATGCATCATCCCGCAACTAACTCATTAGTCACATTTCTTGCAAGGCTTATAGTGATGTGCATTACCGAGAGGGCCCAGAGATACCTCTCCGACAATCGGAGTGACAAATCTTAATCTTGATCTATGCCAACTCAACAAGTACCATTGGAGACACCTGTGATAACCCACAAGTATAGGGGATCACAAAAGTTTTCGAGGGTAGAGTATTCAACCCAAATTTATTGATTCGACACAAGGGGAGCCAAAGAATATTCTCAAGTATTAGCAGTTGAGTTGTCAATTCAACCACACCTGGATAACTTAGTATCTGCAGCAAAGTATTTAGTAGCAAAGTAGTATGGAAGTAATGGTAACGATAGCAAAAGTAATATTTTTGGGTTTTGTAGTGATTGTAACAGTATCAACGGAAAAGTAAATAAGCGAAGAACAATATGTGAAAAGCTCGTAGGCGTTGGATCGGTGATGGAGAATTATGCCGGATGCGGTTCATCATGTAACAGTCATAACATAGGGTGACACAGAACTAGCTCCAATTCATCAATGTAATGTAGGCATGTATTCCGAATATAGTCATACATGCTTATGGAAAAGAACTTGCATGACATCTTTTGTCCTACCCTCCCGTGGCAGCGGGGTCCTAATGGAAAATAAGGGATATTAAGGCCTCCTTTCAATAGAGTACCGGAACAAAGCATTAACACATAGTGAATACATGAACTTCTCAAACTACGGTCATCACCGGGAGTGGTCCCGATTATTGTCACTTCGGGGTTGCCGGATCATAACACATACTAGGTGATGATAGACTTGCAAGATAGGATCAAGAACTCACATGTATTCATGAAAACATAATAGGTTCAGATCTGAAATCATGGCACTCGGGCCCTAGTGACAAGCATTAAGCATAGCAAAGTCATAGCAACATCAATCTCAGAACATAGTGGATACTAGGGATCAAACAATAACAAAACTAACTCGATTACATGATAGATCTCATCCAACCCATCACCGTCCAATAAGCCTACGATGGAATTACTAACGCACGGCGGTGAGCATCATGAAATTGGTGATGGAGGATGGTTGATGATGACGATGGCGACGGATTCCCCTCTCCGGAGCCCCGAACGGACTCCAGATCAGCCCTCCTGAGAGGTTTTAGGGCTTGGCGGCAGCTCCGTATCATGAAACGCGATGAATCCTTCTCTCTGATTTTTTTTCTCCCCGAACACGAATATATGGAGTTGGAGTTGAGGTCGGTGGAGCGTCAGGGGGCCCACGAGGCAGGGGGGCGCGCCCCCCACCCTCGTGGACAGCTGGAGGCCCCCCTGACGTGGATTCTTCTTCCAGTATTTTTATTATTTTCCAAAAATAAGTTCCGTGGAGTTTCGGGTCATTCCGAGAACTTTTGTTTATGCACATAAATAACACCATGGCAATTCTGCTGAAAACAGCGTCAGTCCGGGTTAGTTCCATTCAAATCATGCAAGTTAGAGTCCAAAACAAGGGCAAAAGTGTTTGGAAAAGGAGATACGACGGAGACGTATCAACCTGTAGAGCACCTTTATAATCACCCAGTTACGTTGTGACGTTTGGTAGCACACAAAGTGTTCCTCCGGTATTCGGGAGTTGCATAATCTCATAGTCATAGGAACACGTATAAGTCATGAAGAAAGCAATAGCAATATACTAAACGATCAAGTGTTAAGCTAACGGAATGGGTCAAGTCAATCACATCATTCTCTAATGATGTGATCCCGTTAATCAAATGACAACTCATGTCTATGGCTTGGAAACTTAACCATCTTTGATTCAACGAGCTAGTCAAGTAGAGGCATACTAGTGACACTCTGTTTGTCTATGTATTCACACATGTATCAAGTTTCGGTTAATACAATTCTAGCATGAATAATAAACATTTATCATGATATAAGGAAATATAAAATAACTACTTTATTATTGCCTCTAGGGCATATTTCCTTCAGTCTCCCACTTGCACTAGAGTCAATAATCTAGTTCACAACGCCATGTGATTTAATATCAATAGTTCACATCACCATGTGATTAACACCCATAGTTCACATCACTATGTGACCAACACCCAAAGGGTTTACTAGAGTGAGTAATCTAGTTCACATCGCCGTGTGATTAATACCCAAAGAGTAGTAAGGTGTGATCATGTTTTGCTTGTGAGAGAAGTTTAGTCAACGGGTCTGCCATATTTAGATTCGTATGTATTTTGCAAATTTCTATGTCTACAATGCTCTGCATGGAGCTACTCTAGCTAATTGCTCCCACTTTCAATATGTTTCCGGATTGTGACTTAGAGTCATCCAGATCGGTGTCAAAGCTAGCATCGACGTAAGTCTTTACGACGAACTCTTTATCACCTCCATAACCGAGAAATATTTCCTTAGTCCTCTAAGGATAATTTTGACCGCTGTCTAGTGATCTACTCCTAGATCACTATTGTACTCCCTTGCCAAAACCTGGGCAGGGTATACAATAGGTCTGGTACACAGCATGGCATACTTTATAGAACCTACGGCTGAGGCATAGGGAATGACTTTCATTCTCTCTCTATCTTCTGCCGTGGTCGGGTTTTGAGTCTTACTGAACTTCACACCCTTGCAACACAGGCAAGAACTCCTTCTTTGACTGTTCCATTTTGAACTTACTTCAAAAACTTGTCATGGTATGCACTCATTGAAAAGACTTATCAAGCGTCTTGATCTATCTCCATAGATCTTGATGCTCAATATGTAAGCAGCTTCACTGAGGCTTTATTTGAAAAACTCCTTTAAAACACTCCTTTATGCTTTCCAGAAAATTCTACATCATTTCCGATCGACAATATGTCATTCACATATACTTATCAGAAAGGCTGTAGTGCTCCCACTCACTTTCTTGTAAATACAGGCTTCACTGCAAGTCTGTATAAAACTATATGCTTTGATCAACTTATCAAAGCGTATATTCCAACTCCGAGATGCTTGCACCAGTCCATAGATAGATTGCTGGAGCTTGCACATTTTGTTAGCACCTTTAGGATTGATAAAACCTTCTGGTTGCATCATATACAACTCTTCTTTAACAAATCCTTTAAGGAATGCAGTTTTGTTATCCATTTGCCAGATTTCATAAAATGCGGCAATTTCTAACATGATTCGGACAGACTTAAGCATCGCTACGAGTGAGAAAATCTCATCGTAGTCAACACCTTGAACTTGTCGAAAATCTTTCGCGACAAGTCGATCTTTGTAGATAGTAACACTACCATCAGCGTCCGTCTTCCTCTTGAAGATCCATTTATTCTCAATGACTTGTCGATCATCGGCAATTCCACCAAAGTCCATACTTTGTTTTCATACATGGATCCTATCTCAAATTTGATGGCCTTAAACCATTTTGCGGAATTTGGGCTCATCATCGCTTCCTCATAGTTCGTCGGTTCGTCATGGTCAAGTAACATGACCTCCAGAACAGGATTACCGTACCACTCTGGTGCGGACCTTACTCTGGCTGACCTACGAGGTTCGGTAGTACCTTGATCTGAAGTTTCATGATCATCATCATTAACTTCCCACTAATTGGTGTAGGTGTTGAGGATATAGACCTTAGAGTCACCCGCCAGAAGGGGTCGGGTTACTCATAATGGTCATCGCCAGAAGCCCGGTGCCAAGCTTGAAGACAGTGGGCCAAAGATGGGCTTAAGACCCGGATATGGCTTAAGGCCCGTAGTTACAATCATTATTATGGTAGAACTTGTAATATAAGGCAAGAATAGTTGAGAGTCCGAGCCGGACACTCTTATGAGCCGGCCAGGACTCTGAGAGCTGCTGGGCGTCAGCCTCCCTATATAAAGGGACGACCCGGCAGCGGTTTAGGGACAAGAAAGATCTCATCGAGAGCCAGGCATAGCAGTTAAGCTCCCGGTCATTGAAACCCTAATCAATACCACCTCAACTGGACGTAGGCTTTTACCTTCACCGTAAGGGGCCGAACCAGTATAAACCGTCGTGTTCCTTGTCCCGTTAACCCCTTCAAGCTTCCTAGCGGCGATGGCTCCACGACTAAGTCCTAGCTTGAGGACATCCGCCGTGACAATTCCACGACAGTTGGCGCCCACCGTGGGGCCAGCGCACGGTGGATTTGAGTTCTTGAAGGGCATCTTCGAAGGGCTCAAGGGATACGCTGTGGGCCGGATGACCAAGAGTCGTCGCGGCAAGCTCTACATCGATGATGCAAACTGGGGCCCCGACGCCGGCTCAATTGAGTACGGATACCGAGTCCCCTTCGGCGGAATTCATGTTTTCATTGGCAAGATTGGTGAGCCGGGCCCTGAGCCGGATCTCTGCGCCGACCTCATCGAGACGGCTCAGCGCGCACGACCCGCCCGGGCCCGGCCTGCCTTAAAGCATGCTTTTGTGGGATGTATCCATGGAGGGCCCTCTGATCGATCTGGACCTGGTGATCAAACGGCCGCCGGCTCTGACGGCGAGTCGTCCACAGATGAGTCAAACTCGTTGTATCAGCTTCAAGATGGCCGGCTCATGGGTTGTTCCGATGGTGATAGTATTCCGGACCTGTTTGAGCCGCCAAGTCAGGTGGGAGTCTTCATGGCCGGTGCGCAGCCTGTTCAGAACCTTGCTACTGGAGCGGGAAACCCGGTGCCTTCGCCGGCTCAGGTGCTGATGGATCTCACGGATAAGATGACGGCCCTGTTGACCGCTGCGGTTGACCCGGCGGATCAAGCTCAGCATGATGCGGAGGTGGCGCAATTAAAGTTAGATCTTGTAAAAGCTAAGGAGGATCTGGCAGCAGAAGGGATCAGGATGGCTGCGGAGAGGTCGGCTCTCGACGCCCAAACTCAGTTGATCCAGGCGCAGTCCTTCCGGCTCACGATGGATCAAAACGCGTCCAATGAGGTCATGAGAAGGAGGCATCAAAAGGCCCAATCTCGACTCCCTCCGGTTTACGATCCACGCAACCTCTTCAACACACCAGGTGCAGGGGCTAGTAACCCGCCAGGGGTCATAGTGCCCGGGTCTGGGACCCCTATTCAGCCACAAGTGATGGGGCCTCCCCAGGTGCCCCCTGCCCCGCCTCAGTACGTGCCAATACCACCGGGTCATTATGCTAACCCGCTGGAGAACATGGTCGCCGCGGCAGCACGGCTGGCGGCTCTCCCAATTGATGGCGACTCTCCGACGGCTATTGAAACCCGCCGGGTCAGGGAACAATTTCAGACAGCACTGGCGCAGCAAGAGGCGTACTCCTACAGCCGGCACAGGATCCACTCGACCCCTCGTCCAGGCCGGAGCCCGAGTTACAGCAGACACATGGTCTCAGCGACCGGCTCAAGTAACGTCCGACGCCATGACCAAGACAGAGCCGCCAAGAGGCGGAGCAGGTGCCTCAGTTGACGGCTTACCAGACTCCCCCGGCTTATCCGACGACGTCCGTCGACGTGGGTATCCCTACCAGGACTGGGGGTGTCCCTTGTTTAGTGCCAGCTATCCGCAATGAACGTCTATCCAAGGACTTCAAAGGCCCTAGGAAGGTGCCTAATTACACGGCCGACTTACAACCCGCAGCCTGGATCGAGAGTTACGAGATGGCCATGGAACTGCTGGAGGTCAGTGAGGCAGCAATGGCCAAATACTTCACCATGATGTTGGATGGGACTGCCCGCACTTGGTTGAAAGGGCTACCACCGAATTCCGTCGGGTCTTGGGCTGAGCTGAAAGCCCGGTTCATCCAAAACTTCAAGGATACCTGTAGGCAGTCTATGTCAATTGTGGATTTGACTAACTGTAAGCAGCAGGAGGGTGAATCCACGACGCATTGGGTTCGCCGGGTCAAAGAGATCATACATTCATCAGATAAGATGGATGCCGGCTCTGCAGTCTTAATGTTGGAGCAGAATTGTCGTTTTGTGCCCCTGAAGATGAAATTCGGGCGGCTTAAGCGCGACTGCAATGATATGGGTACACTAATGGCGGCTCTTGTCAAGTACGTCGATTCTGATGGTACCAAGGACCCCCCTTCAGATGATGAAAGGACAGGGAAGGGAAAGAAGAACGGCAACGGCAAGGGTCCTCAGCATAACCCGGGGAACCAAGGAGGTGGCAAGCGCAAGGCCGATGGCAGCCTAGAGTTCGTAGCCAACGCCAGCTCACAGGGTAATAACCAGCGACGCAAGGGGAGGCCCCCTCCCCGAGCCGGCGGGTCAGGCCCGACGCCGGAGCAGCTGTTGAATGAGCCTTGTCCAAGGCATGGCTCTAGAGAGAAGCCAGCTACCCATCTATGGAAGGATTGTGCAATCATGAAGGCCTTTAAGAATTACAATGGCCCGGGCGGCGGCTCAGGCGCCGGCGGCTTTCATGGCCCGGGCGGCGGCTCAAATTCTAATCCTCAGAATGGCCAAGGGGGCTTTAATCAACAGTCTGGCCAGGGTCATCAGCAGCAGGGGGGTTATCAGACCAATCCAAAGCAGCTTAGCGGTGGACAGTACCATGTGTTTACCACCAGTCTGTGTAAGCGAGATCAGAAGCTTCATAAGAGGGCTGTGAATGCTGTTGAGCCGGCGGTTCCACGCTACTTTGCGGTGGTCTGAGCAGCCTATAGTGTGGAGTAGGGAGGATCACCCACCCCGGGTGGATAATCCGGGTCACTTGGCCTTGGTGGTGGCTCCTCAGGTGGGAGGATATAAGTTCACTAAGGTGCTCATGGATGGAAGCAGCAGCATCAACATTCTCTATTATGAGACGTTCCGTCGTATGGGGTTGATTGATAAGAACCTCAGCCAGTCAAACACTATTTTCCACGGTGTGGTACCTGGTAAGTCGGCTTATCCAGTCGGCAAGATCGAGTTGGAAGTGGCCTTTGGAGATGAGCACAACTACAGGGTGGAAAAATTGACCTTTGAGGTGGTTAAGATAAGAAGTCCGTACCATGCCATATTTGGGCGGCCGGCTTACGCTAAGTTCATGGCACGGCCGTGTTATGTATACTTACAGCTCAAGATGCCGGGTCACAATGGGACCATTACGGTTCACGGCAGCCGGAACGTGGCTCTGGAGTGTGAGGAAGGCGATGCAGCTTATGCAGAATCTGTTTGTGCAACAGAGGAGTTAAAGTTTTACAAAGACAACGTTGACCCAACGGACATGACCTCTCTGAAAAAGCCGACTACGGAGCATGAGCCGGCAATGAAATTTAAGTCGGCTGATGAGACTAAACTTGTTGATTTCATTCCAGGAGATTCATCTCAGCAGTTTAGCATCAGTGCCAATCTGGATCCAAAATAGGAAAGCGCGCTCATCGAGTTCATCCGTGAGAATAGGGACATCTTCGCATGGAAACCTTCTGACATGCCAGGTGTACCTAGAGAACTCGCTGAGCACACTCTCAATGTTGATCCGAAATTTAAGCCGGTCAGGCAGTTCCTTCGGCGGTTCAATGAGGAGAGGCGGAAAGCTATTGGTGAAGAGGTGGCCCGGCTCTTGGCGGCCGGGTTATTGTTGAAGTCTTCACCCAGAGTGGTTAGCTAACCCGGTCCTCGTACTCAAGAAGAACGGCACTTGGCGGATGTGTGTGGACTACACGGACTTAAACAAGGCGTGTCCGGCTGATCCTTTTGCCCTTCCCCGTATTGATCAAATTATTGATGCTACGGCAGGTTGTGCGCGCTTAAGTTTCTTGGATGCTTATTCCGGATATCATCAGATTAAAATGGCAGTTAAGGACCAGGAGAAGACGGCGTTCATCACTCCCTTTGGAGCCTTCTGCTATGTGTCTATGCCCTTTGGACTCAAGTGTGCACAGGCGACTTATCAGCGTTGCGTGCAGAACTGTCTTCATAACCAGATTGGGCGCAATGTTCATGCTTATGTGGACGATATTGTGGTTAAGTCCATAAAGGAGGAAACCCTGATAGATGATTTGAGGGAAACCTTTGATAATCTCCGGGTTTACAAGATGATGCTTAACCCGGCCAAGTGTGTTTTTGGTGTTCCTGCAGGCAAACTCTTGGGTTTCTTGGTTTCTGACAGAGGCATTGAAGCTAACCCGGAGAAGATCAAGGCCATCACCTCCCTGGCTAAGCCGGCGTGTATAAATGACGTTCAGCGCTTGGCGGGTCGCATCGCTGCTTTAAGCCGGTTTATAAGCCGTTTGGGTGAGAAGGCCATGCCATTATATCAGTTGATGAAGAAAACTGATAACTTTGTCTGGAATGATGCAGCTAATACTGCTTTTGAGGATTTGAAGAAGCAGCTGGCAGAGCCCCCAGTCCTTGCTGCTCCGGTTGATAAGGAGCCCTTATTACTGTATGTGGCGGCGAACACACGAGCCGTCAGTGTGGCTGTGGTGGTGGAGCGCAAGGAAGAGGGTAAGGAGCATCCGGTTCAGCGGCCGGTTTATTGTGTCAGCGAAGTGCTCATCGAGTCCAAACAGCGGTATCCACATTGGTAGAAGCTTGTTTATGGTGTGTTCATGGCAAGCCGGAAGCTTAAGCATTATTTCCAGGGTCATCCCATCACTGTGGTCAGTTCTGCCCCTCTTGGTGATATCATTCAAAACAGAGAGGCCACAGGGAGAGTGGCTAAGTGGGCTATAGAGCTCGGACCTCATGGTCTGAAATACGTGCCACGCACTGCTGTTAAATCTCAGGCCTTGGTGGATTTCATCAATGATTGGACAGAGTCACAAGTGCCCGAGCAAAAGCCGGATAACACATATTGGACTATTCACTTTGATGGGTCCAGGCAGTTGGAGGGCTCGGGGGCTGGAGTCGTATTGGCTTCCCCTAAGGGTGATAAGTTCCATTATGTGCTACAATTGATGTTTCCTTGTACCAACAACGCAGCTGAGTACGAGGCCTTGCTCCACGGTCTTCGGATGGCTAAGGAGATGAGCTTGAGCCGGGTAAGGTGTTTCGGTGACTCAGACTTGGTGGCTCAACAAGTATCAGGCAAGTGGGACTCTAAGGACCCTCTCATGGCGGCTTATCGCCGCGAAGTTGATGCCATTGCTGGGCACTTTCAGGGCTACCAAGTAGAGCACATTGATCGCAGGAAGAACGAGGCGGCTGATGCTCTAAGCCGGCTGGGCTCTCAGCGAAAGCCGGTGCCGCCTAATACTTTCCTGGATGTCCTGTATAACCCTTCTGTTAAGTTGCCTACAGAGGAAGACTTGGCTGTCCCTGACCCGGAGGCACGACTGGTGGCGGCTCTCCACATCATACCGGACTGGACAATGCCCTATCTGGCTTACATGACCCGGGGAGAGTTGCCTGAGGATGAAACTTTGGCCAGACAAATAACCCGGCGGGCTAAGTCAATGATTGTTATCAATGGCGAGTTGCATCACCGCAGTGTTACGGGAGCATTCCAGCGTTGTGTCTCCCCTGAGGAAGGTCAAGAGATCTTGCGTGAGATTCATGAAGGGGATTGTGGCCATCACGCCGGCTCAAAATCTCTTGTGGCCAAGGCTTTTCGTCATGGTTTTTATTGGCTGACGGCTCATGCTGATGCGGAGGACTTGGTCAGTAAATGTGATGGTTGCCAAAGGTTCTCACGACGGGCTCATGTGCCGGCTCAGGAGCTGAGGATGATCCCAATTACTTGGCCCTTTGCGGTCTGGGGGCTTGATATGGTTGGGCCTTTTAAAAGGTCCAAGGATAAGAAGACCCACCTCTTGGTGGCAGTTGACAAATTTACCAAGTGGGTTGAAGCGAGCCAGTTAGCAAGTGTGATGCAGCCACGGGTTCAATTTATGAAAAAGGTGATTTTTCGCTTTGGCTTTCCGCACAGCATTATAACTGACAATGGCACCAATCTATCCAAAGGCGCCATGGAAGAGTTTTGTCAACGAGAGCATATCCGACTTGATGTTTCCTCGGTGGCTCATCCTCAATCCAATGGTCAAGCTGAGAGAGCTAATCAGGAGATTCTGAAGGGCATCAAGCCCCGGCTTTTGGTCCCTTTGCAACGGACGCCGGGTTGTTGGGTGGAGGAGTTGCCCTCCGTGTTATGGAGCATCAACACTACTCCTAACAGGTCTACAGGTTTCACGCCTTTCTTCATGGTTTATGGGGCAGAAGCAGTCCTCCCCAGTGACATCCGTCATGACTCGCCTCGAGTGGCGGCTTATGTTGAGGCGGATAATGAACAGGCGCGCCAAGATGCTCTTGACTTGTTGGACGAACAGCGTGATGTGGCAGCAGCTCGCTCAGCGATTTACCAACAAGACCTGCGCCGTTATCATAGTCGCCGGGTTAAATCCCGGGTCTTCCAGGAAGGCGATCTGGTGCTCCGGCTCATCCAAGATCAAACAGATGCGCACAAGCTATCCCCGCCTTGGGAAGGGCCCTTTGTGGTCAGCAAGAATTTGCACAACGGGTCATATTACCTCATTGACATTCGGGAGCACAAAGATTCACGTAAGTCGGAGGAAGAGACCCGTCGGCCGTGGAACATAGCTCAGCTTCGGCCTTACTACACTTGAGCCACCGGCTCTCATAATGTACATATTTCTCTAAGCCATGTATATATTATGATAAGCAATAAAGCAGGACCTCTGTCCTTTTTTCTCCTCCAAATGTGCACGTGTTGTTTTCATTGCAAGATTACATGATAGCTTGAAGGAGGATCCGGCTTATGATCGCATTCGAATCTAGCCGTAGGCAATAAGGTCACTTGGGGGCTTCCTGTTCAAACATAGGTCGTATTCGAACCAAAGAGAACATAGCTGTCGATACCCATTTGATTGGCAAAGTGCCGAGCTCATTGGGGAGTTTTCTTTGATCATATTTGAATCATAGTTTAACCCCTTTGGGAACCGACGTGGATCGTATTCGAATCAGCGTCGTTAAACAATTCTTAAATCACTTGGGGGCTTCCTGTTCAAACATGGGTCGTATTCGAACCAAAGAGAACATAGCTGTCGGTACCCTCTTGATTGGCATCGCCACACCCACTGGGGGCTATATGATCGTATTCGAATCCTAGCATAACCCCTTTGGGACGGGTCTCTGGTCGTATTCGAACTGGAAGCCCCTAAGTTTTTCTGATTTATAGCGAGTTTCTTCTGATTATTTCAAAGTGTGTACGGCCGGGTTTCACTTTGCCGGTTTAACTTTGATTTACAGGGTTAATCGAATACAACCGGCGTCATTAAGACTGGTAAACCGGAATTGAGGTACCAATCTTATTGCCCGGGTTAGCTAAGCCGGAAGTGTGCTTGCAGGCTGGTAAGTGTGTTGTTACGGTTATATCAAGGACATAACTGAGGACCAGTCTTTTTTGATTCATATTCCGGGTTATATGTTTAAAACTATGCTTCTCAGTGCGGTAAGCCGCCTAGAGACTTGTGATTTGTCCTTCTATGCAGGATAGTTAAGGGCAATTATTTTGAGCTTAAGGAAAATGAATAATCGATTATGACCCGGAGAAATATAGAGGAGACAACTTCAATGGACTTCAGCATTCAACGCGTGCACGATTGCACGGCAAATTTAAAGTATTGATCCTACTCTATTACAAGACTCATCGAGTCCAAAAGGGTGGAGCATTGTTTTATAAGCCGCCTGCAGAGTTAAGATGCTTGCTGGGTTGACGTCTCCGGCTCATCCCTCTCTTCTCCTCCGGCTGTTCCCAAGACCTGGAAAGTTGATGACTTCCAGTCGATGCTGCTCAGAGCTTCGAATTGAGCTTCCTCGTCAATTAACCCGGCCGGGTCAATCTCCGGGGCGAAGGTGTGCTGACGAGCGGCGGGATTAAGCTGAGGGCTTCATAGCGCGGGGTCGGGATCCTCTGATTTTCCGCATTGTAACCCGGCTGGTACTTGGTCAGATCTGTGTCGTTTCCAATGAGGGTGGCCACCGGGCGCACGATCTTCACGCAGGCGGCAAAGTCCCTTTGGTCGAAGGCTGTGCCGTCTTCCTTCAAACTTGGATAGCCGAGGGCGATGTCCGCCGGGTCTAACTCTGGAAGGAACGCCTTGGCCCGGCTCAGCGCGGCGATCGCTCCGGCTCTTGCAGAGGCCCGTCGCAGCTCTTGGATACGTTGAGGCAGAACGGCGAGCCGGCGAAGAACTTCCGCCAGGTGAGTCGGCACCTCGTTGGATAGGGCCACCACAGCCAAGGCACGCTGTGACCCGGTGTAGAGTTGCTCCACCAGGGTGTACACGGCCTTCAGCTTGGTTACCACACTCTGGTTGAGGTTGGCGCTTCTGGAACCTGTTTAACAGAATAAGATAAGCCGTCGACAAGGATGAGTTATGAGATATAAAGATTCTAAACTTGATGAAAGCCGGTGAGATGACTTACCGAAGATTGCGGCAACCATCTGGGACACCTGGCGCTTTAAGCCGGAGAGTTCGGCGGTCTTCTCTGAGAGAGCCTTTCTCCGCCTGTTCGGCCCGGTTCACCAGAGTGGCCTTCTCTTCGGCCCAGGCTCTCCGTTCAGCGTCAAAGTCTGTCTTCAGCTTTTCTTGCGCAGCAATACTGGACACAAATTTAGCATTTGCTTTCCGGGTCTCCATTTCTTGCGTCTTCAGCCGGTTTTCAGATCGGAGATGTCAGCTTCAAACTTTTTACAAGCAGCCTGCATAATTTCCGGGTTATAGGATGAACAGTTATTGCACACTTTTAAAGTCCCAAGCACTTTCCAAGCAAAGACACTTGGCACTTGGGGGCTAATGCATATTGAACGTTTCTATCTACAAATTGCCGGTTCAATTGAGTAAGCCGGAACTTAAGTCTACAACATATGCAGTCATAAGTCGTCGACTTGGGGGCTAGCATGGTAAAGGTAACTATGCAGTAAGTAAGAAGACAGAAGAATAATACCTCAGACTTCTGCTGAATCTGGTTCACCATGGCAATCTCAGCATCCCGGCTCTTGTGCACTTGGCTGACGTAGCCAGAGACGAGCTCTCCAATGCTCAGGTTGGTGTAGTCGGTGAGGTCCAGATTAACCCAGCGGGGCTGAAGCAACTCCCCCTTGGCAGAACACTTGGCCAGTGCAGTAGGTCTCCCCGGCTCAACAAATTCCGTCCGGGTGATTACCACATCCGGGTCATCTGCTGGTTGAGCCGAGCTGGAGGCCTCCGGGTTAACAGAAGCTTCTGCTATGGGCTTGTTGGTTGGAGCAGCGGCTTCAGGAGCAGAGGCAGCTGGCGGCTCTTGAGCGACTACCTCTGGTTCCGGCAAGTCCGGCTCTTCGACCGGCTTGTTCTTCTTCGCCTTCTTGGTAAGTTTTGCCTGGGCACTGAAAAGACAGAAAGGTTAAGCACAATAGTGTAAGTAAAGACAAAGTACAACATGAGATGATTATCATTACCCGGGCACGGTCTTAAAAGCCGGCAGATTCGACTGTATAGAGTCGCCAGAAGAGGGGGAAGTTTCCTGATAATTTGAGTCAGAAGAGTTGAGCGGTTGACGTATAACACCTGCCAAAGGATGAAAAGGGTACAACTTTGAGATCACCTCGGTCCGGCGTTTCCTCGATGCGTCAGGTAACCCGGAGGAAAGGTCAGTGTCTTTGTTGGTCCGGGTGTGCCGCCGGCTTTCATGAACCTGTCGCTTCAAAATAAATTGAGGATCTTGATAAGCTAAAGGATGTGAAAAGCTTACTTTCCGGGTTACCCTTCGGACTTTCAGCCTTGGCAAGGGCTCCGAGTCGGAGGAAAGTGACATTACCTCTTCAACCACCGGGTTACTTGCGCCGGTGTCATCCTGTTGATAAATAGTATTGATAAGCTGGACAGAAATAAATAGCAGATATAGCAAGAGCTTACAGGTTCAAGGGTTACCTCTGACTCGGAGCTGTCGCTTAATTGCATCAGCTCTGAAGCAGTAGGCCTACTTCCCTTCTTACGGGGAGCGGCTTTCTTGGCGGCTTTCTTCGCCTTTCTGGCCTTCTTGGCCGCCTCATGGTCATATTTGACCTTCCAAAATTTGTCATCAGCCTGAAAAATACAATGATGATTTCTTAAAAGATTCAGATGAAAGTTATATACAGAAGAAGATAAAATGTTCAGATCAGCGGCTTACTGCTGGGGCTGGGTTGGTCTTGCAGAAGGGGGCTAACCCGGTCCTCCCGCAGTCTGCCAGGCTCTCGTTCAAGAGAGCCTTGGTCATATCCTCTGCAACATCTTCAGGAAGATCGTTGCGACTGTGTCTCTGGGGGTCATCCTTTCGGCCCGTGTACTCGCACATTAAGCCGAGGCGGCGGCTCAATGGGATCACCCGCCAGGAGATCCAGACCCGGACCAGATCGATTCCGTTGAGACCATTGCCCAGGAGAGCCTTGATCTTGTTGATGGTGGGGAGCAGAGGTTGGCGCTCCGCTTGAGTCAGCTTGTCTGACAAAGGGTGTGTTGGTTCCAGACGCGAGGGGCGAAAGCCGGGCAACGGACTCTCATCAGCCGGCGACGTGTCTTGGCAATAGAACCACGTCTGGTTCCAGTCTTTGGGGTGGCTTGGCGGCTCTGCGTAAGGGAAAAGGCAGTCCCTCCGCCGCTGAATGGAGATGCCACCAAGCTCCAAACTTGGCCCGTTGGCGCACTCGTTCTGGCGGTTCAGGTAGAAGAGCTCTCTGAAGAGCAGCAGGCTGGGCTCTTCTCCAAGGTAAACCTCGCAGAACACTTGGAAATTGCATATGTTGGACACCGAGTTGGGTCCTATATCTTGTGGCCGCAGGTCAAAGAAGTTCAGCACGTCTCTAAAAAACTTTGAGCCGGGCGGTGCGAAGCCCCGGCTCATGTGATCCGCAAAAATGACCACCTCCCCGTCCTTTGGCTGTGGTCTCTCCTCTGACGGGTTAGGGGCACGGTAGGACATGACATCCTTCTTGGGCAGGTAGCCTGACTTGACAAAATCTGCTAACGTCTCGTTGGTGACATTGGACCTCATCCAATTGCAAGTGATGGAGGCTTTAGGAGCTTTGGGAGGCATGGTGAAAGTCGGCAGCCTATGATAAAAGGAAATGGCTGGTTTAATTATAAGCCGGAGGAAATTTACAGTTCAATGGTAAAGTGGCGGCTTATGGAGAGGACTAATGACATATATCTAAGGTGCATCAGGTTATTTAAGCCGCCCAAGGTGTTGAGAGTAATTCGATTGTCTACGGCCTTATCACAAATGAGCCGGAAAATTCTATGGCGCGTGGTCTCCTTTAAGTCGGAAGGTTCTACGGCGTGTGGTTTCTTTAAACCGGAAATGTAAGCCGCCATGGCTCAACGAGTGCAGTTTTTTACTAAGTGTGGTGAAAACAAGTTTCACACATTGCGGTAAATAATTTGGATCAAGTGGTCGGCAGAAAAAGAAAATTTCTAGACCTAAAAGCAGACGCGAGGGAAGTTCTTGGGCTTGAATGGGGCCTTTAGGCAGTCAAAAGATATCTACTTACATTTGAAATGAGTGCCAAACAGCTACCGCGGCAGGTCTATACAGGTCTAAGATCAAGAAGGGCAGTAAAAACCAAATCTACCGAAGGCCCGCGATGAACTACGAAGAACAGAGGAAGAACTACGGAGCCCTAGTGCGGATCTGCCCTATGGAGTAGCGAGGACTCACCGTGCTGAAGAGATGCGGAGGTTGCCGCCATTTGTCTGGACCGAGTCAGGGTGATGCAGCGGCCAAGGTTGACGAAGACCGGGGGTGCGGCGACGGCGGCGGAGTTCGAGCTCGAGCGGAGGAATAGTGGCGCGAGGAGGAAGAAGAGTGGCTGAAGGCCCGTCGGGCCGGGCTATTTATAAGGGCGAGCTCATAAGTGGGCGCGAGAAACGAGGAGACCGCGGCGTGGTTATCTCCCCATGAAACGCCTCGATTTTTGGGATGGCGGTAAAGATAAGATCCGTTGCGGATCTGGTGGAGTAAAAAACGGGCTTAATGGAGGATGACGTCACGGCAGATTACCCGGAGTCCAGAGGATGACGTCACGCCGGGTTATGGCCTTCACACAAATGGTAAGCCGGAGATTTTTTCTGTCGAAAGAATTGAAGATTGACATGAGCCGGCTCAAATCAATCTGGGGCCTAATGTTGAGGATATAGACCTTAGAGTCACCCGCCAGAAGGGGCCGGGTTACTCATAATGGTCATCGCCAGAAGCCCGGCGCCAAGCTTGAAGACGGTGGGCCAAAGATGGGCTTAAGACCCGGATATGGCTTAAGGCCCGTAGTTACAATCATTATTATGGTAGAACTTGTAATATAAGGCAAGAATAGTTGAGAGTCCGAGCCGGACACTCTTATGAGCCGGCCAGGACTCTGAGAGCTGCTGGGCGTCAGCCTCCCTATATAAAGGGATGACCCGGCAGCGGTTTAGGGACAAGAAAGATCTCATCGAGAGCCAGGCATAGCAGTTAAGCTCCCTGGTTATCGAAACCCTAATCAATACCACCTCAACTGGACGTAGGCTTTTACCTTCACCGTAAGGGGCCGAACCAGTATAAACCGTCGTGTTCCTTGTCCCGTTAACCCCTTCAAGCTTCCTAGCGGCGATGGCTCCATGACTAAGTCCTAGCTTGAGGACATCTGCCGTGACAATTCCACGACAGTAGGCTTCACTAGAACTGATTTCTGTGATACTTCTTTCCAATTCGGGAGCAGGTACAATTACCTCATCAAGTTCTACTTCCTCCCACTCACTTCTTTCGAGAGAAACTCCTTCTCTAGGAAGAATCCATTCTTAGCAACAAACATCTTGCCTTCGGATCTGTGATATAAGGTGTACCCAACATTTTCTTTTGGAAATCCTATGAAGATGCACTTCTCCGATTTGGGTTCGAGCTTATCTGGTTGAAACGTTTTCACATAAGCATCGCAACCCCAAACTTTAAGAAACGACAGCTTAGGTTTCTAGCCACACCGTAGTTCATACGGTGTCGTCTCAATGGATTAGACGGTGCCCTATTTAACGTGAATGTAGCTGTCTCTAATGCATAACCCCAAAACGATAGTGGTAAATCGGTAAGAGACATCATAGATTGCACTATATCCAATAAAGTACGGTTATGACGTTCGGACACACCATTATGCTGTGGTGTTCCAGGTGGCATGAGTTTGTGAAACTATTCGACATTGTTTTAATTGAAGACCAAACTCGTAACTCAAATATTCGTCTCCGCGATCAGATCGTGGAAACTTTATTTTTCTTGTTACGATGATTTTCCACTTCACTTTGAAATTCTTTGAACTTTTCAAATGTTTCAGACTTATGTTCATCAAGTAGATATACCCATATCTGCTCAAATCATCTGTGAAGGTCAGAAAATAATGATACCCGCTGTGAGCCTCAACACTCATCGGACCGCATACATCAGTATGTATTATTCCCAATAAGTCAGTTGCTCGTTCAATTTTTCCGGAGAACGGAGTCTTAGTCATCTTGCCCACGAGGCATGGTTCGCAAGCATCAAGTGATTCATAATCAAGTGATTCCAAAAGCTCATTAGCATGGAGTTTCTTCATGCGCTTTACATCAATATGACCTAAACAGCAGTGCCACAAATAAGTTGCACTATCATTACTAACTTTGTATCTTTTGGCTTCAATATTATGAATATGTGTATCACTACGATCGAGATTCAATAAACCATTTATATTGAGTGTATGACCATAAAAGGTTTTATTCATGTAAATAGAACAACAATTATTCTTTGACTTAAACGAATAACCGTATTGCAATAAACATGATCCAATCATATTCATGATCAACGCAAACACAAAATAACATTTATTTTAGGTTCAACACTAATCCCGAAGGTAAAGGGAGTGTGCGATGGTGATCTTATCAACCTTGGAATCACTTCCAACACACATCATCACCTCGCCCTTAACTCGTCTCTGTTTATTTTGCAATTCCCGTTTTGAGTTACTACTCTTAGCAACTGTACCAGTATCAAATACCGAGGGGTTGCTATAAACACTAGTAAAGTACACATCAATAACATGTATATCCAATATACCTTTGTTCACTATGCCATTCTTCTTACCCGCCAAGTATCTAGGGCAGTTCCACTTCTAGTGACAATTTCCTTTGCAGTAGAAGCACTCAGTTTCAGGCTTGGGTCTAGCTTTGGGCTTCTTCATGGGAGTGGCAACTTGCTTGCCATTGTTCTTGAAGTTCCCTTTCTTTTCCTTTGTCCTTTACTTGAAACTAGTGGTCTTGTTAACCATCAACACTTGATGCTATTTCTTGATTTCTACCTTCGCCGATTTGCATCGCGAAGAGCTCGGGAATTACTTTCGTCATCCCTTGCATATTATAGTTCATCACGAAGTTCTAGTAACTTGGTGATAGTGACTAGAGAACTTTGTCAATTATTATCTTATCTGGAAGATTAACTCCCACTTGATTCAAGCAATTGTAGTACCTAGACAATCTGAGCACATGCTCACTGGTTGAGCTATTCTCCTCCATCTTGTAGGCAAAGTACTGTCAGAGGTTTCATACCTCTTGACACGGGCATGAGTATGAAATACCAATTTCAACTCTTGGAACATCTAATATGCTCCATGTCGTTCAAAAACATTTTTGAAGTCCCGGTTCTAAGCCGTA
Source organism: Triticum aestivum (assembly GCF_018294505.1). Lineage (NCBI taxonomy): Eukaryota > Viridiplantae > Streptophyta > Magnoliopsida > Poales > Poaceae > Triticum > Triticum aestivum. The sequence continues at coordinate 484,731,952 of NC_057805.1, forward strand.
AAGCATGGTGCACTAAACTATCAAGTAGTCATCATACCTAGCTTGTCAAACGTTCATAACGTCTGCATCTGCTCCTGCAATAGTTCTGTCACCTAGCGGTGCATCAAGGACATAATACTTCTGTGCAACAATGAGGATAATCCTCTGATCACGGAGCTAGTCCGCATCTTTGCTACTAACATCTTTCAACTTATTTTTCTCTAGGAACATATCAAAAAATAAACAGGGAACTACATCGCGAGCTATTGATCTACAACATAGATATGCAAATACTATGAGGACTAAGTTCATGATAAATTAAAGTTCAATTAATCATTTTACTTAAGAACTCCCACTTAGATAGACATCCCTCTAGTCATCTAAATGATCACGTGATCCAAATCAACTAAACCATGTCCGATCATCACGTGAGATGGAGTAGTTTTCAATGGTGAACATCACTATGTTGATCATATCTACTATATGATTCACGCTCGACCTTTCGGTCTCCAGTGTTCCGAGGCCATATCTGCATATGCTAGGCTCGTCAAGTTTAACCCGAGTATTCTGTGTGTGCAAAACTGGCTTGCACACGTTGTATGTGAACGTAGAGCTTATCACACCCGATCATCACGTGGTGTCTCGGCACGATGAACTTTCACAACGGTGCATACTCAGGGAGAACACTTGTACCTTGAAATTTAGTGAGAGATCATCTTATAATGCTACCGTCAAACTAAGGAAAATAAGATGCATAAAGGATAAACATCACATCCAATCAATATAAGTGATATGATATGGCCATCATCATCTTGTGCCTTTGATCTCCATCTCCAAAGCACCATCATGATCACCATCGTCACCGGCGCGACACCTTGATCTCCATCATTGCATCGTTGTCGTCTCGCCAACTATTGCTTCTACGGCTATCACTGCCTCTTTGTGATAACGTAAAGCAATTACATGGCGATTTCATTTCATACAATAAAGCGACAACCATATGGCTCCTGCCAGTTGCCGATAACTTCGTTATAAAACATGATCATCTCATACAATAAAATTTAGCATCATGTCTTGACCATATCACATCACAACATGCCCTGCAAAAACAAGTTAGACGTCCTCTACTTCGTTGTTACAAGTTTTACGTGGCTGCTACGGGCTGAGCAAGAACCGTTCTTACCTACGCATCAAAACCACAACGATTTTTCGTCAAGAATGTGTTGTTTTAACCTCCAACAAGGAACGGGCGTAGACACACTCGATTCAACTAAAGTTGGAGAAACTGACACCCGCCAGCCACCTGTGTGCGAAGCATGTCGGTAGAACCAGTCTCGCGTAAGTGTACGCGTAATGTCGGTCCGGGCCGCTTCATCCAACAATACCGCCGAATCAAAGTATGACATGCTGGTAAGCAGTATGACTATTATCGCCCACAACTCACTTGTGTTCTACTCGTGCATATAACATCTACGCATAAATCTGGCTCGGATACCACTGTTGGGGAACGTAGTAATTTCAACAGTTTTCCGACGCACACGCAAGATCATGGTGATGCATAGCAACGAGACGGGAGAGTGCTGTCCACGTACCCTCGTAGACCGTAAGCGGAAGCATTATGACAACGCGGTTGATGTAGTCGTACGTCTTCACGATCGACCGATCCTAGCACCGAAAGTACGGCACCTCCGCGATCTGCACACGTTCGGCTCGGTGACGTCCCACGAACTCACGATCCAGCAGAGTGTCGAGGGAGAGCTTCATCAGCACGATGGCGTGATGACGGTGATGATGAAGCTACCGGTGCAAGGCTTCGCCTAAGCACTACGACGATATGACCGAGGTGGATTATGGTGGAGGGGGGCACCGCACACGGCTGAGAGATCAATGATCAACTTGTGTGTCCTAGGGTGCCCCCCTGCCCCCGTATATAAAGGAGCAAGGGGGAGGCTGGCCGGCCCTTGTGGCGCGCCAGGAGAGGAGGAGTCCTCCTCCTAGTAGGAGTAGGACTCCCCTTTCCTACTCCCACTAGGAGGGGGAAAGGAAGGAGGAGAGGGAGAATGAAAGGGGGGCACCGCGCCCCCTTCCCTAGTCCAATTCAGACCAGAGGGGGAGGGGGCGCACGGCCTGCCCTAACCGGCCCTCTCTCTCTCCACTAAGGCCCATGTGGCCCATTAGTTCTCCCAGGGGGTTCCGGTAGCCCCTCCGGCACTCCGGGTTTACCCGAAACCACCCAGAACACTTCCTGTGTCCGAATATAGTCATCCAATATATCAACCTTTATGTCTCGACCATTTCGAGACTCCGTGTCATGTCCGTGATCACATCCGGGACTCTGAACTATCTTCGGTACATCAAAACACATAAACTCATAATACCGATCGTCACTGAAAATTAAGCGTGCGGACCCTACGGGTTCGAGAACTATGTAGATATGACTGAGACACGTCTCCGGTCAATAACCAATAGCGGAACCTGGATGTTCATATTGACTCCCACATATTCTACGAAGATCTTAACCGGTCAAACCGCATAACAGCATACGTTGTTCCCTTTGTCATCGGTATGTTACTTGCCCGAGATTCGATCATCGGTATCTCAATACCTAGTTCAATCTCGTTACCAGCCAGTCTCTTTACTCGTTTCGTAATGCATCATCCCGCAACTAACTCATTAGTCACATTGCTTGCAAGGCTTATAGTGATGTGCATTACCGAGAGGGCCCAGAGATACCTCTCCGACAATCGGAGTGACAAATCCTAATCTTGATCTATGCCAACTCAACAAGTACCATTGGAGACACCTGTAGAGCACCTTTATAATCACCCAGTTACGTTGTGACATTTGGTAGCACACAAAGTGTTTCTCCGGTATTCGGGAGTTGCATAATCTCATAGTCATAGGAACATGTATAAGTCATGAAGAAAGCAATAGCAATATACTAAACGATCAAGTGCTAAGCTAACGGAATGGGTCAAGTCAATCACATCATTCTCTAATGATGTGATCCCGTTAATCAAATGACAACTCATGTCGATGGCTAGGAAACTTAACCTTCTTTGATTCAACGAGCTAGTCAAGTAGAGGCATACGAGTGACACTCTGTTTGTCTATGTATTCACACATGTATCAAGTTTCCGGTTAATACAATTCTAGCATGAATAATAAACATTTATCATGGTATAAGGAAACATAAAATAACAACTTTATTATTGCCCTAGGGCATATTTCCTTCAGAGGATGGGGGAGGGGCGGCGGATGGAGGTGGGGCGGCGGCTGGAGGAGGAGGAGGAGGGAGGAGGGCAGCGACTGGAGGGGAGTGAGGAGGGGCGATGGCTGGAGGAAGGAGGGAGGAGGAGGAGGGGCTTACCGAGGACAGGGCGGCGAGGGAGGAGAAGGAGGACGGCCGGGCGCAATGCGGCGACGGCGGCGACGTGGGAGGAGGAGGAGGACGGTCGGGCGCAATGCGGCGGCGGCGACGACAAGGGAGAGGAGGAGGATGGTCGGGGCGCGGGCGGTGAGTGGCATAGAGGAGAGTGACGAACGGGCGCGCGGCGGATGGATAAATGTTTAACCTAGAGTACCGCAGGTCATGGACCTACACTACTGCTAACCACATTAGCTGTAGCACGGGCCCAGGCCCAGCGCTACTGCTAAGTGGGGACGGGCAGCTGGGCTCAGGCTGGCCATAGCAGCAACGCCGGCCAGAAGCACTCGCTACTCGCTATGGCAAGCCCATGGGGCGCAACGACACCATGCTGTGGGACCTCTTATCAGTAGCGCGTTTGTGCAGAGCCGCGCTACTGCTAAAAACGTAGCGGTAGCGCCTTTGTGAAACACACGCTACTGTTATTTACCAGCAGGGCCTAGAGTAGACCCGCGCTACTGATAAGCCTCCACGTATATGGTTTTCCCTAGTAGTGTGAGTGTTGGATGTGTTATCTTTGGAAGCACAAGAAGGAAATTCATCACCAAGCAACATCAATCGTATTATTTTTGAATGGTGTACGCCTCCTAGATCGTCTAGGTATGTTTGGGAGTCCTCAAAGTGTGAAGGAATCAAGCAGTTTGTGAAGGCTTAGAGACTGTCTACTTCGTTAAGATCTACACCGAGTGAGGCTTTAACTTTGTGGTTGAAGCCATGGTGTAATAGGTTGGTAAACACTTATTCGACACTACCAAGACATTAAAATTTGTGGTATTAAATCATAGAAATGTTGTGGTTTGAACCTCCACCAACAAGAACGTTTGACAACGCCAACTATTCAAACATCGGGAAAATAGTGTTTGAAATCTCTATCCCTTACTCCCTTACTCATTGAAAGTTTTATCTTCCACTCATTACTCTTTTGTAGACTTGCATATGTAGGGCATTTAGGAAACGTAATGGCATAGGAGCACTTGGCGACGCTGCCCAACCACCATATTAGTCAGGATGTATTCCATGATACAATAATCGTATATATCCCTCTCTCTCTATATATATCCTCGTATACATTTCAACAGTCAAAGACCTGACCAGTGGCAAGAGTGGCAGACCCCATCATCTCCAACGGCGACCCCCCAACTACCCATCAAATCTTAAATGCAGCCCGTTGTTTCTATGTCCTTTCTTTTTGCGGGGAGCTGTTCCTATGTCCTTGATCAAATCTTGCTAGTACTAGCCATCTAATGTTTTAGTTGGACAAAATTGGAGGTTGGGACAATTGATTGTGTGATTAACTGTTCCCTTCAAGGTTGTGTTTCTGTAGTATGATTTAGTATGACAGAAAAAGTGCTTAAAGCTGGAGATATGGTAATTCATATTATCAACCATCCGACCCTAATCATGTAATCAAATTATTATATGTACACTTAATAATACGTTTTTTGTGCTAAGGCCGAGTTTGGCAACATAGTTTTCTCAAAACTATAGTAATCTCAAAACCTCGGTATTCAAGTGCCTAGGTAATGAATACTTCCGTTTCTAAAAACCAGAGTTTTTTCTTCTTCTTTGGTTTAGAAAAAAGTGGTCAAGACATCTACTCAAATACTACAAAAAAATGGTGTTAGAGATAATACATTTTATATAACTATGGTATTTGTTGAAGCCAAACACCTCAAAGTTTTAAAAACTCTGGTTTATGAGAAAACCATAGTATTCTGCAAATACTTCAAAAAAAAACTATCCAAATCTTTGTAGCTGCATCATTTATTCTACATTTTACTGTTTTGCCTTTCAATAGTAAGTTTCCTGGCAAGTTTAGATTCCTTTATTTTTAATCAATTATTCGTTAAAAACTTGCACCACTTTGTCAATCTCTGCATTAGTCAAATGCGTTGCGTCCAATTCACTAAATGAGTATGAACAGGTATTTACTATTAATATATACGCAAACGTGTTGTATTGTAAAGTTTTTGCTAGTTGAGGAAAAGATGCACCAATCCCAAAACAAATGACAAATGTCTTAGATTCAGTTGGGTGTGGTCGCCGTCTGCTACTCGTCTGCGTCCATTCAGGCAACTGCTAGTTAAGCTTAAAATTGGCCAAGAACTAAAATTGAGTGTGTATCTAGGTAGTGATAAATTTTAGTAGTATTTTCACCCCCACTCCCCTCCCTTTCCCCATTTAGACCCCAACGATATCCTATAGTTTTGTTGGCTATGTATTTTGGATCTTCATGCGTGCGTGTGTGCGTGCATCCTGGATGCAAATGCAATGTGGACTCGTTATGTTCAATTTTCCTCAATGCGATGTCATGAGTTAATACAAGTGCCATTTTTATTGAAGGAAAGAACAAGACCCTCTCCCCTCCGTGCTAACAAAAGTTCTTTAATAACAATGATTGATTTCCAATTTGTGATCAAAACACCATCCAAGACTCAAACATTTTGTGACTGGTGATATTGTTCAGAGTCGGACGAGTCTTGGTTAATCCTATTTCCTATCATATGGGTGCATGGTTCCAAGCCATCTAAAAGGATGTCTAATATCCAAAAATCCAACTCAACAAGAGCAGAATAGGGTTGACCACATAATTTAAGGTGCAAAAAAATGAACACATAACGAAAGGTGATTCATGCAGACCAATATTATATAAATTGGATTTAATTATTGTTTTCATTAATCTCCAGGGTTTTTCAGTTTTTTTAAGTGACAATATGTTTTAGTTCATTATGACGTGTCTCTTTTATGGGCAATCCACACTGTATTTTTTCAAACCGATAGAGGGCCAAACCTTACATGACTTAAACTAAAATTGCATGATAAACTCAAGCAAGATAAAGTTTATTTATTTAGTAACTTGAAATTTGAGAACACTAAAGCAGTAACCTTATTGCAAGAATGAAATTAGCCCATCATGAACATGTATTGAAAATAGTTTCACTCAAGGAAAGTCAATAATGTTTCATTCTTTGACCTTTATTGTGGTGTGAAAAACATTTCGTTCATAGACCAGGACGATCAAACGAAGGGCCTAGTAAGAAAGAACAAAATACATGACTATAAAGAAGGAAGGAGAAAAAGGAGAAAACTCTGATGAAAAATAAATGTCTATTTAGTTTTTGGGGCAGTTTCGTATTCCAACTTTGACCATAAATCATTGTAAGATTAGACACATGAATAATTTATTTGTTGAAGACATTTCTTTTGGGTTGCACAAAAATGTTTTTTGGTGAGAAATCTATGGTACTATTTTAGATCAAACAAATCCAGATAGTTTTTTGGGCTTTCATGGTCAAATATAGAGAAGCTGAACTGCGCATATTTTTTGGAATGGAGCTAATACATTAATTCTACATTATACATAGGAATTTAAGCAAACCAAAACCATTAAATATACACCAAAAGTGTATTCTTCATGCGGCATATCATGCAGTCAATGCTACTCATTCTTTTGGGTTATTATGGATACGAAATTGCTCCACACACGATGCTTTTGCCCGATCTATGCACGACCTGAAAATCCAGCGGCCGGTACCCTGCTCATTCATGCGCATGTCCGGCTGGATGTATGTGTCGTCCGTGAATCGTCTGAATTCTGTCGTCCGCATAGCACTGCTGTTATGGATAGCCACCATGATGTACTACATGCATCTAAGTACATTGTATTGCAAACCAATACGGTGAACATTCAGGTTGCTATAAAAGACAATAAAATCTTGCTCCCAACTATCACATGCCAAAATCAACATGTAATATGTAGCTTTTGGAGGATGCAAATAGGAAAATCTCAAGCGGAAATGACATCACTTTAGATTAATCGCAAACTAAATATGGCGAACATATCACTCCACTGGACACATACACAAACAAATGTAGATGCGTCCAAAATATAAACACCGCAACATCTATATACACCAACATATGTGTACACAATCCAACTGCAACACATATTTACCCTGTAAACACACACAACATAAGATTTGCCAAACAAAACATACACACAAACACAACACAAGAAAAATAACACATCCTATATCCCCTATGTTCCTAGCTTAGCTTAGCTAGTACAACAGCCCACACAACCGAGAGAGAGAAAAAAGCACCATAACCCACACAAGCACACATAGGGCCAGTTTTTTGACTCGATTATGAAGAATCGCAGTATGGAGAATCAAAATCGCAAAAGACCTCGGCTCTGCCCCAGAGATTGTCTAGAATCAACCCAGAATCACAGCGCAATCTAGAATCGTCGAAAGGCGATTCTAGGCAATCCCTCAAAGGAAAATGTTTCGTTTTCAGCAAGTACCCCTATTGGACAATGTATTTAGAACGTAAATGCCACTCGGGCCAGACCGAAAAAGGCCCAAAACGCTCGATCCAGAGAGGCTTGCGTTCGTAACCGCCCCACTCATTCGTCCCCAATCAACTCGCTTTTAAGTTGCATTATTAAGCACTTTGTGATATTTGTAACCTGCTTTTAAATTGCAATGTTAAACACTTTATGATATTTGTTTTCGTGTTCATATTAGACGTGAAACTGTCTGAAATAATAAGTGTTAGCAATTCAACACTCAGTTTCAATCTATGGCTGTTAGAGACATTTCATCACACAACTCATACAACAATTATAGGCTGAAATCTCAGAAAAGAACTAGACGGCGGATTTTATCAGCGGTTGATTCTCCGGGCAGATTACCAGAATCGGCAAATTTGACAAATTTGACCTATAAACGAAATCAAATCACAGAATGAACTGTCCGTGAAACTATTTCACGCGGCTGACCCGTGGCGCCTAGCTCTCAGGCGCTGCACTAGTGCAACGCCTGGGAGCTAGGCGCAGCACTAGTGCAACGCCTAGGAGCTAGGCGCTACACTGTATAGTGTGGCACCTAGCTCTCAGGCGCTGCACACTGACTTAGTAATTTTCTGATCACACGGGTGCGACGCTAGTCGTGTAGCGCCTATCTGTGAGGCGTTGCACAATGTAGTGTGGCGCCTTCGTGTCGGGCGTCGCACAAAAAGGTCAGCCGCGTGAAATAGTTTCACGGATAGTTCATTCTGTGATTTGATTTCGTCTATAGGTTAAATTTGTCAAATTTGGCACCAGAATCATGGCCGAAAAGAACTGGCCCATACACACACTCCAAAGGGAGAATCATGGCCGAAAAGAACTGGCCCATACACACACTCCAAAGGGACGTCCCTCCAAAGGGCAGATGCCAAGCCACAGAAAAGCAACAGTCCATGGGACTGCAGATCCTGAGCTCCACGCCGGAGCACTCTTCCGGCGCGTCCACGGCCACGACCGAGTCGGGTGCCGCCGGCCGGCTGCCGACGACGCTGGGCCTGCCTGTCGCCATCCCCGACGAGGCCGTGACCTCGCGCTCGGCGTCGGCATCGGCGCAGTCGGCGTCGTCGCGGTTCAAGGGCGTGGTGCCGCAGCCCAACGGGCGGTGGGGCGCCCAGATCTACGATCGCCACGCGCGCGTCTGGATCGGCACGTTCCCCGACGAGGACGCCGCGGCGCGCGCCTACAACGTGGCCGCGCTCCGCTACCGCGGCCTCGACGCCGCCACCAACTTCCCGCGCACGGCCGGGTCGACGGAGCTCGCCTTCCTGGCGGCGCACTCCAAGGCCGAGATCGTCGACATGCTCCGGAAGCACACCTACTCCGACGAGCTCCGCCGGGGCCTGCGCCGCGGCCGCGGCATTGGGGGGCGCGCGGAGCCGACGCCGTCGTGGGCGAGGGAGCCCCTCTTCGAGAAGGTGCTGACGCCGAGCGACGTCGGCAAGCTGAATCGCATCGTGTTGCCGAAGCAGCACGCCGAGAAGCACATCCCCCTGAAGCGCGCGCCGGAGACAACGACCACCGCTGACAAGGCCGTGCTGCTGAACTTCGAGGATGGCCAGGGGAAGGTGTGGCGGTTCAGGTACTCGTACTGGAACAGCAGCCAGAGCTACGTGCTCACCAAGGGCTGGAGCCGCTTCGTCCGGGAGAAGGGCCTCGTCGCCGGCGACGTCGTCGTGTTCTCCTGCTCAGAGTACGGCCACGAGAAGCAGTTCTACATCGACTACAAGAAGACCACGACGGTGAACAGCGGCGCGTCGGCGTCACCGCCGCCGCCGGTGGTGGAGACGGGCAAAGGAGAACAAGCCCGTGTCGTGAGGCTGTTCGGCGTCGACCTCGCCGGAGAGATGAGGGGGCTAGCGGCGCCAGCGGAGCTGGAGTTGTTCAAGAGGCAATGACATTGGCGAGTATGATTGGTTTTGCTACACCAATTGGTATTGTGGTATTCCCCAAGCAGTTACTCCCTCCGTTCCTCTATGTAATGCGCATAGGTTTTTTGGCATTATTTCGAAATGTAGTGCGTATTAGCTACTTTGGGCTCTTTTGGACGAAACTAAGAGCAATTCTAGCAAACCCCGCAAAACGCCGGCCCGCAAAACGCGTTTGCAGTTCGTGCAAAACCGCTTTTGCGCGCCGGCGAGGGCTAGCACAGATGCAGACCCTCCGAACGGACCCGTAAAAAAGTATATTCGCGGAATATGCTTTTTTACGGGTCGGCTATGCGGGTTTTGCTCGGGCAATAGCGCAACGACCCGCAAAACAGAAAAACTGCAAATCTGAAATTTGTCATAGGGCCTCACAAACAAGTTCAAATTCAAATGACAAACAGTTTGCGCGCGAATAAAAGCGAAGTTCATTACGCAAAAGAGGGCATGCAAAGGTATGCGCCCATGTCCGGCATCATCTTGGGGGTCGATCTTCACTCGGCGCCATGGAGTCCATCTTGAAGTTCATCGGCGCCACCGTAGCCACCTCCGTCGCTTGTTCCAACTCCCGCACCGAAATCATCCACACTGCCACCGTATGGAGCAGAGAAAACATCACCGGAACTGGCAGACGGACCGGCCGAGGCGACCATTCTCCTCTTTAAGATCTCTCTCCTTGCCATATCATGCCATGTTTTGGTGACGTCGTCCATGTCATTGCGGTTCATTGACATGATCTTGTTCTCTTCGGCGAGCAACAATGACAGCGATTTGTTTTCAGAGGCGCGTACTTTTCTCTCCTCAATGGCAGCTCTGCGCAGCCCCTCTTCCTTGAGCATTTGCCATTTTTCTTGCTTCTCTTTTGCCTTCTTTTCGGCCAACTCTTTCTTGATCTCCAACGACTTCAACAACATTAACTCGTTTGATTGCACCATGGCATCAATCTTCTCCCTCAAGCTCGATGCTTCTTGCTCTCTCTTTATCTTCTCTCTAGTCTTCTTGTCGCCATCGGGCTTGTTCAAATTTCTTGGGCCATCATCATCCTCATCTTCATCCATGTTTGTAAGTGAGCCTCTCTTTGGTGGGGACTCTTTGTCGATCAACTTCCACTTGTCGCACTTTTGGAGCAACTCCCAACAATGCTCTAATTTGAAGAATCTGCCTTCCGAAGCTTCCATGTCCTTGTATCTATGTTGAGCAATCTTGTCCTACACAATGCGAACAAGGTGATGCAATCATTTTTCATGATACATTATGATGATGCACAACTTGAACAAAGGCAAAGCAAACTCACATAGTCGGACTCCACGGTGCCACTTGGAGGTGCATTGCGTACTTGCTCCAAGCAAGCTGCCCAACGGCTGCACATAGGCTTGATGTTCTCCCAATGACCTTGAAGCGACCGAAATGTGCGTGGAGTCTCGTTGGGGTAGTTTTTCATAATGCGGAAGTATTGATCTTCGATCCTTTGCCAATATCTCTTGGCGGTTTGATTAGTACCCGTGCATGCATCAAGAGACACCGCACTCCATGCTTTGATCAAAGCTTGATCTTCCAAGATGGTGTAGTTCTTCGATCTTTGGCTTTTCCCAGCTTTTGCTTGTGAATTCTCAAACGCTTCCGCTTCAATCTCAGCCAAGTCGTCCGCACAACCATGGTCGTCCACGCCGCACTCTGTTTCATTGTAGTCAAAAGGTTCGAAGGGGGCTTGATCAATGTCAACCGCGTTCGTGTCCAACAAGTTCACGAACTCGGTTGTTGCATTGTTCGAACCACCGCTATACCGAACGATAACAAGTCACGAGCTATTGAAAAACAATGGCGAAAACGAAAGAGAACCACCAAAGTCCAAAGAGATATACCTTCCGGCCATTTCGTCGAACTCCTCGCTCGCGGGGGGAGCGGCACCGTTGAACGGCATCGCCGGAGCACCTCCTTGCGGGGGGATGGAGTGAGAGGTTGAAGAAGATTTGTTCCTTGAAGTCGGAACCTTCCTCCGCTTTGCGCCCGCGGCCTTGCCGGCCTTCTCCGCCGCCGGCCGGGATCGCACGGCGGCATTGCCGCCCGGAGCTCGGGCCATCGCGGTGGGGGCAGCCGGATTCCCGCCTTGCACAAGCACGTTGCCCTGCCGCTTGCGGGCAGGCCTGGCGTGTGCTTGGGCGACGCCGGCGGGGCTTACATGGCCGGCGACGAGATCCGCCCGAGGGGAAGGGGCGTGCGCGACCTCGACGGTGGCGGGGGGCAGCATGGGGTCGTCCATGGCGGCGAGGGACGGCCGGGGAGGATCAGCCGGAGCTTTCGGAGCGGGGGCAATGGTGGTGGAGGGTGCGGGAAGCGGGAAAGGTGGCGCGAAAATGTCCCTCCCGCCAAATCTTGCGCCGGATGGGGGTTGAGCTCGGGTCGGCCTCCCAGCCCGTGAAGATAGAGGTTGGGGGAGAAGATTTGCCGCGCCCCGCAAAACTTTTTGCGGGCCGGGGCGTTTTGCGGGGTCTGCTCGTGCAGATTTTTCAGCCCCGACCCGCAATTTGGCGGTTATTTTGCGGGCCGGGGCGTTTTGCGGGGTCTGCTAGAGTTGCTCTAACCCCGCAGGATAAAACTTTTGCTAAACCAGTAGGAGTAATATATTTATGCTCATGATCCTAAATATAGTGGGCATTGTGAGCTTAATTACATGAAGAGAAAATTTGAACGGCTTGTTGGTCTTGGATTGCATTAGGAAATTAATTTGATTACTAGTTCATTCACACGGCTAAATGTGCCCATCGCTATCTTCATTTGCATTCATTTTGGGGAAATATTGCGCAGGGTTATCTCTTGCTTGAATGGATCATAAATTTGAGCATTCATCTTGTCTAAATGACTAAATCTCTAGCGGGTAATGATTTACTAACTAGTCATATCTTACAGTAAAAAAACTACTAGTCATATCTTGCTCCAAGTAGCTTCAACTTCATCATTCTTACATCAGTTATACGGAAAGTGATGGAGTGCATTAATTTGTACACATCATGTAAGAGTTGTCATCATGAAGCATGAATACATAGATTAAAGATTTTCGTTTTTCTCTATTTTTCTGGTTGTTTTTCTCTATTAATGTTCATGGCCCTACTGTTTCCGATCTTGCTAGGATATACTTTCACTAATAATATGCTCTGGCAGAAACTATAACATAAGTTAGTAACCTATATATGTTACTTGTATGTATTTAATTATTTAAGAAGAGCCTCACTCGCGGTAGAGCAAAAAAAGTATTTTTCATGCACTCAACTTACAAAATTACTTTCTCCGTCCGAGTTTATAAGCCCCCTCGAATTTTGAGTTATACGCCATAAAAAGGCTCAAAATTTTGAGGGGTGCTAACGAGTCATGAGGGGGCAAGTAGTACTGGTATTCTTTGTGCTACAACAAACCATGATGTTTTCCTTTTCATTTTGAAAAGGAGGGCCTCTTGATTGATGCAAACAACCATTACAACATTATGCTGGTTAAATTACCTTTTTCACACACACTACAAATTGAGAAACTCCCGCTCAATTTATTTATTTTTGAGAAACTAAACGTGGTGAGAAAAAAATATCGATTTCGTTGGTTACACATTAAGGTATTTATGCCTTGTGTGCAAAGACAGTAATTACATAGACGGTAAGTGGTGGTTGCCTTTGTAATACTAATAGATACCTAAATTTTATTGATTTGAAATGCAGCATAAAAGGATACAAACACAATGCAGTTTTTCGGGTAACCCTCGAGAGAGCGGACCAGGCATAGCACAAGAACTGTTCCGTGTTTCCGGTCAGGAGGTGCTCACGGTCACGGGCCATCAATCCTTCACGAGTCGGAAGGCGTGGCTGTGGCTGCCACAGCACAGCTGCTGAGCTCATCAGCTGGCCCAGTGGGACCCAGTCCTGTACCCGCGTCAGAGATGCAGACGACCGCCCCTACCCGCGGTCAAATGGTTCCCGTGTCTTCGTGCCCAAGCCTTTCAATCATTTATTGTAAAAAAGTCTTTCAATCAGTTCATGTCATGTGTCCCGTAGCGATGCACTGTAGCACAGTAGGTGCAATTAAAAAAAAAGAAATTTACGATCTTTTTTAGCACGGTAGGTGCAATTTACACGGAACTTTAGACTAGCCACAATGGGTAATAACATAGAGTAGTAACATCGACATGTTACTAGTCTATGTTACTACCTCTATAGTGGGGAGTAACATATGTGTGGTAACATGGAACACTTCATTTATTAGGCTATAGACACATCTTGCCTTGATATGTGTGATGTTACTACTACTACTAGTAACTAGCTATGTTACCACTTTCCACTCTTTCTTCATTTATTATTTGCCACATCATCTATTTTATCTAAATATGTGTGATGTTACCACCTATGTTACTCCCATTGTGAGTAGTCTTATGCGTCACATTTTCTTCCCGTTGGGATACCGTGGCCCGGGAGAATAATCCGGTGACATTAACTCTCCTTTGTTTCCATGTTCCCGTTTCAGAAGAAAAAAAACGAATTTATGTGTTTTCAGAAAAAGCTAAAAGGATTTATGAACGTTCACGACATGTATCTATCACCCTTAAAAATTCCATATCCCAATTCGAATACACATTTATTTGCAAAATAAAAAAAATCAATACACATTGTGAAACTGAAAAGGTAAAGCTAGATTTGAGCAATGTCATCTAGGGGTGGATTAATGAGCTGCTCGGCTCGTTAAGCTCGCTACAATTAACGAGTAGGAAACATGTCTCGGCTCGGTTCATTTGAAACTCGTTAAGCTCGTGAGCGCTCGTTAACATATTCTGATATGTTACAGTCTACGGGATGAGTGTGTAGACAGTGATGGAGCCAGAAAAATAGGATGATGAGGGCTGAGTATTGTTCAACCTTGTTGGGGTGGGCCAATCCATCAAAAACACCCATTTTAGCAAAAAAAGAACACTGCTACTATTCATCTATTAGGCCTAAATCACAGATGTTAGGGGGGGGGGGCAGGGCCCTGGCTGGCACCCCCTGTCTCCGCCACTGTGTGTAGATGTGGTTGTAAGAATGAAGATGATTACTACAAAAGGAAATGCACTTGTTTGGTGTCTCCTGTGTAGATTAGATTTGAATAAATAGGCTGAGGTGCTACGAAACTTTTTTTAACGTAAGATGAAAATATGTGTTGTGTTGTTACTAACGAGCTACTCGTGAAACTCGTTAGCTCGTTCGTTAAGCTTAATGAGTTGAAATCAATGATTGGCTCTGTTTATTAAGAAGCGAGCCATGAGCATAATGAGTCAAACTATGGAGCGCTCCTTAAGGTCGCGAGCTATGAGCTTTTGGTCCAGCTCTAGTGTCATCTCACATTCTGGGTTTTTATGACACTATTCGTGTTGGATTTACCTTTTTTTCTTCTCTATATGTGTATTTTGAATTTAGATCAGCAATTTTTAGGGGTTATAAACGGATGAGTTGAGCACACTTATAAAAAAAGGTTAAAGTTTTAAATCACTTTTGAGAGTGAGACCACTAGAGCATTTCTATATTACTATAGAGTGTACCAGTTTTGAATTCTTGAATCCTAGACCCGGGACGTGATATCAACCATTGATTGATGTTGATCTAATGGTCGAGGTGGGTGGGATTCACATCCACATCAACCTAATTGTACCCAGACACATTCTTGTGGAACCACCAACATGTTAGTGTGACAATCCACACAACAAGCTCGCAAAAACACCTTCAAATGTGACGCATACCCTCATGGGTGCCCCCCCCCCCCCATCATATTAATCATAATATATTGATTGGAAGAGAAGAGAAATAACCTGAAACAAGATGTTGCCCGTATTTTGTTCCTATGAAGTTGTGTCGTGCAATTGAAATTCCAATTTATGTGCTTTTCACGTGCCGGAGTACTAGTAAGGGATAGTATCACCTCACCTCATACATGCGTGCCTAGTTCAGCCCACATGACCCACATATCATATTTCCCTCTCTTCAAGGGAAAAGTCGAGGGGCTTTTAAGTCATGTAAATTTACCGGTTTAGATGAAATTCAACTTCCATGCATACTTTAGCATCACATCATTTTAAAACTACAGGATGTGCAGTTGTTTTATGTTGACATAATAGTTTCTTATTCTAATGGCGCCCAATCATTTAAACAACTACTGATACATAAATAAAAGGAAATTACACAGCAACACACAAACATTTAGGTACTCTCTCTCTGTTTCTTTTTACTCCGCATAAAAAACTATCTTAACTCAAATTTTATAAATTTTGATCGAATTTATATTAAAAAATATCAACATCTATACAATACTAAATATATATAATTTGAAAATTTATTCCATGATGCATCTAATGATATTGATTTGGTACAGTGAGTGTTGATATTTTTTTGTATAAACTTGGCCAAACTTCACAAAGGTTGACTCAAGACAAATCTCATACGAGAGTAAAGAAACGGAGGGAGTAGTTTACATACAAATGAGTCACACAATGCATTACGAAAATATTGAATAAATTCATTATGAAAATATATCTAATGGTGCGTATATTGAAATTGATTTGATATTATTTATCTTCATATTTTTTTATACATGTTTGGTCAAACTTACAAAGCATTGACATTTTTGACCCAGTTTATATGCAAATGGACCGGGGTCTACGGTTTGCATAGATAGGAGGGCGCGGTGATTGCCTGCCAACACACGTCTGGGGCATGTTTGGTTGCCTGCATGAGGCCTAACCAGGCCCGCGCAGGAAGGGAACGGGCTGTTTGGTTGACTGGTTTTACTGTTGGGACTGCATAGCACGAAACTGAAAAGCAACTCTGGGCCTGGCTCGTTGGAAACGCTCAGATCGGCAGTTTCTTGCGAGCTAGGCCGAGGCGAGCGCAAGCGAGCGGGCCCTTGCACGAGTAGAGACGGGAGGGATGCGAGGTGATTACCTGAGGTCTTCTTCAACCTCCAGTAAGCTTCTCTCTAATCTCCTCTCTTCCTTGTCCCTCTAATCTACACAATGGTGCTTCGATTCGAGGTAAGCTCTACACGAAAAAGATGCACCTCGATGCTACGGTTCCATTCAGGCAATCGGTTCATAGTTTCGTCGGCCGGAAATTCTTTATTTCGTGTTCCCGTTTGGAGCTATTCTGGATGAATTTTGTTAGATTCGTCGCACATGATCGATCGTTTGAAATTTCCTTTGACCAACAGCCTAATCTCACAGTTCCGCACAACATTCGTGTTGTAAGTGTTTGGTTTTGACGATCGTAGCTTCATCTCTCCTTGAACACCAGTCTAGTGCACTCACACCGCCATGTCGAGCTCCTCCTATTCGTCCCTCTCGACGCCGACGCCCTTCCCTTTGATCTCCTTGCCCGTGTCCTACTACATTAGAGTCGTTTCCGGCGTCGCTCATCTCGGCCTACTCTCTGTCGTCCTCCTACTGCACTGACGCTGCAATGGCGCGCATACTGCTTTCTTGTGTCCTCTGCCTTCGTGCACACTGCAGTTTGCTGCGCCGCCGATGGGGTCGATTATCTTGGCCTCCTCTCTCTCGCCCTACTACACTGGAGTCGTTTCCGGCGTCGATCATCTCGGCCTCCTCTCTCGTCCACTGCACTGACGATACCATGGCGCGAGCACTGCATTCTCCTCCTTTGTCCACTAACTTTGCGCGAGCACCGCAACTAGCACCGACGGTGTCGCTCGCCGTGCCGCCGATGGGGTCGCTCGCCCATGACTCCATGCTCGTCATGTCGGACACGGTGCCACGGGCCGTCGCTCACTGCATTTCTTCTCCCCTTTCTTTGCTAGCTCTTAACCTTGTGTGCTAAGTGCAAGTGCTAGCTCTTAATCATACCCCATGCGGGCAACCAAACAGCGTGTAGTTGTATGCACCGAGACAATGCTGGCAACCAAACAACATGCCAAATTTAATCCCCTAATGCAGGAAGTCCATATGTAGGCAACCAAACAACTCGCAGATGTCGCATATGAGGCTGTTTTTTCAGAGCCAGGCTGAGTGGAGAAGGGTGTGCAACGCAGGTACTGTAGCACACGGCAACCAAACACGCCCCTGGTGACCTGGTTCCACAAGTCATGTAAAATACGCATACCCATTGTCACCAAAGTTCATACAGAACATCGTAGGAAATGGTGGAGAGCCATTTCCTATGCACTAGGGCTAGCCAGTGGTTTTCACCCATGCACTTCAAAATACAAGGCCATTGGCAGGCGCATATTGTTGGGGAACGTAGTATTTCAAAAAAAATCCTACGATCATGCAAGATCTATCTAGGAGAAGCATGCAACGAGCAGGGAGAGTGTGTCCACGTACCCTCGTAGACCGAAAGCGGAAGCGTTAAGTAACACGGTTGATGTAGTCGAACGTCTTCGCGATCCAACCGATCAAGTACTGAATGCACGGCACCTCCGCGATCTGCACACGTTCAGCTCGGTGACGTCCCTTGAACTCTAGATCTAGCTGAGGCCGAGGGAGTCTTCCGTCAGCACGACGGCGTGGTGACGGTGATGATGAAGTTACCGACACAGGGCTTCGCCTAAGCACTACGACAATATGACCGAGGTGGAAAACTGTGGAGGGGGGCACCACACACGGCTAAGAAATCCACTTGTGTGTCTATGGGGTGCCCCCTCCCCCGTATATAAAGAAGGGGAGGAGGGGGCCGGCCAGCCTCGAGGGGCGCGCCCAAGGGGGGAGTCCTACTCCTACTAGGAGTAGGTTCCCCCCTTTCCTAGACCAACAAGGAGGGGAAGGAAGGAGGAAGGGGAGAGAAGGAAGGAGGGGGGCGCCGCCCCCACCCCTTGTCCAATTCGGACTGGGGGGCGTGTGCCACCTCCTGGCCGGCCCTCTCTCCTCTAAGGCCCATGGTGACCCATTAACTTCCCGGGGGGTGGGGTCCGGTAACCCTCCGGCACTCCGGTTTTATCCGAAACTCTCCGGAACACTTCCGGTGTCCGAACAACATGGTCCAATATATCAATCTTTATGTCTCGACCATTTCAAGACTCCTCGTCATGTGCGTGATGTCATCCGGGACTCCGAACAACCTTCGCTACATCAAATCACATAAACTCATAATACCAATCGTCATCAAACGTTAAGCGTGCGGACCCTACGGGTTCGAGAACTATGTAGACATGACCGAGACTCATCTTCGGTCAATAACCAATAGCGGAACCTGGATGCTCATTTTGGCTCCCACAAATTCTACGAAGATCTTTATCGGTCAAAGCGCATAACAACATACGTTGTTCCCTTTGTCATCGGTATGTTACTTGCCCGAGATTCGGTCGTCGGTATCACTATACCTAGTTCAATCTCATTACGAGCAAGTCTCTTTACTCGTTCCGTAATGCATCATCCCGCAACTAACTCATTAGTCACATTGCTTGCAAGGCTTATAGTGATGTGCATTACCGAGAGGGCCCAGAGATACCTCTCCGACAATCGGAGTGACAAATCCTAATCTCGATCTATGCCAACTAAACAAACACCATTGGAGACACCTGTAGAGCATCTTTATAATCACCCAGTTATGTTGTGACGTTTGATAACACACTAAGTGTTCCTCCGGTATTTGGGAGTTGCATAATCTCATAGTCATAAGAACATGTATAAGTCATGAAGAAAGCAATAGCAACAAACTAAACGATCATAGTGCTAAGCTAACGGATGGGTCTTGTCAATCACATTATTCTCTAATGATGTGATCCCGTTCATCAAATGACAACTCATGTCTATGGCTAGGAAACTTAACCATATTTGACTAACGAGCTAGCCAAGTAGAGGCATACTAGTGACACTCTGTTTGTCTATCTATTCACACATGTACTAAGTTTCCGGTTAATACAATTCTAGCATGAATAATAAACATTTATCATGATATAAGGAAATATAAATAAAAACTTTATTATTGCCTCTAGGGCATATTTCCTTCACATATGCATATGCAGGTGCTTATGTACCTCACAATAGTACGAATAATTTAGATAATTTGGTCTGCAATGTGGAATGAGAGGAATACGTTATGCAATCGCAATGCATTGATCGGTGCACCAGGCACGTATATATGAGTACAGAGGGGGCACAACCTCGACTATATAGAGGAAACAGGAGGTGGGCCCAATACACAATATACTCAACACCCCCCTGCAGTTGAAGCGGCGCCAGTGATGCAGAGACTGGAACAAAACTCCTCGAAGGTGGAAGTCGGCAGTCCCTTCGTCATCACATCGGCGAACTGTTGTGCAGTCAGAACATGGAGGACCCGAATACGTCCAAGGGCCACCTGCTCGCGCACAAAGTGAATGTCCAGCTCAATGTGCTTAGTCCGGCGATGATGAACGGGGTTGGCGGAGAGGTACACTGCAGAGGCGTTGTCCCAGTAGACAACCGTAGCCTGGGAGACATCATGATGCAGCTCCTGAAGTAACTGTCGTAGCCAGGTGCACTCGGCAACATCGTTAGCCATAGCTCGGTACTCAGCCTCCACGCTGGAGCGCGAAACCGTGGGTTGTCGCTTGGACGACCACGAGACGAGTGAAGGACCGAGGTAAACGTGGTAGCCAGAGGTAGACCGATGGGTGTCAGGGCAGCCGGCCCAGTCCACGTCGGAGTAGGCCACCATCTCCAGAGAAGTGGACGCCGTGAGGGTGAGCCCAAGAGTCATCGTGTCGTGAATGTAACGGAGGATCCGCTTCACGAGAGTCCAATGGGAGTCACGAGGGGCGTGCATGTGGAGACACACCTGCTGAACAGCATACTGTAGATCCAGTCGGGTGAGAGTCAAATACTGAAGAGCACCAACAATGGACCGGTAGAAGGGAGCATCCGACGCTGGCGAGCCCTCAAGAACAGAAACCTTGGCCTTCGTGTCAACAGGAGTAGCAACAGGGTGACAGTTGAGCATGCCAGCACGCTCAAGGAGCTCGTGCGCATACTTCTGCTGATGAAGAAAGAAGCCATGCGATCGCCGAACAACCTCAATGCCAAGGAAATAATGGAGAGCACCCAAGTCCTTGACGGCGAACTCGTCATGCAGTCGGAGATTAATCTGCTGAAGGAGAGCCGCGGAGGAGGCCGTCAGGATAATGTCGTCGATGTAGAGGAGCAAATATGCAGTCGTGTCACCTTGGCGATAGACAAACAGTGAGGCATCCGAGCGAGTGACACTGAAGCCCAGTGTCTAAAGAAACCCGGCGATCCGCTGCTACCAGGTGCGAGGTGCTTGCTTGAGCCCGTAGAGAGACCGGGATAGCAACCACACATGGCCACGAAGAGATGCGTCAACGAAACCGGTGGGCTGCTCACAATAAACCTGCTCCTCAAGGTGGTCGTGGAGGAAGGCGTTGGAGACATCCATCTGATGAACTGGCCAGCCTCGGACACCGCAAGCTGGAGGACGGTGCGGATCGTGCCCGGTTTGACAACCGGTGCAAACATCTCAGTGAAGTCAACTCCGGCGCACTGTCGAAAACCACGAACCACCCAACAAGCCTTGTAGCGCTCAAGTGTACCATCGGAGCGGGTCTTGTGGCGAAAGACCCACTTGCCACTGATGACGTTGGCACGAGGAGGCAGAGGAACCAGTGTCCAGGTGCGGTTCCGCTGGAGACCGTCAACCTCTTCCTGCATCGCGGCAAGCCAGTGAGGATCACGAAGGGCTGCGCGAGCGGACGCGGGAAGAGGAGACGGCTCCGCGGTGGAGGCGGCGAGGAGGTACTCGTCGCTCGAGTACCGTAGACTCGGGCGGTGAACGCCAGCTCGGGCCCGTGTGACGGGGCGAGACGGCAACACCGGAATGTCCGGCGAGGCGGGCGGCAACAGGGCCGGCGTGACAACCGGTGAGGCGGTGACCGAGGCGGCCGGCGACAGGGCCAGCATGACAGTCGGCGAGGCGGCCGGGGAGGCGGCGGCCGAGCCCTCGGGGCCCGAGCCCGCAGGTGAAGGGGGTGCGTCGGCCGAGGCGTCGAGGCCGGTCAAGGGGGCGTGGTCGGCCGAGGAGGCAAGTGCCAACATGGGGTCGAGAGACGCAGCTCGTCCCACGGCGTGAGGACCGCCAAAGCCCGGAGGCGGTCCGAGAGTGGAGCGGGGCCGTCCACCTGACGGAGTTGCCGAAGGGCCGCCGGTGTCGGCGGTGACGGGGCGACAAGGGGTACCTGCGGCTGAAATGGAAACACCTTCTCATCAAAGTAAACGTGTCGGGAGGTGAAAACACGATGGGAGACGGGATCATAGCAGCGGTAGCCCTTAGTGTTAGGTGGGTAGCCGAGAAAGATGCAGGCGACGGAGCGGGGTCCAAGCTTATGAGGCGCAGTGGCGGCGATGCTAGGGTAGCAGAGACAGCTGAAGATGCGAAGCTCATCATAAGAGAGCGGTGCACCGAAGAGGAGGTGATGAGGTGCAAAGTTCCCGCAAGTGCGACATGGACGGATGTTAATGAGGAGTGAAGCGGTGGCGAGAGCGTCAGGCCAAAAGCGCAGAGGCACATTGGCGTGAAAGAGGAGAGTCCGAACGCAGTCATTAAGAGTGCGAAGGACACGGTCAACGCGATTGTTCTGCTGCGAAGTGTACGGGCAGGTGAGACCAAAAGTCGTGCCATGTGTGGTGAGAAGAGTATGAACAGCTAGGTTGTCAAACTCCTTCCCTTTGTCTGTCTGGAACGCAAGGATGGGACGACCAAACTGCGTGAGAACATAAGAGTAGAAGGCTGCGAGAGTGGATATAACATCCGACTTGCGACGCAACGGGAAGGTACACACGTAATGCGAAAAATCATCAAGTATGACAAGATAATAAAGATAGCCCGTATTACTTGCAACAGGAGAGGTCCAAACATCACTATGAATTAACTCAAATGGGAACGATGCAACATGAGAAGATGCCCTAAACGGGAGACAAGCATGTTTGCCGAGGCGGCATGCATGACACGAGTGATCCTTGTTCTTATTACACGTGAAAGAAAAACTACGAAGTATATGACGAAGGGTGGCGGGATTGGGATGACCCAAGCAAGCGTGCCAAAGATCCACTCCAGTGGCGAGAGCGACAGTGGCGGTGGAGGTGGTGGAGGTGGCGGAGTGAACCGGGTAGAGCTCGTCGGGGCTGTCACATCCGTGGAGTACCATCCAGGTGCGAGCGTCCTTAACAGAAAAACCACATTCGTCAAACTCAACGGTAACGGGATTTTCATGTGTAAGAGAACGAACAGAAACAAGATTTTTAATAAGCTCAAGAGAAACTAAGACGTTAGACATGGATATTGGAGTGGAATTAGACGGAAAATATGCATGTCCTATGTGAGTGGGAAGGGAGGAACCGTCACCGACGGTGATGCGAGCGGAAGTGTGGACGGGATAGGAGGAGTGGAGGTTACCGGGATAGGCGGCCATATGTGCGGTAGCTCCAGTGTCCATATACCAGTCGCCGCTGCCGGTGTAGGTGGACGGTGAGGGGGCGGTGTGAAGAGCCGCCAGAAGAGTCGGGTCCCACGGCGCCAGCGGGAGAGTGTGCGGCTGCGGCGGGGCCGTCAGGGGCAGCGGCGGCAGCCCGCCTGGCTACGGCTACTGGTCGTAGGGGAGGGGCCCGTAGGGCGCCGCATAGGGCTGTGGCGCGGCAGAATGCCTGGTGAAACGGTGGCCGGGCGCCGAGAATACCCGGGGCAGGGGCACGTGGAACCGGCATGGAGTAGGCATGCACAACGCCGGTCCACGGGTTCTGGCCGGCGTACCACGGGGCCGGCTGGCAGGGCTGCTGGGGCGGGCGGGCTGCTCCTCCCTGAGCGCTCGCGCCCCCTGCTGCTTGCGGCCGCCGCGACGCCCCCCCTCCCCTCCATTGGCGATCGGCTGGGGCGGAGGGAAGGGGGCGACCGGGGCGGGTGGGAAGGGCGCCGGCTGCTGGGCCGGGGCGAGGCACGGCGGTGGCGGGGCTTGGCCCCCGCGGGTGCCGGCAACAAGGGCGGTGTGGGTCATGCGAGTCCGCGCCATCCGCATCCGGCGCTCCTCCAACTTGAGGTACGCCACCACCTTAGCGAAGGTAGGCTCCGGGATGAGGGTGAGGTTGGAGGCGGCGTTCCCCAAATCCTCATTGAGGCCGACGGTGAGGGTGCTGATGAGGAGCTCGTCGCCAACCGTCTCCCCGAGATCGCAGAGCTCATCGGCAAGCTTCTTGAGGCGCATGCAAAAATTGTCGATGGACGAGTCAAGCTGCTGGCACTGATACGTCTCCAACGTATCTATAATTTTTGATTGTTCCATGCTATTATGTTATCTGTTTTGGATGTTTAATGGGCTTTAATATGCTATTTTATTTTATTTTTGGTACTAACCTATTAACCCAAGGCCCAGTGCCAATTTCTGTTTTTTTGCCTATTTCAGTGTTTTGCACAAAAGGAATACCAAACGGAATGAAACTTTCGCGATGATCTTTCTTGGAACGAAAGCAATCCAGAAGACTTGGAGTTGAAGTCTGGAACTCCGCGAGGCGGCCACGAGGCAGGAGGGCGAGCCCAGGGGGGTAGGCGCACCCCCATCCTCGTGGGCCCCACGGAGCTCCACCGACGTACTTCTTTCGCCTGTATATACTCTTATACCCTAAAAACATCAGGGAGAGCCACGAAACCACTTTTCCACCGCCGCAACCTTCTGTACCCGTGAGATCCCATCTTGGGGCCTTTTCTGGCGATCTGCCGGAGGGGGAATCGATCACGGAGGGCTTCTACATCAACGCCATAGCCTCTCAGATGATGTGTGAGTAGTTTACCACAGACCTTCGGGTCCATATTTATTAGCTAGATGGCTTCTTCTCTCTCTTTGGTTCTCAATACAAAGCTCTCCTCGATGTTCTTGGAGATCTATTCAATGTAATACTCTTTTGTGGTGTGTTTGCCGAGATCCGATGAATTGTGGATTTATGATCAAGTTTATCTATGAATAATATTTGGTTCTTCTCTGAATTCTTATATGCATGATTTGATATCTTTGCAAGTCTCCCCGAATTATCGGTTTAGTTTGGCCTACTAGATTGATCTTTCTTGCAATGGGAGAAGTGCTTAGCTTTGGGTTCAATCTTGCGGTGTCCTTTCCTAGTGACAGTAGGGGCAGCAAGGCACGTACTGTATTGTTGCCATCGAGGATAAAAAGATGGGGTTTATATCATATTGTTTGAGTTTATCCCTCTACATCATGTCATCTTGCTTAATGCGTTACTCTGTTCTTATGAACTTAATACTCTAGATGCATGCTGGATAGCGGTCGATGTGTGGAGTAATAGTAGTAGATGCAGAATCATTTCGGTCTACTTGACACGGACGTGATGCCTATATTCATGATCATTGCCTAGATATTCTCATAACTATGTGCTCTTCTATCAATTGCTCGGTAGTAATTTATCCACCCACCGTAATATATGCTATCTTGAGAGAAGCCACTAGTGAAACCTATGGCCCCCGGGTCTCTTTCTTATTATATTGCATCTCTTTTATTTACATCGCATCTTGTTTTATTATTTTGCAATCTTTACTTTCCAATCTATACAACAAAAATACCAAAAATATTTATCTTACTATCTTTATTATATCTCACTTTTGCGAGTGACCGTGAAGGGATTGACAACCCCTTTATCGCGTTGGTTGCAAGGTTCTTGATTGTTTGTGCAGGTACTAGGTGACTTGCGTGTTATCTCCTACTGGATTGATACCTTGGTTCTCAAAAACTGAGGGAAATACTTACGCTACTTTGCTGCATCACCCTTTTCTCTTCAAGGGAAAACCAGCGCATGCTCAAGAGGCAGCAAGAAGGATTTCTGGCACCGTTGCCGTGGAGATTTGCGCCAAGTCACGTCAAGATTTGATCTCCCGTCAACTAGCCATTTCTGGCGCCGTTGCCGGGGAGATCTACGCTCAAGTCAAGACATACCAAGTACCCATCACAAACTCTTCTCCCTTGCATTACATTATTTTCCATCCGCCTCTCGTTTTCCTCTCCCCCACTTCTAAAACGATTTTCAAAAAATCTTTGCCTTCTCTTGTTGTCCTCTTGTTTGTTTAAGTTTGTCGTTATTTCGCTATGGCCGAGCCAAAAGGGGCTAGGGGTTTTCCCTCTGTCCTTTCTAAGCTCGTAAATAATGATGCTATGGAAAGACCAACCGGGTTTATCAATGAGAGTTTGAATAATTTCGATGAAGATGACCCCGGAATTTTTTGTTATTTGCTTGATGAATCTTTGAAAGATGCTTGGGATAGGCTATTAAGGATCCGAGCCAGCTATGTGCCCCAATATCAAATTGAGATATACTTAATAAGTTTTCATGTTGGTCTACCTTCCTCTTTCAAGCAAGTTTTAGATTCTATTTTTGAAGAAGGTTTTCTTGAGGGAGATGCCATCGATACCTATGAAAAGATGAAAACTATATTTGGGCATCCCATGAGTGAAAAGGTTGAATCCACCTCTCTTTTGTGTTTTTATCAGAATGAAATTATCAAACAGATGAAGACTAGCTTAGATGCAAACTTTCGTAGTGTGCTTAATCTTTCTTCTACCATTAATGGCCACGTGCTTTCTCAAAATAGAAAGATAAGTGCTTTAGATAAGAAATTCTCTCTTTATCACCAAAAGGGAGAAGATGATAATAGCTAGATATATTCTTGCTTTATGCCTTGCTAGGGGCGTTAAACGATAGCGCTTGTTGGGAGGCAACCCAATTTATTTATTTTTTGCTTTTTTTCCTGTTTAGTAATAAATAATTCATCTAGCCTCTGTTTAGATGTGATTTTATGTTTTAATTAGTGTTTGTGCCAAGTAAAACCTATAGCATCTTCTTGGTGATAATTATTTGATCTCGCTGAAAAAAGACAGAAACTTTCTGCTCACGAAAACAATTGTTAAAAATCACCAGAGAGCGATAAAATACTGATTCCAATTGCAGTAGATCAATAAACAAATTATCTAGGTATTCCTATGTTTTCAGAATTTTTGGAGTTACAGAAGTATGCGTATGAATCAGATTGCTACAGACTGTTCTGTTTTGACAGATTCTATTTTTCGTCTGTTGTTTGGTTATTTTAATGAATCTATGGGTAGTATCGGGGGGTATGAACCATAGAGATGTTGGAATACAGTAGGTTTAACACCAATATAAATAAAGAATGAGTTCATTACAGTACCTTAAAGTGGTGGTTTGTTTTCTTATACTAACGGAGCTCATGAGATTTTCTGTTAAGTTTTGTGTTGTGAAGTTTTCAAGTTTTTGGGTAAAGATTTGATGGATTTTGGAATAAGGAGTGGCAAGAGCCTAAGCTTGGGGATTCCCAAGGCACCCCAAGGTAAAATTCAAGGACAACCAAAGGCCTAAGCTTGGGGATGCCCCGGAAGGCATCCCCTCTTTCGTCTTCGTCTATCGGTAACTTTACTTGAGGCTATATTTTTACTCACCACATGAAATGTGTTTTGCTTGGAGCGTCTTGTATGATTTGAGTCTTTCCTTTTTAGTTTACCACAATCATCCTTGCTGTACACACCTTTTGGGAGAGACACACATGAATCGGAATTTATTAGAATACTCTATGTGCTTCACTTATATCTTTTGAGCTAGATAATTTTGCTCTAGTGCTTCACTTATATCTTTTTAGAGCACGGTGGTGGTTTTATTTTATAGAAATTATTGATCTCTCATGCTTCACTTATATTATTTTGAGAGTCAGAATAGAATGGTAATTTGTTTTGGTTATAAAATTAGTCCTAATATGATGGGCATTCAAGATGGGTATAATAAAAACTTTCATATAGGGTGCATTGAATACTATGAGAAGTTTGATACTTGATGATTGTTTTGAGATATGAAGATGGTGATATTAGAGTTGTTCTAGTTGAGTAATTGTGAAATTGAGAAATACTTGTGTTTAGGTTTGCAAGTCCCGTAGCATGCACGTATGGTAACCGTTGTGTGACAAATTTGAAGCATGAGGTGTTTCTATGATTGCCTTCCTTATGAGTGGCGGTCGGGGACGAGCGATGGTCTTTTCCTACCAATATATCCCCCTAGGAGCATGCGCATTGTGCTTGGTTTTGATGACTTGTAGATTTTTGCAATAAGTATGTGAGTTCTTTATGACTAATGTTGAGTCCATGGATTATACGCACTCTCACCCTTCCATCATTGCTAGCCTCTCTTGTGCCGCGCAACTTTCGCCGGTACCATAAACCCATCATTTACCTTCCTCAAAACAGCCACCATACCTACCTATTATGGTATTTTCATAGCCATTCCGAGATATATTGCCATGCAACTTTCCATCGTTCCGTTTATTATGACACGCTTCATCACAGTCATATTGCTTTGCATGATCATGTAGTTGACATCGTATTTGTGGCATGGCCACCATTCATAATTTTTCATACATGTCACTCTTGATTCATTGCACATCCTAGTACACCGCCCGAGGCATTCACATAGAGTCATATTTTGTTCTGAATATCGAGTTGTAATTCTTGAGTTGTAAGTAAATAAAAGTGTGATGATCTTCATTATTAGAGCATTGTCCCATGTGAGGAAAGGATGATGGAGACTATGATTCCCCCACAAGTCGGGATGAGACTACGGACGAAAAAAAGAGGCCATAAAAAAGAGAGAGAGAAAAAGGACCAAATTAAAAAATTAAAAAAAATGATGAGAGAAAAAGAGAGAAGGGACAATGTTACTATCCTTTTTCCACTTGTGCTTCAAAGTAGCACCATGATCTTCATGATAGAGAGTCTCTTATGTTGTCACTTTCATATACTAGTGGGAATTTTTCATTATAGAACTTGGCTTGTATATTCCAATGATGGGCTTCCTCAAAATTGCCCTAGGTCTTTGTGAGCAAGCAAGTTGGATGCACACCCACTTAGTTTCGTTTGTTGAGCTTTCATACACTTATAGCTCTAGTGCATCCGTTGCATGGCAATCCCTACTCACTCATATTGATATCTATTGATGGGCATCTCCATAGCCCATTGATACGCCTAGTCGATGTGAGACTATCTTCCTCTTTTTTGTCTTCTCCACAACCACCATTCTATTCCACCTATAGTGTTATGTCCATGGCCCGTGCTCATATATTGCGTGAAAGTTGAAAAAGTTTGAGAATACTAAAGTATGAATCAATTGCTTGGCTTGTCATCGGGGTTGTGCATGATTGGAGCATTTTGTGTGACGAAGATGAAGCATAGCCAAAGTATATGATTTTGTAGGGATGAGCTTTCTTTGGCTATGTTATTTTGAGAAGACATAATTGCTTGGTTAGTATGCTTGAAGTATCATTATTTTTATGTCAATATTAAACTTTTGCCTTGAATCTTTCCGATCTGAACATTCATGCCACAATAAAGAAAATTACATTGAAGAATATGCTAGAAAGCATTCCACATCAAAAGTTCTATTTTTATCATTTACCTACTCGAGGACGAGCAGGAATTAAGATTGGGGATGCTTGATACGTCTCCAACGTATCTATAATTTTTTATTGTTCCATGCTATTATATATTCTGTTTTGGATGTTTAATGGGCTTTATTATACACTTATATATTATTTTTGGGACTAACCTATTAACCCAAGGCCCAGTGCAAATTGCTGTTTTTTTTTGCCTATTTCAGTGTTTCGCATAAAAGGAATATCAAACGGAATGAAACTTTCGCGATGATCTTTCTTGGAACGAAAGCAATCCAGAAGACTTGGAGTTGAAGTCTGGAACTCCGCGAGGCGGCCACGAGGCAGGAGGGCGCGCCCAGGGGTTAGGCGCGCCCCCCACCCTCATGGGCCCATGGAGCCCCATCGACGTACTTCTTTCGCCTATATATACTCTTATACCCTAAAAACATTAGGGAGAGCCACGAAACCACTTTTCCACCACCGCAACCTTCTGTACCCGTGAGATCCCATCTTGGGGCCTTTTCCGGTGATCTGTCGGAGGGGGAATCGATCACGGAGGGCTTCTACATCAACACCATAGCCTCTCCGATGATGTGTGAGTAGTTTACCACAAACCTTCGGGTCCATAGTTATTAGCTAGATGGCTTCTTCTCTCTCTTTGGTTCTCAATACAAGGTTCTCCTCGATGTTCTTGGAGATCTATTTGATGTAATACTCTTTTGCGGTGTGTTTGCCGAGATCTGATGAATTGTGGATTTATGATCAAGTTTATCTATGAATAATATTTGGTTGTTCTCTGAATTCTTATATGCATGATTTGATATCTTTGCAAGTCTCTCCGAATTATCGGTTTAGTTTGGCCTACTAGATTGATCTTTCTTGCAATGGGAGAAGTGCTTAGCTTTGGGTTCAATCTTGCGGTGTCCTTTCCCAGTGACAGTAGGGGCAGCAAGGCACGTATTGTATTGTTGCCATCGAGGATAAAAAGATGGGGTTTATATCATATTGTTTGAGTTTATCCCTCTACATCATGTCATCTTGCTTAATGTGTTACTCTGTTCTTATGAACTTAATACTCTAGATGCATGCTGGATAGCGGTCGATGTGTGGAGTAATAGTAGTAGATGCAGAATCGTTTCAGTCTACTTGACACGGACATGATGCCTATATTCATGATCATTGCCTAGATATTCTCATAACTATGCGCTCTTATATCAATTGCTCGGCAGTAATTTGTTCACCCACCGTAATATATGCTATCTTGAGAGAAGCCACTAGTGAAACCTATGCCCCCTAGGTCTCTTTCTTATTATATTGCATCTCTTTTATTTACATCACATCGCGTTTTATTATTTTGCAATCTTTACTTTCCAATCTATACAACAAAAATACCAAAAATATTTATCTTACTATCTTTATTAGATCTCACTTTTGTGAGTGACCGTGAAGGGATTGACAACCCCTTTATCGCGTTGGTTGCAAGGTTCTTGATTGTTTGTGCAGGTACTAGGTGACTTGCGTGTTATCTCCTACTGGATTGATACCTTGGTTCTCAAAAACGGAGGGAAATACTTACGCTAATTTGCTGCATCACCCTTTTCTCTTCAAGGGAAAACCAATGCATACTCAAGAGGTAGCAAGAAGGATTTCTGGCGCCGTTGCCGTGGAGATTTGCGCCAAGTCAAGTCAAGATTTGATCTCCCGTCAACTAGCCATTTCTGGCGCCGTTGCCGGGGAGATCTACGCTCAAGTCAAGACATACCAAGTACCCATCACAAACTCTTCTCCCTTGCATTACATTATTTTCCATTCGCCTCTCGTTTTCCTCTCCCCCACTTCTAAAACGATTTTCAAAAAATATTTGCCTTCTCTTGTTGTCCTCTTGTTTGTTTAAGTTTGCCGTTATTTCGCTATGGCCAAGCCAAAAGGGGCTAAGGGTTTTCCCTCAGTCCTTTCTAAGCTCATAAATAATGGTGCTATGGAAAGACCTGCCGGGTTTATCAATGAGAGTTTGAATAATTTTGATGAAGATGACCCCAAATTTTTTTGTTATTTGCTTGATGAATCTTTGAAAGATGCTTGGGATAGGCTATTAAGGATCCGAGCCAGCTATGTGCCCCAATATCAAATTGAGATATATTTAATAAGTATTCATGTTGGTCTACCTTCCTCTTTCAAGCAAGTTTTAGATTCTATTTTTGAAGAAGGTTTTCTTGAGGGAGATGCCATCGATACCTATAAAAAGATGAAAACTATATTTGGGCATCCCATGAGTGAAAAGGTTGAATCCACCTCTCTTTTGTGTTTTTATCAGAATGAAATTATCAAACAGATGAAGACTAGCTTAGATGCAAACTTTCGTAGTGTGCTTAATCTTTCTTCTACCATTAATGGCCACGTGCTTTCTCAAAATAGAAAGATAAGTGCTTTAGATAAGAAATTCTCTCTTTATCACCAAAAGGGAGAAGATGATAATACCTAGATATATTCTTGCCTTATGCCTAGCTAGGGGCGTTAAACGATAGCGCTTGTTGGGAGGCAACCCAATTTATTTGTTTTTGCTTTTTTCCTGTTTAGTAATAAATAATTCATCTAGCCTCTGTTTAGATGTGGTTTTATGTTTTAATTAGTGTTTGTGCCAAGTAAAACCTATAGCATCTTCTTGGTGATAATTATTTGATCTCGCTGAAAAAAGACAGAAACTTTCTGCTCACGAAAACAATTGTTAAAAATCACCAAAGAGCGATAAAATACTGATTCCAATTGCAGTAGATCAATAAACAAATTATCTAGGTCTTCCTATGTTTTCAGAATTTTTGGAGTTACAGAAGTATGCGTATGAATCAGATTGCTATAGACTGTTCTGTTTTGACAGATTCTATTTTTCGTGTGTTGTTTGGTTATTTTAATGAATCTATGGGTAGTATCGGGGGGTATGAACCATAGAGAAGTTGGAATACAGTAGGTTTAACACCAATATAAATAAAGAATGAGTTCATTACAGTACCTTAAAGTGGTGGTTTGTTTTCTTATACTAACGGAGCTCATGAGATTTTCTGTTAAGTTTTGTGTTGTGAAGTTTTCAAGTTTTTGGGTAAAGATTTGATTGATTTTGGAATAAGGAGTGGCAAGAGCCTAAGCTTGGGGATTCCCAAGGCACCCCAAGGTAAAATTCAAGGACAACCAAAGGCCTAAGCTTGGGGATGCCCCGGAAGGCATCCCCTCTTTCGTCTTCGTCTATCGGTGGTAGGAGGTGGCGGGGCGGGTGGGGCACGGCAGGGGTGGAGGTGCGATGCGGGGTGGTGATAGGAGGAGTGGGGCGGCGCGGGTTGGTGGGGTGCGGAAGCGGGCGATCGGCGGCGGCAGCGGCAGAAGAGACCGGGGCGGCGGCGGACGGCGCGGGTGGTGGGAGGCGGCGGCGACCGAGGGAGCGGTGGCCGTGGCGGCGGCTTGTGGCGGCGGTGTGGTGAAGCGGCGGCGGCGGCACGTGGTGGCGGCGGCTAGGGTTGGGACCATGCTGCGATGGATACCATGTGGAACGAGATGAATAGGCTGTGCAATCGCAATGCATTGATCGGTGCACCAGGCACATATATATATGAGTATAGAGGGAGGCCACAACCTCGACTATACAGAGGAAACAGGAGGTGGGTCCAATACACAATATACTCAACATGCAACACACATATACATAGGTGCATGCATAAATCATCTAGGAAGTTCAACCACAAGATGACTTGCAGGTGGAGACTACAGAGGCACTTGGGTTCCTTAGAGCATCTCCAGCCGCGCCCCCAACAGGCCCCCCGGGGCGACTTTTTCCGAGCCGGCGCCGAAACCCCCCCCCCCCAATCGCGCCCCCAAGATGCCGAAATCCGCCGGCTCGGTCCGTTTTTGGGCCCGGCGATCCCGGGCCGAACCCAGCGCACTGGGGGGTGCTCAGGGGCTCCGGCGGAAGGGAAAACACGCATGGGCCACACTGTCAGGCAAAAAGTCAAGGCAATCATCCAGATTCGCCCCCACTGTCGGTGTCAAAACCGGCGGATCTCGGGTAGGGGGTCCCGAACTGTGCGTCTAAGGTCGATGGTAACAGGAGACAGTGGACACGATGTTTTACCCAGGTTCGGGCCCTCTCTATGGAGGTAATACCCTACTTCCTGCTTGATTGATCTTGATGAATATGAGTATTACAAGAGTTGATCTACCACGAGATCGTAATGGCTAAACCCTAGAAGTCTAGCCAGTATGGTTATGATTGTGCCTATGGACTAAACCCTCCGGTTTATATAGATACCGGAGAGGACTAGGGTTGTACAAAGTCGGTTACAGAGAAAGGAATCTTCATATCCGAACGCCAAGCTTGCCTTCCACGCCAAGGAGAGTCCCATTCGGACACGGGTGAGAGTCTTCGGTTTTGTATCTTCATAGCCCACCAGTCCGGCCCATGTCCAACAGGCCGGACACCCGAGGACCCCTTAGTCCAGGACTCCCTCAGTAGCTCCTGAACCAGGCTTCAATGACAAGGTTTCCGGCGCGCAGATTATCTTCGGCATTGCAAGGCAGGTTCCTCCTCCGAATACTCCAAAACAGCCTTCGAACACAAAGAATGTGTCCGGCTCTGCAAAACAAGTACCACACACACAACCGTAGAGAGTATAATATTTCACGAGTCCAATCCATTGACAACTTTTGTAGCATGATGCCACATCACCACCCGGTCATTATTTCGAACCGTTTTTCGGCCTGCCACTCCACGTTTTGAGATGCGGTTTCATTGGCACGTCTTGTCAAGGCAGAGATCGTGTCCCCTTATTACGGGATTCTCTTCAATACGGGCGTGGATAATCCAACCGTGTCGTCTGCATGGCCTTTGGGAAATAGGCGAGTTTTGAGGCGAGTGGGGAGGCACTTGATATTCGCTGCCTTTATAAGGGGATAAGGATCCACCCCCTTTCGCTCACGCCTTCTCTCTCTCTCTGCCCACCCATTCTCGAGCTCCAGCGCCCAAGACTTCATCTCTTCCACCTCAAGAAAGCACTCTGATCATGTCCGGATCCGGAGCGCAGGGCAAGTGGATGGTCTCCTTCGTCAAGGAGAAGGACATCACCAAGCTCCGGGAGGCCGAATATTTGGCCAAGGAGGTCGCCCACCGGCTTCCGACCGAGGGACAGATCATCCCTACCCCGGAGCCCCGTGAAAGGGTAGTGTTCATTCCCCACTTCGTCCGCGGGCTGGGATTTCCACTCCACCCATTCGTCCGCGGACTTATGTTCTACTATGGGGTGGATTTCCACGATCTGGCCCCCAACTCCTTCCTCAACATCTTGGCATTTATTGTCGTGTGCGAGGCCTTCCTCCGCATCTCACCCCACTTCGGATTGTGGCTGAAGATCTTCAATGTGAAGCCGAAGGTGGTGGACGACCAACACGCAGAGTGCGGAGGCGCCATGGTGAGCAAGATGCCCAACGTCGTATGGCCCAAAGGTACTTTCATGCAGACTGTCAAAGGGTGGCAAAAACAGTGGTTCTATGTCACAGAGCCCCGCGACACCACCTGGGCCGAGGCTCCCGAGTTCAGGTCCGGGGCCCCGATACGGCTCACCTCCTGGCTAGAGAAGGGCCCAGACTGGGCCTCGTCGGACGAGCTGACAGCGCTGTAGACGCGCATCAAGAGCATGGTCGACAAGAACATCAAGCTTGTCAATGTGATCCAGGTGATGCTCTTTCGCCGGATCCTTCCATGCCAAAGCCGGACCTGCAATTTGTGGGAGTTTGATCGGGCCAAGCACCGGACCCTGCAACACTTCTTCGGCGTTACGCACGAAGGTATTTGGAAGGTGCTCTTCGAGGCCAACGAGACATGGCCAAAGGAGACCGAAGACCATGGGTACAACCTGACCCACCCCGCCAGTCCGGTAAGTTTTTCCGTGTTTTCAAGGTGCGTCCTTTACTTACATACTCAAGGAGCATGTCTAAGCTTCCCCGTCTTTACTTTTTCAGGGCTGGACGAAGAAGGCGGAGCTGGTCAAGAGTCTGGCTCCGCTGCCCGAAGACCCAGCAATTCCACTTCTGACGAAGATGCTGGTTCCGGCGCCCTACCAGGCACCGGAGAAGAAGGCCAAGGGGACCAGAGGTGGCCTCCGCCACAAGGGCACTTCGGATGTGACGTCCGAAGACGCCGAGACCCATTCCTCACCCGCCACTGACGACGAGGAGGAGGAAGAAGAAGAAAGCAACTCCCCCCTGAGGGGGGGAAGGAAGAAAAGGGCGGCCTCCACGCGTCTGGAGGCTGAAGCGTCCAAGAGGGGGAGAGCCTCCCTTGCGGACGACACCGCGCCGGATACCGACAGCAGCTCGGAATGGCGCCCAAGGGATAAGCCTCCGGCCGGATCGTAAGTATTCGAAGGCTCTGACACACTTATATGTCCGACTCCTTTATTTCGCAATTCTAATGCGTTGAATCACATGCTGCAGTCCGGCCCACGACAGCTCCCAGCAATCCTCATCGGGGGGTTCGCTGGATCCAAAGGCCATGGACAGTGATTCACTACCGACGGCCACCTCTCCCAAGGCCACGAATGACGCCGAAGCGGTGTCCCGAGGACCGTCACAGGCCAGGGGGAGGCGCGGGAGGCCATCAAAACGGCGCCAGAGGGTGAAACCTCGGCTGTCGGAAACCTGGGGGAGCGGATCCCCCTGGAGACTGGCGATGGGGGCCATATCCAATTTGGCCCCCAGCCGAATACCGTTCCCGAGACCCATACGGTTCCGGAATCAGGCAGGCAGCCTCCTTCGAAAGAAGGAGGTGCACCAATCCCATCGGTGACCTCTGTCCATCCAGAGCCACCGGATACTTTAATGGAAGCGCTGCAAGTCGCTTCTATCGTGGAAGAACACCGCACCCTCATGGGTACGGTGATTGAGAGGGTTCAGTCCGTTAAGAGCGGACTGACCGAAGCCTGCACCAGCCTTCTGACAGGCTTTGAGGTAAGCGATGCAGTTATGTAAAAAGAAAGTCACAGTATAGACAGTAGCCCCTGAGACCCTGCCCGGTGTTCGGAAAGAAAAGCCGGACAGAGGATCAAATAATTTCGCAGGATACTAACCACACATGTCTATGTGAATAAACAGGCGTCGTTGCTGGTGCAACCTCTCATGCTGCCGAAGTCTCCGGATTGAAGCAGAAACTGGAGTGGGCCGAGGAGGAGCTCGGCCAAACAAGAAAACAGCTGGAGGATAAGCAAGGTATATAATGACCTGCTGTATATCAGAAAGAATTGATGATTTATGTTGACTATAGTGCCATGGTAGTTGTAGGAGCGGCGTCTGAGGTGGAAACCCTCAAGAAGGCGCTGGCCGAGGCCCAAGAGAAAGCGGCAAAGGAGCAAGCCGCCCGTGAAAAACACGAGGCCAGGGTTGATGAGGTCCAGTTGGAGCTCCGGGATGCCGTCAAAAAATGCGAGTCATTGGAACACAATATTGCGGATCAAGAGACTGAACTCGCCAAGGCTCGCCAAAGCGCACAAGATGCCCGGGCTGAAGCCCAGGGCGCTCTCCAGGAGTAAGAGGCCAGAAAAATCGCGGCGGGTAAGGCCTTCATTATGCAGAGCAAATATGTGAAGAAGAGGTATCTCTTACTAACCCGGATTTGGAGTTCTCCAGGAGCGTTTGCGGATTTGCTGCGCAGTGTTGTCGATGCTGCGGAGTTCTTCCGAGCCGAAGAGGGGAGCTCGACGGAGAAGCTCTTCTGGTCGCAATACCTTGCGCCAGAACATCTGGTGCCCTTTAGCGACCAACTAAAACAGTTGGTCGAACTGCATAGGGTGGCCGAACTAGCCATGAAGGATTTAATAATCCGGCTGTGGCCTGCCGAAGCTATACCCAGCAGCTACTTCAGGCTCGTGAAGCGGCTGGTCAATGCCTGCCCCTGGCTTGACGTCATCAAGCGGTCGATCTGCATCGAGGGTGCGCGGATGGCCTTCGCCCGCGTCAAGGTGCAGTGGGCGAAGATGAACACCGTCAAGCTCGCGACCGAGGGACCGCCCGCTGGCAAGGAGCACCGCACGCCCGAGCGGTATTTTGAAGATGTCCTGGAGGGGTCCCGCATTGTGGCGGCGCAATGTGCAAAATACATTATCTTCGAATGAATACATTCGTGTTATCTTTGCCTTGTATGATGAAACAAAGTCGTTATGTAATATAATGCTTGTTATTTTTAAAATTTTACCTTTTGTGCGGCCGTTTTTATTAAATCTGAGAGTTGGCCAGTCGTCGGCTCCAGCCCCCACGTAGGTAGTACGGGGGTGTTCGGGATGGAATCTAAACACTCTTGATCCAAAAATTTGGTCCGTGAAGGAGGTGTTTAGCGCAACGAACCAGGCAATCAGACTATGTGGCTTTATCACCCTCACTTAGCCATAGGAGTTTGACAATAAAAAATTAGGCGCAGCCCCTAGTTAGCATTTAATCCGGACTAGGGTGATGTAAACACCTGATCGGATGGAGGCCGATCCATCGCATAATGCGGAAAAAATCGCAAAAGATTTTGAACCTCCGAATAGCTGACCAGCTCTCGCCACACCATGACAGTCAGTTTTCGGCTTTCTCTACTGAGGTGTTTGCTCGGGTAACCCAGAAACACAATCGCAGTAGTTCTCCCTTTACTACCCTAGCCGATAGAGCGGAACGTAAGGTAGTAAGCACAGGAGCCGGGCAACCCAACTATTGACCAAAGACATGATTCAGAGCCAATGCATATAATGCTAAATTTGGGGTGCCGAACTGTACTGTAAAAGTGTTCGGACTTTGTTGCCATAGTATGGAACACAATGAAGCCCCTGGCGTATTAAAGCGTACCAGAGTGTACGTGCGCAATCGATAAGAATAACGAGATAAAATGAAATTGTAAGCTAGTGCCACATAAGTTGGGCCGCGAACAGTTCTCGTTATAATTTGATTGATACCTCAAAACGTATTTGTACAAATTAGTGCAATAAGCAACCTGGCTATTTAACATGCCAAGACCAAGGGAGAGCTGTGTGCGGGTCCTGAAAACAGGTAGGACGATCGTCGAAGAGAACGTCTAGAGATTCCCCCACACGTCTGCGCCGCCTGCCACCTTGGTGTATCCGTCCTTCGGAAGGACTGATGATCAGACCGCCGCTAGGGGCCTGCGGAAAAGAAACCTGAAAAGGGTAAAAAGAAAAAGTGAAAGTATGTGTGTCCGCGGAAGGTCGAGCCGTATTGTGGACCACAGTCTGGTTATACCTTCGTCTCTGCCCATGGTATTTTGAGTGCGTAGTTATGTACGCGCGGTACGTATGCCGCCATTTGGTTAGGACTGAGATGGAGGCCAAATTGCTAGTCTAACTCCTGACGAGCCGGACTGTCAAGCTGCGGAGTAGTCCGGACTCGTTTGACGGTGTCCGGGAGCTTGGCCGCTGAATTAAAATTCTACCTTAAAAGGCCGCCCTGTACTTCCGCTGCCAGGGCCGCGGTGTGTTCTTCAGTACGGAGGGAGCGCTCCGTGTTTCCAATGACTGTTATGACCCCGCGTGGTCCGGGCATCTTTAGCTTGAGATAAGCATAGTGTGGCACCGCATTAAATCGAGCGAATGCGGTTCGTCACTGCGGAAGGGGACGATATCGAAGATCAACTCTTCACTTCTGAAGTTGTCCGGGGACCCGAAGACAACTTTCAGTGTGATTGAGCCGCAGTGCGTGATAGCCACTGCGGAAGGGGACGATATCGAAGATCAACTCTTCACTTCTGAAGTTGTCCGGGGACCCGAAGACAACTTTCAGTGTGATTGAGCCCGTACAACGGGCCTCTACACCTGGTATGACTCCTTTAAAGGTAGTTTTGGTGGGCTTGATCCTTGATGGATCGATGCCCATTTTGCGCACTGTATCTTGATAGAGCAGGTTCAGGCTGCTGCCCCCGTCCATGAGGACTCGCGTGAGGTTGAATCCATCGATTATTGGGTCAAGGACCAGTGCGGCTGAACCGCCGTGGCGAATGCTAGTCGGATGGTCCCTGCGATCAAAAGTGATTGGGCAGGACGACCATGGGTTGAATTTTGAGGCGACTGGCTCTATCGCATAGACGTCCCTGAGTGCGCGCTTGCGCTCCCTCTTGGGGATATGGGTGGCGTATATCATGTTCACCGTTTTGACCTGAGGGGGAAACTTCTTCTGCCCCCTGTGTTCGGTGGACGGGGCTCCTCGTCATCGTCCTCACTTTGCGACCCCTTCTCCTTGTTTTCGGCGTTTATCTTGCCGGCCTGCTTAAAGACCCAACATCTTCTGTTGGTATGATTGGCTGGCTTATCGGGGGTGCCATGTATCTGACATGGACGATCGAGAATGCGGTCCAGGCTGGATGAGCCCGAATTGTTCTTTTGAACGGCTTCTTCCGCTGGCCGGACTTGGAGCCACTGAATTCGGCATTGACCGCCGTGTCGTCGGTATTATCACCGTTGCTTCGACGCTTGTGTCTGTTGCGTCGGGGCTTGCCGTTGCTATTTCTGGCTTCCGAATTGCCAGGTTTGCTTGCATTATTATTGCTACGGGCTAGCCAGGTATCTTCGCCCGCGCAAAAGCGGGTCATAAGCGCCGTGAGGGCTGCCATGGACTTCGGCTTTTCTTGGCCGAGGTGTCAGGCGAGCCATTCGTCCCAGATGCTATGTTTAAAGGCCGCTAGGGCTTCGGCATCCGGACAGTCGACAATCTGGTTCTTTTTGGTTAAGAACCTAGTCCAGAATTTCCTGGCTGACTCTCCGGGCTGTTGAATTATGTGACTTAAGTCGTCGGCATCTGGAGGTCGGACATATGTACCTTGGAAGTTGTCGAGGAAGGCTTCTTCCAAGTCTTCCCAGCTGCCAATAGAGTTTTCGGGCAGACTGTTCAACCAGTGCCGAGCTGGTCCCTTGAGTTTTAGTGGGAGGTATTTGATGGCATGGAGATCATCACCACGGGCCATGTGAATATGGAGAAGAAAATCCTCGATCTATACCGCGGGGTCTGTTGTCCCATCATATGATTCGATGTTTACGGGTTTAAACCCTTCTGGGAATTCATGCTCCATTACCTCGTCAGTGAAGCAAAGGGGGTGTGTGGCGCCTCTATATCGGGCCACGTCGCGACGTAGCTCGGATGGAGTCCGTCTGCGGTTCTCGGCCCGGGCGTAATTATGCTTGTTGCGTCCGGCTAGATAGCCGTTGTCACGTGTCGGGGCACGCCCCCGCGATCCATAGATCGATCTGTTCTAACCTGCTCTACTGTCCAGGTCCTGCCGCAGGTCGTATGTATAACCCCGAGCAGTTATGTCTCTGCCTTTACGGTGGGGTATGGGCTGGTGTTCGGCTTGAGTTGCCGCTTTGTCCCGGCCACGTGGTGGTCGGTCAGCCGCATTACGCACTGACGGTATAGGCTCCAGCGCCTCGTCATCAAATTGAGGTAACAATTTGCGCTTCGGATAGCTTTTGGTCGGGCACTCGAGGCCGTATTCCTCGGCTGCCAGGACGTTGGTCCATCTGTCATTGAGCAGATCTTGATCAGCTTGAAGCTGCTGCTGCTTCTTTTTCAGGCTCCTTGTAGTGGCAATTAGCCGACGTTTAAAGCGCTCCTGCTCGAGAGGTTCCTCAGGCACGATAAAGTCTTCGTCACCGAGGCTCACCTCATCCTCGGAGAGTGGGAGATAATTACTGTCCTCCGAGTCTTCGTTTGCGGCCCGTTCCTCAGGGCTGACTTGCCCATCTTCCCGATCGTCCTGTTCAGTAGTTGGCTCGTCGGGGTCTGCTCTGTCTTCGGCACCGTCCGGAGTGTTATTGTCTCCTAGGCCGGTATTGCTGTCTTTTCTACGGCGTGATTTAGAGCGGCGCCGCTGACGCCGGTGCTTTGGCGGTATCTCAGGAGGTTTATCCTCAACTAGGCCTTCTTTGTCATCGCCATTATTCTCATTGGGTGTATCCACCATATACACGTCATACGAAGAGGTGGCCGACCAGCGTCTGGTAAACGGCGGGTTTTGGGCCTGCTCATCTCCGACATCGTCGTCCATACCGTCGATGTCTTCGGAGCCGTAATCGAGCATATCGGTTAAGTCCTCGACAGTGGCTATGAAATGGGAGGTGGGTGGGAAGCGAAATTCCCCATCATCCACCCCCCGTTCAGACCGGATATAATTCGGCTGCGAGTCCCCTGCTAAGGAGAGGGTTTTTAATTAGTTCAGCACATCGCCTAAAGGTGAGTGCCGGAAGATGTCCGCGGCGCTGAATTCGACGACCGGCGCCGGATCGGGCTCGACGGACGTGAATGCACGTGGTTCGGAACCTGTGGCCGGAGACGAATCCGAGGTTCCGGTGACGCAGGTCCCGCTCGAGGTTAGGTCTGTGTGCGGCTCCAGCGCCACTGAGTCTGCGGCTCTCGTGGCGGGGTTGAGCTTCCCGTCCTCGGACGGCGCAATCTGCTCCGGATCTAGGGCCGGAGCACTTACAGGTGCTATCTCCTGGGTATGGTCCGATGACAGATTTAGGTCATGCTCATCGCGGTGGCAGGGAGCGGCTGCCATGGGCTCGAATCCGTCAAAGATCAAGTCTCCGCGGGCATCGGCAACGTAGCTCAAGCTTCCAAACCTGACGATGGCCAGGGGCGTAGCTGTCGATCTGCTCTATATGGCCAAGCGAGTTGGCCCGCAACGCGAAGCCGCCGAATACGAAGATCTGGCCGGGGAGAAAAACTTCCCCCTGGACAGCATTGTTGTAGACGATTGACGGAGCCATCGAACCTCTTGGAGACGATGTAGCGGAACTCTCAATGAAAGCACCAATGTCGGTGTCAAAACCGGCGGATCTCGGGTAGGGGGTACCGAACTGTGCGTCTAAGGTCGATGGTAACAGGGGACACGATGTTTTACCCAGGTTCGGGCCCTCTCTATGGAGGTAATACCCTACTTCCTGCTTGATTGATCTTGATGAATATGAGTATTACAAGAGTTGATCTACCACGAGATCATAATGGCTAAACCCTAGAAGTCTAGCCTGTATGATTATGATTGTGCCTATGGACTAAACCCTCTGGTTTATATAGATATCGGAGAGGACTAGGGTTGTACAAAGTCGGTTACAGAGAAAGGAATCTTCATATCCGAACGCCAAGCTTGCCTTCCACGCCAAGGAGAGTCCCATCCGGACACGGGTGAGAGTCTTCGGTTTTTTATCTTCATAGCCCACCAGTCCGTCCGGCCCATGTCCAATAGGCCGGACGCCCGAGGACCCCTTAGTCTAGGACTCCCGCACCCACCCCCGCGCGCTCGACCACCACCCCGCCGACCCCGGCGCCGCCCACCGCCCATCATCGCTAGATAGGCCATCCCCCCCCCCCGAAAAGAGAGAACGTTTCGCGCGGCAACCTCTCCACCACCTTCCGGACGAGTTTTCCGGCGTTCCAACCGCGCAGGGCGGCATACCGGCGGCTCTGCACCCACCACGCCCGCTAGGTGTTCGGCGATTTGTCTGCTCGGCGATGGACTCAGACGATGAGGAGGCGCTCGCGGCGTTGCTGGAGGAGGAAGCTGATGCCGACGTCCAGGAGGAGGAGCACCTCATGGTCCTCGCTGCCCTCGCCGGCCTGCTCACGAGCAATGAAATGCCACGGCGAGGTGTCTCAGCGCCGGGGTGGGTGAAAGCAAAGAACCGACATCGTATGGAAGGCTATTGCATGCTCTACTCCAACTACTTCGCTGACGCTCCATTGCACGGCGACAAAGTATTTCGGCGCCGTCATCGGATGAGCCGAATTTTTTTCCTCAGGATTGTGAATTCCATCTGGGAGTTCGACGGCTACTTCAAGTGCAAGAAAGATTGCACCGGCAAACTTGGATTCACCTCAATCCAGAAGTGCATGACAGCTATGAGTATGCTTGCATACGGAGCTCCCGGTGATTCACTCGACGACTACGGGCGCATGGCCGAGTGCACGACCATTGATTGTTTTTACAAGTTCTGCAGGTCAGTGGTGGCAGTGTTTGGACCGCAATACTTGCGATCACCCAATGCTGAAGACACTGCTCGGATCCTAGCACAGAATACAGCAAGAGGATTTCCTGGGATGCTTGGAAGCATCGACGTGCATGCATTGGAAATGGAAGAACTGTCCATTTGCTTGGCGGGGGATGTACAAAGGCGCCAAAGGCGGTTCCAGTGTGGTACTTGAGGCAGTGGCCACACAGGACCTCTGGATTTGGCACTCCTTCTTTGGTATGCCAGGAACTCACAATGACATCAACGTGCTGCA
The DNA here is from genome assembly GCF_018294505.1 of Triticum aestivum. NCBI lineage: Eukaryota > Viridiplantae > Streptophyta > Magnoliopsida > Poales > Poaceae > Triticum > Triticum aestivum. The sequence continues at coordinate 484,775,356 of NC_057805.1, forward strand.
GTGCTCCCATGTCTTTGCCAAGCTTGTTGAAGGTCATTCTCCTCCGGTGAACTTCGAGGTCAATGGCCGGCACTACAACGAGAGGTACTACCTAGCTGATGGCATCTATCTGAGATGGTCTACGTTTGTGAAGACTATCTTAAATGTTGTGCCAGGAGGCAAGAACTCCCACTTTGCGAAGGTTCAGGAGGCTTGCAGGAAGGATGTCGAGCGGGCATTTGGTGTGCTCCAATCTCGATTTGCTGTTGTCCGGTACCCCGCTCATACCTGGTCGAAAGATCAAATGTGGGAGATCATGACTTGCTGTGTCATCTTGCACAACATGATCATTGAGAGCGAGCAGGAAGAGCTAGTGTTTGACACTGAACCATATTACAGGCAGGGTCCTCTTGCGCAGGTTGATCACCAGCTATCGGCAACCTGGACTGCCTTCCTCAATATGCGTCAGGAGATCCGAGACCCATAGGTGCATCAACAACTGCAGCAGGATCTGGTGGAGCACCTATGGAGGCTCAAGGGCAACGCCTAGCCCGACGTGTGATGAAATATGAGTTTTTATTTGTTAAACTATATAATTTGATTTGAACTATTTGTTGTTGAACTATCTGATTTCTATTGATTTTTTGTGATGAACTATGTGATAAAAAAAATTACTTTTGTTGAATTTGCACCGAATCACGGCGAATATGGGCCGATTTGCGCCGATATCGGGCCGATTTTGCACCGAAAGTGGGCCGAAAAGCGGGCACATTTGCGTCAAAATGGGCCGATATCGGCGCGTGGGGGCGACCTGGGAGCGGCGGCTGGAAACCCAATCACCACAGAGCCGATTTTAGCGCCGGCTCGCCCCTAGGCGGCGATTTTTAAGCCTCCTGGAGGGCCAACGGCTGGAGATGCTCTTACAATCTGTACATATAAGAGGATTTGACAACACGCTTGTAGGCGTTCGAATCTTGGGAACCGGTGGCTGTAGTCGGTAGTAAGAAAAAATGAACACACAATCATTTATAGTGTGTTCTAAAACTTCTTCGTAGCATTCATTTGCATAGGTTTCTTTTTATGGGGATATACCCGAAAAAGGCATAATTGTTTTTTTTGCGGGAAAAAAGGCATAATTAAGTGACCCATGATGATTTTTATATATAATACCATTGTGATATGAACAGACTTGCTCGAATCCTGGTAGCTACACTTAATTTGAGGAGAGTTGCCGAATCTTGGTAGCGACACATCGAGAAGAGTAGCCACATAAATGAGCTCTTAAGAGTACATTTAAGATATTTGTAAACTGTATAAGCCGTAAGTAGATTTTTGGAAGGAAAGAAAGGGGTACATGGCTTGGAACTGGAACTGAATCGGGTACTCTCTGGAACTGAGTCGGGTACTCTCTGAAGTATGAAGTAGACACTAGGCGGGCATGCAGACTGAACATTCCTTTGCTAAGAACAGCCGCAACCAACTAAATTAACATAAAAATACATTTTTTACTCTTAAGAACTCATTTATCCAAATATTGGAGTCACTGCCTTCATGAACAATAATAAAGATAAATGTGTAGTGAGGTGCTGCTAGACCTGCATCTTGAGAAGGTAGATGTGTCGTCCTTCAGGTTTTGTCATGTTCCATTATCGCTGTCGTTAATTATTTCTTCTGAAGTATTGCTATCCTGTATCTACTTGTTATGATACCTATCATCCTCGGAGTTGAGGAAGAGCAATGCTTAGTCCTTGCAGGAACATACGGCGAGCTGAAAAAGATAATTTGCACGGTGACTCCAAATATAACCAACACGAGGTTTGATGAACCAACATAGACAACATGCAACTTTACTATTTATATTTATTGTTTGTTTTCTGAGAATTTTTCTGTAGAACATTGTAAGAAAAAAGTGTTCCAAGAAAAGAAGTCATTGCAAAGGACAAACACAAGAGATTATTGACATACTTACTCTTCAACTTATTCTTAATTTGGTTCATTAATCAAGATGCATTCACTTTACAATAATCATGAAGTATCAGGAGAAACAGGCTCTTGTACAAATTATTACATGAACGACAGACGACAATGCGCGTAACGTGTTGCAGAATCATATGTATGTCCTCTTTTCAAAATAGGCTCAGTAAAATGAAGTAGCTAGATGCAGCATTTGGTACGTAATCCTCGCCGATAAGAGGAAGCAGATTTCTGATTTGCGCACTCCATGGACTGATCTTACATGCTCGGCTTCGAGCTGAGACGGCTCGCGAGCTTCTGGCCGAGAGACTTGTCAGCCTGCACGATCCCACGAGAAGCAATTCAGTATGATATCTTACTATAATCTTCAGAGAACATGGAAAAAATTACACACAAATTTCTTCAGAGATGTTTGATTACCTGAGACCAGTAGGAGAGCCAGATGGCCTTGATCTCGTGGGTGAGGCGGGGGTCGGACAGCGCATCGATCCATCTGTTGATGAATCGCTCTTGCCTGAACATACACACACACACACACACACACACACATACATCATTCAGTTAGCAATACCAAATTGATTAACCATGCAAGTTCATAACAATTGCTTGCTGATTGATACAGTAGCTTGGTACGCACCTTGCCGGGTCCATGGAGCGGTACCTCTCCCCGGGCTGCTTGAAGTTGTTCTCCTTCTCGATCACCATCTGCATTCCATGCATCATGCATTTTAACTTACTAACTTGTGAGAAGAACAGATCAGCAGGTGGCAGCCAAGGTACAGCATATAACAGTACGAGTACCTTCTCGCGGCGGCCGTTGAGGGTGCGCGAGGGGATGGGGTAGCGGGGCGCGTGCTTGGCGGGGTCGAACCTGGAGGGGAAGTAGTCGACCTCCTCGTCGCGGTGCATGAAGTTCATGAGCCCGTCGTAGTGGTTGTTGTGGTGGGAGCACTTGGGCGCATTGGCCGGCAGCAGCAGGTAGTTGGGCCCCAGGCGGTGGCGCTGCGTGTCCGAGTAGGAGAAGATCCTCGTCTGCAGCAGCTTGTCGTCCGAGTAGTACACCCCGGGGACGATGATCCCGGGGCAGAAGGCCAGCTGCTCGTTCTCCGCGAAGAAGTTGTCGATGTTGCGGTTGAGCACCAGCCGCCCCACCGGCTGCAGCGGCACCACGTCCTCGGGCCACGTCTTGGTCACGTCCAGCGGGTCAAAGTCGAAGCGGTCCTCGTGGTCCGGGTCGATGGTCTGGATGTAGAAGGTCCACTCCGGGTAGTTGCCGGCGGCGATGGAGTCGGTCAGGTCCTTGGTGGCGTGGCTGTGGTTGGTGCCGCCCACCGTGACCGCCTCCTCCTCGAGGAGCGACTTGACGCCGCAGGTGGGCTTCCAGTGGAACTTGACGTAGTGCGCCTTGCCGGCGCGGTTGACGAGCGTGTAGGTGTTGACGCCGGAGCCGTCCATGTGGCGGTAGTCGGCGGGCACGCCGATGTCGTCGAAGAGGAAGGTGAACATGTGGAGCGACTCCGGGTGGTGGGAGAAGAAGTCGAGGATGCGCCAGTTCTCCTGGATGTGGGTCTTGGGGTTGGGCTTGAGCGCGTGCACCATGTCCGGGAACTTCATGCCGTCGCGGATGAAGAAGACGGGGAAGTTGTTGCCGACCAGGTCCCAGTTGCCCTCCCGGGTGTAGAACTTGATGGCGAAGCCGCGCGGGTCGCGGAGCGTCTCGGGGGAGCCGCGCTCGTGGATCACGGTGGAGAAGCGCACGATGACGGGGGTCTGCACGCCGGGGGCGCGGAGGAAGTCGGCGCAGGTCAGGTGGGACACGTCGTGGGTCACCTCGAAGAAGCCCTTGGCGCTGGCGCCACGCGCGTGCACCACCCGCTCCGGGATGCGCTCGCGGTCGAAGTCGGCGATCTTCTCCACCAGGTGGTAGTCCTCCAGCAGGATGGGACCTGAAGTCACAGTCACAGCACATACAAGCATCGTCATTAAATCAATTTGCAGGCGTCGTCAGCATCAAACACTCGATTGATAATTTGATATGCATGGTAGTATATGTTTGTCCTGAATTATTCTTAATCTCCTCTATCATTATTAGCACTTAAAGAATAACCAAGTTCTTTGTGTCTTTCTTTCACCATGAATTATTCAGTTGCTCCCAATCGTACTGAAGCCTAAATCACTTCATTTTGGGGGGTTAAGAACTCAAAACACTTTAAGTTTGCTTACTGCGAACTTCAGTATAGTATCGTCTGAACATTTTCTGTAATCTCGGGCTTGGTAGTCTAGCTTAGTTTGCTCTGACAATTTGAATCCCCGGCGAGGCACTAATCACTTAGGAATTCTATATGATACAGAAAGTAGGAAATGTGAATTTTGTGACAATGAAGAGAGCATTGATCACTTATTATTTTTCTTGCTCACTAGCTAGGTTCTTATGGAATGTTATTGGGGCTGCTTTGGGAAATTCCAAAATCTTTTCTTGATTAATGTCAGAATAGGCGTTGCTGGACTTTTTTGGACTATCTGGAAAACAAGGAACAAATCTTGCTTTCAATGTGTACTTCCTAATGATCTCAGGAATGTTATATTTTCTTGATGTTCTCCTGCTGGGTTTGTGGACTGTTGTATAGAAAAGAGGATTGTAGAAAATGTCTCCCCTACCCCTAGTTAAGTTTCTTTTTCTTCCAGTTTAGAACCTCTGATCTGATGTAGGCCGGATGTATGTATGTCTTGGGGAGTGTATGGCTGCTATTGCCACATGTTTTGTACAAAAATACTCTGTTTTCTTAATTGAAAACGGGGGCCTGGAGGCTCCTCTGATGAGAAAAGAAACTCCGGACGATTTTATTAGTAACAAATTAAAGCTACGGCGTACGTACTTTACTTGCTATATACGTAGTGATGATATGACTCCGACGGAGTGAGAGTGGCCACACCCACAGGCAGCCACACCACACGTCCGTGATCCGGCAAGTAGTGGTAAGAAGAGAAGAGAAGGGAAGGGAAGGAGAGCGGATGGTGTAGGGGGTAGGGTACCTCGGGATCCGACGGTGAGGGAGTTGTCGTTGTTCCAGACGGGCGCGCCGGAGTTGGTGCTCCACATCGGGGCGTTGAAGGAGCTCGACGGCCGGTACTGCACCACACAAGCACAAGACTCCCATCAAAACCAAACCAAAACCAAGAACCAGCACGAGCCGCGAGCCACCTGGGCAGGGCAGCGGAGAGAGAGCGGAGCACGCACCTTGTAGGGGTCCATGGCGAACGGAGGAACGATCGACGGGCGGACGGCCGGCGATGCGCGCGCAGAATGACGACTAGGCGAGCCCCGCCGCGCGGCGCGGATGCTTTATAGCGGGAACGAGAGGGCGACAAAGATTTGTCCCCGTGCCGGACGCTTCTGGGCCTTCGATCGTGGGCGTACGTGTGCTCTCCCTGCTCCGGGGGTCGGGTGGGCGGATACGGGCCGCGCGCGCCTCATCCACACGCGCCCCGCCCGGCGCTCCCCGGCCAGAATAAAACGGGGCAGTTTCCGGCGCGGCCACCGGATAAACGCGGGCGGGAAATGGAACTGGGTGTGAACGGGCCGGGGGATGCGAATTTGGCAGATGCCGTTCACATGGCACGCACGCGACCGACCGTGGCACGGCGGAAGAGACGCCTTACCTATCGTGCAGTGCACCATCGCCGCCTTGCACGGAAGGCACTAGCCAGAAAAAAGAGACGCAGGGTTCGTTAGCCACGCCTCTCTTCTTTTTCTCCTATATACTGACGATTTTTCACCTCATGCGTCAGGTGAACCGCGATGCTACACGTTGGGCCTTGTACCGACCGGTGTTCCATACGCCAGTCGTGTGTAGATTCGGTACAGAGCATGTGCCGCTCGCTTCTCAATTTGTGCGTGTCATCCTTCCATGTTAATCTTCTCTGTATCGTTCCAATATTATCAGATGCTTCTCTCTTCGGTGCTTCACATAACATCTTACGTACATTACCTCTTCCGAAGCTGCTGTGTAAACATTCCGCGGAACAAAAAATTCTCCGGTTCCACCAAAGGTGTCTGCATAGGAATCAAGAAAATCTGGCAGCAAGAATACATGGGCGGTAAGATCAGGGCAGAAAGACAGCGGACACATGATGTACTTTTAAGACCACCACAATTCAATATGTATGTACACCGACGACCCAAGGTACTACTACCAACAGCAATATACCACAGTTTAACCACCACGACACGACACGACACGACACGGGACTCATGTATACATGCAAAGGGTAGCCAGTAGATAGACTGGTTTATTCATCCATCTTAAAACACATAGAATCTAGAGATGCTGCCTTTCAATCTCACCGGGACCGGGTAGGGTATACAACCAATCAAGCCTCACAATGCCAACTACTACTATTGCCCAAAGTTCCCAAGAAGGCGCTCCACCGCGGCATGGACATTCCCATTGGTAGCCAACAGCGCCCGGATGTTCTCCTGTGGGTCAAAGAAACCCATTTCTTGGAGCTGGGCTAGCTGCGTCGCGTAGCGCTCTTCCGGTGGCACTGTCAATTCAGAAACTCAACCGATGAGCAAGGTTCATGGACAACACACAATCACACTATCAGAGGGTGTTTCTTTCAATATTATAAACAATGGAACACATACTGACCAGTTGGGATATTTGGGACACCACCCAGGCCACCGCCCGCTCCAAGCCCACTGAACATGCTCATCAAGCTGTTGAGGTTAACGTTGCCTAGCATCCAATACATTGTTAGAAAATTAGCTAGATAATAGTGTAATTACAGCTAAAAGTTTAAGCGTGGTTGACTTAACACGAGTTTGCAAGTAGAGTATAAGATAAAAAAAATCATTGACTTTGCATGAAAGAGTTGGATGAGGCATCTCAAGGATATAAAAAAGAAAGCACAGAATGAATATATAACAAATCAGGAACACAAAACTGTTTCCAAGTAGAGTTTGTTGTTCGCCCAAAGGGTGTTATAATTTATTATACAACCAAGGTACAGACCCAAAAGGGGGGAAATCTCAGTGTGCTAGGCATTCTCAATTTTGATACAAAAACAGAACTCATGGAGAGCAATATAAAAAAGTGATGTTTAACTTATCAAAAGAATGTAAAGGAACACAACCATAAAAAATACAGATATAGATTCAGGCAGGATGCTCATTAATGAATTATGCATATATCAATGCTAGGTAAGATAAGCCATTCAAATGGTAACTAGGTAGAGAGCAAATTACCTGGAGTAGTGCCCGCTTGGGTCCGCTCCCTGAAACAAGCAACAAAACAGATTCAACAAAGAGAGCATAGAGCAAGGCTTACCATATTAGCATCATCAACAACAACAAAGCCTTTTTTTGGTCATAAACAAGAAAACAGATTCAACGATAAATGCCTATTCTCTTCATTTTAGGTTCAACAAGACATAACAAGAAGTGCATTAGATAGAGGGGAATAAAAAACATCATGAGCTAAGGAGGTCAAGTTGAGCTGAAGATACTTACTGGCCAGCAGCTTGTTGACCAAGCTGTGACGTCAATGCCTGCTGGAATGAAGCTAATTGCTACATAAAAGGAAAGCAATTTAGTTTATCATATAATCACATGCTGTGCACATACATATAGCAGTATAAATTTCACCTGCAATGTTTCAGGAGATGTCAACTGGCGAAGAAATTCTGGATTCTGAAACATTTCTCTCATTTGGGTATTTGATTCCATCATGTTACGTACATTCGGGTTCATGTTGAGCAACTACATGCAAGAAAACATTAGGAGAGGGCCAAAACATTATGTACTCAGGTCAACTATTCAAAACAGAAGTAGTTGAAGCTGTGTACCTGATTCATGGTCTGAGGATTAGACATAATGTTTTGCATCATTTGCATCATGGCAGGGTTTTGTATAACCTGGTTCAATAAGGAAGCATCAGAGCCACCACCCAGCATACTTCCCAAATCTGCAGAACCCAACCCTCCTAGGCCACCGCTTGTGGCACTCCTTGCAGCAGCAGAAGGCCTTGCTGCTCCTTGTGCAGCCCCAGCTGTAGATTTAAGTCTTAGATAGCAAAACAAGACAAGAATAAATGCACATGTGAACACCAAAAATATGGGAGTACCCAAACGGCCAAACCTACCATTTGCACCCCAGGGATTTGGGAGTGGATTGGTATTTGGAGCAGGAGCAGTAGTTGGTGCATCTCCAGTTGGATCTCTGGCTTGGTTAGACCCCTGGTCTCCTAGAAGAGCTGCAAATGGGTTTGGATTTGTGTTGCCCTCCCCAGCCATTGTTGTTGCATTCATAAATGGCTCTTGAACAGTTTCATACATGCGGCGCAGCATATTAAACCCTTCTGGAGAAGATTCAATGTTGCTCATGGCTCTGTCTGTGTTCCGCATCATCTCTCTCATAAGTTCAGGATTCCTAGCTGCTTCAACAGTTTGGCGGAGAATGCTTGGATCATTCAGGACATGTGCCAGATCCGGATTACGGTCGACGAGCTCACGCATTTGAGGATTGTTCATAATTAAATCGCGTATTAGATCAGGGCTATTCATTATGTTTTGCATGGCTGGTGTATTCAATACTTCTCTCATTAAGTTGGGATTCTCAGTTAACTGCTGTTGCATCTGCTCTAATCCTGGAAGGCCAGAGCCAGATAAACCAAAAGCTCCACTGCCAGCAGTTCCTGTACTACCAAGACCTTGAAACAAGCCTCCAAGACCAGCTGGCGGGGTATTCGCAGGAGTCGTAGTTGAAGTCCCAAGGTTGGCTGCAGCCGGGGCAGCCGATGTTGGTGGTGGTGCAGCACCACGCACCATATGGATGGTGTGATCGGCCTCCACACCTTCAAAAGCAAAGGAGAAAAAAGCCACCAGAATGAGAGTGAATTCGTAAAATTAATAAGTTGTACTTCCATGCATCAACCAATCAAGGGTAGGTCCACTAATCCTGAAGCACATGGACAGGTAAGTTATAAGGATTGACAGTTCATTTGCGCTTCAAAATCTGTGTGTACCTACTGAAGTTCCTAGAATCAACCAACAGACTAATGACTGAACTCTATATAAGCAATCAGTCCTACACAACCACAAAGGGCATTTCTATATCCAAAGTTAGCGTGTTCTGAAAGTGTTAGACTTAACTGGACAGGATCTCCAGTACTTACATTCACACACTAAAACAAGCAGATATAATGCGGCTCACATAGCTCAAGGCATGAACGGAACACAAAATTCTTTTCGATAAATTGTCGCATACAGATAGTTGAATTTTTTACTGGAGGTACCAGTCTAGCATGGGAAATTTGTCCATGTCTCGTTCCTTTTTATTACATGGAGTTAATGACAATTGCAAGGAATTTTCCAAATTATACATCTTATTTGTATGGCCAGCTCAAGTATGTTAGGATAGCAATGTATGGCAAGTTTACTCATACTTATCTAAAGGAACGAGCTAAACATATCATGTTGATGTTGTGACTTACATAAAAAATGCTAGCTTATTCAACTTTGCCAAGTACCAAACATGAACATGAATCAATGAAGGAATGGTTAAAAAAATACCTTTTTCATGAAGATCAAAACTACTTAACTACATGTACAAAAAGAAATCTACAGAACTGTAGACCTGACATGGTAATTTGCAGGTACAGATTAAAAGGCGAGGATGCACTAAAACTTTGAAGTAGTTTCCCATAGAATTTCTCTGTTTGATGAAGAGTGCCAGATGGATAATGCAATAAAAGATGGTTCCTATTGTTGTCGAAACACGATAAGACTTGATGCCATAATAGGAATAATAGCATTGTACCAGCTGAATGAACACACATTACATGTGGATGACAATGGTTGATAACATGTAGCCCTAATAACAAGCACTTGAAAATCAATCTAAATACAGTTATCGGTGGGAACCTGAAAGCATTTATAATAGCATTCCTAGTGGCTAATCAGTGATTGCTAAGATGCTGTCATGCTGCAATCCAGCAAGATGTGTCGATTCGTGCATGTTAAATGGCTGTATACCACCCTACCGATGTATCACCACCTAGAATTTTGCTTACAAACGCAAGGTGCGTAACGTGACGCTGGCAGTTGCATGACATCATATTGTCTGAAACTACATTTGTGTAGAGGCATCATAACCGTGTTCATTTCACTTCTAACCCCCCCCCCCCCAAAAAAAAAAAAAAATAGGGCACTACTTGTACACATCGTCAAAGGGGCTAAGCTGCATCTCACCCTCCTGCTAGCAAAACAAATATGGCAGGCATTGCATCTAAGACACAGGCGCCACCCAAGGCGACCAGCATAGCGCACGCATAGGAACTAACCAATCACACCATCAGCGACGCCAGATTAGGAAATCGCAGCGAAGAACAAGCTTCTCAGGGTGGGGGTAAGGAGCACACGCACGCACCGTAGCTGGCTAGGGTTTGGTCGTCCTTCAAGATCCGGCCCTTGTAAATCAGCCGCTGCCGCCGCGCCGGCACGTTGCAGGTCCTGGCGAAGTCCACCTTGAACTCCCCGACGGTGTCGCCCAGGTCGGCCCACACCGAGAAATCGTTCCCCCTGGTGTCCCGGATGTAAAACGCTACCAGCACAGCCACATCTGAGGCCTCTCCTGCGGGCTCGCTGCCCACCTCGCCCTCGCCGCCGCCCATGCCCCTAGCCCAAGGGTCGATCCGGCCGGCTTCCGCCCAGATCCGGCCTGTGGAGTGGGAGAGGGGAGGGGTTTGTGTCGTGTTGTCTGTTGTGTGCGTGAGTTTGTCCATTCTCCTCTTTTCTCTCGCTTTTGTACAAGCGTTCGCTTCGCCAGATGAGCAAGAGCGGTTGTGGGGGAGATCTAGCTGCAGCGAGGGCGTGTGGCAGGGATGGAGGCTGGGAACGCTTTGCGTGATGTGGGGTGGGTAGACCCCGCCGCGTGGAACGGGCTGTCAGGGTTGGCGTGAATGGGAGTGGAGAAGGTTCTAGTGTCAAGGCCCCGTCGCCGGAACACGTAGTCCGTCCTGTCCGGTAGTATGCATTGTGTGTCCGATACGTGCTGCTCCCTCGTTTTTGCCATTTGACACGGTACTGCTCTGCTCCCTAGTTGTTTCGGTGCTAAGCTTTTGCATCGACTCATGGAAGAAGATGAAATTCCATCAGCCGCTCCGGAAAAGAACTACAAAAGTAAGTGTGGAGAGTTGGAATTGCTTTTATCGCTCGGGCTTGCTAAATATCAGTCAACTGAGATTTAGCGGAGTCTCGGTCGACACACTTGAGCCAATGTTGCTGGTGGTGCAGCACCACAGACCATATGGATGGTGTGATCGGTCCCCACACCTTCAAAAGGGAAGGGGGGAAAAGGCACCAGAATGAGAGTGAATTTGTGAAATTAACAAGGTGTACTTCCATGCATCACCATCCATAATCCTGAAGCACATGGACAGGTAAGTTATTAGAATTATCACTTCGTTTGTGCTTCAAATCTGTGTGTACCTACTGAAGTTCCTAGAATCAAGCAACAGACTACTAACAGCAATTCTATATAAAGCAGTCGGTCCTACACAATCACAAAAGGCATTTCTATATCCAAAGTTGGCGTGTTCTGAAAGTGTTGACTTAACTGGACAGGATCTTCTGTACTTACATTCACACACTAAAACACGCAGATATAATGTGGCTCCATATTGTTCTGTCATGACTTGTGACACATAGCTCAAAGGCATGAAAACAAAAAAAATCTTTCCAATAAATTGTCAAATAAAGATAGTTGAATTTTTTTACTGGAGGTACCAGTCTAGCATGAGAAATTTGTCCACGTTTAGTTCCTTTTTATTACATGGAGTTAATGACAAGCAAGGAATTTTCCAAATTATACATCTTCTTTGTATGGCCAGTTCAAGTATGTTAGGATAGCAATGTATGGCAAGTTTAATCATACTTGTCCAAAGGAACAAGCTAAACATGTCATGCTGATGTTGTGACTTGCAGCAAAAGTGCTAGCTTATTCAACTTTGCCAAGTACCAAACATGAACATGAAGCAATGAAGCAATGGTTAGAGAAAACACCTTTTTCATGAAGATCAAAACTACTTAAATACATGTACAAAACGATATCTACAGAACAGTAGATCTGATATGGTAATTTGTAGGTACATATTAAAATAGGCGAGGATGCACTAAAACTTTGCAATAGTTTCAAATAGAATTTCCTGTTTGATGAAGAGTGCCACGTGGATAATGCAATCAAAGATGGTTCCTATTGTTGTCGAAACACAACAAGACTTTAATGCCATAATAGGAATAATAGCATCGTGCCGGCTGAATGAAAACACGTTACACGTGGATGACAATGGTTGATAACACGTAACCCTAATAACAAGCACTTGAAACCAATCTCAATACAGTTATGGGCGGGAACCCGGAAGCATTAACAATAGCCTTCCTAGTGGCTAATCAGTGACTGCTAAGATGCTGTCATGCTGCAATCCAGCAAGATGAGTCGATTCGTGCATGCTTACTGTCTGTATGCCACCGCCTAGGATTTTTTTGCTTACCAACGCAAAGTGCAGACGTGACGCTGGCACTTGCATGGCGCCATGGTGTCTGGAACTACATTCATGTGGAGGCATCAGAGCCGCGTTCATTTCACTTCTATAGCATAATGTTCACTAAGGTGTGCTGTCATTCAACGCCTAAGGCTCTACTTATTGGGCTGTGCCTCTGCGCCAATCCATCAACCAAGGAGGCAAGGACCACAGAAAATCATAGGGCACCCATCGCATGCATTCTCGAAAGAGCTAAGCTGCATCTCGCCCACCTCCTAGCAAAACAAGTGAGGCAGGCATTGCATCCAACACAGAGGTACCACCATATACGCAGACCAACGCAGCGCAAGCATCGGACCTAACTAACCACATCATCAGCCACGCCAGATTAGACTACACGAAGTCGCACCGAAGCCCGAGCTTCTCAGGGCGGGGGATAAGGGGGCACACGCACGCACCGTAGCTGGCTAGGGTTTGGTCGTCCTTCAAGATCCGGCCCTTGTAGATCAGCCGCTGCTGCGGCGCGGGCACGTCGCAGCTCTCGGCGACGACCGCCTTGAACTCCCCGACGGTGGCGCCCAGGTCGGCCCGCACCGCGAACTTGTTCCCGCTGGTGCCGCGGATGTGCAGCGTCGCCTGCGCGGCCGCGGCCGGGGCCGCTCCCGCCGCGGGCTCGCCGCCGGCCCCGCCCTCGCCGCCGCCCATGCCGCTGGCCCGAGGGTCGATCCGGCCGGCCTCCGCCCCGATCCGGCCTGTGGAGTGGGAGAGAGGGGGGGAGGGGTTTGTGGCTTGTGTCGTGTGCTGTGTGCGCGAGTTCGTCCGTCCGTTCCCCTCTTTTCTCTCGCTTTTGTACGAGCGTTCGTTTCGCCGGAGGAGGAAGAACGGCTGCGGGCGGAGGATCGGGCGGCGGAGAGGGGCCGTGGGGCGGGGACGGACGGCTGGGATCGCTTCGCGTGGCGCGGGGTAGGTGGGCCCCGCCGCGTGGAGCGGGCTGTCAGGGTCGGTGCGGACGGGGGAGGAGAAGGTTCTAGTGTCAAGGCCCCGTCGCTCGAAGACGTATCTGTCCGGACTACGCATTGTGTGTCCGATACGTGCTGCCCCCTCGTTTTTCTCGTTTGTGACACGCTACTCTGCTCCCTCGTTGAGCTTTTGCATCGGCTCACTGAACAAGATGAAATTCCATCAACCGCTTGGAGAAAAACAGACTTCAACAATAAAGCGTGAAGAGTTGGAATTGCTTTTATTGTTCGGGCTTACTAAATATTGCTCGACTGGGATCTAGCGAAGTCTCAATCAACACATTTGAGCCGTTGGATCAACAATGCTTAAGGTTTGCAGTGTCGCTTGTCCCATCCCGTTATGGTGTGATTGTTATGTTCATTTTTGTTTTGTTTTTTCCTTGTGTTGAGGGGCAGGGATCGCAATGGACTGGGCGTGATGGAGGGGTCTCTTTGTCTGCTGAACTTCTTCTTTTCTGGGCGTGTGAGAAATCCTGTGTCTGTTAAGACATAGGTTGTTTTTTCTAGTTTGGTGGTTCATTTCTATTTTGTTGTTGTTCCGCTCAATATTAATCTGAGCATTCTTACTACTTTTAATTCACAAGGCAAGTTGTAAAGAAGACAATGACATCTTCATTTTCCTTTTTCCCTTTTTGTGTCCTTTTCCCATGTTCATGAGCCCTCGTCCGACGCGGGGGCGTTTTTCTCAATTTAAGTGGTTTCTCACACGTGTGTGCTAATTGCATGCTCACCATTCGAGCCACAATTGTTATAAATCGACTGCAAATGCACTATGTAACACGAACAAGTGCTAGCTACTTAGAAAGGATAGGGGTAGTGAATATTTGTGTGCTTATCGTTTGTATGCCATTGGTGGCGGAGAAACTATTTTGGTGTACTTGCACAAAGATGCTACATAATCATGTGTCTTGCATGCCATCGATGACACAATTAATAAACTCGTTAAACTACGCCATGGCTCGACTCATGGCTATACAACGTACGTATGATTGTGAAGTGCTAATATTAATATTGATCATGAATTATTACTAGTTATGTTCAACAAAGGTCATGTCGTTTTTACAACGCTTCTTGAGTTGGCTTGCCGAGCTTGCGTAGGGGCATGGGCTCCGCTCGCTGAACTGCCGAGTCAGTCCGAGACCAAGCCAAGTTTTTAAAAAGTTTGAGCTTGGGCATTGGCGCAAGTTTATGTCTCGTCTTTAGCGAGACGAAAACCGAGCTCACCTACAAATAGCGGATAGTGGGTTCGCCTAGTAGCCATGTGGTTTCGTTAAACTGACATCACACATGTGTTTTTTTATTTTTGATTATGTTTTGGAAAAATAATTAAATACATATATTATTGAAAAATAGTATATTTTATATCAAAAAATTACCACACATTTGAAAAATATTCATGCAGTGTAACACAATGCAGCTCCACTTTTAGAAAATGTTTAAAGCATACAAAAACTGTACACAACATTCAAAAAACGATCATGTATTTTTTTAAATGTACGTGACATTTTAAAAAAATGTTATACAATGAAAAAAAATGTCTGTGTGATTTTAAAAAGGTTCTGACGTTTCAAAAAAATATGTTTGTGACATTTATAAGAAAAACATTTATGAATTTTTAAAAACAGTTTGCATTGTTTAAAAAATGGTGCCTATAATT
Source organism: Triticum aestivum (assembly GCF_018294505.1). Classification (NCBI taxonomy): domain Eukaryota; kingdom Viridiplantae; phylum Streptophyta; class Magnoliopsida; order Poales; family Poaceae; genus Triticum; species Triticum aestivum. Next base: position 484,790,526 of record NC_057805.1, read on the forward strand.
CTAAAAAAGTTTAACACATATTTGAAAAATGAGGATGAGCCCGTGGCTCGGTGGTTGGTTGTGGCGGTGGCCACCAAGCCCGCCCAACATAGATCTCTAGGATCGGCGTGGGTGTCTCACCCTGGGAATTTTCCCCTTGCACGTCTACATGCCATAGGGATGATAGACATACCCATCATTCATAGAGTCAGATGGCTTCGAAAGTTTCTCAAGACATGTCGTGTGTGCATAGGCAGTAGATATTGGTAGGCGCATAGCAGGTGTGTGTAGTGATGTGCGTGCGTGTGTGTGGTGTATGTACGCATGTTCTGGTGTATGACATGTATCCATGTAATTGAGGCTAAAAAGCATGTATTTGATAAATGTGTAGCACAAACTTGATACTTTTGTAAACACATATTTGAACAAATGTAATCATATTTTTTTGAAATGTATATATAATATGTTTTAGATGTATATGAAAATTTATGATGCGCATGTAAAAAAATAGACATTAAATATATTTAAAAACATGTTTATCATGTATTTAATAAATGTTAAACGTGTGTACAAAATGTTTGAGATGTATAAAAAATGTATAATGTGTATGATTTTTTTACATGTGCCAAAAAAGAAAAAAGAAAAACCCAGAGAAATTGGTGAAAACAAGAGAAAGAAATAAAGAAAAACCAACAAAATAAAAGTAGACAAAAAAATCAAAGAAAATCAGAGATAACCCAAAGAAAACCCGAAGAAAGCCGATGCAAAACAGTGAAAAAACTGGTAAAAACACAAAAACCTCATGCGCACCTAGGATATGGGCCCGATCTAGCAATGGCGTAGGGGAGACCTATTTTTTTAAAACAACATGACTTTATTTGAACTTCAATGTTTTAGGGAATAGAAAAAATGAGCTGCGGGCTCGAGCAACCAAACGTGGTATCATGCCTCCATAGTAGTAAGTTAGTAGCTTCCCTAGCTAAGAGCATCTCTAGCAGACCCTGTAAAAAGCCCTTACCCCCAAAATAACCGTCGAAATGTAGGTTGGCGCGGAAAATCCCGCACGAACAGACCCCTCAAACGCGGCCGGCCCGTAAAATTTTTGAGGGGCACGGGCCGCGCGGCAAAATCTTGGCCCCAACCCGCGAATACGCGGGTCCTCCCTCCCCCCCCCCTCCCCGGCCCGTCGGTGCCCTGCATATAGCGGGAGCGGTTGGTGGGGAGGACATTTCAGCCCGCGCTTTTCCTCACCTGCCACCTCCGCTCTTCCCCTCGCCCCGCCGCCCACGATTCCGGTGAAAGTATCCGACGGGATCACGCCGAAGTCCGCCACACGCACGAGGTTGCCCTCCGCCCCCCCCCTCCTGCGTCGACGGGCTGGAAAGTTGCAGATTTGCGGCCCTTCATCGCGGGCGGCCAGATTTGGCTTTTTCGGCCACCGGTGGCTGCGCCAAGCGATGGAATGGTCGGGGAGCACCTCGCGCAGCCCCGACAAAGTCCCATCGCCGCATGCAGGTACGGGTTTGTCCCGTTGCCGCCGCCGCCGGTTTGCCGGCATGGATTCGGCCGGCCGGCCATCGGGCTCGGCGCTCGCGCAGCGGCTCTGCGGCTCGCCGATGCCACTCATACAGTGCGACGACTGCATGCGGACAGTGCTGCGGCTAACTTCGGGCACGCCGAAGCACCCCGGATGGGTGTTCTTCAAATGCGAAAACGACGGGGTACATGTTCTTTTCATTCGGCTTTGGCACCGCATTCTTTGGTTCAACTGCGATAGCTCATTTCGAACATCATCATGTGTGTAGGAAGATGGATGCTCATTTTGGTTTTGGAAAGGCGAATACATTGATTTATTGATAGAAAGAAACTTAATAGACGTTCGTGCACTCCTTAGTACAATCGAAGGTAATGAAGCGGCTGCATGTGCAACTAGAGGGGAAGCAACGTCTACTTCTTTAGAACCAAAGAAGAAGAATGAAGAATGCAAGATCAAGAATCCGCAGATCAACAATGAGTGCATGGAGAAGATATTGCTTCAACTTAATAGACGTTCAAGATCAACAATGAGTGCATGGAGAAGAATGCAAGATCAAGAATCCGCAGATCAACAATGAGTGCATGGAAAATATATTGCTCATTTTGGTTTTGGGAAGGCGAATACATTGATTTATTGATAGAAAGAAACTTAATAGACGTTTGTGCACTCATTAGTACAATCGAAGGTAATGAAGCGGCTGCATGTGCAACTAGAGGGGAAGCAACGTCTACTTCTTTAGAACCAAAGAATAAGAATGAAGAATGCAAGATCAAGAATCCGCAGATCAACAATGAGTGCATGGAGAAGATATTGCTTCAACTAGTGGGAGCAGTTATGGAAGTTGGAAATCTTCTAAAATGCATAATTATGGTTCTTGTTTTCTTTGGTCTTGCTATTCTAGCAAAGATTTGGTGATGTCCTATGTATCCAATGTCGTTGAAAAAGCAAAGAAATGTATTATCTTGTGTCAAATTGAAGTGCAAATTTCAGATTTGCGGGCCGGCGGGAGCGGCGCCAGACCAGCCCCCGCAAAGCCGACCCGTAAAAGAGCATATTCCGCGAAAATCCTTTTATACGGGTTCGTTTTGCGGGGTCTGCCTCTGCGGCCGTCCGACCTGGCCCGGCCCGCAAAGCCATTTTTTCGCGAACTGCCAACGCGTTTTGCAGGTCGGCGTTATGCGGGGTCTGCTAGAGATGCTCTAATGGATGGGTTCCCATTACAATCGCATTGTTTTATGACCAAAGTTGCGCCGCTAAAACTATACAGCTCAATCTTCGCTCTCCTCTTGGATCATGGAGGCTCCACGGATGGATAGATCCCTGTAGCTCATTAACGACTCTTGAACAGTCGGATGCAATACGAGCAATACTGGCATGCAGATCTTCAGCTAGAGATAATGCCTCCTTGCATGCCAAAGCTTTGAGCGTCGCTGGATCCGTAACACCCTCAAACACCACGGTAGAAGCACCCCAAATAACCCCCGCAAAAAAAAGCGCCCCAAATAATGGCCTTGGTCATCTTGGCACACTACACCTCGGTTGGCCTACTTAACAATCGCGTTGTCCGCATTTAGCTTCGCGATTCCCAACCCTGGTGCTTGCCACTTGGTAACTGGCCTAACACGCCCTTGCCCGCCTCCTGTTTCCCTCCACCTACTTCCACATGATCCCAACCGGGCGAGAAATAGCATTTGCGTTGAGCTACTTTTTCTTTTGAGAAACATCTCTTCTTCATACTCATAATAATTACGGATACACTGATTTGGATCTAAGCTCGAAGAAAATACAAAGTAACACTGGTTGGGCTCAGCTCGTGGCTCACTGGCCTTAATGGGCCGTATCGCGTCAGCCCGACTGCGCCCGGCCCCTCTCTCCGTGGCCACTACATAGCGGCCCGCTTCAGCCTGGCCTGCCAGGTACAACAACCGTGCGCCGTGCGTGCCGAAGACTCCCCGCCGCCACCGCCCCCGCCTGCCTCCCCAGGCCATGTCATGACGGCGGTCCGACGGTGCACCGACCTCTCCTCTCTCCCCTCCCCCGCTCCCCTCCTCTCCCGCCTCAGCTCCGCCGCCTCGCGTCTCCTCCAGGTCAGTCGCCACGCCGCCTCCTCCCCCGTGCCCGTCTGGCATTCCGTCGAGCACCTCGCCGGCGGCGCACTTAAGCAATTTTTCGCTCTGTCTCTAACCCATCCATCGCTCTGCCACCTTCAGATGAGGAAGTACGGCTCGAGGAAGGAAGGCGGCGGCGGTCTGCGGAACGGGCGGTCCAGCTCCGCTTCAAGGCCAGGTAAATCATATCGATGCAGCTCGCCTTCCGCAGCTGTTGTGCAGCTGCACGGGTAGCTTGTTCTCGTTTAGCTCCTGTACTTATTAGTATCACATTCTCTCTGCACTGGTTTTTGGTGTATGGGAAGCACCCAGTTGTTCGTTTCGAGTAAAGATGTTCAAGTAAATCCTGACAAACAAATGTAAGCCATGTATGTCTATGCAAATTGACTTTATCAACTGTTATTCATGTGCAGGATCCATCGATCCTTCCTCGTGGAAATATTTTGACTCGAGAGCCGTTGGAATCCCCGCGGGCGCTATACCTCGCAATTGTATGGCTGTTCTACAAATGCTGAAACGAAAAGGTGCATAGAAGTCGCTTGGTTATTTATCCCTGTTTCAAAGCTAAGAGCTTTGGCACCACATTCATGTCATGCTTTTGCTTCTTAATACACCACTGTGCTAAAAAATAAACCACAGAATGTAAGAATGTATGCAGTACTCAAGGACAAAGTTGTTTTACAGGATTTGAAGCTTATCTTGTTGGGGGATGTGTGAGAGACTTGCTACTCAAAAGGGCGCCTAAAGATTTTGATGTGATCACCACTGCAAGTCTCAAAGAGGTTTCAGCTCATTCAAAGATCACACGTGTTCCTTTTTTCCAAAAATAATGATACCATTGTCCCATTGACGTGCTTCTGATTCTTTTCAGATTAAAGAACATGTTTTCTCACGTTGTTTCATCGTTGGCAATCGCTTTCCAATATGCCTTGTTAGATGGCGTGGTTCATTATTTGAGGTTTGTTATTCATAGGAACATTGGCATTTTGGATACTGGTTCTTAGAGCATTGTTGTCTAACCCTCGCTTGCTTATGTTTTCTTTTATTCTTACAGGTTTCAAGCTTCAAAACAAATACGACTCAAGTGAAAGGAAATGAAAATGTAAACTGCTCAGAAGATACAGATGGCCGTGATGGGGGGGATATTCTTCGCTGGAAGGATTCATTGAGAAGAGACTTTACAGTAAACAGGTAATATGTTCTGTAGGAAGTCTTGTACTTCAAATGCTCATCAAATGCAGTTTTTGTGAAATATCATGGGAGCTAAATTACTAACATTGTTTTAATGCTTGTATGGCAGCCTATTCTTTAATCCATTCAATCACAGAGTTTATGATTATGTGAATGGAGTAAAGGATCTAAGAAAAAACAAGGTAATAGTGAGTGAGAGTCTTCTCAGGCAGATTCAACCATGTCCTCGTCTACTTACCCTTTTCCTTCTGCTTAACTCCTTAAATCATCAATCAGGTGTGTACAGTGATTGCTGCCCATGTTTCTTTCAAGGAGGATCCTGGTAGGTGTTCAAGAATGTCCTTGATTTGTATTATCATTATCTATCCAAGACAAATTTTGATTCTAATTTCTTTCAGCCAGAATTTTGCGTGGCTTGAGAGTTGCTGCTCGCCTTGGCTTTCAGTTTTCCAGCGAAACTTCTACTGCAATACGTGATCTTTCTCCATCCATCATGGATATCGACAAGGTTTATCTCCCTGAAAGCGATGTGCAAACATATATATTTTCTCGTGTATTTTCTCTTTACGTTGATGACCTCATTTATTCTGCAGCCAAGGTTGGCTATGGAAATGAAATATATGCTATCTTATGGGGCGGCAGAGTCTTCGATTAGATTACTTAGAAAATATGGACTTCTCGATATTTTGCTGCCTTTTCAGGTAAGTTGAGCAATGCGGTCTCGTTGCTAGACAAGTAGATTTCTGGTCGTGACCACTTCTCTTTCAGCTTACTCATTATTGAATGCTCTTTGAATTTTAGGCAGCATATTTGTCAGATCAGTTAAAGGGCAAATCTAGTGACAGAGGGCTGATGCTCATGGTGAGTAACTCTGAAATGTGCCATGTTGTGTGGAAAATTGGATTCTAAATATAGTGCAAAATTTAAGCGCACACTTAACTCTAGTTTTGCTATTAGTGTGGGTACATATTCATATCTGTCAAAATGATGGGGCTGGCTTCGTTGCCCTGAGGTATTCCTCACCTTGGCAAAAGATGCTTCCATCAACACTCTATATTAGGTCTCTAGTCATCTGCAGTTACGGGCTTGTGGGGCTATCCACTGGGTTTATTTTTAATTAGATTGACTTATTGTACATCCCCAGTTTCTTTATTGCTGGGTTATTTGGTGAAAAGAACTGTTTTCCTGTGCACACGTCATGGCACTGGCAGAGTGTTGCCAATAACTAGATGATGTATCTGTCACTTTGACATCTTTCTATACTTTAGAACTACCACTTATCATGTTGCTTATTTCTGATGCTTTCTAAGTTGGTATTATATTTCAGCGGTACTTGATTCCCTTTTCAAATTGCTGTTGCCATGTGGTTGTCCTTCCCGTTAGTTCATGTGAAATTTGGATTTTAAGATTATGGCTTAATATGTTGTCTCCTGCTGTTGATTTCACTTGTGCAGAATCTATTGGCCAATCTTGACAAGTTCTTCTCCGCTGACCGCCCATGCCACTGCTCTTTGTGGTAAGAGTCCTTGAGTGCTGAAGTCCATGTCTCGACTTGACTGTGCTTACGATTGTGGGTTTACTCAAGTTATACCAAGGGCAGTAAACCATACAGTGTTCCTTTGTTTGTACTTGCTAGTATTAAAATATGCTCCTCGGGAAGTGCTGGTACTAGATATACCAAGTACCAACCAGACAAGCCTAAAGTATATCTAGTAAAACTAATATACACATTTGCTGGCTCTGTTAAGGGCTGTTTTATCAGCATGGTGGGTGTGTACTTCCGTAATCTGGTGGTTGTTCTAACATTTGTTATCAGCTCATGTCATATACTAATATCATCACTTTAATTCCTGGGTTTCACATTAGAAGATAATCATGGTTTTGCTATATCACCATATTTATCTTCTTTACATTTTGGCACACAGTTTATTAGGCTATATCATCATAATCATGGCGTACTCCCTCCGTCCGAGTTTATTAAGCACCCTAGTATTTTGGATCAAACTTTGGCAATCTAAATATAACTCACAACATATGATTTATATGCTACAAAAAGTATGCCATTAGATTTGTGTTGAAAAGAAGATACCATATGATTTTTGTGACATTATATTCATACGTATTTTATTAGTTAACTTTATGGTCAAAGTTCAACACTAAATACAAGGAGGACCAATAAACCCGGATGGAGGGAGTAGTTTTCACTTTCAGTCTGGTTGAGTAGAGAAGACAAAGTGCATCTTTTATAATATCTGCATAGTACTCCGTACCACTGTCAGTGTGCATTTACGTTGTCCTCTTTTGTGCCTATACTAGCACCCATTATTCTGAGTAGGCAGACTGTTTTTTCTGTTTCTTTATTTGACAACCAAGTAGCATATCTTGACCCAATTTTCAGTCCTCGGTATGAATATTCTTTGTCACTCATGCTCCGGATATTTCATTCACTTGATATTATTTAACAGGCTAGCACTGTTGGCATTTCACAATGCATTGGTAAATTCTCCACAAGATGCCCAGGTAATCAAGGCTTTCGCTGCACTGATGCATTTTGGAACATGGGACAGCGCCATCGAGTTCCTGAACGAAGATGTTGGAGCACCAGTTACATATGTCCCAGAAGCTTTTGGGCTTTCTGGGGCCAAAGTGGATAATCTTATGGAACAGACATCACATCTAGCGTCACTAGTCAAATCTTCGGTTGATACATTGACATGTTTAAATACTCTCAAACAATCAGTGATCAGATATCCAGGGGCATCACAATTTTCAGGACTTGTAAGTACCGCTTTAGCATATCCTAATTCCCAACCATGCATCTTCACACCAGCAGTTCTTACCTTTTTATTGAATTTTCTGTTTTCCTGTTCTGGGAGCAACTTATGTTATTTTCCTGTTTCCAGGCTGAATCAGCAGTGCGTTTTGTGAAGCGCTTTTTAATTGCATCTTTAATCTTTAAATAGTTGTTTAGATTGTTTCTATGCTCTCAAATATTGGTATCATTTTATTATCACTTCCACACGTTTCTGTTTTACTGGGCAAATAGAAAAAGAAAACAGTGGTTGGGGCTCTTATTGATGGCACTTGAATCAATATTGCCTAGCCACTTAAGTTAACACACAGTACACTGATGAATCGCTGCCAGTTTTAACAAGAGAATATGCATGGATGTAGCAGAACAGTCGCTATATAGTTTAGTTAAATTGCTAATTGCCTTGTACTACCTCCGTCCCGTAATATAAGAACGTTTTTGATACTACACTAGTGTCAAAAGTGTTCTTATATTATGAGACGGAGGGAGTATATTTGTTCTCAAGTCAGTCGATAATCATCATGCATACTAAGATTTCTCGTGGGTCTGTTCCCAGGTTTTTGTATCAGCCAGGGAGAAGGGCAGAGTGTTGGGGATATTTAACGGCCTTGACTCTGACCTAACTTCATATGACAAGAGAAGAGGGATGCATGGGATTGACTATAAGTTGCTGGAAGACGGAGTTACTGCCGAGGTCCGATTTGTTCTCGGAAAAGTGATCATGGACACCATGAGTGCTGAGTCACCGTGTGCATCCACCGATGCTGCTGCTGCTTTGCCAAGGCCAGCGGCGGATGTTACTGATGCAGACCATCGTCCACTGTCCACGTTATTTCATAGTGGTGAATCAGAGTGAAGCAGCAACACCCCATCTGTTTTCATCAATGCTGGTAAGCACATTGAAGCCCTCAGATTTGATGGCGTGAAGTTCAGGATGGCCAATACGAACACAATGCTACGATTCTGTCGGTCACTGAACTTACCTTGGGAGGATGCCCTCCTGGTTGTGCAGAAGATCAAGCGTAGGCTGTAGACAAGATACATGTAAGGTTTATCTTGTTTAATTTCTTCCGTTTACTAGGCATGTAAGTGACGTGAGCTAGAGTTAGAGTGCTGTCAGCATGTGTGGTTGCATTTGCAAAGATTCAATAAGAAAGTGGGCTGAGCTTAGGGAAAATGGAGCTCTCCATTTTTATCAATTGCTTCTATGTTCATGCAAAAAATGAAAGGAAAGGCAGCCTACTGCTTCAGTTGTGTTCTAAGGACAAATTATGCTTCCCAGTGAACTTCCCTCCATTTCAAATTATAAGATGTTCTACTCCATCCAATCCAGATTAATTGTCACAGCCGTAATACAACTTTAGTACAAAGTTGTACTAAAGCTGCAACAATTAATTTGGATCGGAGGGAGTAACTTTTTTCTGAATCAGATCTATATAGACGCGTTTTAGTGTGTTTGTCCACTCATTTTCAATTTGTATGTAGTCTATATTGAAATATCCAAAACATCTTATAATCCGAAACGGAGGTAGTACTAATTTCTCATCTTCAATTGTGGGGAATTCCATTGGTTAGTTTTGCCTAGAAAAGAGATATGTTTTGACTATTGTCGTGGATTTTAAACAGATAAAGGGTAAACGTTGGAGAGGTGTAGGTATAAACAGGAGGAAAAAAGAGAGAAGATGAGAAAACCAAGAAAATCAAATACCTAAACATAGGTAAGAAAGCTTAAGGATGGCACTTCAACAATCTACTAGTTCCCACGATAGTTTTGGTCGCGCAAATTTAGTTTGAATAAATTTACGGTAATGTTATAGCTGGGTGGGGGTGGCAAGGGGATGCATTTTTTGGCAGTTTTAGTTAGGAAGCGAGATCAAATGGTGGCAGTTCTGAAAAGAAATTGTCATGCGGTTCGAAAGAAATTGTCACTTCTCATACAACTAAAACTGCCATCACCCTAAAAAAAAACTGCCATCAAAACGTTCGTAAATGCCAACCCCTCCTAGCGAATGTTCGCCAGCTAAGAGGACCCATAAGTTTATTCTTAATATATGCATGCATATTTAGTTTAGACGTGAATTTGACTATTGCGTGCTAAAACAATTTCTCCTGTAAAATTTATTGTGGCCCTCCCGGAGGCTGGAAAATACATACGTGTACGCACATTCCGTATCCTATGCTCGAAGGCGGAAGTTCACGAAGACGTAAACCTGCCAGCTTCCACCTCCCTCCCCCCACCCCCCTGAAACGCTCTGGTAGTCTCCGTCGCGGAGATGGAGAACGCGGTGGTGCTCCGGGAGTTCGACCGCGTCGACGCCGCCGGCACCGGCAACATCACGGCTCCTCAGCTCCAGGTTCTCCCTATCCCCTCACGCCCCCTACTCGTAAGCGCCTGCGACCAGAATTCGACCACTAACGCGCGAATCCGCTCTCCTCCCGCCAGAGCGCGCTCGCCGTGGGCAACCTCGACTTCCCCCTCTCCGTCGTGCAGCAGATGATCAGGTCCTCCTCCTCCTCCTCTGTCCGCCGGGGCTTTCGCCTCGTGCGCTCTCCTCTGCCTAATTTATCCGATGACTCGAGCTCATTTGGGGATTGGGAGGGTCAATGATGATGATATATGTACTGTACTGTGCAGGATGTACGACTTCGATCGGAACGGCACCATGAGCTTCCAAGGTTAGCCGCTCCGGTTCTGCATGAACTTTACTACTCTAGGGATAGTTGACCATTGGCTCCATGCTGTGGTCACTTCGAAAGATGATCTGATTTTGACCCCGCTTGCTGTATCCCTTTGTACTTGCAGAGTTTTTGGCTCTTAACAAGTTCCTTCAGAAGGTACGGGGGATCTATGTTTCGATCTGTCATTTGTCTTTCCTTTTAAAAAACCGATAGTCTTGTGGCCATGGTATTTGAAGTTAGGTAAACAACTGAATTGTTAAGTAAATTAGTCTGTACTAAAGTTACACTATATGGTACGCTACACTACATTTCGGAGGAGTGAGCTTCATTGCAATACATTCTTATTCCATACTTCCTGTTTGAATTGATTGTTTATATGCTCTACTCCTTTTCAATTTGCAGGTGCAGGGTGTCTTCTCCACCCTAGAAAGGTATCCTGTTTCGTGAGTTTGCAGCCATGTGTGACATTCATACATTCATAAACTGTTCAAGTACCACTCTAAACTTTGTTACAGTTTGTATTTTTCTCGACTTTAGGTGTTCAGTATGTTTGTGCGTGTGTTTTGAGATACTATTCTTGTCTACTTTTCTTATCCTCTCCTTATTTTCAGGGGTCGTGGATTTCTCAGCCTTGAGGATGTGTATGAGGTGATATGTTATTTTCTCTAGTTTTGAGATGTACTGTCAACTGTATCCCGTATGAGCAACATTACAGGATTTTGTTTAATTCCCTCCATGTTCTATACAGGCGTTGATCAAACTCGGTTTCTCTTTGGATTCACCTGCCTTCTACACTGTCTGTGAGGTACTTCACTTTCATTGCGACTGCACGGTTGATTGTAGCATTATTCATGCCTAGCTTTAGAGGCTCTCCCAAAAGGCATCATGAGCTTGTGAGGAACTATTGCAGTGATACATTTGAAGGGTGAACCTGTCCAAATTTAAAACTTGAGATGAAGAAGTTATTTATCCTAAGATGCCTTTTCTTGCAAATTGGGGCATCTAGGTGTAAAACTAGTATTCGTCGATCGCCCACCGTTGCTGTTCCAAAAACTAGTGTTGGTCGTTGAAGTACTAAGATGAGTTATATGACCATGGGTTTTCATATTTGAGCTTGAAATGGGTCATGCAACTGAGAAAATGTAGGTGGAAACTGAAGTCAACAGTGAATATAAAATGAAAAATTTGCAGTAATATCCCTGTAAAAAAAAAAACTTGCAGTATGACAGAACTTGAGAAAATGCTACTTCAGTATTCTTTAGTTCGTTCGTCCGACCATATCCATTTCCTAGTTACGCAGCCTAGAGGCCTTGGCTAGTACTTCTAGTAATGAATAAGTACCTGTAGCTGCATTTGTGCTTCTTATTCTTTAATTCATTTTGTTTAGCTAATCTCATACCTGTCTATTCTCAGAGCTTCGACAAGAGCAAGAAGGGGATGGTTCGTTTGGATGAGTTCATATCGATCTGCATCTTTGTGCAGTCAGCCCGGTATGCACAGCATGGTTCCGACGTGCATTTCAATGTTTCACAGTACACAGCTGCTGGACATCTTCTACTACTTTGCAACTAAAACCTAATTGTTGACTGGTCTGTGGTTACTTCATATACATTTAAATAACGAGGAACATTTTGCGGAAATGTGTTCAGTGATTTTGTCTCTCTCAAAGTACCATGTGCTAAATTTTACTCCGAATTACTGATGAAACATTTTCTTGGTTTCCAGTAACTTGTTCAGTTCATTTGACACAACCAAGCAAGGGAAAGTGACGTTGGATTTCAACCAGTTCGTCTACTGCAGTGAGTTTCAGCCCCCCTGTATATACACAACTGCTTATATCTCATGCTCGTCAGAGTCTAGACAACCTTATTATTCCTCAAAGACAGATGAAAGGTTTTACCACCCTTGTTCACTAACTTGCATCTTTCCGCATAATTCTACAGCGGCGAACTGCAGGATATAGCCGTATTGCCTGAAACTTGTAGTACATGGAAGACCAAAAAAGAAATGCCACCCTACACCGGAACCACATGTGAAAGAATGTTCTGGTGGCACATACATTTGGAAGTCCAAATTCCAAGTCATCATTTGGTTTATATTCGTAGTGTTCATCAGATATTATGTGATTTTATTTAATACCATCCAGGGCTGTATACAGAAACAAGAAAAATGAGAAGATGCTTATGCATGACTGTATGCTTTGTGATTCTGCATCTGAAACCCAGGAACAGTACCATGTTTGGATTATTATTCTCCCACTTTCTTGCTCCCCCTATCCTGCATGAACTCCAGGGTTGGAGAGTTGACCATTAGTTCCTCCATGATGTGGTGACTTGAAATGATGATTTGAATTATTATTAGTATATATTTTGGTTGGTATCCATAATATAAGAGCGTTTTTGACACTATTAGTATACAGCCAGCCATGTCTGACATCCATAAATTGTTTTTTTAGGGGCATCCATAAATTGTTTTTTTGAAGCGTTTTTGGCATCCATAAATTGTTCAAGTGCCATGCTCTGTCTGAAGCAATTTCTTCTACAAAGGCCTAGAAAAGCCCATCTGGCTACCGTGTCAAGGTCAAACTCTCGCCCACCCCCGAACCCCACAAAAAAACAAAACCCCGCTCGATCGCTCCCCCGATCCCCAACCATTCTCCGGCGAACCCGCCCCATCCGCCGTGCTTGGGTAGATAGATGGAGGGCCTGGCGGAGGCGGGGAGCGGCGGCCATCTCGCGCCTCTCCTCGACGGCGTCGGCGGCGGCCTGGACGCGGCCCTCCTCCGCCGCCTCTACGCCGGCCACTTCCTCGCCCGATGGGGCGCGCGGTACGTACGGCCAAGTGCCTTTCCGTCGCTTCAGCGATTAATCCCACCCTTATTCGATCGCATTCCATTCGCATCGTGTCGCGTCGCAGCATGTGGGAGTTCTCGGTGGGGCTGTACATGATCCGCGTGTGGCCGGGCTCGCTGCTCTTCGCCGCCGTCTACGGCGTCGTTGAGTCCGCCTCCGTCGCCGCCTTCGGGCCCATGGTCGGCACCCTCGTCGATAGCCTCACCTACCTTCAGGTTTCTTCTTTCACTCTTTGTTTCCAGATCACGAGAACTTTGCTCACTGAAGGACGTCCCTCACTGAACGAACTAGAAACAGAGCCCCTTTCCCGTATAAAAAACTGTTTTAGGGGGATCTTTTTGGCAAAAAAAAAAACTACTCCAGCAGATCCTGTAAACGTGATTTCTTTTAGGGACCCCATACAATCAGCCCATGTGAGTGGGGACCCCGTACAATCAGCCCATGTGAGTGAGTGTAAAGAGCAGCGGAAACGATCAAAACAACGGGTAGGGTGTTTTGGATCTCGGCCTCCATGGAGATCGATTTTTTGTAAAATTCAAAATTCAAAATTTTTGGTTTCAAAAATCTGAAAAAATTTGTACATGTAAACAAGGATGTGAGGTGTGTGTGTGTAAAATTTTAGGATGAAATGAGTTGAAATGCAACCTGTACAAAAATGAAAAATGCATGGTCTGAAAGGATGAATAGTATCATGTGTTAAAAAGATCCAGATTTTTTTTTGCATAGACCTCATTTCAACGTATTTCATCCTGAAAATTTACACATGTGCATTATACCTTCATGTTTTGGATCTGTATTTTTTTTCACAATTTTTTGAAACGTGAAAATATAATTTTTCATGAATTTTGAAGTTTGCATTTGGAGGCTTCCATGGAGCTCGGCCTCCAAAAGCAATTTTCACAAAACAACAAGCTAGTTTTTCACAAGCACCAAACTATCCAATGTTCACCACAATAATATACTTGCAAGAGCAGCTCGCTACAACATCAATACCCCAACATAATCATCAACATATCAAACAATCCATGCATGTCATGTCTCCAATGTCAACACAAGCAACAAACATGAGCAATAGGTACCACTGGCAAGCAAACACTTGAGCAGCAACCATTACGACAAAAGAAACACCAAATCAAAGGGAGACACAATGATTTACGTGAAAACCCCTTGCGGGAAAAACCAGAGGCAACAAGGAGCAATCTTCCACTATAGAAATGAATCAAGTACATGGTGAAATCCTCGCAAAAAGAAGTACATTGTGGAAGCCAACAAGGAAGGGAGGCTCCAAATCCTCAGTTTTAGTAATCAGATTTGGGTGAATCTGTAGATCAAGTGGCTCCACTTCCCTAACCTTGGAGCTATAACAAGAACCCAACTCCCCCTCTATGCAGGGGGAAAAGGTATTCCCGTAAACCTTTTCCTAAAGGTGTCACGTCAGCGTGCCGCCTCCGGCGTCCGCCACGCCGCCACACCACCGTCATAAACCATTTTTCCGAGGATCCGTATAACCATTTTTAGGGAGAGTTTCTGGGGGGACTTGTTGGAGATGCTCTAACATAACCGCAGTGTCTAACTAAAACCTCCTCAAAGACGACCAATCATATATATTTAACTAAGTAATAAATCAATCATGAAAAGGGATTTACTAAACAATTGAGAATGTTAGGTTTCATGTAAATTATGGCAATACAAGTTAGTCATCCATATTGTAAAAACCGTCTCAGATTTATTACTTATCATAACAATGGTATTATGAAACAACCATCTTGAATATAAACTGATTATGTGAAAATGTGATTGTGATAAGCCTCATATATATGTGAATATTTTATAGAACTGTGTTGGATGAGCAGCCTTATTATGTGAGTTCTTGTAGTAGTGCATGGATGGGCCGACGAAGAGGAATTTCTTAATCAGGATTAACATTCGCCAGTGACTTAATATACATGGCTAAATGCAGGTTTTGGGCCTGTGGCTACTAGTTCAAAGCTCATCCTTCATCGTTGCCGGAGTCTCCGTAACCGCGCTGCTGGTATACGATGACCTGAAAGTGACGAGCTTCCCGGTCTTCGTGGCTCTGGTCGTGGTCACCAACGTGTCCGGCGCGCTCGCGGCGCTCTCGACTCTCGCCGGAACCATACTGATCGAGAGAGAATGGTACACAATTCGAAACCCACAACTTAACTAGCTGCATTAGCTGTACGTACGTGTTGTTTGATGGCCGCGATGGTGCATTCAGGGTGGTGGTGATGTGCGGCGGGCATCCGCCGGCGGTGCTGACCAGAACCAACTCGGCGATCCGGAGGATCGACCTGAGCTGCAAGCTTCTGGCGCCGGTGCTGTCGGGGTTCGTGATCAGCTTCGTGTCGGCGCAGGCCTCCGCGGTGGCGCTGGCGCTATGGAACGTCGCCTCGGTGTGGCTGGTGTACTGGCTCTTCGTGTCCGTGTACAACGGCGTGCCCGCTCTCGGCGCCAACAGCCTGGCAAGGGACGCGGCCGCGGCAGCGCCGGAGGCCGACGAGGCGGTGCAGGGTCACGGTCGGGACGCGTCGGACTGGAGCGAGAGGCTGACGACGCGGCTCTCAGTCCTGCCCTGCTGGGAGTCCTGGGCCGTGTACGCGAGGCAGGAGGTGTTGCTGCCCGGGGTTGCTCTCGCCATCCTCTACTTCTCCGTGCTAAGGTAATTGAGCACAGTTTACGGATACAACAAGAAACATTTTATTTTGATCTTGTTTCTGTTGCTGCTGCAGCTTTGGGACGCTGATGACGGCGACGCTGGACTGGGAGGGCATCCCGGCGTACGTGATCAGCCTGGCCCGGGGGTTCAGCGCCATGGTGGGCATCGCGGCGACGGTGGTGTACCCGGCCGCGCACGCGCGGCTGTCCACGCTCCGGACGGGGCTCTGGTCCATCTGGACGCAGTGGTGCTGCCTGCTGCTCTGCGTCGGCTCCGTCTGGGTGGGCGGCCGCGTGGCGTCGGCGTGGGTGCTCATGGCCGGCGTCGCCGCCTCGCGGCTCGGCCTCTGGATGTTCGACCTGGCCGTCACGCAGCTGATGCAGGACGGCGTTCCCGACGCGGACCGGTGCGCCGTCGGCGGCGTCCAGAGCTCGCTGCAGTCCGTGTTCGACCTGCTCACCTACGTCATGGGCATCATCGTCTCCGACCCCAGGGTACGCACGTTCGTGGTGTCTTTTGTTTCGTTCAGTTTGTGCTGCCAAACGGCGAGAGGAGTACGGTGCTAAACTGGTGATGATCTCCGTGTGCAACCAAATTATTATTACAGGATTTCGGGGAGCTCATCGCGCTGTCCTTCTTGCTGGTGACCTGCGCTGCGGCCATGTACACGCTGCACGTGTACCGCGTGCGGAAGCACCTGTTCCACCTCGACAAGATCTTCGCCAAGATGCAATAGCCATGATATCAGTATTGAAAATGAGAACATGCGTGTGCATGACTGTACGATTTGTAATTTTGTAGTAGCAGTAGTATAATGCCATGCTTAGATTATGGACCCTGACAAGTGTCATACGTGTGGCACGGCGTAATTCCGTCATGACATTTTTTTATGGCAAGTTTAGTCATCCGAGGATGACAACTTTAGTTGTGAAGTATGACAACTCTCTGTTTGGATAGCAAGTTTCAGTTTTTTAAGGGTTTGTTTTTTTCGGATAGCAATTTTAGTTGTAAAAAAAGGCGGCCTGACACTTATCATTTGGGTAGATTATTCTCCGACTTTCTTGTTTTCTGGATTTCAGTATTTTCTTCTGCAGTTAGAATTCCCGCCATCTCCCATAGCAAGGTTGCTGGCTCCAATCTCCAGAAACAGAAATTGAAAAGAAAAAAAACCGTGTTATTTGATGGGCCCAGGCTTCTTTCCATGAGTGTATGGATCAAATGCAAGGTCCAGTAAGCAAGCTCAGCTGCGAACCGTGGCCCACAGAACAGTCGTGTGCAGAGAGCTGAGCCTGAGCGGTCAGGCGAGCTCTCACCACTCACCTCCGTCTCCGGCCATGGCGACCATCTCCGCGGCTCTCTCCGTCTCCTTCCTCCCGCCCGCGGCCCGCCGCGCCGTCTCCACCGCCACCTCCTCCTCCCCGCGCGTCAAGGTAAGACACACACCGTCCGCACTTCCGAGCGCCGTCGTCGCGCCCTCTGATTCCGTGGTCCCCGCAGAGAGCCGCGCGGTTCAGGTGCTGCGCCCAGCCTCCTTCCCCGGAGCAGCAGGAGACCCCCGCGCCGCTGCCCTCTCCGCCGGAATTGCCTTCGTCCCTGTGGGGCGTCTCCACGAGCGCCTGGACAGCGGGAGTCGCGGGGCTGGGGCTCTTGGAGACCGGCTACCTCAGCTACCTCAAGCTCACCGGCTCCGAGGCCTTCTGCCCCGTCGCCGGGGGAGGCTGCGGCGACGTGCTCGACAGCGACTACTCCGTCGTCTTCGGTAATTTCCTCCCCCACTGCTCATGGGATTGAGGGCTACTTCTAGAAGTCGCACATTTGTACTGCTTCCGTTGTGCTTGCATTGTCAGTATGTACAAGGTAGGATTGTGTATTGAGGAGGATAAATAGTCAATTTCCTCTCTAGTCCGTACTGAGAGCTTAGCCACCTTCGAGATTCAGTGTGTATTCTGTTCCAAATCATGGTTGCAGATTCAGAATTTATACAACTATATGCATGATCTTCCCTTTTATCATTCCGTGATAGTGATTCGGCCAAACCTCGCGCTGTCGTGTCCTGATTTTTACTTACACATAACACAGTGCTACGGATGCTCACAATTGGTCTGTCTTTAATTCTGTATGTAGGGATCCCTCTTCCATTAGTTGGTATGGTGACATATGGTGTGGTGACTGCACTTTCTCTGCAAGAAAACGGAGAGGAGTTACTCCCTGGACTCGATGACTTGGATATCCGCCTAACCTTGCTTCTGCTTGCTACTTCACTGGCTACTGCGAGTGCTTATTTTCTTTTCATCCTGAACACCAAATTTGTCGGGACGTCTTGCTTATACTGTCTATCGTCAGCATTTATCTCCTTCACATTATTTTTCATCAGACTGAAGGTGTGTGCTTTTCTGAAACATAACAGCGCATTCCTCTTCTTCATTTAGATCTTTTGGTAATCAAGTAGCCCGTCCAACTGACCTTGTGCTCCAAGGAATTGTTGCAGGACATTGGCTTGGCACGTATCCAAAAGTTTGTTGGTCTTCAGTTAGCTGTAGCTGTCATTGTTGCTCTTGCTTTAACAAACTCATATAGTTCGGCTACTACTCAATTAAAGGGGTGAGACTTCCTCTCACATTGGTTAATAACGTTGAATGATGGGATTGCCACAGCGAAAATACAAATTATAAGGCGTCTTTTTTACCATTTACTTGGAAGTTTCATCGAACGTGCCACAAAACGTTACATTTTACTCTCTATTATGGTTGTATGTTTCATATCCCATAGTGAATTTCTCTTTTGGACAACCATTTTACTTTTCCTTTTTTAATTAGGAACCAGCCATTTTGATTTGAGGTCAATGTGAATTTTAGTCTGCGTAGTTCGTTTCCTTTAATATCATCGCAAGTGACTAATAGACTTTCTTTTTCCTTCATTTTATGCAGCACAGGTGATTTTGTATTAGAGCCATACAAAACAGAGGTAACATCAGAATCAACCCCTTTTGCTATTTCACTGGCAAGACATCTACATTCTATAGGTGCTAAGATGTATGGAGCATTCTGGTGTACTCACTGCAATGACCAAAAACAAGTATGAGTTCTTTCATCTTCCTTGAATCAACAGCTTTTAATAGTTACTACCACAGTACCTGATTGTTGCGGTGCTAGATCTCCAAAAATGAAGCAGAGCAAAATCAATCAAGACCTACTTTATAATTCTTACCATATGGTCATGCAGTTGTTTGGTCGTGAAGCTATGGAAATTCTGGATTATGTGGAATGCTTCCCTAATGGAGCCGGTAAGGGGAAGAAAATGGCCAACGAATGTGTAGCCACTGGTCTGGAAGGTTTTCCAACATGGGTCATCAACGGGAAGGTACTCCCCATAACTTGGATGTTTCCATTAAAGTTCAAGTCCATGATGTTACCCATTCAGCGTTTTATGTTGAGGCACGATTTAAGTTCTTGGTGCACACGTGCATTTCTGCCAGTATTGGGCACACACTGAATCTGTAGCTTATCCTCAGATGACATCCTCTGTTTTACTTCGTAGTTGCACGCATCTAGCTTTAGTTTTCCACATATGATGTTGTCGGTCACTACACTACGTCGTGGCTTGCCCATGCTTCCTAAGATGATGAAAGCACTATGCTTCCTATGTGTTCACGAACTGACTATGTACCTCCCTTCCACTCAGCTCCTGAGCGGCGACCAGGAACTCTCAGTCCTCGCAGAAGAATCCGGTTTTGTCTCCGAGAGCCCCGAGCAATCCTGAGGCCATGGACCTCGACGAGCAGAAGCACCCCACCGATTCGAAGTGCAGAAATCGAGAGCTCTCTAGAGGCAAGGACCTGAAGCTTGTGGTAGTTAACAGCAATGCCACAAAAATCTCATCCGAGCTTCAGATGAGGTGCATTCCAATGGTGCATAAATAGATTATACTACTAAATACAACCACTAACCACTGTGATACTATGTAAAAAAAAAACATATTTGTTCCACCGTCGAATGGTGCGGAAGGAGCATCGAACCCGGGGGTGAATGTACTACGACATTTTTGTAGAGCCTGTAGTTTGTGCTGTGAAACTTGTAGTCCTGGGAAACCACACAGTTTTCGTAGTTCTCGAGTGATACTTTGCACTTGGACATTTGTAGTCCTGGGGAAGGACACTGTGTGTGCCCTCCACCCTTTGAGACGAAGAGTTTCTGCTCTCTGGGCGCATATGGGAATTCCTGAGCTCCACAGCGTCGATAGTTGAGCCATTAATACTTTGTTGGTGAAACTGAATTTTCTGCCTGATATGTGCAGAAAGTCAGAAACACAAGGAAATGGTCTAATTCTTGCAGCAACTGAAGCAAAGCCGTCTCCGTTCCCCAAAACATATGGATATGCAAATTCACTCGTGTCTGGAAAAAATATGTGAGCGTGTAAAGTGTGCATACTCATGTTTCTGGCAAAAGGAGAAATAAAGACTGAATGATCTTTATTTCTAGCTTAAGAAATTCGACATATGCACTTCGGGGTCGCGGAAAATGTAGCGAGAGGGAGGGAGGGAGCATGGCACACTTGGGGGTTTCAGAAAAAAAAAACTGAACTTTGTTTGGACAACTATATATAGAAGATAGCCACTCTGGTTCTAAAAACGGAGAAAACTATAGGATTTCTTAGAAAAGTTTTGAAGGATTGTGAAAAGCATGGCACAAATGCACTGTGGCGCTTTATTCAGCAGAAACCTTTATTTTTCTTGCTTTATTAAGGTTATTTTCTGCAGAAGAGACATACACAGCTGGTGCTGCTCTCCGATCTCCAGCACGTTTGTTGTTTGACACGGGCGCCGATGACTTGCGCCTGCGTCCAGCACAACGCCTTGCACAAGGCGTCGAAACAGAATGGCATCGTCGAAACCCGGTATCTGCAATCCTCTGCACGCAGACACCACATTATTACATTAAAAGAAAAAGGAAACAACACATTATTACATTACATGTGTAATTGTAAATATCCACGCATCAGTTAATTATTAGTTTGGTTTCTCGTAGCCTCATACCGTGAGCAAAGAAGAGAAAAACATGCTAGACCCTAGATGTGGGGGAGGAAAAAACATAAGGCCATAAGGGGCGTGTTTGGTTCTCTGCATGAATTTGGGCCTCCTGCATCTGTGATTTGGTTGAGTATGGCTGAGTAAATATAGACAGTAAACCATGTTCTGCAATGCGTTTGGTTGCTCACAAAGCTCCAGGCTGCATGAGAGCACAACAGACGTACGACGTTTGGTTACAAGTCTTTGCTCACCAGATAAAACTTACTATTGTTTGGTTACGTGTAAGACATACAGTGTGGTTACATCTTTTTTGAGTGGTGAGGTTACGAGCACACACAGTCATAGGCACACCACTTTCAACAAGCATACACACAATCATAGACACACCACTTTCAACAAGCGTACGCATGACTACATTAACAAGCATACACATAGCGACACAATCATAGGCATAATAGTGACAAGCAAACATACGCATAGCCACACAATCGTAGGCATAATGGTTCAGGACCGACAGACTAACAAACAAATATTACAACTCTTGGATCATGACAAGTTGAGTCATGATGGCCGCACTTGACCACCACGCCTGCGTCGGAAATGTTGAACACGATGAACTTGAAACTAACAATAGTCAGGACCTATGGCAAAGCAAACCCACCCTTGATCCATGGCATGCCTCCCGTTGACATCTCGGAGCCTGACCCTTTAGTTACAGGCGGTGTTCGTCCTCAGTACAATTTACTGATGGTGCCCATGTGTTCATGGAAGGCATCATGGATTAGAAGTAAGCACCTTGCAGAAGTGGGATGGATCTACGTCCTCATGTAAGCGGCCGATATTTTCATCCTCCCCTAACTCCTCTTTGAACTGTTGCCTTCTACTACAACCTTGCCCTTGGAACAGCTGCCTGAAGCATCATTTTCAATGACCAACTTGTCGGAAGGGTAATGCAATGAAGAACATTAGGCTCAACACACCATCGAACTACAATGTGTAGGATCATAACAATGTGTATGTCACGGGTGATGATCCTCATTGCTTGCTGTCATATAGAAGGAGAGAGGTGGTACAAGGATCAGAACTACAATGTGCAGAACCAACCCTCATACCAACGATCACCCTAATACATGGACTGCACATCAATGAAGATCATTGCTCAAGACTGTCCAAGTTAAATTGTCCCCCAATTCAGATTGATATACCCCCTAATAGAACTTAGCTTCCCACAAATATAACCCTAAATTTACACCCAAATTGAGCCCTATCAACCCCTAAATGGAGGCCTGTAAAACCCTAAACCGGATGCTAAATCGAACCCTAAATCCGGCAGGGTAGGGCTTATCGCCATGCGGAAGGTCGCCATGCAAATCTTCCCACCGCCAATAATCAAAACGCTACCTGTGAGGGAGTGGTGGCATAGACAGGGGAGAGTGAGCGGTGAGAGAGGGATGAGGGGATTTATGGCGCGGTTTCGAGAAACTATGCACCGTCTCCCTCTCGTCCCCGCATGTGCAGCCGTGTGGCCTCTTTGTGTTGGGGAACGTAGTAATTTCAAAAAAATTCCTACGCACACGCAAGATCATGGTGATGCATAGCAACGAGAGGGGAGAGTGTGTCCACGTACCCTCGTAGACCGAAAGCGGAAGCGTTATGACAACGCGGTTGATGTAGTCGTACGTCTTCACGATCCGACCGATCCAAGTACCGAACGCACGACACCTCCGAGTTCAGCACACGTTCAGCTCGATGACGTCCCTCGAACTCTGATCCAGCCGAGCTTTGAGGGAGAGTTCTATCAGCACGACGGCGTGGTGACGATGATGATGTTCTACCGACGCAGGGCTTCGCCTAAGCACCGCTACGATATTCTCGAGGTGGATTATGGTGGAGGGGGGCACCGCACACGGCTAAGAGATCCAAGGGATCAATTGTTGTGTCTAGAGGTGCCCCCCTGCCCCCGTATATAAAAGAGGGAGGGAGAGGCCGGCCCTAGAGGGGGCGCGCCAAGTGTGGGGAGTCCTACTAGGACTCCTAAGTCCTAGTAGGATTCCCCTTTCCTTTCCGGAGTAGGAGAGAAGGAAAGAGGGGGAGAGGGAGAAGGAAAAGGGGGCTGCACCCCTTGTCCAATTCGGACCAGAGGGGGGGCGCGCGCCTCCTTCCTTTTGTCCTCTCTCCACTATTCCCATATGGCCCAATAAGGCCCAGTACTTCTCCCAGTGAATTCCCGTAACTCCCTGGTACTCCGAAAATACCCGAATCACTCGGAACCTTTCCGATGTCCGAATATAGTCGTCCAATATATCGATCTTTACGTCTCGACCATTTCGAGACTCCTCGTCATGTCCCCGATCTCATCCGGGACTCCGAACTACCTTCGGTACATCAAAACACATAAACTCATAATACAAATCGTCACAGAACTTTAAGCGTGCGGACCCTACGGGTTCGAGAACTATGTAGACATGACCGAGACACGTCTCCGGTCAATAACCAATAGCGGAACCTGGATGCTCATATTGGCTCCTACATATTCTACGAAGATCTTTATCGGTCAAACCGCATAACAACATACGTTGTTCCCTTTGTCATCGGTATGTTACTTGCCTGAGATTTGATCGTCGGTATCTCAATACCTAGTTCAATCTCGTTACCGGCAAGTCTCTTTACTCGTTTCGTAATACATCATCTTGCAATTAACTCATTAGTCACAATGCTTGCAAGGCTTATAGTGATGTGCATTACCGAGAGGGCCCAGAGATACCTCTCCGACAATCGGAGTGACAAATCCTAATCTCGAAATACGCCAACCCAACAAGTACCTTCGGAGACACTTGTAGAGCACCTTTATAATCACCCAGTTACGTTGTGACGTTTGGTAGCACACAAAGTGTTCCTCCGATAAACGGGAGTTGCATAATCTCATAGTCATAGGAACATGTATAAGTCATGAAGAAAGCAATAGCAACAAACTAAACGATCAAGTTCTAAGCTAACGGAATGGGTCAAGTCAATCACATCATTCTCCTAATGATGTGACCCCGTTAATCAAATGACAACTCATGTCTATGGCTAGGAAATATAACCATCTTTGATCAACGAGCTAGTCAAGTAGAGGCATACTAGTGACACTCTGTTTGTCTATGTACTCACACATGTATTATGTTTCCGGTTAATACAATTCTAGCATGCATAATAAACATTTATCATGAAATAAGGAAATAAATAATAACTTTATTATTGCCTCTAAGGCATATTTCCTTCACTTTGCGCTCGCTCGTGCTTGACTCACTAGAAACGGTCGATTCGGCCATTACTCCAAAGCCATGCTCTGGGCTGCTTTGAGTAGCGTGCTATGCAAGCCTAACCGCACGCGCATGTAACCAAATGACCAAAGTTACCTTCCCAGGATTTGGCTGGAGAGGATGTGGGCAACCAAACACGCCCAAGGTAGCATGTCTGGCGTCCAAGTAGTAGTATATGATGTGATGGTTTCCTCAGAAACCTCGGGGATGGAATGGGTGGAGAGCATGTCAAATACACTGGTTGGATGGTAGTAATAATTATCAGGATTAATTATAATTCTCCCAAATCTTAGTGGGTTTGCAGTTTAATTTTTTGTGATTCGTACTTATCGAGCCAGTTTTTTTTAAGGGAAAAGCTTTTTTTAAAGAAAAATACAACAGAGGAGCATCTTAGATCCTATAATTACAATGGAAATACAACATGACATAAAATGATTAATAATAATAAAATCACATAAAAAACCATACTAAAACAACACATGCATTAGTTTTTTTAGCAGGGTACACATGTTGCCTTAGTTATTTGCTTCAGCCTCTCGTGTATAACGCCGTGCAAAGAAGCGAAAAACAAGTTAGAGAGAGAGAGAGAGAGACATACCGGCAACGGCGCAGTAGAATTTCTGTTTAACACAAGTACAAGGAGGAGGAAACAGAGAACCACATGCCGGGCATCCATGGTGATGGAAGTGATAGTTTCTTTCTTATATCAAACCTAAGGGAGAAGCCGCCAATAGTATCTCCAAGAAAATGATATGCATATATCTGTCACCGGTTATAAACAAGTCTACTTCATCAGATAAAATCTGCCAGGCAATTAATATTTTATCAAATAGCACCATGCGATTAGTTTCTATCAAATATCAACATCTAATTATATTTCACCATATATCTACATGCAATTAACATCCTGCCTTTTTTATAGTGAACTAATATCCTACTACCTATATAGAGAGTCTTCGCATGCTCTTGTTAAACATTTTTAGTCGGAATGATTGCATCTATCTTTAAGATACGATGAATGCTTACTATATATCTTTGAGATTTGAGATACGCTGGACGGTACCCCGAGAATGGATGGATGGCCACACTGGTGGCTGGTTAGCATCTCCCCGTTCTTGGCCATCAATATAATTAATCCATCATGTCTGTATTGATATTGTTGCTAATAGAGTGAAATGCGTCATTAGTCCATGAACTCAAATTGATTGCACACTTTAGGCCAACAACTCAAGAAGTGATCGAATTTGGTCCGCAAACTCGTTGATTTGATCAAATTAGGCCAAAACCGGCCCGAGAGTAAAAAAACCGGCCACGCAGATGCCATGTCATCGTTCCGTTGACCATTCATGAGTTCACTATTTTTACAGGGGTGTATCTGCAAATTGACCGATTTTTTTTAAAACCATCCTAAGGGCGTATATAGACTGAAAAAGTATTGAAAAAAACCTTGCATCGCCCAGTACTTGAACTTGGGTCGACCGGAATTTTGATTGCCTCAGTGACCACCGCACCTACACCGCACACGCACAATAAATTTCAGCCTACTGCATATGTACGTAGAATCAGGAGAGAGAGAAAAACAGAAGATCCCTCCAGATCGTTTTTCAATCATGCGATCCCTTTCCTTCTGTTTCGCTTGACTGTTGCCTTGTTTGTCGCTAGATCGTAGCGTTCCATGGTTTCGTCTGCCTTCTGTGACAAGCAGGTTAGGACGACGCACCTCCGCAAACGACCACGGCGGTCGTCCTCTCGACGCCGTCTAGCCGCAGATGGCGCCGCGGCTGCGCGAACGGAGCGCCCCCGCACCCTCATATGGTATGTATCTTCTTCCGTTGTCCCAGAGAGAGACAGAGTTCGTGTGTGTTCTGGCCAGGAGAGTTGATCTCACCGAATCGATCCAATCCATCAGAGCTAGTGCAGGCGAGAGTCACTTATACGTATAACAATACGCGGCTAGACGTGCGAACACTGTCAAGCTGTCCGCTTGCTTGCTTGCTTTGCACAAATACGTTTATTAGCTTCTGGGCAAATCATGCTAGCTATGTGAGAAATCATGATGACTGGACATTAGATCAGAGAGAGGATGCATATAATTGTAGTGCGGATTTTTTATTTGAACTGAATATGTGATCTATGTTTTCTTGTTTGTCGTGGAATGCAGAAATTGATTATGGTTTGTTCACCCTAGAGGTACATCACAATGGCTTTTTCTGTGGCTCGGGAAGCAATAGGACATATTGGATGACAGAGTTGATTTTTTCGATTATTGTGAGGCAGAGGACATGTCTATTTTGTGGCTTGTTGATTTGTTAGAGCGACCCGGTTACCCTGATAGTGAAAAGTACAAGATATATTTGCTCATGCCTGGGAGAAGTATTACTGAAGGACTTTTCTATGTGTGGTGTGATGATGATCTTCAGAAGATGATGAGTACAGTACCGAAGAACTGCAACAGCATAATACTTTACGTCGATCAAATGTTTGAAATTCCTGTTAACATATGTGATGAGGTTGCCATAGAAGAAAAGGTTTTAGAGGTAAAGAAAACTCTATAATGATATTGTGTTACTGTTGTTTGTCTTGTTATAGTTCGTCACCATTTTTTATGCTGTTTTGCAGCCCATTGTAGGTGAGGGGGTCAATCCTGAGAGCATTGTAGGAGAGGACATGTTGCGGGCAGATCAGGGCAGGTTGCGGACAGAAGAGAAAAGGTTGCAGAGATTGCAGAAATTTAAGAAACTGAAGGATGAAGAGTCTGATGACAGCGACCAGTTGGATTCAGATGCAGATTTCTTTGATAGTGACAATGACCCATTAGATGGGGATGATGACATCTTTGCTGCATTTGTGGACCATGATGTCATAGATGCAATGATTACTAGCAAAGGCAAAAAAGTAGTTGAAGTAAATGAGGATGGTAAGGACAAGAGGAAGAAGAAGAAGAAGAAGAAGAAAAGTAAAAAGGAAGATTCTGATGAGGAGTTGCTTCTTCCAGATTCAGATGACGAGAACTTCAATTTTAAGTTCAAGTCTTTTGCTGAACATGACATGGCAGACCCGGAGTTCAAGATTGGAATGACTTTTTCAACAGTTGAGCAGTTGAGAGAAGCAATATCTGAGTATAGCATAAAGAATAGAGTGGCTTTGCACAAGACTAGAAATTGTAGAACCAGGGTTGAGGTGGTCTGTGCTGAAGGTTGCCCCTGGTATTTGTATGTGACAGAAGACAGCAGGTCCAAGAGCTTGCTTGTGAAGAGATATGTTAATGAGCACACATGTAGCAGAGAGTGGGCTATCAAGGCAATGACTGCTCCCTATCTTGCCAAAAAATATGTGGAAGAAATAAGAGACAATGAGAACATTGATGCAAAGTCATTTGACAATAAGGTGCAAAAGGACTACAATTTGGCTCCTGGCAGAATGAAGCTGCAAAGGGCAAAGAAGAGATCAATGGCTATTATCAGAGGAGATGAGGAGAAGCAATATAATTTGCTTTGGGATTATGTGGAAGAGATTAGGAGATCAAACCCTGGGAGCAGTGTCTTTCTTAATTTGGATGCAAATGGTTTGTTTGAAACTATGTACTTTTCTCTTGATGCATGCAAGAGGGGCTTTCTGGAGGGTTGCAGGCCAATTCTTTTCTTTGATGGTTGTCACTTGAAGACAAGGCATGGTGGTGTTATGTTGATAGCAATAGGTATTGACCCTAATGATTGTATCTTCCCAATTGCCATGGCTGTGGTAGATGTAGAGTGCAAAAACAGTTGGAAATGGTTCATGAACACTTTGAAGCATGACCTGAACATCCACGACCACACGGCAGCCTTTACTCTTATGTCAGATAAGCAGAAAGGGCTGATACTTGCAGTGCAGGAAGAATTTCCAGATAGTGAACATAGGTTCTGTGTAAGACATCTCTACCAAAACTTTAACACGATTCACAAGGGGGAAGTTTTGAAGAATCAACTTTGGGCTTGTGCAAGATCTAGTAACAAGCCACAATATGAAAGAAACATGGACAAATTGAAGGCTCTGAGTCCTGAAGCATATGCATGGCTTGATAAGCACCCACCAAACCAATGGTGTAGGGCTTTCTTTGATTGTTTCTATAAGAGTGACACACTCCTCAATAATCATTGTGAAGTGTTCAACAAGTAAGTTACCGAATGATTGTATTACGTGTTCTCAATAATGTAGTTTTGTTGTTGTTGTTGTTGTTGTTGTTGTTGTTGTCGTACAAATCACCAGAGTTATTGGAGCATGATAAAATCTTGAGAAAAAGTAGATAACAGAACCACATATGTCTATTATTTTTGCTAATAATTTCAGAATTTTATAAGTTTCAAAAATATGTTTAAAATTAATTCTTTGCATGCTGGTTTGTTTTGACAGATTATTCTGCAACTTGTATGTTAGCTACTGAGTATATGTTTGTGTAGTTTTTGGAGTCTTCTTGATCATGCTTTGTATTACATGTTGACGCAAATATATACTAGATGCAAGAGAGCTTCCAATCATGAGTATGTGGGAAAAGATTAGGGGCCAGATTATGCACAGGATGTATGATTATGCAAACACTTGTGAGAACAAATGGACTGGCAACATTTGTCCCAAAATCATGGACAAGATGCGTAAAAATGAGGACTATGCTAGTGATTGTTTTGCTTATCCTTCTGGCCACAAGTATACGAAGTGAAGAGCAAAGATAACACCTATGAGGTGAAGATGAATGAAAAAACTTGTGATTGCAGAAGATGGCAACTAACGGCCATTCCATGTTCGCATGCCATTTCCTGCATGAGAAAAGAGAGAATAAAGCCAGAAACCCAGATAGCTAGTTTCTATACAAGAGAAAGGTACATGAAAGCATATGGAAATACTGTTTGGCCAGTAAGGGATAAATCTTTCTGGGAAAAGACACATGGTAGGGATGTGGGAGCACCTTTGTATGAAAAGAAAGCTGGGAGGAAATCAAACAAAAGGAGAGAGCACCCATCGGAGAAGGAGGAAGGGACGAGACTTAGCAAGCATGGTGTGAAGATGCATTGCAGCTTTTGTAGGGATCCTAATCACAAGAGGCCTTCATGCCCTGAATTACATCCCGAACTCAAGTTGGAACCACAAAGGAGGACAAATGATGATGACAATGTTGGTGATCCTTCTGTGGTAGAGGTAAAGAAAACTATATAATTATATTTTTGTTACTATTGTTATTATTGTTATTGTTGGTCATCGTTTCTTCTTTATACTGTTTTGCAGAACATTGTATCCGAGGAGGGCAATCCTGAGTTGATTCCCACACAATGTACTAGGACTTTTGTAGTATTGAGCTCATGGAGGAGGAAGTAAGAATAGTTTTAACTATGAGATAGGATTTTCAGCACCTGGGTGCCCCTACACCCTCTATGAACAGTAAATTCAAGACAAATTTTTAAAAAATCAAAAAAATCTGAAACTCTGGGACATCGAATATCATGAAACTTTTGATGATCTTGCAAAGTTTTAGCTAAAAATATCATTCGAAGAGCACTCAAATAAAAAAACAAAATCATTGTTCAAAGTTTATGTACATTTTTGAGCAGTGATTTTGTTTTTTTTATGAGGGCTCCACAAAGGTTATTTGTTCCTGAAACTTTACAGGAATATCAAACCTTTGATAATCTTTGATCCCTGAAAGTTTCAGATTTTTTTGATTTTTTTTTCAATTTTATATGAATTTACTGTTCATGAGGGTGTAGGGGCACCTGGGAGCTGTTAGACATTTCTCTTTAACTATTTATATGTTGATCTATATATTTTGTATGGTTTTAATGTGATGTAATCCCTATGATCTATTTCGCAGGTGGAAGAGTTGTCAAATCCAACAAGGAGGAATAAAGGTCCACTTCCTGCAAATGCATTTATTCAGGACCATATAAGTGAATTTCCTTCTCCGAGGCCAACAACGGCAACAAGGGCTGGCATGGACATTGCAAGAGGTAGAGGAAGGGGAGGAGGAAGGGGAAGAGGGAGAGGCAGAGCCAAGTCTTCTTCTATTACAAATAATGTAAGTGGTTCAGATATTGCTTCAAGTGTAGATGTGGAAAATGTAATAGAAAGAACAAGAGCAAGCGTGAGAGGGACAGGGACAGGGAGAGCAAGAGTGAGAGGAGGAGCAACCGATGGTACTGCTACCCATGTTGAAGGAAGTAGTGCTACTGCTAGTAGTGTGCAACAAGGAGGAGGGACAAGTGTTGCCCACGCTGCACCAAGAGCAAGAAGAGCGAGAAAAACAAAAAGACCAGTGCCTGGAGGTGATCATTGGAATGGTTATGAGCACTCAAGATAGTATCAGTTGCTCTACAGAAATAAGTAGAATGTTTAAGTGCAAGTATGTGCAACCTGCTTGTAATGCAATTTCAAATGGTTTCAGAACTATGTTTTAGAACTACGTGTTGTCACTGTTTAAAAACTATGGAATAAGTGCAAGTATGTGCAACTTGCTTGTAATACTTTTTCAAACGGGTTACAGAATGATGTGTTGGATGGTTTTAGAACTATGTGATCATTTGGATTTTTTAAAAACTACGAATGATATTGTCATTGAAGTCATGTTCTATATATTTTCTGTAGTGTGAGTGTATATTGAATGTGAGGTTTTGTATTGTCGTCAAGATTTATACATATTACTTTGATATTCTCTGAAACCCACTGATTTTATATACATATTTAACAATGATTACGTGAAGATATATATAGTAGCCTGCCTATTTGAACATAAATCACGTCATGGTGCATTGGTCTGGAAGCCAACTTCTAACCCAGACTGCCTGTGTTCAAATACTACAGGACACACATTTTAATATTTATTTTTTCTCCTGATTCAACATAAATATATATATATACTCGGCACCGTGTTAGTCTGCGAACTTTGTGTTATTCCAGTGGTTGGTGATGTGTTGCCTGTTCGGAACGGCCAAGGTTCAAGTCTTGGGCGACACAATTTTTAATACTTTTTCGCTCCAAACGCCCTTAATTAGCATGGTCTATGAGAAAAAAAAAACCCCGACCAATTTGCAAATAAAACCCTATAAAAATAGTGAATTCACAAGCACTCAAAGGATCAATGACATGGCATCCACGTGGCCGGTTTTTTCCTGGTCAGACCGGTTTTGAACTTATTTGATCAAATCAACGAGTTTGCAGACCAAATCTGATCACTTCTCGAGTTCTTGGACTAAAACGTGCAATCAAGTTGAGTTCATGGACTAGTGGCGCATTTCACTCTTGCTAATACACAAGCACGTCATTAATATCTGGGGAATTTTGCACCCGTATCAAAAGGAAATTGTTGACTTGACGCTCTTTTAGATTGTAGGTATTAAAAGTGTAGAAATTTTAAAAATACAAAATTGAGATGTGAGTACCATTGTTAGTTTTAAAAGATAAAAAATCTATAAGAAATAATTGTGAACAATGCTATAGTGCATGGGAAATAAACCATATTGACAGGGACCAAAGTTCATGCGGCAGTGTCCGAAAGCAGGGCAATGAGGCCCTCTACCTGCTCCCGGTGTCTTTTCCAAGAGCAGGGCGGTTGTATCCAGGGTCCGACATCGTCGGGATCTAGCTTGGCTTCAACGACAAATATGTGCATACTTTGGGTAAAAATCCATGTTGTCGCCTCTTCAGCTTGATCCGGTAATGTCATGTGGGTGGGTTGTGCCTTTGTTGAAGGTGTTAGCTTAAAGATTGGGTTCGAGGATGAAAATTATAAGTGTAAATATTTGATTGGACCTGTCATCAACATCGACACGGTGTAGTGATCCTTTCCTGAAGGCTTTGTTTAGGAGTAACGTTTTTGTTGGTTGCTTTGTCAAACATTATAGGGCTCGTGCTAAGTTTGTGGATACATGTTGTGAGGAAGATCCTTTTGTGGATGGCCTCGTTTTTTCAACCTCATTTATTCGGTATCGATATTGAGTTGTACTTGGGCATCGATTGAGATTATTGAAGAATCAACAATATTTTACTATGTGCATCAGTTCAGGTGGCTAATCCTCATTTTCAGAGAGAAAAAGTAGCAAGTACTTTATTTAGCGGAAACCCTTTATTTTTTGTTGAGATTAATTAATCATTTCCTGCAGAAAAGACAAACACAAATGGCATCCAATGGTGTTTTGTAACACCAGGCGTCTTTGACATGGCCGCCCTCGATGAGAGCCGCCTTCGTCCAGCAAAGCCCCTTGCACCAAGCGTCGAAACAAAATGGCTGCCTATAAGCTCCTTTCATGCAATTCTCTGCACGAAAATAAACAATCACAGACATCCACGCGTTATTATTCAGTCTACACGAGCATATCCATGAAGCTAACAAAAACATAAAAACAACCTTTTCTGCATCAAGTTAGAGGGTGGGAGAGAGAGGGGGGACGGACCGGCCATGGCAACAGGATTTGGATGTAGCACAAGTACTAGGAGGAGGAAGCGGAGAACAACAAGTCGGGCATCCATGGATGGAGTGATAAGTTTCTTTATTGCCGAACCTCAAGGGAATATAAACACCGATAGCACGGTGTGATGTTGTGTCCATATGTGTATATATAGGATCGTCTTTGCATGCTCTTGATAAATACTCATTTGTTCATATTCAATAGCCATATCTATGTATCTTTGAGATACTACTACACTAACGGAGGTAGTCAGAATGGATGCATGGGTGGCCACACTACCATTTATCCCCGGACGACCACGTTGTCACGTTAGAGGATTCGGTGGCCGCCTCACGAAGAAATCTTTCATACGTTGCTGACTGCTGCCGTTCGCATTGGCGCCCGGCTACCGGCTAGAGAAAATAAATGACCTAGGCTTTCTTGGATTGCAGAGGCTAGGTTTTTCGATGAGCGGTACATACTAGTAAAAACAACACATGTGTTGACGCCGGTCTAATAGGCCACAATAACTAAGAGCATTTTCAATAGAAATGGTCTAATTCTTGCAGCACTGAAGCAAAGCCGTCTCCCTTCCCCAAAACATATGGATATGCGAATTTACTCGTGTGTCTTTTAAAAATAAATGTGAGCATGTAAAAATAAAGACTAAATGATCTTTATTTATAGTTTAAGAAATTCAGCATATGCACTCCGGGGTGGTGAAAAGTGTTGATAGATAGAGAGGGAGAGAGGGAGGGAGAGAGAGAGAGATAGAGAGAAAGAGATTGGATGCCCTTTTTCTTCTTAAGAAACATGAAATACAAACTTGGGGTTTTTAGAAAGAAACTGAACTTTGTTTGGACAACTATATTTTTAATACACTATGCTCCCTAATTTTTAAGGGCTCACAACCAATTGCGGTCTCTAATTTAGAATTGGGTCGTCTTTTTTTATGGTCAAAACAGTAGGAGCTCCTACTGCATATATATTTAAAAAATGGGGGTTAAAAGGAAGATATGGTGGGTTTTATATTCTTTGGCACTCTCTTATTCAATTCTTTTAATTCACTATGCTTCCTAATTTTAGAGCTCTTCCATTCGAATGAGGTATTCAATATTAGATTTAGTTTACGATTTTGACCGGGCCAACGATTTTTCAAATCAATTAGCAACAATCGGCCTATAAAAACATATCAATCCCACTCACCCTCTCACCAATTAGAAAAATGAAGGGTCATCATGTGACACTATAGCACCAATATAGTACATGCAGCAACCGACTCAGAAATTTCCTGTCATATATATGGGTTGATTAGCAGATAACATAGAATCACATTGTGAAAAGCCGACCAAAACACCGCATTATATGAATAAAAATAAAATACACGCCATCATCTCCTCCGCTCGCTAAACATTCCCTCAGTTCTAAAATAGAAGGTGCATTTAGTTTTTTGAAAACTCAAATTTCTTTAACTTTGACCAAGTTCAGAGCCAAAATATCGACATCCACAATACTAAATAAATAAAATATAAAAATCCGTTTCATGATGAATGTAATGATACCAATTTGATATTATTGATTTTGATATACTTCTAATTTGATCAAACTTAAAGAGGTTTGGCTTTTCAGAAAAGAATACGCCTTCTATTTTGAAACAGAGAGTAATTTTTTTATGAAAACCCAACAATACCAATGGCGCAGCAAAGTGCGCCTAGCCCTTCTAGTATAGACGATAGCTGCTCTAATTCTAATAATGGATAAAACTACAGGATTTATTAGAAAAGCTTTGAAGGATTGTGAAAAGCATGTCACAAATGCACTATGGCGCTTTATTCAGCAGAAAGCTAGAAACCTTTATTTTTCTTGCTTTATTAAGGTTATTTTCTGCAGAAGAGACAGACACAACTGGTGTTGTCCTCCAATCTCCAGCATGTTTGTTGTTTGACACGGGCGCCAATGAATTGCGCTTGCGTCCAGCACAACGCCTTGCACAAGGTGTCAAAACAGAATGGCGTCGTCGAAGCCCGATATCTGCAATCCTCTGCACGGAAAAAACACAATATTACATTAAAAGGAAAAGGAAATAACATAACTATAAATATCCACGCATCAGTTAATTATTAGTTTGGTCTCTCGTAGCCTCACACCGCGAGCAAAGAAGACAAAAACAAGCTAGATCCTAGATGAGAGGGGGGAAGAAACATAAGCCGCGTGTTTGGTTCTGTGCATGAATTTTGGGCCTCCTGCATCTGTAGTTCGGTTGAGTCCAGATGAGCAAATAGAGACAATAAACCATGTTTTATAGTGCATTTGGTTGCCCACAAAGCTCCAGGCTGCATGAGAACAGAAATAGAAGTACTACCTTTGGTTGCAAATATTTGTTGGTCAGATGCAACGTGTTGTTGTTGTTCGGTTACGTGCAAGACATAGAGTGTGGTAATCTCTTTTTTTAGTGGTGAATTTAGGAGCACACACAGTCATATGCACACCACTTTCAACAAGCATACAAATGACTACATTAACAAGCATACACACAACGACACAACCATAGGTATAATAGTGATATAGTAAAATACACTAGAGGCCCTACAAGTATTCCAAGTGTGTAAGGTAGGTCCTAAAAGTTTGAAATCGTCCACCGCCGGTCCTATACGTCTATTTTACCCGCAACTTTTAGGAACTACTTGACATAGTTGGAATACTTTTAGGACCCATGGCGAACGACGTACACACATTTAGGTCCCGCGGTGAACGATTTCAAACTTTTAGGACCTACTTGACACACTTGGAATACGTTTAGGACCTCCGGTGTATTTTACTCATAGTGATACACAGACGTGGCAAGGGTTGGGTCATGATGGGTGCACCTGACCACCACGTCTACGTCGGAAAGGTCAAACACAATGACCTTGAAACTATCCTACTCAGGAGCTATGACAAAGCCAACCCACCCTTGATCCATGGCACACCCCCGTTGACATCTCGACGTTTGACCCTTTAGTTGCAGCCAATGTTCGTCCCCAGAACGATTTCCTGTGGGATGGTGCCCATGTGCTCACAAAAGACATCATGTATTATATAGAAGTAAATATAACCCAGGTGCTAAAAGCATCTTGCAGAAGTGGGTTGGACCTACGTCCTCATGGAAGCAACTGATATTCGTCGACCTCCCCTGCCTCGTCTTTGAACTATTGCCTTCTACTATAGCCTTGCCCTTGAAACAACTGCCTGAAGCATCATTGTCGATGACCAACTTGTCGGAAGGGCAATGCAATGAAGAACATTAGGCTCACCACACCACTGAAGTACAATGTGTAGGATCATAACAATGTGCATGTAAAGGGTGATGATCTTCACTGCTTCCTGTCATATAGAAGGAGAGAGATGGTACAAGGATCAGAGCTACAATGGGAAGAACCAACCCTCATACCAACGATCACCCTAATACATGGACTGCACATAAGTGAAGATCATTGCTCTACGCAGTCCAAGTTAAACTATTCTTCCCCCAATCAGACTGATGTACCCCCTAATCTAACTTAGCTTCCCCAAAATTTAACCCTAAATCGACACCCAAATTAAGCCATATCAAACCCTGTAAAACCCTAAATCTGGCAGGGAAAGGGCTTACCGTCAAGCGGAAGGTCGTCGCTGGTGGTCACTATGCAGATCTTCCTGCCGCCGATGATCACAATGTTGCATGTGAGGGAGTGGCGGTGTAGATCGGGGAGAGTGAGTGGTGAGAGAGGGTGAGGGTTTTATGGCATGGCTTCGTCAAACTATGCGCCGTCTCCCTCTCGTCCCCGCGTGTGCAAGCGCGTGCCGTCCTTGCACTCGGTCATGCCTGACTCGCTGGAAACAATCGATTTGGCCATTACTCCAGTTCCAGGATCTGGGCTGCTTTAGTAGTCTGCCACACAGGTAACCAAACAAACCATGATTGCTTTCCCAAGATCTGGCTGGAGAGGATGCGAGCAATCAAACACACCCAAGGTAGCATGCCTAGCGTCCATGTAGTAGTATGTGATGTGATGGTTTCCTCAGAAACCTCACGGATGGAATGGATAGATAGTGTGTTAGGTACACTGCCTGGATGGTAGTAATAATTATGAGGATCCAGTATAAATTTCCTAAATCTTAGCGAGTTTGTGTTTTTTTTGTAATTTGTACTTACTGAGCCAGGGTTTTCTTTCTAAAAAATACAGCTAAAGAGCACCTTAGATTCGCTAATACAATGGAAAGACAACATGACACAAAATGATTAAAAAATAATATAATTGCATCAAAAACCATACTATAACAACACATGCATTAGTTTTTTCGCGGGGTGCACATGTTAATTGCTTCAGTCTCATGCGTATAACGCCGTGCAAAGAAGTGAAAAACAAGATAGAGAGAGAGGGAGACGAACCGGCGACATCAGTAGGACTTACGTGTAACACAAGTACTAGGAGGAGGAAATAGAGAACCAAATGCTGGGCACCCATGGTGATGAAGTGATAGTTTATTTCTTATCAAACCTAAGGGAGATGCCGCCGATAGTATCTCCAAGAAAATGATATGCATCTATCTGTCACCGGTTATAAACAAGTCGACGTCATCCTATAAAATCTGCCGAGCAATTAATATTTTATCAAATAGCGTCTTGCAATTAATTTCTATCAAATATCAACGTCAAGTTATATTTCACCATATATCTACATGCAATTAACATCCTACCTTTTTTATAGTGAATTAATATATCCTACCTATATAGAGAGTCTTTGCATGCTCTTGATAAACATTTTAATTCGGACAGATTGTATCTATCTTTAAGATACGTTGAACAAGCCAGGATCTAGGTTGGCTTCAATGACAAATATGTGCATACTTTGGGTAAAAATCCATGTTGTCGCCTCGTTAGCTTGATCCGGTAACGTCATGTGGGTGGGTTGTGCCTTTGTTGAAGGTGTTAGGTCGAAGATTGGGTTCGAGGATGAAAATTGTAAGTGTAATATTTGGTTGGACCTGTCAACGCCAACACGGTGTGGTGATCCTTTCCTGAAGGCTTTGTTTAGGAGTAGCGTTTTTGTTGGTTGCTTTGTCAAACATCATCATAGGGTTCGTGCTAAGTTTGTGGATACATTGTTGTGAGGAAGATCCTTTTGTGGATGGCCTTGGTTTTTTTAACCCCATTTATTCGTCATTGATATTGAGTTGTACTTGGGCATTGATTGAGATTATAGAAGAATCAATGATATATGACTATGTGCATCAGTTTGGGTGGCTGGTCCTCATTTTCGAAGAGAAAAAATAGCAAATACTTTATTTAGCGAAAACCCTTTATTTTCTTGTTGAGATTATTTAATCATTTCTTGCAGAAAGTACAAACACAAATGGCATCCCATGGTGTTTTGTAACACCGGGAGTCTTTGACACGGCCGCCCTTGATGAGAGCCCCCTTCATCCAGCAGAGTGCCTTGCACCAAGCGTCGAAACAGAATGGCTGGCTATAAGCTCCTTTCCCGCAATTCTCTGCATGAAAATAAACAATCACGGATATCGGCGTGTTAGTAGTCAAGTCTGTCACGGTGTCACTACACAGAGCATATCCACGAAGCTAACAAGAACATAAAAACATTTTTTCTGTATCAAGTTAACAAACCTGAAAATGAGAGAGAGAGAGAGAGAGAGAGAGAGAGAGAGAGAGACCGGCCATGGCAGCAGGATTTGGATATAGCACAAGTACTAGGAGGAGGAAACGGAGAACGGCAAGCCGGGCATCCATGGATGGAGTGATGACACCAGTACTATCTCCGAGAACTAAAGTGATGGTGTGTCCATATGTGTATATATAGGATCGTCTTTGCATTCTCTTGATAACAATCATTTGTTCTAAATACAATAGCCATACATCTATGTATCTTTGAGATACTTATCCTACGCTAAACCAAAGTAGTTAGAATGGATGCATGAGGGCGGGGCATCGATTCGTTGGCTGGGCAACTGGGGTTGCTGCCAGCCCACCCGAGTTCGAGTCCCGGCTCCGACGCACGATGCTCGCGGAGTTTCTTCTATAAAAAATTCCAACGAGGGTTAGCCCTTGGGTTGGTCTCATATTTTTAGAATGGATGCATGGGTGGCCACATTACCGTTTATCCCCGGATGGCCACGTCGTCGCGTTAGAGGATTCGGCGGCCGCCTCACAAAGAAAGCTCTCATACGTTCCTGACTGCTGCCGTTGGCGCCTGGCTACCGGCTAGAGAAAATAAATGACCTAGGCTCTCTTGGATTGTAGAGGCTAGGTTTTTCGTTGAGCGGTACGTATTAGTAAAAACAACACATGTGTTGACGCCGGTCTAATAGGCCATCATAATTAAGAGCATTTTTAATAGAAGATGTAATACAAAAATAACTAATTTTTACATTCCCGAGGCCTAAAAGCGCACCTTCAACAGATGATGTAGATGTAAAAAAATTACATCACCTACTTCAAGTGATGTAAAATACAACATTTGGAGATGTAAAACAGCTAGCCACGCGCAAACGCCAAACCGCCACTTCATTTCAGTTCCACCCACCCACCCGCCTCCCGCCGCCCGCGGCAGCCCAATCGCCGCTGTGCTGCCCGCCCTCGGACACCGCCGCACCCCGTTGCTGCTAGATCCGGCCTTCCCACTCCCCCCGTCGCCGCCCTCCGCCTGAAAATCGGTCGATCGGCCGCTTTTTCACCGCCTGACCACTCGATTGGAGCTCCCCCCGTCATCCTGCCGTTGCCGGAATCCCCCCTCCCCCGCACACCAGCCACCATCCTGCCGCCGCTTTTCGCCGCCCGACTCGAGCTTCTCGTGTCGCTCCGCCACTGCCAATCCTCCGATCAATTCAAGCTCCTGCCGATGGCCATTCGAGCTCCGCCCGCCACGGCATTTGAAGCTAGATGCTCAGGCGCCACGACACTCGTCGCTCTGTTGCCGCTCGATCCGCAACCGAATCTTCGGGACGCAGAAGAAGACGTCTGGTGCTACTTCGGCCGATTCGATGCCACCGGCAGCCGCGGCAACTGCCGCCGGCCATGGGCCTCCTCCTCGAGCACCGCAAGCCCTGCCGCCAGCCATGGAGGAAGACGCGGCCACGCCCGCAACCACCGCCTCCAACGTGCCCGATGGAATGTCGCAAAGGCCGTCGGCCATTTTACATCTTCAAATATACATCATCTATTCGAGCAGACATCAACGGAGGTTTCACAGACTCCTTCCTCCTAATAACCTCACCCCCTCATTTTCATGGGGGTGGGCCTTGCCTTTCTCCCTAATCTCCAATTAGAAAACCCCACCTCATACCAGTCCATTGAATCCGTAAAAGTCTGTCCGTTGATGTAGCATTACTCCTTGTTTTACATCACCAAATATACATCATCTGTTGGAGTTGAGACTTTTTGAAGATGTAAAAAGCAGTTTTGGTGATGTAAATTATACAACACCTGCTTTTATGTCTCCAAATATACATCTTCTATTGGAGATGCTCTAAGTAGGGTAAAAAATGGCCAGACAAAAACCTGAAAAAAATATGTGACGTGTTGATACGTCTCCAGCGTATCTATAATTTTTTATTGTTCCATGCTGTTATTTATCATTCTTGATGTTTTACAATCATTTTATAGCAACTTTATATCATTTTTTGACTAACCTATTGACATAGCGCCCAGTGCCAGTGGCCGCAAGTTCCAGAACCACCAGATCCAATCTAGACACCATCACGGAGGGGTTCATCATCAAGCTTAGTTGCTTCTCCAATGATGCGTGAGTAGTTCATTGACCTACGGGTCCATAGTTAGTAGCTAGATGGATTCCTCTCTCTCTTTTGATTCTCAATACAATGGTCTCTTGGAGATCTATTTGATGTAACTCTTTTTGCGGTGTGTTTGTTGGGATCCGATGAACTTTGAGTTTATGATCAGATCTATTTATCCATGAAAGTTATTTGAGTTTTTTATCTCTTATATGCATGATTACTTATAGCCTCGTATTTATTCTTCGAATCTTTGGTTTAGTTAGGCCAACTAGATCGATTTTTCTTGCCATGGGAACATGTGCTTTATGATGGGTTCGGTTATGCGGTGTTCTTTCCCAGTGACAGAAGGGGCAGCAAGACATGTATTGATCGTTGTTATTAAGGATAACAAGATGGGGTCTATTCCTACATGAACAGATTTTGTCTACATCATGTCATCGTTCTTATTGCATTACTCCATTTTTCCATGAATTTAATACACTAGATGCATGCTGGATAGCGGTCGCTGTGTGGAGTAATAGTAGTAGATGAAGGCAGGAGTCGGTCTACTAATCTTGGACGTGATGCCTATATAATGATCATTACCTGGATATCTTCATAATTATTTGAAGTTCTATCAATTTCCCAACAGTAATTTGTTTACCCACCGTATGCTATTTTCTTGAGAGAAGCCTCTAGCAAAATCTACGGCACCCGGGTCTATTCTTTATCATATTTTCTTTGAGATCTATTTTTATTTGCTTTTGCTTTCAGATCTATTATTCTAAAAACCCAAAAATACCTCGCTGCACTTTATCTTTATTTATTTTATTTTGTTTTATCGCGAGATCTATTTATCCAAAATTATACAAACCAATCTATCTTTTACCCGAAAAGGATTGACAACCCTTCTTATGTGTCGGGTTGCGAGTATTTGTTCTTTGTGTGCAGGTACCGTTTACATAGTGTTGCTTGGTTCTCCTACTGGTTCGATAACCTTGGTTTCATACTGAGGGAAATACCTACCGTAGCTGTGCTGCATCATACCTTCCTCTTCGGGGAAATACTGACGTGGATATGAGTCATCACGTGTCTATTTGGCCCACGCCACAACTTGTCCAGATTATACTCGCATGTGGACATTCTTCGACGACACCAATAGTAGTGGCAGGGCAGGCAACTAGGCCCACACATCCCTTGCATGCAATGGCACGGGCACGCCACCGCTAATGGAATATAGATGGCATATGAATTATGGTCACGCCAGAACTATTTGAAAAGAATAGTGGTAACATGGATGAAAATTGGCGCGCCACCAATTAAAGTTGTGGCTAACCATTTCTTTACTAGTGCATTGTCTCTCCGGTGCCGTGGAGATTATATTTTGATAGCTAGTTTATAGCAATGTCCAAGGAGTTGATGTTGTTTATATATCTCCTGATGGTACTATTTTTGAAGCCTCATGCCGCTTATAATATTGTTTGCACAAATAATCAAAACTGAACATGCATTGTTATTCAGACTGGAGCTTTTACTTGCTATAGGTGTTACACATGTTGAGGCTTCACGTAATTCTTCATTAGCAGTACAAAAAATATCAAATAATTATCAATATTTTGACGAATCACTTAAGGTATATCTTCATGCATGTTTAGATATAATTTTCACTTTGTATTGCTTTAGTATTGCTCATGAATCTAGATATGAAATTTGAGAGCAAATGAGCTGACTCAACGAGCATTCAGCTACCGTGTTGATTATGATGTATTGCATATGTATCAATAGCTGACGCTTAGTCTCGCTAACATAGTTAATGTAGAATCGGGCCCACCACTTCAGCCACTAACGATTTTTTTTGGGCAGGCAAAAGCAAGGTCCGAGGAACCTCATTGTTCATTATTTGCAAGATCTGGTGAAAGGATGGACACGATGGTTAGGCGGATGGATTTGTGATGCACATTGGTATATGAAATTTTATTGCCGGATTATTGATGGTATTATGTTCAAGTGCTTGCGTAAAAACTAAGCAAGGAGCTGAGGAAGTTCCACCCAAGTTTGGATAAAAAATTTCAAGCAAGCAATGATCAATATACTTATCACCCTAAGCATATCAAATGGCCGATGTAATGTTGACATTGTCTTTAGCAAGAATGATACACATTATTTTTTTGCACACATGCTTTTCCAAAAATAGGGGGGTGTCTTGATGCTCAAAAGTGGCAATGATCGTAAAGAGTGGCTTGAACCTATAACAAGATGAAGTCAA
Organism: Triticum aestivum; assembly: GCF_018294505.1. NCBI lineage: Eukaryota > Viridiplantae > Streptophyta > Magnoliopsida > Poales > Poaceae > Triticum > Triticum aestivum. The sequence goes on from NC_057805.1 coordinate 484,833,118, forward strand.
AGTTATGATTCAGAGTCACCCTTGGATGGTCATCTCCGAGTTCATCAACATAAATATAAAGATCGTTTAAATAGAGCTTGGATGCAAAAGTTATGACAATTTCCGAGATGCATGTGCAGGCATCAGATCATAGAATGGAAGAAACACAATTAAGATGACTTCAGACGAAAAGGTTCTAACATTAAAAAAACGCCTTGTCGAGATGAATGATTTTGCTTTTTGAATCATCTCAATTCAAGATCGCATGAAAAAATTACAGCCAAAACTGTAAGGTCTGACAATGACCGGACTTTTCGGTAACGTAGCCGGACGTCCATTCCAGGGCCGGATGAAGGGAAGATGGACAAAAGTGTTGGGGAACGTAGCAGAAATTCAAAATTTTCTACGCATCACCAAGATCAATCTATGGAGTAATCTAGCAACGAGGGGAAGGGGAGTGAATCTACATACCCTTGTAGATCGCGATGCGGAAGCGTTGCAAGAACGCGGATGAGGGAGTCGTACTCGTAGCGATTCAGATCGCGGTTGATTCCGATCTAAGCACCGAAAGAATGGTGCCTCCGCGTTCAACACACGTGCAGCCCGGTGACGTCTCCCACGCCTTGATCCAGCAAGGAGAGAGGGAGAGGTTGGGGAAGACTCCATCCAGCAGCAACACGACGGCATGGTGGTGGTGGAGGAGCGTGGCAATCCCGCAGGGCTTCGCCAAGCACCGCGGGAGAGGAGGAGGAGGGAGAGGGGTATGGCTGCGCCGAAAGAGAGACGTTCTCATGTCTATGGCAGCCCCAAAACCTCAATATATATAGGGGAGGGGGAGGGCTGCGCCCCCATCTAGGGTTTCCCCCTCAAGGGGTGCGGCCAGCCCTAGATGGGACTTGGGGGGGCGGCCAAAGGGGGGAGGAGTGCCTCCCAAGTCAAGTGGAGGCCCTCCCCCTTAGGGTTTCCCCTCTCCCATGCGCATGGGCCTTGGGGGGGCTGGTGCCCCTGGCCCATTAAGGCTAGGGCGCCCCCCTTACAGCCCATGCTGCTGTATTGGACGTGGTGGAACATTTTCCGGACCTCCGGACCCCTCCGGAATCCTCCGGAACCTTCTGGAAGCTTCCCGGTACAATACCGAAAAAACCCGAACTTTTCCCGGAACCCGAACAACAACTTTCCATATATAAATCTTTACCTCCGGACCATTCCGGAACTCCTCGTGACGTCCGGGATCTCATCCGGGACTCCGAACAACATTCGGTAACCACATATATACTTTCCCTATAACCCTAGCGTCATCGAACCTTAAGCGTGTAGACCCTACGGGTTCGGGAACCATGCAGACATGACCGAGACGTTCTCCGGTCAATAACCAACAGCGGGATCTGGATACCCATGTTGGCTCCCACATGTTCCACGATGATCTCATCGGATGAACCACGATGTCGGGGATTCAATCAATCCCGTATGCAATTCCCTTTGTCCATCGGTATGTTACTTGCCCGAGATTCGATCGTCGGTATCCCTATACCTTGTTCAATCTCGTTACCGGCAAGTCTCTTTACTCGTTCCGTAACTCACATCATCCCGTGATCAACTCCTTGGTCACACTGTGCACATTATGATGATGTCCTACCGAGTGGGCCCAGAGATACCTCTCCGTTTACACGGAGTGACAAATCCCAGTCTCGATTCGTGCCAACCCAACGGACACTTTCGGAGATACCCGTAGTGCACCTTTATAGCCACCCAGTTACGTTGTGACGTTTGGCACACCCAAAGCATTCCTACGGTATCCGGGAGTTGCACAATCTCATGGTCTAAGGAAATGATACTTGACATTAGAAAAGCTCTGAGCAAACGAACTACACGATCTTGTGCTAGGCTTAGGATTGGGTCTTGTCCATCACATCATTCTCCTAATGATGTGATCCCGTTATCAACGACATCCAATGTCCATGGTCAGGAAACCGTAACCATCTATTGATCAACGAGCTAGTCAACTAGAGGCTTACTAGGGACATGGTGTTGTCTATGTATCCACACATGTATCTGAGTTTCCTATCAATACAATTCTAGCATGGATAATAAACGATTATCATGAACAAGGAAATATAATAATAACCTATTTATTATTGCCTCTAGGGCATATTTCCAACAAAAAGGTCAAAGGATCATTAGATCTGGCTGAAGGCCGGACATTTTCCTCTGAACTCGGATGTCTGGGCAACCGTGCGGCCATTGTACGTTTTTTCTGTTGCATATAAGTTAGAAAACAGTCCAAAACACCCTCAAGATGATCTTGAATCGACAACTATTCAACATGAAATTTGTTCGTCTTGTCGAAATGGATTAATTTGCTTTTTGGATCATCTCCATCTGGGAGCCGGATCTCCTGACGTACGGCCACCTGACGTGGGGCCACTGACGCGTGGGTCCGGGTCCACACGTCAGTGTGTTCGCCGTACGTTAGAGGAGCCGCGTCCCTCCATATGAGATCATATGCAACCTGTGGGTCTACCAAACTATCATATATAGAGGGGAGATAATGATCGATTAAACAACACACATCGACAAATCAATCTATCACCTTTTATCTTTTACCCTTTCTTCTTTACCCCAATTTTTTTTCTCATTCTTTGTTGTTCTTCTTGTTGCAGGGTGGTGAACCTCGAGGCCATAGGGGCGATCAGGTTGACCTAGGGAAGCCCATAGCCCCAGAGCGTCCATACGGGGTCCCTCCCGGCAGTATGAGGTTTTGTGTTCTTAAAAGTTCTTATCGGCGTGTCCTGTGTATCGCGCTCCCAACGAGGCTGCTCTAGCACGTGTCCTGCGTATCACGCTCGACGTCAGGTTGCACGATGACTTGTTCGTGTGTGAACACTTGCCTACAGAATTGACTGGATGGGAGATTATGGTGCACACTATTGTCGTAGATGGTTCATATGTGCAACAAAAACATAAAATCCTCGATTAAATAAAGTTAATTGGATATATACATAAACTCTGTTGGGAAACGCAGCATGCAATTTCAAAAAAATTCCTACGCTCGCGCAAGATCTATCTAGGAGATGCATAGAAACGAAAGGGGGACAGTGTGTGCACGTACCCTCGTAGACCGAAAGCGGAAGCGTTTGACAAAGCGGTCGAATTTCTTCTCGTTCCGACCGATCAAGCACAGACGTATGGCACCTCCGAGTTCTGCACACGTTCAGCTCGATGACGTCCCTGGAACTCTTGATCCAACAAAGTGTCGAGGGAGAGTTTCGTCAGCACGACAGCGTGGTGACGGTGATGGTGAAGTGATCCGTGTAGGGCTTCGCCTCAACACTACGACAATATGACCGGAGGCGTAAACTGTGGAGGGGGCGTCGCACACGGCTAGGAATCAATGTTGTGTGTTCTAGCGGTGCCCCCTCATATATATAGGTTGGAGGGGAGGAGAGGCAGCCAAGGGGGCGCCCCAAGTAGGAGGAATCCTACTTGGGCACCTCCCAATTCGGCCTGCCCCCTTCCGTATTCATCTGGAGATACTTGGGCACCTCCCAATTCAGCCTCCCCGTTCTATGCCAACCCAATAAACATCTTCAGAGATACCTGTAGAGCATCTTTATAATCACTCAGTTATGTTATGACGTTTGATAGCACACAAGGTATTCCTCCGGTATCCGGGAGTTGCATAATCTCATAGTCAAAGGAATATGTATATGACATGAAGAAAGCAATAACAATAAAACTTAACGATCATTATGCTAAGCTAACGGATGAGTCTTGTCCATCGCATCATTCTCCTAATGATGTGATCCCGTTCATCAAATGACAACACATGTCTATGGTTAGGAAACTTAACCATCTTTGATTAACGAGCTAGTCTAGTAGAGGCTTACTAGGGACACTGTGTTTTGTCTATGTATCCACACATGTATCAAGTTTTCGATTAATACAATTCTAGCATGAATAATAAACATTTATCATGATATAAGAAAATATAAAATAACAAATTTATCATTGCCTCTAGGGTATATTTCCTTCAAACTCATGGTACGCAAGGGAAGGATTGAAATCCGAGGGGCCGGCCTTTTTTGATGGGCACCGATAGGCGCCGGTCGACCGGCTTGGGCCGGTCGCCGCACAACCGTTGGATACGTCATTCCCGAGCCGTCAGATGAGTCTCACCTTCGTCCTCGTTTCATACTGCTTGTAGGAAAACCAAACCGCGTCAACGCGCCTGACGCAGCGTGGGTGTGGGGCGAGACCAACAGCGAGCGCAGCCGGCCCCGCCATGGACGCGCACCGGCCCACCTTGAAGCACCGCTGGCTCATCCACCTCGTCGCCGTCCTCGCGATGCTCAACGGCTGCTTGCAGCATGGGTGTTGCCCCCGATTCCAGCATGGCGCGATGCCTCTGGATCCGGTGTTCGGCTGTTCGCTGTCGTTTCGCAAAACACACTGAGACGACGATCCTAGCAGCCCCATGAACGCGCACCGGCCCACCTTGAAGCACCGCTGGCTCGTCCACCTCATCGCCGCCCTCGCGATGCTCGACGGCTGCTTGTAGCACGGGCGTTGCCCCCGATTCCAGCATGGCGCGATGCCTCTGGATCCGGGGTTCGGCTGTTTGCTGCCATTTCGCAAAACACACTGAGACGACGATCCCAGCAGCCGCCATGAACGCCGGTTTCTAGCTCCACCCCTGCTCTCGCGCTGGTTCCAAGCAAACAAAAAACCCGATGCCCCATTGCAGCTTTCTGACGGTCGGTTGCAACTATTCGACGAATGGTTGTAGCATCTCGCAGGTCGGCTGGACCTCACCCTCGCCCCCGTCGCTGTTTTCTGACGGTCGGTTCCAGCAAGTCTGGTGGCATCGCGTGGCCGTCCGACGCTGGTGCTGGTTCCAGCAAAAGTCGATGCCTTATGTAGCAAATTATGTCAGTTGGATACATCCCCGCCACGCTGACAGTCGTAGCCGATAGTTAACTAGTTCCAGCAAACAATGATGCCAAAGGTAGCAAAAATCGATGCCTGATGTAACAAAAATACCGGGGTGCATTTGAGGTGCTGGCTCCAGCAAAAACGCCTCGCCGCCGGTAGCAGCAAAAGAAAAGCCTCGCCGTTGCCACCGTTGACTTGGGGGTTGCAGCTTTTCTACACCACGATTCCAGCATCGCCGCTTGGTGGTTGTAACTTTTCTGCATCTCCACGCCGGCAGAGTAGAGCACAGCTGCAGCATCTCGCAGCCGCGGTTCCAGCTTTTCCCGCGGCCGGTTCCAACAAATTTCACCAAGGTTGAAGCTTTTCAGCAGCTCCCCAGGGCTGGGTCGGTCGAGCACCGTTGTAGCATCCCGCGACTGTGGCTCCAGCTTGCTCGCGCTCGGTTCCAGCAATTTCCTACCACGGATGCAGCTGCGACGTCGGCCGGTTCCAGTGCACGATCACTGCATCTCCAGCATCCCGGCGAGTTTGCTCAGCTACGGTGGTTGTGAGTTGAAGAATGACGCCTTGCCGGTTCCAGCGCATCGCCTGCTTGGCTTTGAAGCTTGCAGCAGGGCGGGAAGGCTTCTCGCGCACGAGCACGTCTTCGCCGGTGAGAGCTTGTGGTGGTTCCGCCACCACCCAGGCTGGAGGTCATGGCGGCTGCCCCAACCCCTGCGTCACGCAGCGCGCATACGCCCTCGCCCGTTTGCCTCACCACCAACGCTCGCCGCGGACGCTCGCAACAAAGCAAGAGGGGCTTGTGGAGAAGCAGAGCTCCATCGCGGCTGGAGGTAGAAGGAAAGGGGAAAAGAAATTCCAAGAAAGGATAAGGGAGAAAAGGGCCAGTCACACGGGACCCACCATGTTCACACGGAGTAAATTGCACAAAACCACCAGTTTGAAGGTTAGGTTTGCGAAAAACACTACAATACATTTTTTTTCAGAAAACACCATGTCTTCAGTAATGTTTTTGCAAAAAACACTAATCGGCGGATTTGGCTTTGTTAACTGAGAGTATGACATATGGGACCCATTTTTGCCTACGTGACGTAAATTTTACACATGCACCCCTCCCTTCTTCTCCATCTCTCTCCCCTCTCTGTGAAAATATGACTGGTCAAAATTCCCTTCGATGCCCACCCACGCCGTCGCCCTCCATCTCCCCCGCCGGCAACCAGCGATGAGCCCAACCGCGACGCTCAACTGTCGCGCCGTCCTTGATTTGGCTGGAGCCTCCGCCGCGCCGTCCTCGATCTGGGTGGAGCCGCCGCCGCGCCAACCTCGATCTGGATCGAGCCCCCGCTAAGCCGACCTCGATCTGGATCGAGCCGCCGCCGCTCTCTCTCCTCTTCTCCGCCCCACGACGGCGGCAAACTGCGGCAGGGGGGAGGCCAACGGCGACTACCACGCGCTTGGAGGGTGGGGGATGGAGGGGCGCACGTACGACATGTCGTCGAGGCTGGGCGCTAGCAAGCTTTGCTCCGGCAACGGTGCTGCCAGGCGCGCGTCGTTGAATGCGCCGCCGCGCTCTACACCCTCGGTCGCCGTCGCTGAACACGCCGCTCCGCTCTACACTGCCGGTCCCCGTCACCGGATGCGCCGCCGTGCGCACACGAGTAGGAGTGGACCAGTCAACTCCATCTCCTCGGTGGCCGTCGTCTGGGTCGCCAACCGCGGCCGCGAGCTTCAGCGCCTGCACATGCAACCCAGCCCGCCGCTGTTGCTCGCCTTCTTCTAGCTGCACCTGTTGTTGCTTGCCGCACCTGCAGCTCGAGCCGTCATGGCGAGGTTCACCTCAGGGGAGGAGAGAAGAGGAGGCACGCATCAAGATGGGGCTGATTGCATTCTTTTGTTTTGAATGAAGAGTGTTCTTGTAAAATACCAGGGACTATTTTGTGAATTTAGAACAAACTCTGTCTAAAGTCGTTACTTGTGAACCGTTATGCCACATCAGCAAAAATCGGGCCCATATGTCATAAACACGTTCAAACGACCCTAATCCGCCGATCAGTGATTTTTGCAAAAAGATTACATAAGACGTGGTGTTTTCTGAAAAACAAATATATTGTAGTGTTTTTCGCAAACCTGACCTTCAAACTGGTGGTTTTGTGCAATTTACTCTGTTCACCCGTCGCGTGAGTTGGGAAGAATCGTGGCGAGCGAACCAGCGTGGCGCAAGCCAGCGGAAAGTTTGGCCGGCTGACCGGCTACAAACGTTTACCTTTTTTGATTCACTGTTTGATTTCCTACCCCGCAAAACTAGATAGATATAAAAGGATCCACTGATTTCCCAAAAAAGGATAACACTACTGGCTAGTACACGATTTTAAACAACAATTCAACTCGGTAGGATTTCGTCTCTAGGGATGGCCTTGACGCTAGGCAGGAACCTTAAGAAGGTTCAGTCTTTTTTGCAGAAGAGGCAGTAGCAGGTGGAGCCTGGCCCTGATCCCACGCATCTGGACTCTTTTACTTCGGCGTTCACCACCGCCCCTTCCAGCCAGCACTGCGTCTTGCACAAAACGTCCTGGCATAGCGGCAGCTTATCGTTCCTGTATCTGCAATCCTCTGCACGAAAACAACACATAAGTATTATCTCAACACACGAAAATGTTCATAAAATTCACAACAATGTACTCCCTCCATCCATAATTTTGTATTAAATCAGCGACACTTATTTTAAAACGAAGAGCGAACACGAACCGGCCACTGCAGTAGGATTTCCGTGCAACACGAGAACTAGGAGGAAACACAGGGTGGCATGCCTGGCGTCCATGGTATGTGATGGTTTCTTAATAAAGCTCGAGGATGGGTAGATAGTGTTGGGTTTCGTTTTCTAGGACCAGAGATGGGCAGAGTATGTCCAGGAGGATGGATGATGTTGTGCTTATATAGAGTCCTTGCGTGAGAGTTAAAGCTCCGCTTGGTAGATCATATCTTTTAGATACGTTCGATGGTAATTACCCGGGTACGTGCAATGCAGGTTGATATGGCAGAAAATTAATATACATGTTGATATTAAGCAGAAAATTACTTGCAAGTTAATATTAGGTAGGATATCATTACAAGTTAATTATGTGGATAGTCTATATTTTGTATGTTATTAATTGCATGCTAAACATGTTGAGCCCTCGCATTGAAGCAATATAGGTCACTGAATTGACGTTGTTTGATGGCTGAGATTTGTTGAATCTGCTCCTTTGAGTCGTTTTATATTGGTATAGATATAGATATAGATACAACATTGCATTGTTTATTGACAATGATCAATTGAGGGATGAAATTGATGTATGTTAGGGTGGCCCTCTTACCCAAGCTATCTAGTCGAATAGTCAGTGTCGTCGGAGAGAGCCCTTTAGGTTAGGGAGCGGGAGCGACGTTTTCGCTCCCGGGCTCTGATGACCGGGTGCGAATAGTAAATTCGTTAAAAATAGTGAAAAAATTAAGAAAAAATTTCATTTTATGTAGTGAAAGATGCTTGAGTGCGTGATGTCCGTGCCAAATTTGGTCAAGTTTGGACATTTGAGAAGCTCTTGGCCAAAAAAAAATTCAGATATGCGAGAAAGTTTAAATTCCGCACTGTTCGAAGGTCATTTTGTTTTTTTTTCTCACAGGCTCCTCGAATGTCCAAATTTCACCAAATTTAGCACGAGCATCACACACTCAAGCATGTTGCACCATAAAAAAATCAGAATTTTTTGAATCCTTTTGCGGGTTTTAATGATTTTACTATTCACCAAGGTTAGATGAGGCGGGCTCAGAGATGAATTATCGTTAACTGTTTGCCTGCCTATAAGACTTGCTTTTGTAATTCCCAGTTGGGTTACATGTGAGCGCACTCTTGGTACTCCTCCCGTCTAGAAATATAATTCTTAATAAAATCTGGAAATTGGATGGCACAAGCACAACATATATCAATCATGCCATAAAATTTCAAACACACATCTTCAAACAAAAAAAGGTAAAATTATATGTGCATAGTAACATATATTTAGTTTGGATAGTGAATTCGGCCCATTAACCATATCGGCTGGATGTACGTCATGATGAATATATATTTTAGGTTTACATGAACAATTTAGTGAGGTAAAATCGAGTAAGGCAGAAGAATTCTTGGATGACTGAAAAAATTGTTAAATCGTGGGAGAGAAAATGAAAGACTATATGAAAGGTAAACGTTGTAGATCGGGCGACCGGCCAAGTCTCGGCGGGTCGCGCACACACTTGTTGATTGGTGCCAAATCCCACATCCCCCACCCTCCAATGTAGCCATCGCGTAAAAAAAAAGTCTTTACGCGAGAGCAATAGAGGTTGGGATACATCTATCTCTTCTGAGCAACCTCTTTTGGATTCTTAAGACCACCCTTGCAGTAGGATACCATCTGCTTTGGGTTCTTTATTATCTCCTTCGAGGGATTTTTAGGATCGTTCAGGCTATATATATTTAGTCTATTTTGGCTTTTACTGTCTACTTTTCTCAGGGAGATGGTTAAGGACCTCAGAAGATAGAGGAGAGCGCCAGGCCCAGATTTCCGGAATACTTCTACGGGGAATGCTCATTGAATGAGCATTCTCCATATTATGCCTTGAAGAGGACTCGAACCTCCACGCTCTTCAGCACGATACCCACACACACATCCTTTATATCCAACCCATCTCCGATCTGCCTTCTCTCTCTTCCTAGCTCCACCGAGTGTGTCGTGGCTTCTCCGGTGAGCCCCACCACTGACATCTCCCCTCCGCTCCTCTTTCCTCCCTCTCTGACGGGCTACTCCTCTTTTGTTTTCTCCATCATTCCATGTGGTCGCCTCCCTCCCCTTCCTGCTCCCCGACGGCCCTCTCGCCCCGGAGATGGACACAACCAGCAGTCGGACGTTGCTGCGAACGGCGATGCTGGAACTGGCAACTGGTTTTGTTGCAACCGGCCAGTTAGCGCTGGAACCGGCGACTACATCGGTCGTTTTGCTGCAACCAGCCAGCGTAGTGTTCGTACCGGCCAAACCAGTGCTACAACCGGTGACAGCGGCAGCTACCATCGACGATGACATCAACTGTTTTGCTGCAACCAGCCAGGCTAGTGTTGGAACGGGAAAAACCAGTGCTGCAACCGGCGACAGAGATAGCTAGCACCGGCGACAGCCGTGTTGCGACGGCGGTAGTGTCAACCATTTTTGCTGCAACCGTGGTCATGGATGCTGGAACTAGCCAACCTGGGTGTTGCTACCGGCGCGACGACTATTTTTTTGTGGGGATCCGTGATGGTTGGTGTTTTGCTACGACCGGCGTTGGGATTTTTGCTACAACCGGCAACCTTTTTTGCTAGGGCCGACACCTGCAGATGTTGGAGACGACAGGGGGCACAGGGTGTTGCAACCGGCACCCACCGGCGCCGAAGACGATGCACTGCTTTGTCGTCGCGAGCAACCGTGACAGATGAGGTTGTTGTGAGGCGTGACCCCGCCGCTAGTCGGAGGTGGATGCAGGCACCGCTTCGGATGTGTTGTGAGGGGCTTTCTCCCCTTGCACTTCAAGCAGCGCTGCGAGCATCCTCGTCGACGATTTGAGTCGAGGCGACGAGCTAGTACCGATGCAGCAGCGGGGAAGCGAGCGGTGCCATGAACGTCGGGTTGTTCCTGCAACAAAGTGTGGCAGGGACAACACTCTCGGGCAGTTGTCTAGTATCGAGGCGAGGGAAGAAAGATGATGACGTGGGCCAAATCGCACGACTGCTCAATGACCGATCGAAATTTGGGCCGTTCGACCGGCGAGCGCTGTCCATATGACATTATCTTCCTTAAGTTGGCTCGCATGATGGAATGCAAGCCGCTGTTGCCGCATTTCTTTGTATAGTTTTTATGAGTTAACATAGTAAAGACGTAGACGCTCATACATATGCACGTACGCTCATCCATATGAACATACACACACGGTACCCCTATAAGCACCTCCAAGACTGAGTATACACACGCGATACCCCTATAAGCACCTCCGAGACTGAGTCGGCACATCCATATGAACTGTGGCAGGGACGAGGCGCTCTCGGGCTCTGCGCTGTCTGGTATCGGGACAGGAAAGAAAGACGATGATGTGGGCCAAATCGCACGGCTGCTTGATGACCGATCGAAATTTGGGCACGTCGACCGTCGAGCGTCGGCGATATGACATTGTCTTCCTCAAGTTGGCGCGCACCATCGCATGCAAGCCGCTGCTGCCACATTTCTTTGTACTATGATTTTTGTGAGCTAACATAGTAAAGACCCAGATGCTCACACGTATACACGTACGCTCATCCCTATGAACACACATGCACATTCTACTCTTATAAACATCCCCGATAGACTGAGCCGACACTTCATTTGAGATTGATGAAGTCGGCACATACGTCCTTACAGTAGACGAGAACGACTTCTCCGAACGCACATCGCTAAAAGACCTAAAACAAATTCAAAAAAATATGAGTATCAATGTAAGTCTAGGATTTGAATGCTGATGAGTTAGGGAAATCACGGACCAGTGCTCTCTTCATCATTGTTGAAGATTGCAATGTCTAAATCTCATGGGGATGTTTTCTTAATTAATATAATCACACAAAAATCTCTTCGATCGCTAAGGATACATACTGCGACGTCCCATCGACACGACAAAACCGAAGAGCGAACCGAGTACGATCGACGGCCGCCGTCACCCGGCAAATGTCTCCGCCGGCGGTGCAGCGCCACCGTTCCCCGGCTGTTGCCGCTCGAACTCCTGCACGAGCTCGGCATCCACGTTCTCCGCGGGCTCCCACGTCGCCTCCTCGGTGTCCACCCACTTGACGAGGTACTCCCACCTGCCGTCCCCGTCGCCGTCCGCCGCCTGCCTCCTGTCCACGACGGCCTCCGCGACGCCGTACTCCAGCCCGGCCTCGAAGTCCTTCACCAGGTCCTCCGCCACCCACGGCGCTTTCACCCACTCCCGGTCGCCGCCGTCGCGCCACTCCACCAGGTACTCCCGCCACTTGCCCTCGCCGCGCCCGTCCACCACCTTCTCCACCTCGCCCCACTCGTACACGGCCTTCTCCAGCTCCTTCGCCGCCGCCTCGAGCGCCTGGCGCCGCTCGAACGCCGCCGGGACGCCCTTGGGCGTCGCAGCCAGCACCTCCTGCACCAGCTCCAGCGGCGTCCGGCCCTTCCCGTCGGGGCCCTCCGCGTCGGCGCCCAGCTCCAGCAGCGCGCGCACGCCCGTCGCCCGGCCGTACCCCGCCGCGATGTGCAGCGGCGTCAGCCCGCCGCCCGCGCGCTCCGCGTGGCCCACGTCCGCCCCCGCCTCCGCGAGCAAGCGCAGGCACTCCTCGGACCCGAGCCCCGCCGCGAAGTGCATCGCGGTGCGCCCCTGCGCGTCCTCGGCGTCCGGGTCCCGCCGCAGCGCCTCGTCCGCCAGCAGCGCGCCCAGCGCATCCGCGTCGGCCTTCTTGGCGGCATCCCACCACGGCGTCTCGTACTCCGCCACTACGTCCGCGGCTATCGCCTCCGCCGGGATCCAGGTCGGCTCGTGCCCGTCCTTCCACTCGACGAGGTACTCGGTGGCGGTGACGGTGGTGGCCGAGCCGTCCTCCGCGAACACCGCGTTCTTGACGGTTCGGCTGGAGACGATGCGGTCCACCTCTCCGTACCCCTCCTCGTCTTCTTCATCGCCCCCCTTGCTTGCTGCCGCGGTTCTTGGGTTGGTCTGGTCCTGGAACAGCGCGGCGGCGGCGGCGAGGCGGCGCTTGGGGACGCGAGGACGGCGAGGGACGGTGATGGAGAGGTGCTGGGTTCTGTGAGCAGCTGGGTTCGGGGCTTTGAGGCGGGAAAGGGATGGATGTCGCAGGACGGCCTCCATTGGGGCGGGAGGAGGCTTGTGGCCGGTGACTGATGCGCGGGTGTGGAGGAGGAAGATGATGGGTCTGGTTGAGAGGATAAGGCGATGGGGTTCTGAATTTTCCAGGCAAATCTGAGCTGTTCATCGGCAAATGAACGGTAGAGATAATTTGTTAATTATCTTAATTTTTTTAGCTTGAAGGTGATGCTTTTTTTAGCTTGAAGATAATTTGTTATCAGTTTGTCTAATTCACATCTAAATGTTTTTTAAGGATGTCACATCTAAGCTCCCACAAATATATAATGTAGCAATAAGAAACAAAAAAATTAGAACAAAAAATAGACCACAAACAGAGTGGACATCAGTTTAGATGTGACATAACAGATGTGTCCTAGACAAGACCACAAACAGAGTGGACATCCTTATGAAACGGAGGGAGTATATTTATAGGAGCTTAAATGTGACATCCTTAAAAAACATCTAGATGTGAATTAGACAAACTGTTGTTATTTATCCCGAGATCTGCCGCCTCGCCAGCCGCCCGATTGAATCACGCGTAACCGTTAGATTGAACTCTAACTACTTCGTTGTGTCGTCCCCCTCGCTCGCATTGGCAAATACTTCGACAACACAATATACTGCAAACTCAGAGAGAAAACCTCCGCTCGCAGCACTCTCATCGTTTCCTCTTGCGGCACGACGTCAACAACAATCGGAGCATGGGTGGGTCGCCCCATGTAGAAGCTAACGACACCTTGCAGCACCCCGGGTAGACAGCGGCACCGCCTCCAGTGTTCACAGCAGGGGCGCGTGTCGCCTGTAGCAGCAGGTCTCCAGCTTGTAGCATTTGCCTCGGCTTTCAGCCGGTGGAGGCCACGTTGTAGCATCGGTCATTGTTCTTTGGCTTTCAGCGTCGCCCACGAACCTTGTCACCTCCATTTGGGGAAGGCATACACTGATAGGCAATAGGGCAGTCCTCTCCAACCTTGTCGTTGCAGCATTGGCGGCTTGCTTTCAACATGAATGGCAGGGTGCTGCTAAAAAAAACATGAATGGCAGGGTGCATTCGTCATTATAGCATAGACACCTCTTATGCAGCACCAACGTCATTGGATGGTGGTGGGCCTTGCGCGGCCCATTGCTAGCTTGCAAAAGAGGCGGTGCCTGCAATAGTAAGGCGATGCAATGACGGCTTGCTGTACAGTAATGGATCGTTGCGTGCAGCTACTGTGGCGGTGCGGTGGGTGCTGCAGCGGGGCAGAAATCACATATTTGATCTGAGGGCGAAATCAAATCACAAACTGACCTGCTTTCGAAAAAATTTCACTCTGCTGACCCTTTCGTGTGGCGCCCGACAGCGAGGCGCCGCACACTACTATGCAGCGCCCTTCCCTTGGGCGTCGCACCTCCTGCCAGCGTGGCAGCCCTGATCCAGTTACGGCCCCACAGACAGCACTGCAGCGCCTAAGGCTTGGGCGCCACACTATGTAAAGTGCAGCGCCTATCGCTTGAGCACTGCACATTGACTTAAGCCGCATCGGGCCAGCCCCTCCCAGCAGTTCTTCCCCCTCTGAGGAAGTTGCTCTGTTTACAGAGAGCGGCGGCGGCGGCGCCCCCTTAGGACCCCCCCCCCCACACACCCCTCTCAAATCTGAAGTTTTGAGGCCCGGATTCGATCTCCAATCCCTCCTACTAGGTAAACTCCTCCGTTCCCTTTCTTTTCCTCCGTTAATTCGTTGCATTTTTAGGGATTTGCCCAAGATTAGGTGGAACCTTTGATTTGCTTGGTTTGGATCTTTGTTTGCCCAAGATCAGGTGGAACCTTTGATCCCCCCCCCCCCACACACACTATATGATTCTTGTTAGTGAAACGTAGATTGTATATATTTTTTAGATATATATGAGATGCCTAGTTTTGTAGATAATTATGGGATGTTGAGTTTTGTAGCTATATGTGAGATGTTGATATTTTTTAGATACATATTAAATGTTGAGTTTATTTGAAATATGAGATGTTGATTTACTTGAACACATATGACATACTAGATATATATGAGAATTTACAATCATTTATTCATTGTGTGAGGAGGAGATGTTGAGATTCTTGTAGATGAATACATATGAGATGTTTAGATGAACACATATGAAATGTTGAGTGTATACCGATATTTGAGATGGATGAACTCATATATGTTTATTGTTTGAACTTTGTAAGGATGGTTTGGCTTCTCGACAATGCCATTGACACGAAACACCGGGCCTACATGATGCGCGAGAAGGGGATGGTAATAACGAGTAATCTAAATATTTTGCAAATTTGCCTTAAGTTGAATTTTGCATGCCCTAAGATTTGTCATTACTTGTTTTTTGCAGAAGCTTGAACCTTTGAAGATTCGGTATCACGGGGTCTCTGGTCCTGCCATGCCTTACAATGAGCGGTACACACCGTACATCAAGCAGGCATGACTACTCCCGTGGATTCAGTTGGTCAGCCGGTCCACGCCGAATCTGAACGCTCCACTGGTGTCCGCTCTTGCTGATCGGTGGAGGCCGGAGACGCACAGTTTCCATCTTCGGACTGGGGAGATAACCGTGACGCTCGAGGATGTCTCGTTGATCACCGGTCTTGCTATTGACGGGATGCCTCTCTGTATGAGCACCGATTATGATGGGTGGCGCGAGCAGATGATTGCTCTTATCGGTATGGCTCCTACCGAGGCTGAGGCTGATGTAGAGGAAGGAGAAGAGAAGAAGAAGAGTGAAAGGAAAGCAGCCGGAGCTGCTTTCACGTGGATTCAAAATAACTTTGCGACGTGCCCTCCGGATGCCACTGATGATGTGATCCAGACACATGCTCATGTCTACATGTGGTACATTGTGTCGAGGACTTTGTTTCCTGACTCCACTGGCAAGAACGCTCCATGGATGTGGCTGAAGGCGTTGACCGTGTTCGATAGCAAATGGAGCTGGGGTTCAGCGACTCTTGCCTACTTGTACCGACAGGTAGTTGGTCTGTTTTGTGATCAACTCATTTCTTCATTAGCAATGCAAGCTTGCTGTCAAGTTAACACTGTTTTTCTTTCATATGCAGCTGGACGATGCGTGTTGCAGGATCACAGATAGTGCATGCATTGGTGGTAATATGCTTCTACTTTCTGTATGGAGCTGGGAGCGTCTGCCTGTTGGACGCCCGAAGAGCGTCAGGTTTAATCCTTGGTATGAAGATGAAGATGACGAATTACGGCGCCCCACTTGGGCTTACAAATGGGATGTGGTTTCCGAGATGACGAACGATGTCAATCTCATGTACCAGAAGTACGTTGCCGAGTTGGACACGATTACGCCTGAGCAGGTAACGAGGTCATTACTTCAGTCATTTCTCATGTTCGCCTGAAAAAAAGTCACCAATTTTGCATTGTTGCCCTATTTCATAGGTGGAATGGCAGCCATATGGCGCCGATGACAGACTTGGGTACACCCCGGAGTTTACCATCAACCCGATGTGCTTGCGGGATAGGGATCTCTAGCTTATGCGGTGCCCACTGATATGCAACTGGGCTGTTGAGTTTCATTTGCCACATCGCGTGTTTCGTCGGTTTGGTCTGTTCCAGCCTCACCCGCCGGAATGGGTGGATACGGACAAAGCACTTCATAGGTAAGAGAGCGTATTGACTAAGCATCGTCAATCCTTCTTGATTTTGCTAATGTTTGGTATTGTACCATGCAGGTTGGACAGGAGAAGGCAGCAGAAGATAAAGGACTGGGACACGCATCATGCTTCGTATGTTACCCGCTTCCAGCTTTGCGTGGAGCAAGCTCGTAGCAGTGCACGCGCCCAGCTTCGTGAGCATAACCCACTTGCTTTTGATAACTACATACGATGGCTTCTTGAAAATACTCAAGTTGAGATATACCCGCCGGCATATAATGAGGATATTCTTGAAGAACCCGTAAACTTTGAGGATCTATCAAAGGGGAAGTACAACAGAGATGTCAGGGTAGGGCAAGGAGTCCCTGCTGTTCCGGTGATTAACTATGTGGTAAAGTGTTCCTTCTTTACTTTCCCGTTGGCCATATTACACATGTTTGAATGGCTAACGTGTTCATTCTTTCTCATCCGCAACGCACCGAGATCAAGAAAGCAGCTGATGAGAGCCAGTCTATTCTCGAGAACACACCGGTTGGAAAAGGCAATGATGATGGTTCACTACGAGCATTCCTCAAGGTACATATCGCATTCACTATGAGAGCCACTATATGTTGCGGAGTTTGATATCTTCCACACTTGTTCATGTTACAGCGTCAGGCCAAGAAGTTAAGGCGGTTATCGAATCTTCTCGGTTGTCGTGATCCCGAATTTGATGAACCATCTGCCTCTAGGTCTGGTACACCATCAGACCCCTCATCTCACCATCAGGGGGACGATGTGAGTTCCTCATATGCTTATCTGGATGATGATGGCGTGGTCACCCAAGAGGTATGACTAACCTTTAGATGTGATTCTCACTTGATTACGATGCCGGTCTTCACCATATTGTTTGATTGTGTGATAGGGCAATGAGCTTGATGATGACATGACTTTGGCGGACGCTCAACTTCGGTCCCCATATGTGTTCAAGCCCAGGCAGCCAAGACGCCGATACACGCCCAACGACTTTGACAACGGAGGCAGCCCAAAGGTGGTCGTAGGGACATCGCGGATGGCTAGCTTGGATGACGAGGCGGAGGCGGAGGCGGAGGAGGAAGTGCAGGAAGAGGAGCCTCGTCCACCTAGGAAGAAGAAGATTACCTGCAGGCGTGGCACCAGGAACACGCGCGGAAGGCATTAGTGCTTGTGTTTGTTAGTGCTCTTGTAGCCGTTTCATTAGGTCGATGAACTTGTGAGGTTATGTTATATGTTGGTGAATTCTTACTAGTGTGGTATTTGTGTTTGCGAACTAGTAGTAATGTTAAATTGTCCTAAATGATGTGATGTTCAAGTTATTAGTTGTCTTTGTTCAGTATGTGCAGTCTACAGTAATTTTATTTATGTTGAAGCAAGTTATGTCAGTGCTGCATGAGGCCAAAATGGCATCTGTTTCTGCAGTTTGGCAGTTAACAGCACTGCAGCGCCCAACAGACAGGCGCTGCATTGTACTATGCAGCGCCTAACGCCTAGGCGTTGCACAGTACAGTGCAGCGCCCGTCTCATAGGCGCTGCCGACCTGGCCATGGCTATCCAAAGGGCCACAGAAGGCTTTCAGCACTGACCATCCACGAAAATTACCAAGTCATAGTGCAGCGCCCAAGAGCCAGGCGCTGCACTATACTGTGTGACGCCTATCCCTTGGGCGCTGCATAGTATAGTGCAACGCCTGTGTTCTGGGCGCTGCACGGCTGTTTACTGGAAAAACAGAGTTTACAGCACATTCATTTCACCGGAACATCGTAATACTTACAATAGCACATAGTAGCACACATTTTGGTTCATAAGAAGGTCACGGTCCTTGTCCCTTCTTCTTCTTCTTCCTCTCTTCTTCTTCTTCTCCCTCCTCCGACCACCAAGGGAGCTCACCTTC
Organism: Triticum aestivum; assembly: GCF_018294505.1. Lineage (NCBI taxonomy): Eukaryota > Viridiplantae > Streptophyta > Magnoliopsida > Poales > Poaceae > Triticum > Triticum aestivum. The sequence goes on from NC_057805.1 coordinate 484,851,468, forward strand.
CCCCTCCGTGTCCTCCACCCCCTTCATTGTTTCCATACCTATGAAAATGACAATATAATAGTTAGTCACACAATGCAAAATGACAACACAAGCATTGAGCCAAAAGAACAAGATCATAGTAAGTCACATACGACAATGGTCCATTGAGCCAAGTGAACATTCCTCCACCACGGCCGCCGCCAAGGCCAGAATCACCACCACGGCCTAGACCACCACCACGGCCTCTACCGCCACCATGGCCTAGACCACCACCACGGGCTCTACCACCACCACGGCCAAGACCGTCACCACGGCCAAGACCATCACCACGGCCTTTCCCACCACCACGGCCAAGACCCTCACCACGGCCTAGGCCTTCACCACGGCCAAGACCATCACCACGGCCTAGGCCTTCACCACGGCCAAGACCATCCCCACGGCCTAGGCCTTCACCACGGCCAAGACCATCCCCACGGCCTAGGCCATCACCACGGCCAAGACCATCACCACGGCCTTTCCCACCACCACGGCCAAGACCCTCACCACGGCCTAGGCCTTCACCACGGCCAAGACCATCCCCACGGCCTAGGCCATCACCACGGCCTCTACCACCACCACAGCCTCTTCTAAGACCTAGTTGACTCCCTCTTTGTTGCCTAGTTCCTTGTTGGCTTGTTTGACTTGGTTGGCTACTCCTTGGTTGACTTGGTTGACTTGGTTGGCTATCATTTGCTTGGCTTGTGCTTGCATCATTTTTCTTTGATCTTTTTCTTGGTTTGGGACAAGTTCTTGTGTTGTGTCCCCGATGACTGCAGTCCCCACAACGGGATTGCTCACAAGGCTCTTGGAATTGGCCGGTGCCGTATTCTCCACCGCCACCACGGCCCCATCCGTCCATGTCACCTCTAAGACGCTTTGTCTTACGTCTTCCCCGTCTAACGACCTTCAATTCCGGGTCCGGCCATAGTTGAACTCCATGATACTCCGGCCATTGCATGAAATGAGGTTAACTCATTTGATCTTGGTTAATGGGTGGGGGAGTGCTAGCAACCAACGGGGAGGGGTTCCTGTTCAAGTCCAAATTCAAAGTAGACTCAACCTTCTTGGAGGCAAATACTCAAGAGCCTTGTCTAGAGATTTGGCAACCGTCTCCTTGTATGCAACCCAACGTTGCTCGGAGTTCACACGCATTGTCTTCCAACGGATGTGCATTCCAAAACCAACATTATGCCTTCCCTCGAACTCAACAACGTCACTTGGGTCCATCCAATTCAAATCCTTCCTCACTTGGTCCAAGAGCTCCGCATAGCTAGGACTACTCTCAAACACCATGTCAAGCTCATCCGGGTCCGGCTCAACATTGCCTTTCAAAAAGGCCTCTTTATCCACATGATGAACATAAACACATGTTCTCCCCATCCCTACAATAATAAAAAACACACATATATCAAGTAAGTACTTAACAAAAATATTTGGACAAAATACATATGCCATAACATATATATGAATTAATAACCATAACCCCCACTTAACAATAACCACAATCCTAACCATAGCATAACCCTAACACCAACATCAAACACACATAACCCTAACCCTAGCATACTATGAAAGCCTAACCATACCAAATTAGCAAAGAAACATAACATCATTCAACACAAATTTGTAAATCCAAGCCAAAACTAGGGTTTCCCCAAAGTAGCAAGATTTGAGCAAATGTGACAATTCCTATGGATGAAAATGAGGGGATCGGAGGAGATTACCTTAAGGGAGGGGTTGGCTTCGAAATCCACGGTCAAATACTCCGGATTTGCAAGATTTGAGAAGGATTTGAGAGGGGGGAGAGGGGGAGAGAGGAGGGGGCGCAAGTCAAAGGGTTTGGGTGGGGTGGGGGTGTGTGGGGTGGGGGTGGGAGGGGAGAGAGAGGGTGGGGCCAGCCTAAGTGGAACACAGACTATGCAGCGCCTAAGAGACGGGCGCCGCACATTACAAGTGTGGCGCCTAAGCCTTAGGCGCTGCAGTGCTGTCTGTGGGGCCGCAACTGGACCAGGACTACCACGCTGGCAGGAGGTGCGACGCCTAAGGCAGAGGTGCTGCATAGTAGTGTGCGGCGCCTAGCTGTCGGGCGCCACACGAAAGGGTCAGTAGAGTGAAATTTTTTCGAAAGCAGGTCAGTTTGTGATTTGATTTCGCCCTTTGGTCAAATATGTGATTTCTGCCCTGCAGCGGTAGTACCCTCATGTGGTGGGTGGTGATGAGCTCACAACATCTGTTGGGAAGGACGAGATGGACTGAGATAGAGGAGAGATGTGTGGTCGAGAAAAGAGGAGAGGGCGGGGGTCCACAATTCGCGACGGCGCCGTGGCCTTGCAACATCGGCGTGACAACGCAACTTCAGAGCAAAGCTTGACAACAACGAAGAATTAGTTTTGGGGAAAGGATGTGTTAGGAAGAAAACGATTGGTCGAGGGGAAAAGGTCGTGTGAATGAGAACGTTCAACTTGGGATAAAGTGGAGACAGGGGGACTGTGTGTGGGCCTGGAAGAGCACGTCCCGGCACGCGAGAGTGGCTGATGAAGAACCCACATCAATTGGGTGAAAACAACTAATTTCCTTTATTCGGTCATTTTAGCAAGATCTGAGTCCAAACATGGACCGATACAATCCGACGGTATACAAAACCAGATTTTACATAGCTCGGTCGCGCAACACTCCTTAGCTAGGCTATGGGCACCGTTATTAACTGAACGCCACACCAAAGCTACCTTAAACCTCCTTCCTGAGCAGACCATTCACTTCTTCGATCATCAGCCCATACATAGACTTGTCTTTCTCTGGGTTGATCAACTTGACGGCAATGGTTTGGAGTCATTCTGGAGCACTAGCTTCTACACCCCACCTCCATGGCCAGTTGGATCACTCGCATGTATGCTTTATGCTCCGCCAATTCAAGGTCAGAGGTGGCAGGGGAAAACAGCACGTCCCTGCAAGGTGGGTGCCATGGTGGCAGACCTGGCCAAACGGGCCGGCCCGGCCCATCATAATCGTGCCTGGCCCGGCACGGCCCGCCAGGGCACGATTACTATACAGTCCGGGAATATATGTGATTGGTGACCGATGAGACTACGTGCTACGAACGACGAGGGCAGATGTTGTGATTGGTGAGACAACATGCTACAATCAGTAGGAATATATGTTGCAAATGGTGTCACAAAATTTTGTGAGGTCCATTGGACAGTGCTGAGTCCAGCACGCATCTCCATGCAAAAGTTCAACGGTTGAGCGGTCGATAGATACTTGGACTTAACAAGCCCGTACTATTTTTCCTTACACTATCAAAGATATTTGGTTCCCGTAAAAAAAAATCAAAGATATTTGGTTATGGTATAGGGTAAATCTGCTCTTTCTTGAAATAAAACCACGTGCCAAATTGAGAAGTGCTATGTAGTACTTTTTCTTTACTCCTCCATATTAGGAAGAATGGAACGAAATCCTTGGATAACACCTCTACCTTGTCTGAAAATGATATCCGTCAGATCCTCAAAATGGCTGCATCCTAACGATCCAACAATCCGAGCCTTATTCCTACACGACCTTAACAAATCGATTTTGATAAAGGAAGAACGCCCATTACGAATTTTCACTTTCATATTTCGAAGATTTTACAAAATTATTGATTTTTGGTGCTTTTTTTTTTCCTTTTTCTCAAATACTTCATAGTTTGGATTGCTTACCGGTCAATTAATTATGGAAAAGTATTAAAACCAACTGACTGATCTCTCACATACGTAAACCGCGCGTAGCGCTCGACACGTGTCCCCGGGCCCATCCACCGCTCCCCCCTCCTCCAGCGAGCTTATCTCATCCGCACATTTTCCTTCTCCCAATTCTATTCGTCCCAGCTCGAGGGAGTAGCTCCCATGGCGCGCCGCTGCTGCGAACCAAAAGAGGAGGGACAGCGCACACCACCAGCTGCATCACCGCCGTCGCCGTGGGGCCGCAACCCAGCGTGGGCAACGCTCGACGCACTGCTGCGACGCAACACACAGGCGGGAGGGCGACCGCTCGTTTGGTGCTGCAGGCGATGCGGCACGGCGCTCGTCGACGACCGTCGGTGCTGCAATGCAGCAATGCGTCCACGGCCGCGAGCTGCGACGCAACAACTCGCTCACGGCGCCGTGCTGTGATGCAACCTCGTCGGCGCTACGATGCAATCTCGTCGCCGCTACTGTTGGTGATATAAGTCGTCGGCGTCGGAGCTTCAACGGATCGCTCGTCGGCGGTTACCCGTGCTCCAATGCAGCACTCGTGCAACGCTCGTCGGCGGCTCGATGCAGCGACTCTGACGACTCTCGGGGGGAGGTTGGTGTAGCAATGGAGCTGCAGCACAACAGCGTGATGCTAGGCGCCAGGACGGCGGAGTTGCAGTGCAACACTCCGGTGGGGCGGCTGGCGACAGAGCTGCAGTGGAGCGGGGCGCGGTGCTACGCACAGGGCGGCGGAGCTGCGGTGCAACACTCCGGTGGAGGGCGGAGCTGTAGTGCAACGAGGCGTGGTGGTGGCGTAGTGGCGCGCAGGGCGGCGAAGCTGCAGCTGCCGTGGAACACTCCGATGGGGCAGCGGAGCTCTGCAACGTTCCGTCCTGCTGATGCTGGTGCGGCTGCCGAGTTTGCAGCGTGATGTGCTGACCGGATCCAACGGGCGACGAGCGTTGGATCGACGGCCCAGGACCCGACTGATTTCTCAGGGAAATCAGCCGGCTGATATGTAGCAGTGGCCATTAGTTATTTGTTCTTCTGAAATGTACTCCAGTCAATGAGGTTGGCACACCGTACGCATGCACGTTTAGCCCGCTGATCACAGACCAATCACATCCTCCTGTATGGGCCCACCAGTTTTTTTTTTCCGGTCATCCATCCATTTCCGCACATGCGCGCACGAGGCACGCTTTGCAGCTGACCACCGTGTAAAGTTGACGAGTGTCGACGGAGACCACTCGCCCGCCACCGCCGCCGCAGGGAGAAAGCAGTTACTCCTGCCACTGGTCAGACCCAGACCCGGCACCCACGACAAAGCCCACCCGCACGCGCGAAACACACACAGCAACAGCCAACCAAGAGCTCGATCGACCAGCCGGCGCGGCGATCCGATCGCGATGGCCACGGCGGCGGCGGCGGCGGACCCGCGGAGCGGCTACTGCGCCGCGACGGGCGCGTTCCGGAGCAAGCGCGCGGAGGTGCCGCTCCCGGCGGGCCGGGACCTGGACGTGGTCACCTTCCTCGCCTCCCGCCGCCACTCGGGCGTCGTCGCGCTCGTCGACGCCTCCACGGGCCGCCGCACCACCTTCGCCGAGCTCTGGCGGGCGGTCGCCGGCGCCGCCACCGCGCTCGCCGCGCCGCCCTTCGGCCTCCGCAAGGGCCACGTCGCGCTCATCCTCTCCCCCAACTCGGTCCACTTCCCCGTCGCCGCGCTCGCCGCCATGTCGCTCGGCGCCGTCGTCACCACCGCCAACCCGCTCAACACCGCCGCCGAGGTCGCCAAGCAGGTCGCCGACGCCCGCCCCGTCCTCGCCTTCACCACCCGCGACCTCCTCCCCAAGCTCCCCCGCGCCGCCGACGGCCTCCGCGTCGTGCTCCTCGAGTCCTCCTCCTCTCCCGCTCCCGCCGACCCGCGCATCGTCGCCACCATCGACGAGATCTCCGCCACGGCGCCCGACCCCGCGCGCCGCCGGGACCGCGTCACGCAGGACGACCAGGCCACGCTGCTCTACTCCTCCGGCACCACGGGGCCCAGCAAGGGCGTCGTCGCCACGCACCGGAACCTCATCTCCATGGTCCAGATCGTCATGAACCGCTTCCGCCTCGAGGACTCGGACACCACCGAGACCTTCCTCTGCACGGTGCCCATGTTCCACGTCTACGGCCTCGTCGCCTTCGCCACCGGCCTGCTCGGCTGCGGCGCCACCATCGTCGTGCTCTCCAAGTTCGAGCTCCCCGAGATGCTGCGCTGCATCAGCGCCTACGGGGTCACCTACCTGCCGCTCGTGCCGCCCATCCTCGTCGCCATGGTCGCGCACCCCAAGCCGCTGCCTCTGGGCAACCTGCGCAAGGTGCTCTCCGGCGGCGCGCCGCTCAGCAAGGAGCTCATCGAAGGCTTCAGGGAGAAGTACCCGCAGGTGGAGATCCTGCAGGGGTACGGGCTGACGGAGAGCACGGCCATCGGCGCGTCCACGGACTCGGCCGAGGAGAGCCGCCGGTACGGGACCGCCGGGCTCCTGTCGCCCAACACCGAGGCCAAGATCGTCGACCCTGATACCGGCGAGGCGCTGCCGGTGAACCGCACCGGCGAGCTCTGGATCAGGGGACCCTACGTCATGAAAGGTACAAAAATTAAAGTTCATGAACCATGTGGCTGCACATTATTCCGCCGTTTTCATGCTACTCCATCTAGATGATCCGGCATTTTCTTCGATTAGCGTGCTGCACGCTGGGAATTTAGAATGTATCTCTGATCACTGCGAATTGTCAACACTAAATGTGTTCGGAATGAACTAACAGTTTGATTCTGTTTTCCAATATGAACATATATAATTGTGTTTCCATTTGTAGTTCGATGATCCGACAGTTTGCTCGATTAGCGAGCTGCAGACTGTAATTTAGAATGTCTTTGGGTAACTGCGCACGGGCACCGTCAAAGCTAACACGCATAAATTAACAAAAGGATTCGGTTTTAGTTCCAATTGTGCTCTCATTTTGTTTAGACCACGCGGCATTTTATTCGATTAGCGAGCTGCACGCTGGAATTTAAAATGTCTCTCTGCATCACTGCGAATCCTCAACGTACTAAACATGTTCAACAACAATAGAAGAATTTTGTTCTAGTTGGGAGTCCAGATCACATTGGATTTTTGATAGACCACATGGAATAAGTTGTACTAGTAGGTAACATTCACGTGCATCATGTGTATGAGTAGTTCAGGGTGTGTTTGAATGATGCTGCCTCGACATAATTTCGGTGGTGAAAATGCCTGATAACTCCAGTTCTCTCTAATGGTTCTCTATTGTGGTATGGGAGTAGTGTCAACATAGAGCCAAAACTCTGTTCGTCTTTTCTTTTGCCGGTTGTAGGTGTCACCTTCAGTTACTGGCTGTTATGCTGTGGCTGATGATGGTATCATTTGTTTTCTGTTTTCATACTATTTGAAGCTTAGTGGAATAATAGTACTCATAAAGGGATTTTTCAGACAGATACTCATAGGAGGCACAACCCAACCACCCAGGTCCGAGTCATCTTTGCTGCATCTTTCGGTTCCCATCCCTCTAATAAGTAGTGGTGTCAGCAGATTGAGTCGCAAGCTTAAATTCCAGAATAAGTATGTCTGGCTTGGAATTATTTGTGTGTTCAGAACCGAACGCACATCAGTTGGTGGATGAGTTCACTGAACTCCCACCCGCCGCCTTGATGATACTTTGGACTATGTTAATTGCATTGAGTGCAATGTGTCTTGTCCCTGGAATTCACTACATGAACTGTTTCATGACAGTACATCTGGGTGTGTTCTTGTGTCATCTAATATCCCTAGCTTCGAGTTAACTCCAGACGATGTTTGCATAACATGAACAAGTACACTAGTTAAGTAAGCATAGCAAATACTCCCTCCGTAAAGAAAATATAAGAACATTTAGATCACAAAAGTAGTGATCTAAATGCTTTTATATTTCTTTACAGAGGGAGTAGTTAGTAATTAACTTACAGAAGTGCAGAGGATAGTTAGTAAATATTACTACCTCAAAACGTCTTATATTTTGGGACGGAGTTAGTAGTTAGTACTCCCTACGTCCCATTTTTTTTTTCGAAAAGGGGGTATCGCCCCAGCCTCTGCATCGGAACGATGCATACGGCCAAACATTCAGAAACAAGTACATTAGTTGAGTACACTAGCTAATGCACAAGGCATCGTTGATAAAAAGAAGAACGAAATTCGGTTTCAAAAGAAATCAGAAGAAATTAAGACTAAACTGAGTACTGGTTTCAATATGCACACATCCACATGGAGAATTTTTCAAGGACCTTCATAAGTGAAGAATGTTTTCTCATGAGATAAACCTTACATGGATTCATTTGCACGGCATCGTATAAGCATCAGTAGGGTTGTGGAGGGTGTGCTCCGACAACTAATAGTCCAAATAGAAATAGTTATTTCATTTTCAAGACGTCACACTGTCCAGCTGCTAACGTATTGCGGAACTGAGAGTGCTAGGATCATCAACATTCAGAGTGAATATAAATCGGTTCAGTCCCTAGAATATGGTAGCTCTTGCATTTTAGCATCCTATGAAATGATGCGTTTCAAGAAGTTATCGCCCTGTTGTAATAGCACCCTCGCCCCTCGGCAAGGTGAAACTTGCAGTCCAAAGTAAAAGTGTCCAGCCGTCCATAGTCATATAATGCTAGTAGAAAAAAAAAATCATCTCAAGTTGCAATATTGATCTCCCCAGGATACTTCAACAACACAGAGGCAACACAGGCGACGGTGACGCCCGATGGATGGCTCAAGACCGGAGACCTCTGTTACATAGACGAGGATGGCTATCTCTTCGTGGTGGACCGTCTGAAAGAGTTGATCAAATACAAAGGCTATCAGGTAAAAAGATCACTAAATGGCACAGGCCGATGTCTCTTCTGAAAGACAGGCTCCTGAACTTCTTACTGTACCTTGGCATCTGAATGTAACCTGTGTATAAAATAGGTGCCTCCGGCAGAGTTGGAAGCTCTTCTGCTGACACATCCAGAGGTTTCCGATGTTGCTGTCATTCCGTAAGTTCACCGAGATACTGTTGATCAGTTAGGCACTTCTATCGACATAGTTATGCCAGATTTCTTAAATGGTTTGGTCTTTCTCTAGGTTTCCGGACAGGGATGTCGGTCAGTTCCCGATGGCCTATGTCGTGAGGAAGAAAGGGAGCAACCTGTCAGCCCAGGAGGTGATGGAGTTTGTGGCGAAACAGGTGCGCAGAGCGCGACTCATGGAAGATAAAATCCAACAAAATGAACCATCTCCCTCTTCACCATTGACACATTGACGATTTGTCTAGCTTATTCATGCAATCTCTCTGACCTTGTGCTGTAAAATGTTGGTACAGGTAGCACCTTACAAGAAGGTCAGGAAGGTGGCATTCGTGACGGACATCCCCAAGAATGCGTCTGGCAAGATACTGAGGAAGGATCTTATCAAGCTCGCGACGTCCAAGCTGTGAAATGTCGACCGTTATCCTGCTCTGTGTTATCCTCTGAAATGTCAATTGATTCATCCTTGGATCCTCATCATTGTACAATTATTATTTTCTCTTTTGCCCTTCGTCCCAATAGCACTCTGAGTATCTGTAACTGAAGGATTTCAGCGGATGTGTAGTACATGAGAGGTCTCTGTGTAAATTGGTTCTGTAGCACTTACGGGAGGGTCCTCTGCTCAATTGTACCTATACTTGAATAACCAGATCCAAAATATTTTTTGAGTTTGACGTGTAAATGCTGCGAGTGCAAGGTATTATCCAGCAGAGTACATAACATATCCAGCAAGGTATTATCTGGTGCTCCTTATTATCCTCTGAAGTGTCAACTGATTCATCTTGGATCTTCATCATTGTACAATTATTATTTTCTCTTTGGCCCTTCGTCCCAATAGCCCTTTTGGTATCTGTAACTGAAGGATTTCAGCAATTGTGTAGTACATGAGGTCTCTATGTAAATTGGCTCTATACAAGCTCTGTTGTATCTAGACTTGAATAACCAAATCCAAGATTATTTTCCGAGTTTCAGATGTAAATACTGCAAGTGCGAGGTGTTATGAAGCAGAGTACACATTTATGCTTGCAAATTTAGTGTGCAGATTTTTTTCTGAAAAGGAGGTAGTTTACTGTTCAGTATGTTCATGCCATTTCTTCATTCTTGGCTACGGTGGCCAGTAACCTTAGCTGTTACGTACTCCCTCCATTCCATAACATAGAGTATTTAACAAAAAACTATCACAATTCAGGCAGCCCTCCCCCGAACTACCACCTTGCAATTCTTGTGCAAAACATACCAATTTTACTCTAATTTTTCACCTCCTGCCCTGACAGGTTGATCTTCCAGAATTGATTATCACTTGACCAGAATTGTAAAATGGTAGTTCTGGGGAAGGTTGCCTGAATTGTATTCCCTCCGTTCCAAAATACTCGTCATGGTTTTAGTTCAAATTTGAACTAAAACCACGACGAGTAATTTGGAACGGAGGGAGTAATAAATTTTTGTTAAATATACTCCATATGGGACAGAGGAAGTATGTTCCTTCACTAAACTTTCTAATTTTTCTGAAAATAATTTGATATGTGGATATAAAGATTCAATTTCAAACTCAATTCACATATAGAGAAACAGATGAGAAATCATACTGCGAATAACTGTTTTTTTTTTAGTTTTTTCTTAGGTGAAGCTGTTTTTTTTAGTTGGTGAACGGATGTTGGTTCAAACTAGGCCATGACATGGGCCCCTTAAAGAAACTGGGCCATGACATGGCCGTTAATAAAGCTGGGTCATGACCTGGGCCCATTAAAATCTGGGCTCATAGCTTAGCAAATATGCTCTTTCTTTAAGCCCAGGACACCATATGTGGCTAGGCCATCCCCATGATCCGAGATGTATTCCACAAACTGTGGCTTTTGATCGTTAATAAAGCTCTTACTACCCCAAAAAAAAGTTGCTCAAAAAAAAGCTAACGTCATCACAGCTTAATTTGGGGACCTCCTATTTCGTGCTTTAAGTGCCGCGGTAGCGAACTGGCGCTCACACGCAGCACCTAGTGGGCCGGCCCATGAACGCTCAAGGCACCGAAGTAATCTAGCGCGAAAAGCCACCAAAAAAAGACGTTGTCACAGGAAAACAAACTCACGCCGCAAATATTCCTGAATGAGGTTGACTACCACAGTACCATCTCAGTGCTAGTGACCAATTGCAGCGCGCATGCTTTAAGAACATATTAAAAAAAGTTTATGAAATTCAAAAAGTTCGTAAGATTGAGAAAAAACAGAAGAATTTAAAAATTATAGTGAGTTTGAAAAAAGTTCCTTGATTTTGAAACATTAGCGTGAGTTTAAAAAATTCATCAATTTTGAAAAAAAGTTCACTAATCCGATAAAAAATATCAATTTGAAAAAGAGTTCAAAGATTTTCCAAAAAAGTTCATTGATTTAAAAATCAACAATTTTGAAAAAAGTTCATCAATTCAGAATTCATAGAACTGAAAAAAGTTCATCCAACTCGAAAAAATCCATCGATTTTGCAAAAAAGTTCATCCAATTTTGAACAAGGTTCATCGATTTTGAGAAAAAGTTCATCTAATTGAAAAGCAATCATCAATTTTGAAAAAAATTCATCAAATTGAAAAACATTCATGCAATTTGGAAAAAAGTTCACAAAATTGAATAAAGTTCATCGATTTTGAAAACAAAACTTTACTAATCTGAAAATAAAACCTCTTATTCAAGAAAACAAAAAAAAAGGGAAAAAGAAATAAAAACGTCCAGAAAATGATCGACGAATCCAAAGAAGAAACGTCAGCTGAATAAAGAAGTAAAAGGAAAGGGAAAAAAGGAAGTGTGCATGAGTAGGGATGATAGCCTAGTGGTACTTTGCAGTACCCTTAGAGCATCTACAGGCGCAGGTTGCAAAATTAGGCCCTCAAATGCCCGCGAACGCGTCTGGGCGCGTCCGCATGCACTGATCGGACATGTCTCATTTGATGGCCACTTGGTAAACACCCACGTCCCTCATATCCGAACCCTCAAAACCATACAACCCATGCAGCGCTATGTAAACACAATCAACAACACGCAGTTCATCGAATCAGCTTTGCATCGCCGGACAAAAGAAGCATAGTTCATCGGTGTTCAACCGCAAATCCATACTACGAACTTAAAACATAGTTAAGTATAAACATAACAGGGGAGGACGGAGGAAATCACCATTTCATCGCCGGCCACTTCCCCTTCCGGTCGTCGGAGCTGTTGTGCCCCTCCTCCGTGTAGGCGTCGGCATATGGAGGTGCGTCGTCGCTGGAGCTGGAGCTGGAGTTACGTCCGAATCGGAGCTGCACCTCATGCCCGACAGCCTGCGGAGCAGGCGGTCCTGCTACTCCGCATGGCGGGCTGCCTTCGCCTTCGCTGCCGCCTCCTTGGTTGCCTCACGCTCCGACAACTCGATGGCGAGTCGAAGCGCCATGGCATTTTTTCGGCGGAGGCACTGCGCATCCGTCTCCGCCGTCGTCAGACAGCGGCGGAGGACTGGCGCGAGGAGCGCGCCGACATCGCCTCTCCCCTCTCCCTCGCCCGCTGCTGCCTGCGTCGGGCTGCCCTTGGACTAGGGCATCCTCGTGCGTCGAGGCCCCGGAGCGGGCACGAGGACCCAGCGATGGCCGGGTACCACTTCCGAACCAGAGGATGGTGGAGGTGGGCGGCGTACCAGGCAGAGCAGAGCTGTTGGTGCTGCGCGGCAGGTGGGAAGGGCCGGCGACATCAGCGGTGCAGCGTCGACAGGTGACGGGCGCTGAGGAAGAAGATCAGCCGTTGCCGGGGCGGCCTTGCTCGAGCAACGACCTCCGCAATGCGATGTGGAGGGTCACCTCCTCCACGTCGATGCTCAACCCGTCGGATTCTGAACCGGAGCCACCGCTGCTTCTGTTGCCGACCATCGGATCGGATGGGAGTAGATCGGAAGTGGAGTGGAATGGAGAGGGGAGTGAAGTGGAGTTCTGATTGACCGATGTCTATGGTTTTCCGGATGGGGGGATATTTGTGGGATCGGGGTGGGCCGGGCTGACGTGGCGGACGCGCCCGGGCGCGCCCATATCCGCCCCATATTTGGGCTGGATATGAGGGGTGCCGGTCAGCCCGGTCATTTGAGGCGCGTTTAAGGCGTCCGTCTGGGTCGGATTTTGATGATCGGTCAGTGACAGGGCGGGCCGTCCGGGCGTTTGATGCCAGTTTGGGGCACCCGGCTGTAGATGCTCTTTGAACGCACAGGTTGGGTGTTCGAACCCCCGCTACCGCACTTTTCTGGTCTTTTAACATTTTTTGAGGGATTCTGGTCTTTTAACAGAGAAAAAAGAGAAGGGTATATGGGCCGACCCAGAGAGGAGCGACGTGTGCGCCGGTTTATAGTTTGTACTGTAATCAGAGCCTGAAGCGTGGAATAGGAAACCCCTATATTTGTTGCGATTATTCTCCAAAACATATTTGTGATTTGCTCAAGTGATAATTAATAAGGCGCTAAAAAAGAGATAATTAATAAAGTCATATTTCTCTCTCGAAAAAGATTTCTCCCCCGATTGCTGCACTTTCCTGGTCTTTTAACATTCTTTTGAGGGATTCTGGTCTTTTAACAGAGAAAAAGGAGAAGGTATATGGGCCGGCCCAGAGCGGAGTGACGTGTGCGCTAGTTTATTGTTTGTACTGTAACAGGAGCCTGAAGCGTGGAATAGTAAACCCTCTTAATTTGTTGTGATTATTCTCCAAAACGTATTTGTGGTTTGGTCAAGTGATAATTAATAAGGCGCTAAAAAGTGATAATGAATAAAGTCAAATTTCTCTCTCAAAAAAGGTTCAACCATTTGCTCAAAATAAAAAATAACTTGTCGGGAGCAGTATGTGCCAATATAGTCAAGTTGCCCCAAAAACAACCCACCCGCCCCTGCGTCGCCCGCGTCTGGCAACATGGAGGAAACCTAGTAGCCGCCTGTCGGGTCCTATCTCCGCCACCACTCCTCTGCTACGCTGCTGCCGGAGGGCTTGCCGGTGAAGCCACGTTGTGCCCCGAGATGATGGCGGTGGGGCGGCTCCGTCCCCGTGCGTCGCGGCGCCTCGCCCCCTCCTTCCTCCCAAGATCTAATATGGCATGACGCCTCCTTTGCTGGCTTAGCGCGCGGCGCAGCCTTGTCCTGCTCCTCCCTCGGCCGCCTCCTGCCCCTCCCCCCGATGCAGCTTTTCTGTGTTCCTGGCGGTGGAAGCGCGAGAGGCCCGTGTGTGTTGGCGGCTGGGCTGGCCGAGGCCACTCCTCGTCCCGGCGACGCCTCCTCCGAGCTGCGAGTGATGGGGCCTGCGTTTTTGAGTGGTCACAGTGGTCTTCTTGGCGGGTGGTTGAGGCCTCACCAAAGATTCTTTGTCGGCACTGCTCCGGCCCCGATGACCATAGATCTGCACTCGCCAGTGTCCACGTCCTGCCGGCGTTCTCTGTCGGCGTAGCTCCAGCCCTGACACTCCGATTGTTGCGTTCTCTCTAGTCCTCGGCTCGTCAGTGTCTCGGCGGCTCGCCCCCCTCCCCCGCAACATGTATCTGCGTTCCCTTCAGCTTCATGGCTTGCCAGTGGTATCGGTCGTCATCTCCGGGCCGACTCTCTCTACCCCGTCGCCTTCCTGACCCCATCCACATCCACGTCGAGCCAGTCACAAAGCTCGTATTTTTCAGTGGCAACCTGTGCCCCCCTTCCCATCGGACGGCAGGCGCAACCCCACCCTCCCTTTGAGGTGGTGGTCTCGACCAGTGGGTTGACCTTCTAATCTCTGGACCCTGACCTGGTGGCAATGGGATCACTCGGTCCTGACCAGGGTGAAATCAATACTCGGCTTGCCGACGTTGGCAGCGGCGGCACTCTCGTAGGTGTCGTTTCCTTCATGGGGCCGCTGCATGGCCTTTATCCGTGCCCCTCTTCATGCACTGCGGGGAACCCTTGGTTCGGTTCTTCGAATCGGATGGTGGCGGCGTCATGACGCCTCCCCCTTTTTGAAGGCATCATCTTGCTTGCTCTCGGCGGCCCTGGTGTTGGCTGTGAGTCCGAAATTGTCTGGGGCTAAGGATCCGTGGTAAGTGTTCCAGCTGAAAACATGCGTCTTATAGTGAAACAGCGGCCATTTCGTGGATGGACAGTGGACTCGATTGGTTATATTTTAGAAAAATAATTATAAATATTTGTTGGGAGGGGTTCTGAATCACGGGCGCACCCTGAGTGTGCGTTTTTCTTTTCCTTTCGAGACATCACCCTGAGTGTACGTGAACGTGATACACGTTGTTTGTCTCCACCGGGCCGTCCAAAGATCGGGGTTTGCTCCTTTGACCACAAGCACGAGCTTGCATTCGCTATGATATTCAGGGCACCGGACGGTGATGCTGGCATTCTTCCTTTGTAGGGAGTCCGCAAAATGTATTCTAATCTCGAGGAGTCCAGACGGCCTTTTCGCGTTGGGTGGGTGTGCTCCCAACGGCTGCAAAACGAAACAAAAAGCGTTCATTCCCAGCAATTCGACCGTTAGTCCACCTGTGTGACACGAGCGCTCGGAAAGCGTGGCGATGCCGGTAGGTGGTCGACACCGGTGCCTGCATCTTTTTTTTTTTGAGAAATACCGGTGCCTGCATCTGATTTGGCACCCAGAGGTGAAGTGACACGCACAAGCCCACAAAACAAAAGTCTCGAGGCTGATGTAAGCAAGACATGGAGCTATGGAAGCGGAACGGAATAATAATATCGGCTCGACTGGCATGGTCGACTCTTTGCTGGTCCGATCACGCAATTCCCGTGGCCCGGACGTACGCCGGCAAAATTTCGTGTTTTGACCCTTTTGACAAATAAAATCAAGATCTGACCCCGATACGAAAGATTTTCGGGATTTGACCCTTTTTCTTACCGCCAAGGGATTTGACGGCAGGGTTAGACAGCCTACCGCCAGTGCCTCTGGCAGTAGGGAACTTATCCACGTCAGCACGCGGAAACGGCCGCCGTCCCCCTCCGTCGCACCCTACCGTCAGGGCACCTGGCGGTAGGCTGTCTAACCCACTTAGGGTCCGGGCAGTTATTTCCGCCGAAACCCCCGCGCCCTTGCCCATCTCCCCACCCCCTCCCCCTCCCCCCGTCGGCAGTTCTTCTTTTTCTCCCCCAAGTCGCCCCTCTCTCCCTCTCTCATCTCCTCCACTCCCCCCTCGGATCTTCACCGTTTGTTGATCGTTTTTGCGGATCGAGATGGCCCGGAAGAGAGAACCGTAAGCTCCTCCAATCCCTCCAATTAGTTTTTGCAAACTTGCTTCCGATTCGACGCATTATTTGCTTGAAATCCCTCATATTTTTGAACTTAGATTGGATTTTTTTCCACTTAAGATTGATTGTAGTTGTAGTTCTTAGTTCTTTAGTAACTAGTGGTATTGGATATGAATTCTAATCAATAGTTCATATGTTAGTGTGAAGATGAACCCTAATTCATAATTTAAAAAAAATTATGATGTAATGTTGATATGAGGATGAACCCTAGTTTGATGATGCATGTTGATATGATGATTTGACCTAGTGTGAAGATGAACACTAGTTTGATGATGCATGTTGATATGATGATATGAAGATGTTGTTTGGAAAAAATATTTAAAAATATGATGATATGATGTATGTTTGGAGGATTTTTTTTGATATGATGCATGTTGATATGATTTGATCCATCATGTGTAGTAGATGTTGTTGGAGGAATATGCTTAAGATTTTTTGTTCATATGATGCATGTTGATATGATTTGGTTTCATTGTTTGTTTATGTATGCTTATGCTTATGCTGCTTTTGTTTATGAAATTCTATTAAGGCGGCCACCTCTTGCGGATAACATCGGCCGGCCACCTCTTGCGGACAACATCGGCCAACGGTACTCCATGCTGGACTGGGCATTCGACAAGGGTCATCGTGCCCGTTTCATAGAGAACGGAGAGGTAAGTGATATGAATGAATTTTTGATCAAAGTTTTCGGATTGATGAAAATGATTGCCTAACTTTTGGCGTTCACTTTTTGACAGATGCTCCAGCCACTGCGCATGAGGGGTCACGGGGTTCATGGGCATATGGACTACGACGAGCGCTACGCGGCGTTCTTCAAGAAAGCCCGGCTGTTGGGTTTCGTGTTGCAGTTCAAGCGTCAGCCGCCGATGCTTGTCCACGCAGCTCTCACAGCTTTGATTGACCGGTGGCGACCGGAGACCCATTCTTTCCATCTGCCATGCGGGGAGATGACGGCGACCCTCGAGGACTGGGGGATGATTACTGCCATGCCGATCGAGGGTCATGCACTCACCGGTCGAGTGGAGAGGACCAACTGGCAGCAGAGGGTTACCACCCTCATCGGCGACTGCCCCGGTGCCAAGAGTAACCGTACATCCGGTGTGCCGTTGAGTTGGCTCTCGGAGCACCGGAAGACATGCCCCCAAGGCGCAGATGAGGCGACTATGGAGTTGTACACGAGGGCCTATCTGTGGTATATTCTCTCGGAGGTCGTGTTTCCAGACAGCTCCGGGAACTCTGCCAACTGGGCGTATATGTTCTTCCTAGCGGACTGGGATGCAGGGTACAGTTGGGCGACCACATCTCTCGCCTACCTATATCGTTCGATAAGAGAGTGTCTAATTGCCTACTTACCTACGAAAGTGTGTCCATGACATTTTCTTATATCTGATCCTCATTTGATGTTTTGCAGCTTGACGACGCAACGCAGAGGACGGGAGACAAGTCCAATATGGGTGGCTTTGTCTGGGCCTTCTCCATTTGGATGTGGGAGCGGCTGCCGGTGGGGCGTCCGGAGAAGTTGCGAAGACGCCCATGGGAAGACTATAGCGAAGACGGCGACTAGACTCGAAACCCCACCGTAGCTTACGAGTGGGACGTTGTCAAACTCTACACGAGCCTAAACAAGACTTCGTACAAGACCTACACCACCGAGTTGGACGCTTTGACGCATACGCAGGTATATGAACTCGCTCAACACCTTTCTCTTTGATTCTACTTTTGACCGAGAGTGGGAACTTACCAATGTATATGTAATAGGTAAACTGGTGGCCGTATCGACAAGACCGAGAGTGGGACTTTGATCTGAACGTGATGTGCGATGCGGACCGTGGTCTCTGGCGGTGCATCGTGCCCATGATCTGTGTGTACGCCGTCGAGTGGCACTTGCCACACCGCGTGGCCACGCAGTTTGGGATTTATCAGCATACCCCACCGGGCCAGCCCACCGATACCGGCGGCCACGCGCTCCACCTGTGAGCGCTTTGTTCTCCGTGCCCATGATTTCATTACGCTTATCATGTTTCTTATGATGATCTCTTGGCTATGCCTTGCAGGATGAGCCGGCAGAAGAATCAGTCGATCACAGACTGGAGAGAGGAGCATAAGACTCATATGGCGGCGTGGGACTGACGGAGGTACCGGAAAGATGTGGAGAGGAAAGTGACTGACTGGGATGCTTACGTGGGCTGACACATGTGGTGGTACGATGATGGCCAGAAGCACCGTCTTCGTCTTAGGCCTCGGTGGATGGCGGAAGACTTCACGGAGCTGGAGAGGGATGACCCCGAGGAACAGGCCTACCAGACCGGCATCAGAGACATGCACAGTGGATTTAGGGAGTTTGCACCCCTCATCAACAGAGTGGTAAGTTTGAACCGACGGTTGTATTAAACTATTTTATTCGTCATCGTGACTGACTTATGCCGTTGCAGTCCGGTGAGCGGAACAGATGCATCTTTGAAGCCTCAGATGCACTAGGTGATCTCCCCGAGAGCGTACAATCTGAGAACAAAGTGATGGGGACGATGAAGGTACAATTTCAGCCTCCTCGGAACAGATGCATCTTGTTCACTTGCAATCAGTCGATCTGATACTTATTATGACCTTGTTTCATTGTGAGTGCAGAAGTTCGTGCAGCGTTGTCGCAAGCTGGTAGGGCTGCTTGGGTGTGCTGGAGCTGGGTCAGTTGAAGCTTATCAGCCTGTAGCCACACAGGGTCTCATCGGCTCATCGAGCCATGCTCCCTCGTCGTCTAGGTTGGCTGGGGAGGAGGAGGAGGAGGAGGAATCCACACATGAAGAAGGGGAGGAGAAGGAGGATGAGAGCAACGGGGAGGAGGAGTACGATGAAGATTATGGACCTCCACCAACTCAAACATCTCAAGCATCTCAGCTGCCGAAGAGGAATCCGAAGAAGAAGGATTTGCTGAGTCCGGACCCTTTCCAGAGACCGGTTCCTCGACGGCCCAAGAAGAAGACCGAAGAGACTCATTCAAAGAGTAACGAGGACCGAGGACCGTACCTCCAAAAGGGGAAGGAGCAACTGATTATGCTCTTCGCTACTTGGCTCTTTTAGTTTGGTTGAACTTGTCTAGTGGTTGTGAAACTACGTGCAACTATGTGTTTGGTATTTGTGGATCTATGTGTTTGCTACTATGTGAAACTCCGTTTACTGATTAGTTGAAGTTGTTTGAAATGTTATATGCATTTCAAGTTATCTAATGTAGATCTATGTGATGCCTAAGTTTATTTGTTTAAAATATGTGATATTGCTGTTATATTTGTGAAACTTGCTGTGATATTGCTGTCATATAAAATTTGAAAACAAGCAACCAAATGAACTAGAAACAACAAAACAGATGACCCTACCGCCAGGGTGCCTGGCGGTAGGGTCAGACAGCTTACCGCCAGCCCCAGTGGCGGTAGGGTGAACCTACCGCCAGGGCCCTTGCATATTTCGTTACAGAACCTTCATGCAGCAGAACACAGGACCCTACCGCCAGGGGCCCTGGCGGTAGGGTCAGACACCCTACCGCCATGGGGCCTGACGGTAGGGAGAACCTACCGCCAGGACCATTGCATCTTTCGTTACAGAATGTGTGTACGGCAAAACCCTGCCACATCCTACCGCCAGGGACCCTGGCGGTAGGGTTAGACAGCCTATCGCCAGGGACCCTGGCGGTAAGGTACTTATCCACGTCAGCACGCGGTGACGGCCGCCGTCCCCCTCCGTCACATCCTACCGCCAGGGCGCTGGCGGTAGGCTGTCTAACCCTACCACCGGAGCCCCTAACGGTGGCAAAAGGGTCAAATTCTGAAAATCTTTCAAACCGGGGTCAGATCTTGATTTTGTTTGTTAAAAGGGTCAAAACACGAAATTTAGCCACGTACGCCCGGAGAGGATGGGCTGAGCATAATGGCGGCATCGGCACCCACGTACGCGCGGTGCTTTCTACCTCGATCGCCTTTTTTTGTCATCGGGAAAGAGGTGATGGAGACGCATGGCATGGTAGCTCCCTCTTTCCGTCTTCTAGATAGACGGTTGATTATAGAGATTTAAAGGGTCTGCAGTGCGGGATGTCGAACGGTGAAGGAAAATGACTGGAAGCGGCGAGGCAGCCGACGATGAGATTCGGTGACAGGGACAAGCCAAGGACACGTACGACCCGAATTAGCTGGTACATCGACGCTGATGACCATGGAGGAACTAATTTGGTTAATGGCCGATCGCCATGTACGTACAGGCTCGCACGTCCACATACATACAGTACAAACAGATCCAGATCCTCCCCTGTAGAGTACTAATTACTGTACAGCGACGGGATCGTCAGGGAGGACACAGTTGATCTAATAACTCGGTCCTCTGGACGAGAAGACGACAGAGAAACCCACGCACGCATGCCCCGGCCGCTGTACAGACAGAACCTCGTCAGTGGGCCAGAAGCTCTGGCATTGCATTATCTATACTACTATTAAAATAGCAAACATAAACCCCTCTAAAGCCACCCAACAAATTATACGCGGAGTAATCAAGACCCTCCGATTAAGTCAACTTAAACATATCCTACAGTCTATATTACGCTAATGATGTATCAACCAGATCGACGTCTCAGATGAAAAGTTCTGCCCAGCAGACGCCGTGGTCTGCCAATCCTCTTCGCGCTTCGTGTCCCCCGCCCGCAACTCGCGGATAGATTCCGCCCGTCTCCATCGTTCCCCACCCCTCCCTCCTGGCCTCCTCTCTCCTCCTCGCCGCCGCTACAGGAGGCCGCCGGGCGAAGCTCGACTTGCGTCGGCGGCGCCGGGTTCGCTCTCCCTCGAGCGGCGTCAGCGACGCGGGATGCGGCAGGCTCGGCCTGCGTCGGCGGCGCCGGTGTCCCTCTCCTCCGTCGAGCGGTGGCGGCGTGAGGCGCATCAGGATCGACCTGCGTCGGCGGCGGCGGCGGCGGGATCACTCTCCTCCGTCGAGTAGCGGCGGCAGTGCGGGACGCAGCGGGCGGCGCATCGCGGTAACCTAGCTCCTTCCCGTACAACCATTCCGTCCCCGTGCTCTATTCTGCCCGACCCGACTAGGATTCTGCCCGTCCCCGTGCTCTATCCGCGCCTCACATCCCCCAGCCTCCTCTCCATGTGGCCCTGCGATGCTGCCGCCTCGCTGTCCCCATCGCTCCCCGTGCCGGTTGCAGCCTCCCCAACCCTCCTCTCCATTCACCAGCTTCGCACGGTCTCCACGGCTGCTACAACAATGTTCATATCCTAGATTGACGCCGCATGGGTAGCAGCTGGACCCCGTCATCAACCAGAACCAGGTAATACAAATCCGCCTATGCGTCTTCTATTCTTAATCATTGTTTCTATACAGGTGGAGAGACAGCCCTGCTCGAGTTGATGTTGCTTTATGTGGTTACGAATTACGATCATAGAGTTGTCATCCTCGGTACCTTGGTCATCCTCACATGTCAACCCGCCATCTAAAAGAAGCGACATTGAGAAGAAAATGGGTAGAATGGTGTACCTGCTGATGTGTTCTTTATACTCCTATATGCGACTTGTTGGTTCAGAATCCGTTATGTGATTACTACATTATCACAAAATGTTAGATGTGTTTGTTAACCATGCAAGGTAAGTAAATACCGCGTAAACAGATCCCATGCCTATTCACCCCCGGCTCTACCCAAATCCCCACCTTGAGCTCCTTCCTCATGTGGATAACCCTTGTCGAGTTCTATATAATTGATTGGATAACCCATGTGGATTTCCGTATAACTGCTTTGCTGTAAAATTTGTCCAAATCTAACTAATGCATGACGGTAATTTCAATCTCTTGTGTTCCTAGATTTTATTACAAGATTAATTACTGGGTCCTATGAATTTTTTTAGTAAAAGATTTGTGAGTATTTTTCTGCATCGGGTACTATGAATTGATAAATGTTGGAATGTTGACTAGATTGTCTATACATTGGTTGAAACAAACAGGTTTCTTTTTCTTTCCCATTCTGTTGACGCTAACAACTTGATCTGATTACATTTGCGTTTGCATTACCATTCCTCAAACAAACACATCCCTAAATGCTTTACTTGGTTTGGTCTTTTGGGGTATGCCAGATTTCTTTGTTTCATTAAAGGATATTGGTTATTATGTAAATTTGACCCTTAACAGTTCCTGACGGAAAGTATATATGAACTCCTAAATGTCTTGAAATTTTGCAGCTCATGAAATGGATCTCTGTTATAGTGAAGGAACCAGAGGGAAGGATGCTACTGTCTTAGCAGTGGTGTTGATACTTAAGCACTCCACCTATTCTAATTTTTTTGTACCTTTTCACAAATAACTATCAAACTTATGTATTGTCATGCAACCTAATCTGTGTTCTCCATTGCATCAGCTACAATTTTTTTTGAGAAAGAGACTAAAAGGCGTATAGATGAGTAACAGATATGAAAAATACTTGTATACATCATGTCTTGGATAAGAAACAGTATGAAAACTTCAATGAAAAATTGTTAGTCAATATCAAACAGCCGCAACTATCCTGATTTGACGACGCTTATGCCAATTCAGTTGTTGTAGCAGAGTATTGATCTAATACTCATTTGTATATATCTTTTTAAATCTAATAAGTGAACGGATGGTCATGAAGTGATGTTTAATTATCAAGATGTGAACTCAATTCTTCGTCTACTGAAATGTTCTTTCGACAGGTGATTATGTGGAGCTTGTGAAGGAAAAAGGCAAACCAACAAGCTTGGGCAATCGTCTATTGGCGACAACCTGGTATAGATGACCTACCTATTGTTAATTTTCCAACTCTCACTTTGTAGGTCTGCAATTGTATCTCCTGTACTAAACAAGAGAGCATTTAAATTTGACACCTACAAATTTGTGGCTTGCTGCATAGGGGTTTTCCATATCTACATTCTAATATTCTCCATATTTTTTTTATTAACGTTCATATCAAATGTTTGTGGTATGTAGGTTCAATAGTTGACAAAACTGAATCTCTCTTACCAGCTATGACTACATGGTCAATATATATACATGTGCAACATCCAAAAAGAGAGATGTCATCAAACTTCTCATTAACTTTTTCCGGTTCTACTTTCTCCTTTACTGTTGAAAGCATATGGAGTGCTATCAATCAATATGAACAACTTCCTGCCGCCTCTCTTCTGCTGGATTGCTTTTTTTTCTGAAAATATTTGGTAACTCAATATTTTTCTCTTAATTCATGAGATTATATAGTGCCAAGATTTTACTGGTTTCATCTTGCGTGTTTGTGCCATCATGAGTTTGTTCTTTCTGCGGGAAATGGCTATATGACTTCAGATCTTGATAATTAATTTCGGAACTTCGAAAATTCTGGAGATGAAGAATGTGTCAGTAACCTAAAACACATATTGAAGTATCATTCACCGAGTAGTGCTCAGATGGTAACTTGGTGAGTTATACTGCATATCAGTGCAATCACATTTCTGTACTTTCCCTCCAATATGGAGGTACGTACAAGGCTGTAAATATTAGTAGCACATCTTCTCACATAAGTTACCAAAGTCATGTCCTTCTATTTTTACCCTTCTCATGCTCATAGAGCTTGGAAAAGGGTTGCTAGCTTTGGTAGCTTGATTTTGGTCCGGGGGTACAGATTTACCGTGGGAACGAGGAACAACAATGCTACGTAAATTAGAAAACATGTATTCTTCTATGAACTATATAATAATTCTGAGCCTGTATGCATATCAGTTTTGAGATTCCAGTTTCTACTATTGTGGATGCTACCAGTTACAGTTGACAAGAATTTATTATACCTTTTTAGGATGTAAATTCGAAACCCGTAATTTGCATTCCTGATCTTTTTAATTATTCTTGTTGTGATGAACATTTTAAGGGTGTCAGTGTTGATATGTGCCATAAAACTCGCAGGTTTCTTTTAAGCTCTTTCATTAATGATGTTTGCTCCTCCTTTGTACTTCTAATTATTATGGCAGGAAGTCTCACTACTACACAATTCATGCCTCTGCCAAATATTCTAATCATTTGTATTTTTGAAGTTGTAGATGATTAGATTTTCAGCTAATTTTCTGTTGTAGCATACACATTGTGGCAAGCTAACACTGAAAAAGTAGAAATTGGACGCCTCAAGTTCCTGAAGTTTTCATGGCAAAAAAGAGAAAATACTAGACTTAATGAGCGCGGACAATGGAATTCTTGATTTTTATGCGTGCCATTCAAAAGATGTGACATATTTGTAAGCCTTGGAGCTTGTACATTGGCATGAGACCACATTCAAGACCAGAGTTAGTTTTTTTAGGGAACGATCAGAGAGTTAGTGAGGATGAGGGAACCTGCTTTTGTTAGAGTTGTTCATGGATGATGGGAGATGCGGTTTTGGGCCTCCCATATGTTTGTTTGCGCCTGAATATGAGTGTACTTCCTTCAAGACGTAATACAAAAATACTTGTTTTTGCAACGTAATGTGGATATACATGATTCTATTGGGGTGTGCATACTTAAGGATATCATGAATGGAATATTGTACTTTTTTGCGATGAAATGAAACATTGTACTTGTATAATCAATTTTGTCCACATGAATATAATTTTATCTGATGCTTCAGATGATTACAGCTCATTCAGGCTATTAGATTTTTGGATGCCCAATCATTTGTTACAGCAATTAGATGTTTTCTATGCATTGCAATATGCAACTAGGAAGGTTTGTAAATCTTACCAAAGTATTTTCTAGAAATTTACAGGTGATGTTTTTTGTTGGCTCATATGAATGTATTTTTTTTTCTATTGTGCTATCGTGCGTTGCACGTGCACACTTACTAGTAGAAGAAGAGAGTTGATCCAGTTTATAAGGGAAACCGGATCAAAAACCTCAATTATAAGGAAAACCGAATCGAAAACCTTAGCTGTACAGACAGAGGGGTGCTGGAGCTACAGCTAGTCGTAAGTGCGTGGGGCTCAGGCGCAGGGTGGGTTCGACTCGAGCACCTACCCGGGCGACCGAGCCCGCGCCGCCCATGAACTGCACGCACACATGGTACGTCCTACACTGAAGTGCGCGCTGCCGTTACTTCATGAGTCAGGCCACGATGAGCAGTCTAAGCCAGCCCCTCACATACGGCCTGGCGGCGAAGAGGAGGGCGGGTAGGAGAAGTCAGGTGAGACCTGCTCCAAGCCACCGAGTAAGGACTTGTCTGGTCCACGAGCATGGGCCCGCGGAGATGCATGCGGGCGACGGCAGAACAGAATGAGAGAGAACAAGTGGGTGTCGCATCAATCCATCTGACGAGCTGAAAATGTCTTCCCAAATTGCCCTCAAATCTTGTATACTGCTCGCGTTAAAAAGCAGTGCGCGCTGTACTGCTAACCCAATCCAGGCAGTATACATCTCTTTGAGGCGTTGGATCATCAGGAATGAACAGCCGATATTCATTTCAGGGTACCATAAAAGAGCTCAGACTGAAGTGCGCGCTGCCGTTACGGACGCCGCCCATGAGTCCGCCAAGCAGAGCACGGCACGGCGATCCCCCGTGTCGCGCCGTGCGCGTCCATGCACCGAGCTAGCTCGCCGCCCATGAACTGAAGCAGCAGGACGTGTCGCCACCGCGCGACACGAGCCTCGAGATCGACTCAACCAGGAGACAGGTGCAGCCAAATACGCCACGTCGGCGCCACACCGTTCAGAGCCATCGGGGCAGGCCACGCGCTGCGCCGGTAGGTGATCGCTCGTGTTCGGACGCGGCGTCCGGCGACCGTCCGAGTGTAAGCAGGCACGGTCGACCTGGCCAGGGTTCGCATGTCGTGACGTCCGGAGTGCACGGCGCCATCCCGAGACGTGAAGGGGTTTTGGGACGGTAGCGAGCGGAGGCGGGAAGCGCCCCGCCGCATGATGGGCAGCTTCCAGCCCACGGTTTAGACCGAAACCGGACGGTGCGCTGGCCAGAATCCGATCGACGCGACAGGCCGGCCAACCTGGTCGCCGCTCGCCGGCATGGCCGCCTTGTTGGCTTGTGTCACGGGGGCGGGCTACGGGCGCCAGGATCCCTTGTAGCCCCTCGTGCTCCCACGACAAAATTGACAGGTTAACCGCATCTAAACCCACATTATTATAGGCTGGCCGTGCGGCGGTGCATGCACGCTCGTACGATCAACACTGTGCCCAGGTTTGGCTTCAGGCAGGCTGGTGGTACGTAGAACCGATGTTTCTGGAGCTACTATCAATCATCGTAGTAGTAGACACTGGGGCACTGGGCAGACACGATCGGGATCGAGCATGCACTTCTTTAATGAAAATGATGATATGAGGGACGATTAAGATTAAATACGCGGCGCGCGTTAATACATTAGTCGGTCGGTCAATGGAGTTGTTGGGCTTGTCATCACAAATTGAATCGTCACTCCCTCCTCCCTGCTGATTCTTTGGACACCCAGAAACATGCCACACGGGCGGGTTATTGCTGCAGACGAGACGCTCCACTCAGCTGCTTCGTGCGTAAATTAGGACTGCCGTTTTCCCAACCTTTTTTTTTCAGTATATAAGTAATAAGTAAAGTATATAAGCAGGGAAAAACCTACTCCACTCATCGTGTGCCAACAAGAAAACCTAACACACGTCAAACAATTTTGTTGCATGTCTAATGATCGTCTTATGGGTACGTTAACAGTTGGAAGTTCATTTTTATATGTGTCCCATGATTAAGAACTAGTAACAAACTCTACAGTTCCAAGCAGTTATTTTTTATATGTGTACCATGATTAACTTACTAGAACTAGTAACAAACTCTACAGTGCCAAGCTGTTATGCACGACAACAATAGGCTGAATCCCCTAAAAAAGGGCTGAATCAAGTGCTAAATGGAAAGACATGTCAAAAAAAGTGCTAAATGGAAAGAGAAATACGGTGGATGGGTAAGACTAGCTAGGTTCACTTTGTACCGGATTTTTTTTCCGGCAAAAAAGCGATATATATGCATATCAAAATGACACCGACTACATCGGTCGCTGCAACGATACAATATCAAAAATCTAGTTAAGGCATTAAAAATGCATACAACCCAAAAACAACAGACTCCACTTTCATTGACGTCATGTGAACTACGAGAAAGGTTCTTCGACGACAAAAATTCTATGTAGAAAACAACGTGCAATGCCGCAGTCGTCGAATCTAACCATTCAAGATCAGATATTGGGTTTTCCGATGCGAAGCATCACCGAATCTAACCTTTTAAGATCAGATCTTAGGGTTTCCAACGCACAGGCGCTACGCACAATCCAACGCACAAGCGCTACGCACAGATATTGGATTTTACTGCCGCAGAATCCAACAATTTAAGATTAGATCTTGGGTTTTTCGACGCGCAAGCGCCGTTGTCGCCGTATCAAACCATTCAAGGTTAGATCTTGGGTTTTCTGACGCGCAAGAGCCCACGTTGTCGTATCAAACCATTCAAGGTCGGGTATTAGGTTTTCACCCCAAAGAGCGCGTCCGTGCTATTCAAACCAATGCCTTCAACAAAGACACGATGTGTAAACATCGACGAGTTGTGACAAAGGGTGACGCGTGTTGGAACAACATGTCGGTGATGCCGGAACCGACCGCAGGTGCTGGAGATGACGTCTCCCATTGCTTTGGCAGAGGGCGACGCGTCATGGAGCCAGCTTGCCAGTGATGATTGAACCGCCCGATGAACATGATGTGACCTTGGAGACTACATGCTGGAATCGGCCGCCGAAGATGATGCGACCATGGAGACCACATGCTGGAACCGGCCGCCGACAGAGCTGCTGCAACCCATCGGAGGGCGTGCTGCAACCATCGGAGGAGGGCCTAGTAGGTGATGCAAGCCATGCGTTGGGGCCGCACCGAGCGCGGGTGCTGCGGCGAGCTGGCAAGGGCGACAGCAACGATCATGCGTCGTGGGAAGGCGGAGCTGCGAGCAGGGATTGTAGTGCTGGAATCAGCTGGCGGCGGAGCCCCGACCGGCTTCGTCGACGCTTTTCTTTGCATCGGACATGGCCACCACGATGACGAGAAGGGGGAAGGGAAGGCCGCCCCCTACTACTAGCGTTAGATCTTGGGTTTTCCAACGCGCACGCATCATTGTTACCGTATAAAACCATTCAAGGTCAGATCTTCGGTTTTCTGACGTGCAAGAGCCCTCGACGCCGTATCAACCCATTCAATGTCGGATATTAAGTTTTCACCCCAGAGAGCGTGTCTGTGCTATTCAAACCAATGCCTTCAACAAGGACACCATGTGTAAACATCGACGAGTTGTGACAGAGGGCGATGCATGTTGGAACAACATATCGATGATGTCGGAACCAACCGCCAGTGCTGGAGATGACGTCGCCCATTGTTTTTATAGAGGGCGACGCGTCCTGGAACCAGCTGCCAGTGATGATAGAACTATCCTACGAATATGATGCGACCATGGAGACTACATGCTGGAACCGGCCACTGAAGATGATGCGACCATGGAGACTACATGTTGGAACCGTCCACCGACACAGCTGCAACCATTGGCGGCAGAAGCTGCAACACATCGGAGGACGTGCTATAACCATCTGAGCAGGGTAGAATAGGTGATGCAAGCGAATGTGAAGGAGCCGCACTCAGCGCGGGTGCTGCCGTGAGCCGGCGAGGGCGACAACGGCGACCAGCATCATGGGAAGGTGAAGCTGCGACCAGCGATTGTCATGCTGGAATCAGCTGACGGCGGAGCCCTGCCCGGCTTCGTCGATGCTTTTATTTTGCATTGGACATGCCCACCACGGTGACGAGAAGGGAGGCTGCCCCCTGCTGCCAGCGTTGCTGCGAGCCGGCCAAGGTAGCACAAATGCGAGAGTTTCGATTGTGCCAGTCTGAATGCTTCAATCTGTGAATCATGTGGAGAGCAAGGAGAAGGTGTGAGAGGGGAGGATGATCTGATCAAACGGATGTGTTCGACTCGATTGTCCAGTGGTAATGGCTAGGGATCGGGTTGTCAACACACAAGCACTGTTGTCGCAGAATCCAACCATTTAAGATTAGATCTTGGGTTTTTCGATGCGCAAGCGTCGTTGTCGCCGTATCGAACCATTCAAGGTCAGATCTTCGGTTTTCTGACACGCAAGAGCCCCCATCGCCGTATCAAACCATTCAAGGGTGGATATTAGGTTTTTACCCCGGAGAGCACGTCCGTGCTATTCAAACCAATGCCTTCAACAAGGACACGATGTGTAAACATCGAGGAGTTGTGACAGGTGACGCGTGTTGGAACAACATGTCGGTGATGCTGGAGCCGACCGCCGGTGCTGGAGATGAGGTCACCCATTGCTTTGGCAGAGGGTGACACGTCCTGGAACCAACTGCTAGTGATGATGGAACCGTCCGACGAAGATGATGTGACCATGGAGACTACATGCTGGACCTGCCCGTCGAAAATGATGCGACCATGGAGACTACGTGCTGGAACCGGCCACCGACAGAGCTACAACCATTTGCGGCAGAAGATGAAACTCATCGGAGGGCGTGTTGCAACCATCGGAGCAGGGAAGAGTAAGTGATGCAAGCGAATGCGTTGGAGCCGCACAGAGCGCGGGTGCTGCATTGAGCCAGCGAAGGCGACAACGACGATCACATGTTGTGGGAAGGCGGAGCTGCGACAAGCGATTGTCGTGCTAGAATCAGCTGACGGCGGAGCCCTGACCGGTGTCGTCGATGCTGCTCTTTGCATCGGGCATGCCCACCACGGTGACGAGAAGGGGGAAGGGAAGGCTGGTGTGCTGCGAGCCGGCCAAGGTAGCGCCAATGCGAGACTTCCGATTTGTGCTAGTCTGAATGCTTCGATCTGTGAATCATGTGGACAGAAAGGAGAAGCTGTGAGAGGAGAGGATGATATGATCAAACGGCTGCGTTCGACTCGATCCTACAGTGATAATGGCTTGGGATCGGGTGCACACTACCCGCCAGTCGACCGGCACAAAGTACTACTCCCTCCGTCCGGAAATACTTGTCATCAAAATGAATAAATGGAGATGTATCTAGATGTATTTTAGTTCTAGATACATCTTCTTTTATCCATTTTGATTACAAGTATTTCCGGACGGAGGGAGTACCTTTTATTTGTATGTCATCTCGGTCAGTATGTAACAATTTTTTTTGCGAAAAAGTATGTAACAAATTTGACGATCCAAAACTAAAAAGAAAAACTTTGAGACAACAGAACTTAAAGTATTCGAAAGCTTCAAACGGTTCGGCCACTCCCCTCCCCCTTCTCCTCGCGTACTCCTGGTGATGGTTCTCCTCGCGTCGCCTCCCCCCAGGCGGCGCCAGGGGCCCCGAAACCCTAGCGCCGCCAGCACCTTCTTGCCGCCCCTTCCTGCCGCCGCTGCCGCCGGCGTGGGCCGCGGTGGCGGCGGGCCCGGTGTCGAAGGTTTCTGGGCGGGTGGATGCGGCGGATCCCATCTGAGGCGGCGGGGGCGGCTCCTCTCGTGCGATCCAACGGCGACGGCTAGGATGGCGAACCCGGCTGTGCTGCGGGGGCCGGAGCACCATCACCAGCGGAGCGGCGGCCATGCATGGACGGCGGCGGTGGCAGCGCCCCATCCGGCGGGGTGGGCTGTCCTGGTCGTGATGGTGATGGCGGTCACTGCGGATCCAACGCTCCGTTTGGATCCGTCGCGGGGAGGCCTTCCGCCGACCGGCGGCGCGTGGAGGGACCGGTGAGGAGGTGCCGGATCTCCGCCGGAGTACCGACGGCGACATACGTCTTCGTGGCGAGGTTCCGCTCGGTTCCAGCCAGCCACGAGGTCGGGAAGACGTGGCTTCCGGTGAAAATCGCGCCTAACTGCGGTCTTGGCGGACGATGGCGGCGTCTCAGACGTCGTTCCCTTCTGGAGGCCTCGTCGTTGCAGGTCACATCAACCTGATCGGGAAGTTCCGGGGGAAACCCTAGATCTGGGTATACCGGATCGGACGATGACGGTGCCTTCGGTATCGTTCTCCCTCATGGGGGCATCGTTTTGGAGCAGGTGCTGGTTGGAGGGGACAAGAGGAGGAGCGGTGTTTCCTCTGCTCCATTGATGACGGCGGATCTCAGCGGCATGGCGCAGTGGAGACTCGGCGCCTGATGAGCGGAGAAGGACTCGTGCAGGAGGGTGACGCTGCCTGGCGTCGTGGTGGCGTCGGCGGCAGTTAGACCGGGCAAGGTTGATGCAGCAGTACAACTCTGAAGATGGATTGGTGGCAGGTGGCTGCGGCGGCCT
The DNA here is from genome assembly GCF_018294505.1 of Triticum aestivum. NCBI lineage: Eukaryota > Viridiplantae > Streptophyta > Magnoliopsida > Poales > Poaceae > Triticum > Triticum aestivum. Next base: position 484,882,824 of record NC_057805.1, read on the forward strand.
CATACCCGGCAGGCGTCTGGTTGAGAAGCACGCCAGACTGATGGGTGCCCATACCCGGCAGGCGTCCTGGTTGGGACCTCAAGTCTTAGATGTTAGGTTTGGCTGCGAGGTCTGTTTGGTATTAGGCCAAGACTTTCAGCGCCCCTACATCAACTGGATAGGGATAGCGACAGATGTTGCTAAGTTTGGTGGCTTTAAGCTTATTGTTGTATGACTCTGTAAGGTCTTGTGTCAATAATTAATAAAATGGCCGTATGCATCGTCCAGATGCAGAGGCCGGGGGTCGTCCTCCTTTTCTAAAAAAAAGAGTATGTCATACTCCCTCCATTCCAAAATATAGTGCGCCCGCGCTTCCCGAGGTCGAACTTTGATCATAAATTTAACGAACGAGACCGACTGCGGCGGGAGAAAAAGTTACATAATTAAAAACTTCTTTCGAATACGAATTCACTGATATAATTTTTGCTCCCGCCGCAATCGGTCTTGGTAGTTAAATTTACGGTCAAAGTTGAAGCACGGAGATAGAGGAAGCACTACATTGTGGAATGGAGGGAGTACCTTTTATTTGTATGTCATCTCGGTCAGTATGTAACAATTTTTTTTTTGAAAAAGTATGTAACAAATTTGACGATCCAAAACTAAAAAGAAAAACTTTGAGACAACAGAACTTAAAGTATTCGAAAGCTTCAACAGGTTAGGAGTATGTCATATGAAGTAGAGTTGGTTCTCGCCAAAAGAAGACCAGTTGTACAATTCTATAATTTATATTACGTGGGCGTGGGCTATTATACAAATATTTCAGAAAAAAATTGGTAAACGAACAGGGTTGCCCAAAACATCGTCCTACCGGAGGGGACATACACGATGCCATGGCAGATGACACCACACAAAATCGACCCCTATCACATCATCGTCACACTGACACCATTTTCTATCGGGGGCCGGTTTTGCGTTGCGTGGCGTGTGGCCGGGTGAGATGCATGCCGTACTACCACCAGGCGATAAGCCCGACTAGACCGATCCGATCCAATCTTTCTCCGTCGCCTTCGCTTTGGCTTTGCTTTCTCTCCGCATCATGCAAAAAGAAGGTGGCCACTTCCGTTTTGTTCATTCATTCCTATCCTCCCCCACCCCCACTCACCCTCCCCTCCCTCTGTCCCATCCATCTCTGATCCCTCCACAATTTCGTTCAACGCTCGGCCGCCGCGCTCTCCCTTTCTGTGCACGCTCCACAAATCAAATCAAATCCAACGTACTTCTACTTCACCTCCGATTCTCATTCCCTCTTTTTCAATTGTATCTTTGTCTTGCCCTTTCTCTCGTAGTACACCTTTTCCTCCTCTGAATAATGCAAATACACAGTTCCAGTTCCACCCGGAGCCAGGCATCATCAAGACGATGTACGCGCGTGCGTGCGTGTATGATTGGCCCTTGACAAGTCCGTGTTGTCCATATTGTTAGTTTCGCGTGTGGAATCAACAGATGATGTGTGCAGCACACGGGCCAGCAACATGGACCCGTCGAGTCATGTCGCTTTGCATACTAATCCACCCCAGACTCCGGCGATCGTCGGTAAAAGCTGTGAATCTGTGTGAACGAAACCAACCAATGCACCGGAAAACCGTGAGGATCTTCGTCAAAATGATGATGCGGGGTGATGGTTACCCTGCTCAAAATCGTGAGCCTCAAGGGTCCTGCAAAACGGAGTGACCCGGACCGGCGGACGGGGACGGAGGAGAAAGCTAAAGCGGCCGATCTTGGACAAAGTTAACCTCATTCCAAAGTTAATCAACCGATGACAGTCGTCCGACGATTGGTCCAGTTACTGTATATGTATCAACACCTTGCACACCACCAACCCCGACGTCGTGCGCGAACCCAAACGGAATACGGCACGGCAGCACGCACCGTCTCTCAATAATCTAGCCTCATCCCTTCGACCCGTTGCGGTCGATGATGTACTGTACTGTATTTTATGGACAAATCGCATGATTAATGAAGAGGAATTGGTGATGCGGAGAGGCGACGGGAGGAGAGGACCAGAAACGGAATAAATCCAACGCTCTGCAACAAGGGAAGCTCACCCGCCATCCATCACGGGCTAGGGCTAGGGCTAGGTGAGAGCGAGACCAACCCACTAGCAGCCCGTTGTTCAGTGTTAACCACCAGTTCAGAGAGTACTACTAACTAATTTTATGTATTTGATTCCTTTGGAATATCATTGCTAATTTATTTTGCTTGAACGGTTCAGACTATATTTTGTCCCACGCCATATATGCTGGATGAGCTAAAAAAGAAAGAAAGAATAGTGCGTGTGCACGCAGCCAGAAATGTTGGCGCATCCAGAAATCGGAACGGTCCCATCATTTCAGTTGATTATAATTGTACACTACACACATATATGAAAAGAAACGAAAATATTCTGAAAGCATCTTTATTTTTAGATCATTGTATTAGGGCTCGTATTAAGGGGGGAGGGACCACGGATTTGCAAGCATCTTTTTTTCTGTAGGCCCATCGATCGAAATCCAAGGGTCAGCGTCAGAGTTTTTTTTTAAGCCGGCAGCGATTCGATAACTCCACATTCCCGTCGAGAAGCGTATGCATACTTTGATTGATTGATTGCGGGACAAGAAGAGCATACCAAGGTACAGTACAAGACGTGCACAGAAGAGAAAATGTGGTGCTCCTTCCACGCTAGTTGATCGTAGAGCTTTCGTTGCCTTCATTCCCCGAGCGGACAGTCGCGTCGCCTACACTGCACAATCGATCATAATAACTCCTCGACGACTACGGCAGTTGCAACTGATTACACGGCTCACACGATCATGAGAGAGATACACGGGGTGTACGTAGCAACACAGACGTTAAGACGTGCACGTACCATGTTTGTACACCACACATACACTCGGGCGCCCTGGTTCGACGCCACGTACGGCGTGGAAGCAGACCATGCATCTTCCTCGCGAAATCTAGCTGCCGTCGTCCATCGTAAGCGCAGGTTCGCCACACACGCGCACACGAAGGAGAGGAGGAGAGAGGAGCACGCGCGCATGAGTGCATGTACGTAAACGTCAACAGCGGCCGCATGCAGCCGATTTTTTTTGCCTCCGAGTCCCGAGAAGAGCGCGACGGCCACTAACCTTTCGGATCGGCCGCCCATGCCCACACATGCACTGATGCACGACGCGACGAGAGGAGAGACACGGCCGGCCAGGCAGGCAGGCATGCATGATTCGTTGCTCCGTGGCAAGCGGCCAAGAGGGCAAACTTTTTTCTTCCAAACTTTACTTGCGAGCTCGTGGATTCGCCTTCCCTCAACATGCCGTTCAGGCGGCCGATGACGGGAAGGAAAATCTCAGTGTCTCCGCTTCGGTTAGTAGGTTATGTTAGTTTTTCTTTGTCCTCACAGGTGCGATGGTCGGGCGGATGTAGACGCTTATTCTTTGAGTTTGTATTTCGAACTTTGATCATCCTCGGGTTCATCCGTTTGGACGTAGTTGACGAAGCTTCAGCGTAGATTTCCATCCTCTCCTTGAAGCGTTGAGCTTAGGCTTTCTCGTCATGTGGCAAGATTTGGTGCCATGTGCTTCAAATCTATGCAAGGGTTCAAAACCGAGGACTGCGGCTCCAGGGTGTTGGTTCTTAGGGGCACGCACACGAAGACTTTCCGGCTATCATCGACAAGGTCAAGCCGGCTCTGGTGTCATGTTTGCTGCGTGTCGGTGGCTTCATTCTGACGGCTGTAGTGATCGTTCGGTTGAGTGTGGCGTTGCAAAGGCCAAGCTCCTTGGAGCTTGTTGTTTTGCAAAAAATAAAACAAAATGTATTTTAAAACTTTCAAGAACAGTCAATTTTTTTTTAGAAATACATATGAATATTCTTCAAGTATGTTGAAATTTCATCAACTAATTTGATTATTTGCATGCTACACAAAAAACCAAATATCAGACCCAAATACAACAAAGAAAAAGCCTCATTTAATCTGTGTATTTGCCTTTTTTGTGTACGTCACAGATGAATATATGTTCATGAATTTTATACATGTATACTACAAATATGTGTACAACAACGATGTGGAAAGGGTTCAACAACGATGACTGCAGCTCCAGTGTGTTGGTTCTTAGGGGCAGACACACAAAGTCTTCTCGGCAGTTATCGACAAGGTCAAGCCGGCTCCGGTGTCATGTTTGCTGCGCGTCCGCGGCTCATTCTAATGACTGTAGTGATCATTCGGTTGAGTGTGATGTTGCAAAGGCCAAGCTCTATGGAGCTTGTTTTGCAAAAAAATAAATTAAAATATATATAAAAGTTTCAAGAAATGTCAATTTTGTGTACAAATACATATGGATATTCTTCAAGTATGATAAAATTTCATCAACTAATTTGATTATTTGCACGCTACACAAAAAAACAAATACCAGACTGAAATACAACAAAGAAAAAGCATGTTTTAATCTGTGTATTTGCCTTTTTTTTGTGTACTTCACATATGAATACATGTATACTGTATACTATAAATATGTGTACATGATTTTTTTTTTCAGATTTAATGAGATGTGGAAAAGCTATTTGCACTGATTGAGCTCGATTGAGCTCAATTGAGCTCGACCTATACATGCACTTTTTGTCGGTTTGTCTTGAAATACTGATGTAATTTTTGTTATATTTAAGATGCTTTTGTATTTCTGATTAATTTTTATAATCGATTTGATCCTTTATGAAAAATTAACGACATTATTCCCACGGGAATGAAACGCAAAGCATCTTTCGGCGGCCCTAGCCAAATCCGAGCGTCAGTGTCATGTTTTTTTTTTTGAAGCCCTTAGCGATGGACACGATAACTCAGCCTTCCCGTCAGGCGTAACATACATGTTGATTGCGGGACAAGAGCAACTAGCTAGCATACCAAGATACGAGACGTGCACGCACGGAGAGAATGCGGCATTCCTTGCTGCTGGTATACTTATAGATGATCGTAGAGCTTTCGCTGCCTTTACTCCTCGAGCAGACAGTCGTGTCACGCTACACTGCACTATCGATCATAACTGCTCTACTACAACCACTGTTTGCAACTGATTACGCAGTTCACACGGGGTGTTGTACTACGTGACAGCACAGACGTTAAGACGTGCCGCGTCTGTACACCACACACAGACACACTCCGTCCCGTCGTAAGTTAAGATTCTTGGAACCGTAACCACGCACGCACGCACATGAGCGCATGCAATGCATGTGAACGTCAAACAGCGGCCGCATGTAAAGGAAACGACCTCCAAGCCCCGAGGGAGGAGCGCGACGGCGATAACTTTCGGAGCGGCCCCCCATACCACACATGCACGACACGACGAGAGGAGAGACACGGCCGGCCAGTAGAGGCATGCAGATGCAGGACCAGGGAGGTCGATCACGTCGCTTCGATGCTCCGTGCTAGCGGCCAAGAGCAAGAGGAGAGGGCCGCTCCTGCGCAGTGGTCCGACACCCGGACGGCGGATCCTCTTCTTTTCTTGCGCACCGCTGTTTGCTGCCCCCGGCGCGCACGGGTGGCATCGTCCCCGACCCCCACCGTATCACGCGATCCCTTCCTTTTTCCTTCCGTTTCTTGTCCGCTTCCCTGTGCGCCGTTTCCCCGCACGGCCGCCCACCCTCGTGGCATTGCCGCGCGCATGTCACCATGCACCTACACCTCCTACTCTGCTCTCTACTCGCCTCTGTCGCCGGCCCGGCTGGGGCGCTGTCGATCGTCGCGTCGACATATACGGCCGGCCCGCGCGAACCCTCCCGTCGCCGTCGCCGTCGCGCCGTCCGTATCGGCACGTGCCCTGTCCTCACCTCCATGTACCCTACCTACACACAATTATACCTGCCTGCCTGCTCACTACTTCCACTACTTACTCTACGTAAGATACCACTACTGATACTGCTACTGTGAAAGGCGTGCGTGCGGGCGTGGGAGAGAAGTGGAGGAAAACGTGCAGTGCAGGCGTGTGTGAACCCGCTCCTCTGTTTTTTGCGTGAGCTGCAGTGCAGGGCATATGGGTCGGGACTGACTCGGGGTGGTGTATATAACCAGTCGTCACGCACAAGAATCATCCTAGCCCCCCCCCTCTCTCTCTCTCTCTCTCTCTGAGCTTCTCTCTGCTTCAAGCAAGAAAAACTCTGCTCGGGAGAAAGGAAAAGAGAGAAAAGAAGATGGCCGTCTCTGTCTGCCCCGGCGCCTCCCCATCCATCCTTCTGCTGCCGCTCCTCCTCCTCTTGCTCTGCTCCCTCCCGTCGCTCGCCTCCGCCTGCGACCGCTGCGCGCGCCACTCCAAGGCCGCCTACTACACCTCCTCGCTCACCCTCGCCGGTACGTGCCCTCATCCATGGATGATGGATCATGGATGGATCCCTCCACCTGCTCTGTTTCTGTTTTCCTCCTGTGTTGTGTGGGTTGCAGAGCAGGTGGTTCTGGGTTCTGATTGGGTTTGCCTTCTGCGTGCAGCCGGCTCTTGCGGGTATGGCACGGCGGCCGCCTCCTTCAACGGCGGCCTGCTCGCCGCCGCCGGCCCGGCCCTGTACCGCGGCGGCGTCGGCTGCGGCGCCTGCTTCCAGGTAGCTACCAAGAAATCTTGTGCCCAACGGCTTCGGCTTGTCTTCCTTCTGGATTCACTTGCTTCCTGATCATCGGCTTGCCCAAGAACCGGGCTATCTCGATTCCTTGACTAATCAGGTCAGCTTCGGTGTGCCGATTGCAGGTGAGGTGCAAGGACAAGAAGCTCTGCAGCGGCGCCGGCGCCAGGGTCGTCGTGACGGACCGCGCCAGGATGAAGACGAACCGCACGGACCTGGTGCTGAGCAGCCCGGCGTTCGCCGCCATGGCCCGCCCCGGAATGGCCGCGCGCCTCACCAAGCTCCGCGCCGTCGACGTCGAGTACAAGAGGTAAAAGTGAAATCACCTCTAGCTCTCCTTTTTCACCAACCGCGCGCCATGTGCTGCTACTATCTTTTTACCACCTTTCAACGCTGTAATAAGCAAGAGAAACGAGGCAAATAGTCTCCACCCAACGTGCCACCATAAATAAGCACAGGACACGATTTGTCTTTACAGTAGTTACTAGGACGACCAAGACTTGGAAGCGGCTAGCTGGGGCTAAAATTTATTTGTCGGTGTTGATGCGCGTGTGCAGGGTGCCGTGCGAGTACAGGGGCAAGAACCTCTCGGTGCGGGTGGAGGAGCGGAGCCGCGCGCCCAGCGAGCTCGCCGTCAGGTTCCTCTACCAGGGCGGCCAGACCGACATCGTCGCCGTCGACGTCGCCAAGGTAAGCAACAATCAACGGCAATCCCTCCCCCGCCCTCCCCAAGAATCTCTCACAGATGCCTTGCGACATTTAAATTGCACAGCGCGAGTGCTTGTTTCTGACTGAATTTCATTTCGTGATGATGGGTGCAGGTCGGGTCGTCGAGCTGGAAGTTCATGACGCGGGAGCACGGGCCGGCGTGGAGCACGCGGCAGGCGCCGGCGGGGCCGCTGCAGTTCAGGGTGGTGGTGACCGGCGGGTACGACGGCAAGTGGGTGTGGGCCGACCGGGAGGTGCTGCCCAGCCGGTGGCGCGCCGGCGAGGTGTACGACACGGGGGTCCAGATCACCGATGTCGCGCAGGAGGGCTGCTTCCCGTGCGACACGCAGGAGTGGAGGTGAAAGCAGGCTCTAGTAAACAAACAATCAGGAACAAGGAGCCAAAGAAGAAGCTGCTGGCTCCTCGTTTTGGCCGGGCTCTGCAAGCGCGAACGAGGAAGGATCACAGCACAACACCACACCACACCGGAGATGATTAGTTTAGTTTAGTTTAACGCTTGACACCAGATGATGACTCATAGGGATCCTCCTGATCCATCGGCCACTTTTGCTGCCGCCGCTCTTTTCTTTTCTCTTTGTTTTGTGAGCCTTCTGTATGTACATGAGCTGCTGACGTGAAGATAAGTAAATTAAGTAGAGCATCCCTGGGGAGTGATAACGCATGACGGCGAGGCTATGTGTGTAGCTTCACTGCTTGAACAACTTGTCCCGATGGATGACCAAGGGGTCTCCAAGGCTGACCCGTAAATTTGCTCCGTCATCTGTCCGTGCATAAAAGAACCAGTCCATGGATATCGATGACGGAGGCTGCCACAAAACCAGAAGAAATTCATGCAAACATGACGGATTTTATATAACATGACAAAATTCATTACATTTCAGAAATACTTCAACTAAAAGCGACTAGAGGTATAATTTTTGACGTACTTCTATTCTAAACCTAATCTAAATGATCGACGCCCGTCCCCGTATCCGGCCATGAGCCCTGAGAACTGAAGCTCCATCACTTACCTTCGCCATCTCCAGTTCCACCTTAACACTCTCTAGCTCTGCGTTCGCAGCCTCCGCCACTGCAGCTTGAGCGACTAATCTGTCGCCGATTATCAACCCACCAAGCTTGGCTTCAGGCGGAGGGGAAGATCGTTTGCCTTCCCGGCACCCAAGCGGTGGCGACCTACCATGCACTACTCTTCCTCGGTGCCGGCAGCACCCGCAGACGTGCCGGCTTCATGGTCGTGAAAGCGGGTCGTGGCATTGGCGGAGTCGGCGATGTCGTCCTTGTCGTTGGTCTTGCCCCACAGCTCGTGCGCTGCCTCGTCCAACTCCTTGTAAGCGGCTTCCAGTTCTGCCTGACGCTGGCGGTGCCGCCAGCGGTCAAGGCGGATCTCGCGGGTGGAGTGGTAGGACTCGAGCAGCGTCGCCTGCTCACCACGTTCGCGTCCGACGCGATCGCCCTGCCGGCAGCGAGCTGCTCCTCCGCCTACTGGTGCTCCTAGAGGAGCTCGAGGTTTTTAGGCCGCGTTGGCATGTGCCTCCCGGAACTGCTCCTCCGACACCATGTTCATGTAATGAGCACGGATCTCGCCAATGGTCATGGTGCCATGCACCGACGAGGATGGCGCCGACTCGTCCTCGGCAGCGTCCTCCATTTGGATGTCATCTCCGGCTGCCTATCGGCCTACCATCCGGCATCAATAACGACCATCTCCTTCTGCTCCAACGATAGTCCGTCCCAGAGAGCTTTGGAGCGCGAGGAGGCCATGATGGGAGTGATGCAAAGAGAAGAAAGGGATTGGAGGACGATGTTATGCGGCTATGGCTTGGGTTGTAATTTATATAGCGGGCGAATGACAATGGTGGACGGCAGACACACGGACCGACAGCCGTGCTGTCGTTTGAACACGAAGCAGACGCGTGCACCAGGAAGCGGCGCGGACGACGTTCTCTCAGCCGACGCGTCGCTTCAATGCCAGCTCCGGTGAGAGGTCGCGTCCGCTCTAACCAGGCATGAATGCGGCACTGACGCTCTGGAGCGGTGCTGACCATTACAAGCAGGAAGCGCGCACGAGCGAGGATGGGAGTTTGGGTGGCGAGGGCGGTTAGGAGCGGACGTGACAGCGGACCAGACGCCGCAAAGCCACCAATAGTGTGTCTCCGGTTTACGAAAAAAGTTCATTCGAGCCGCTCGATGGACCAATATAAACTCGCGTTAAATGAACAGGTCTGAACCGCGTGGTCTGGGTCGCAAGTCGTCGGGACGCTCGTTTCAAGCGGCTCACATGCCGCCATGCTCCTTTGCTTTCGGCGACGGAACTAGTCGTTAATCTTTGCAGCTTCCGCTGACTTATCAGTCCAATCTTCATGAATGGCTCTGGGCTGTATAGCACGCGAGAGGGTTGTATAGCACGCGTCGTTCCCTAAAAAAAACAAAAATGTATCTTATTGTTGCAATTTGGTGAAGGAGCTTTAAGACATCCTTGGGGAAATGCATGTGATACAGTTGCTGATCGAGTGGCTTTAGATGCCTGTGTACAAGCTCGCAATCGGAACGATCTTGCTAGCGAAGGTGATGGAAGTATCCGAGAAGATCGCAAATGGAGTTCTAAACTAGCCGCAACTAGTGAAGTATGAAAAATGATCAAATTCAAGACGATATCAATCACAATGACTCCACAATAGAACAATATTAAGTTTGGAAAAAAAAGTTCAACAAAAAATGAAGGAAGTTCGCAAAAATGAATTCTTTTTCACGAATTTGCCAAAAAAAAGTTAACAAATTTTTTGGAAAAAGTTCATAAGTTCATAAAATTGGAAAAGGTTCACGAATTTGAGAAAAAGTTCACAGACGTGAAAAGAAGTTCAATTTTATTTGAAAAAAGTTCATCAATATGTGAAAAGTTAACGAATTTGATAAAAAAAAGGAAGGTAAAAAACTGAGAACACCAGCAAAATCTCGTATGAGGGAAAACCAGAGGAAAACCCGCGCTAAAAAAAAGAACCATCAGAACAATCCTTTTTTTGAGGATCTAACCATCAGAATAACCATGGGAAGGTTCCAAAAACAAGGTGATAGAAAATACCGACTTGCGCTGGTTTATAGCAAGCACACTTTTTTTGCGGGTGATATAGCAAGCACTCTAACAGGCACTTAAAGCCGTCATATAGGAGTCACCTCTTAAAAAATGCGTCAAATAGGAGTTGGGATAGGTGCAAAATAGCCCTAGCAGAAAAAATGCGCGCAAACATTGAACTGGTGGCGGCCCAACGTATGAGCTCAGGACAAACATATTTTGTACCATTAAAAAAATGTATGTGGCATTTTAAAGAAATGTTCATGCGTTTTGAAAACATGTCCGTACTTATTTTTTACTTAAAACAATGTTTACTTAGTTTTAGAAAAGGTTTCATGCTATTAAAAATATTTAACATTTATTTGAAAAATATTCAAAATATGTTTTAAAAAAATGTACATCATGTATTTAAACAATATTCAAAGTGTATCAAAAAAATGTTCCACGTCTACACAAAAAATGTACAATATGTACTGAAAAAATAGACATGTGTTAAAAAAGAAAAGGATAAAAAACCCAAAGGAAATCGGTGAAGAAAAGAACCAAGAGAAACAAAAAAAAAACACACACATGGAAATGAAAGAAGAAAAATATCTCAAAGGTTCTAAAATAAGTTCGAACCGGTCCATATAACCTTCCTAAACCACTACATAATCTATTGTATCCATTTAGTGGAGCACCAGAGGCGAGACTATCGTAAGTCTGCAATCGGTCACAAATAGCCCCAGCAAACGCCCGTGAACATTGTGCTGGTGGCGGCCGACATATGATCACGGGACAAATTTTTTCTTACCATTCAAAAACAATGTACATGACAGTTAAAGAATTGTTCACACATTTCAAAAACATGTTTGAACTTTTTTAAAAAATTATACAATGTAAAAAGGTTCATGTAGTTTTAAAAAATGTTTAACTTGTATTTAATAAATGCTCCAAAATTGTATTTGAAAAATGTTCAATGTGCATAAAAAAGATTTAGAGGTCGCCGTGTTTTTTTTTGCGGGCCGGACGGATATACGGTACCTATTCGGGCCATTTTTTCGGCGGTTATTTTGCGAGCTGTGCGGATATAGCGGCTCTGCTAGAGATGCTCGAAACCAGCTCCACAGCGGGATATGGCCGATGCATTGGAGCCTCTTCATCTTCTTCAACCATGTGAGAATGGAAGGGTTGGGATCATCGAGCTCTTCTTCCAGGCAAGGTATCTGAATGCTATCCATCCAAACGCGCCCAATCTCCTGAGATACCTTGTTGCTGCAGTTGTCGTGAACAAAAGGAGAAGGAACATGCTGAAGGAACTGATCAAGGTCATCCAGCAGGATCAGAACAGGTACAAGGATCCGATAATCGAATTCCCAGAGTGCTTGCATGTGAAGTACAGTATGATTTTGGTGGCGCGCAGCAGAAGCTTGTCCAGTGCGAGCCATTGAAGTTGGGTCGAATTTGTCTTAAAGCTACATCACAAGATGCAAGGCTACAGATAAAATGCCCACCAAAACCATACAAAATCAATGTAATTTGAATATAATTAGTTAAATCAAAATTTAGTACCATGAAAACCTTGCGCATTCAGCGCCATGAAAACTTTGCCAAATGGACCACTGCAAGGACGAACCACCAGCAGTGCATTTCAGGAACCATGATGACTGCCAATCCACACCCATTCACACAATAAAGCACAACAAAAAACCAACACTCATTCAAGTGAAGGAAGCACAATGGCCTTACTCACGCTCGATCTGAATGGTGACATGCCCGATGTTGTACTCTTCCTTGATGTATCCAATGACCTTGTCAAGCATTTGATCAGCGTCCGCATCCTGCTCGATGGTCACATGGCACGCCAGGAGCACCTTCCCCACCGTGATAGCCCAGATGTGCAGCTCATGGACAGCAACCACACCTTCCATCTGAAGGAGGCCGCCCTCGAGCCTGGTGGCGTCGACCTCGCGGGGCGTGCTCTCCATCAGAACCTCGAGCAAGTTCCGAACCATCCTGACCGTGGTGAACAGCACGATCACCGAGAAGATGAGGGTGCATATGAGGTCGATGATCTTCCACTCGGGCTTGTACCAGATGAGAGCCCCTCCGACCATCACGCCGATGCTCTGGATGGAGTCACCGATCACATGCAGGTAAGCGCTGTGCACATTGATATTTCGTTGGCGAGGCTCCTTAGCTTCCTTGGCACCATCATCATGCTTAAGCAACGGTTCCTCAGCATCATCCTGGTGTTGTCCAGTGGTTGAATGATGGTGATGATGAGTGGTGACGGTTATGGAACTGCCATGGCTGTGCTCATGGTGATGTGCGTGGCCCTGCTCATGATCATGCCCATGGTCGTCCTCCGAGTCACCATGATCATGACCATGGTCATGTGAATGGCCATGGCCATGGCCACCGTGCCCATGGTCATGACCAAGCAGCACTGCCATCACAATGTTAACGAACAGACCAAAAGCTGATACCGCGAACATGAGGGATCCCTGCACCTCGCCCCCGCTTCCATTGACGAGCCTCATGATAGCTTCGTAGACGAGTATGCCGGCGAGGAGCCATATGAGCTGAATAGAAACCAGTGCCCCAAGAATCTCTATACGGAAAAATCCGTATGACTGCCGAGGCGTCGCTTCCCAACCAGCTGCCCACAGGGAGAAGAGAGATATGGCGAAGGCGGCGACGTCCGAGAGGAGATGGGCCGCATCAGTCAAGATCGCAAGGCTGTTTGCCTTGATGCCTCCAACCACCTCAACCGCCATGAATATAACGCAGAGGATCACGGCGATCAGGAGCTTCCTCATGGACGCAGACCTCTCCTTTGCGTCTTTGGAGGTGTTGGTGGAGTCGGCGAAGTCGCAAGAAGCACCTCTGCACATTTTGCTCCCGGATGCCGATGAGATGTCCATTGTTACTTCATGGGGCGGTGATGAAGTATGGTTGTCCATCTAAAAACTGCATTTGAGTCAATGCACAAGTACAATGGTGGTGCATGGTTTACTGATATGCAATGCTATAAGAACAACATTTCTCATGTGCACTCCCTACTAGAACTAGTGAAAAAAAATATTCGAGTCAAATATGACAAAAACTACCACAGGTAGAAGCGAAAGGTAAAACTTGTAAGGGTATTGGTTTGCACAAGCAACAGATATTAAAACCACAATCCAAAAGGGATATTTGCACATGACAGAGGTATTGGTTTAACAGAACTTAAGCGCAAGTGGATTATATTTTGTTAGTCAGTTCCAAAAGAGAAGGCACATCTAGACCGCATCATAATTGATACTACTATAATGGATGACCTCAGGCCTCAGCTATGAAAAGGTCAGCTATGGAAAAGTCAACATTCTGCTATGTATTGATACTTTCAAAAAGATTCATGCCTACAAACTTATGATAGCGTTTTTAGATTAGACCACGAACTTTCCTCCTTTATGTGAACAACATGGGGCAGAGTAACTCAAGCAAATGGCCACAGCTAGCAAGTTCAGAAAAGAATGAGCAGAAAGTGCATCAACTCAAGTCTATAATATGCTGAAATAGAGACGCCTAATCAAAACAAAACATTGATTGTCTGGTCGCAGAACCAAATCACCGCGCAGGAATTTCCTCTAGTGCTACCCCACAATAGTTCTTTGCCAATTTGAACCACTACTTACAGGAACAAAAGCACTACAAAATCATACTGGCTGATTGCCTGATTGGAGCTGTAATCCATGGACGGAAAACTCAACGAAGTCACAGAAGGGAGAAGCAGCGGCGGGGCGAGGGATTCAAAGCATCATGAGTATATGTCCAAACTTAAGCTCTGTCGCACCTGTGGAGCGACCCGAGTCGGGAGGAGATCGCACCTGGGGCTGGAGAGGAGGAGGGGATCGAGCGCGCTCGCGCACGCCGCCGGAGATTGAGGCGGAGACGGGCAAGGGGAAGGCGAGGGGAGCGAGGACGTTTACAACAAGTAAACGACGACTACTACTAAACTAAGATGTCGGCATCTACACGACTTGGCTCGACGTTTGGAACCGGAGGAGGAGGATGGATGGTCTACCTGATGTGTCTGCTCTTGGACGCCAACGGCCGGCCGGTGAGCTCCGCGAGCGCGGAGGGCGGCGGGGGCGAATGATCTTGACTTACGTGCGCGGATCGTAGGCGGGTGGGCTGGTCGTGTGGTGAGCGTTTTATAAGGCCTGCTGACAAGGAAAGGGCGGACAGAGATCAGGTGACATGCATCTTTGCATGTTACCGTGTGCCTTGCAGTCCGAATTCAAATTTAAACATTGCGAAAAAATCTAAAAAAAATCATGTATGTTCACAGCACATATTAAGATAACCCCTAAAAAATTCAGATCAAAATTCAAAACATACATCGAGAAGAAAAAAAAAAAGAAATCTGTCATGAATAGTTGCGAATGGTTCTCTATATACTATTCACATCTGGGTTTTTTTTTTTACTTCTCGATGTATGTTTCAAATTTTGATCTGGATTTTTTAGGGGTTATCTTAATATGTGCTGTGAACATGCATGATTTTTTTCAGATTTTTTCGCAATGTTTAAATTTGAATTCGGGCCGCAAGGCACACGGTGACCTGCAAAGGTGCATGTCACCTGATCTCTGTCCGGAAAGGGCCTAACGGGGCAGCACGACTCAGGGCCACTGCTTGCAAGAGGGTATTGTCCACCGCTCTCCCCCTCTAAGAAAATGATTACGAGAGCGTCTATCCAGCCTGGAATTTTTCTTTGTTCCAGTTAAATTTTCGCTCAAACGTCCCATTCACATCGGACGAATCTAGTTGTCATGAGTTAAAGCTTCATCCAGTTTCAACCGCGAGAGCTATATCTTACTTATAGCGAGACTAGCTTCTGTCTCGTCTGAAGTATTTTTCGTGCTCTGTACAGTATTAGGCCGGCCCATTTTAGGCTCGCTCGCTGTAGTTGTGTTCGCTATGTTTTCCTCTTGGGTTTTCCGTTTCTTTTTTAATCAGTTTGTTTTGTTTTATTCCTTTTTTACCCGATTTTCTTTTTTCTACGGTTTTGTTTCTTTCTCCATTTTTATTGGGTCCTTTTCTGTTCTCTCCTATTTGTTTTTATTTTTTCTCGGTTTTCTTTGCTATATTGTTGGTTTTCATCATTTTTAGTTTTTTTATCTGCTTTCACTATTTCCATTCTTTTGCATTGGTTTTGAAGGGTTTTTTGGTTTTTATTGGTTTACTTTGTTTTTCTTTGTTTCTTTGTCGATTTTCATCGGTTTCTTCTTGTTCCACTCATCTTAACTTTTTCCAGAACACATTCTATATTTTTGTATACATCAGAAACATATTTTATATACATGTTTAACTTCTTTTAAATACATGATTAAAATTGTTTGAAAACTAATTTTTATCATATCTAATTTTCTCCATATACATTGTACATTTTTGGTATATATCTAATACATTTTTATATACACATTTAACAAATTCTAAATACAGGATTAACATTTATTCCCACAAAAGAACATTTTTTGAATACAAGGTCAACATTTTTCAATACACGGCGAACATTTTTAGTGGCAATCAACACTTTTTCACACAAAATGTATATACACCAGTAACACTTCTTCTATACATGTTTAACATTTTTAAACACATGATCTACATTTTTCATACACATTCTATTTGCTTTGTATATACTTTTCGTATACATGACAATTATTTTTTCTGTACACATTTATTATTTTCCAAAAGCTTGATTAACATTTTTTATTGCCCAATTAACATTTTTTAAATACATGATTCACTTTTTTCATACACATTGTATATTTTTTTGTATACACTAGCAAATATGTCTGTGCGTTGCAACGGAAAAAAAATACCACACATCCCTGACTCAAAGCACCAACACCCTCTATTTCAATAGAGAGCACCCCACCGGTGTCATGGCGTATCCCCCTTCTCGTGCTCACCGACGGTGGCTGCAGTGTCTACCTGATCATAATGCGTCCAAACGTGGTCAATCTCAAGACAATGAGCTCAGCTACCGCATGAGATACCTGTCATTGAACCGCAACATCACAACTGGATGTTTGAGGACGTGAAGGCCACTCTCTGCGAGCTAGTCCCCACACCTAGTGCATCAGCACGACTACATATTTTGCATAGATATTGTGGTATGTCATGGATTCAACTACCCTAAAGACACATGTAATTTGAAGGTTTAACATGCCCTCTGTTTAAAGCTCGCATCGGAATGAATTTGTAATATCAGGGCGACATCTTCCTTATATCAGCATTTGGAAGCATACACACCATTTATGACCTTACAATGTATTTTCAGTGTCAATAAGAATTTTAGAAAAATACCTAACCTAAGTACAGTCATATGAATGATTTCAAATCCATTTAATCTTAACATCATAGCAGAGCAGAGGTCAATTAGTTTTTTATTATTCATTTACCCAACATGTTTACATCGGAATTTCAATTAGACTATTTACTGTACATCCATAAAGTAAATTCAAAGATTCAATGAACTACAAAGCGATAAATGAACAATCTAGCAATTCAGGTCGCCTCGATAGAAAATAAAATATTAACAGTGGTTTGAGCAGTTTTGTATGCATTGAGCAACTACCTCCAAGTAGCCAACAATTCCCTACGGACATACTAAAAAGGAATCTAGCGAGTTCAGCATCCATAGCTCTAACACGTACTAATGAAGAGTGTTGGTGCAATAATTTGCCTCCTTATGTTTTGGAGTTTGTTGACATAAACAGTATGGGACTTAGGTGCTTGCTAGTGCACACAGAGTAACATGTCCCTGTAATCAAGAGGAGTTTGATACAAACGATGAAGATAATCCCCTGCGTGGCAGTGAAGGTTATCACCTAAGATTATGATAACAAGAGTGACCCCTTAAAAATTGCTGACGCGAAGCAATTGGTTCGGTGCTCATCCGAAGGAAGTGACTGCGTCCGAGAAGATTGAAGATGAAGTGAAGACGTAGGATTTATTTGTTTTTTCTCTTCTCTTTATTGAGTCACGGGACCACCATACTATTAAGAGGGGTGTAGCGTTCGAAGCTTTGATTCTCTGATGCTAAACCCAAATCCTATGAAAGTTGCGACAGAAATCTCTTTGTGATCCGAGCAAATACTTGCTAGCAAGAGACTGTGATCTTCTTCGCTGCGAGAGATTTGTCTTAGACCGAGGAGTTAGCATTACTTGGTCCTCAAGTAATGTTACCGTTGCTCCAAATCCGACCGTTGTGAACGTGCCGGTAGGCCATTGGCTGGACCGCGTGTCCAAAATGGCTATTTCCCACCAGGGAAGGCTGCGGCTATAAATAGCCACCTTGCGCCGGCGTTGTCCGATGGCTGCTCCATTGGATTGTGAGAAGATTGTTGAGCAACCCCCTCTCCTGAGTGATTTGAGTTTAAAATCCTCCGAGAGAAAACCCCTAGAGCTGAAAAATTAGATAGTGGTTCAGCATCACTCGAATCTAAGTCCAGTACGCTCCGCCTATTATTCTTGAGAGCTGCAAACTCTCTAGACGGTTAGGTGTCAATTTTTTCAGAGACCAAGAGTAATTGTGGTTCTCGAAGTGGAAGTCTGTAAAGGTTCAGAGATCGCCTCAAGTATCTACCGCGAGTGATTGACTTTGATTGACGAATCAATTGTTGAGGAGAATAGGGCGAAGAGAGTTTATCTTCTGTGTTAAATCACAAGCCCTCCAACCAGACGTAGTCCTTGTGCAGAAGGACGAACTGGTCTACCAAATTCCTTGTCGCCATCGAGCATCACTGGTTACCTCCGTTCCCTTCCTTACATTCGAACTGTTTCTATCATGTGATTTGTCTCGATGCATGCTTTTAGTTTCCATTCAGTAGTTTGTATTCGCTCACTGTATAATGTTCTCATTCGCTCCGCTGCTGGGTTTCGAGAGTTTTGATATTTCCGAAGAAATTTTAGAAGTCCCATTCATCCCCTTTGGTAGGCATACTTCGTTCCTACAAAGAGCAGTCAAGTCCCGGTTCAAACAAGGAATGTTCTTACAGATAAAGGAATGTTCTTAAAAATAAAACATTCAAACGAGGGATTCCCGCTCGCAGAATTCCCCATCAAATACCTCGATCTCCCCTTATCCATCTGCAAGGCATCTACATCCGCTTTGCTCCCACTCGTTGACGAGCTCATCAAGAAGCTAGCTACTTGGAAGGCCTCCTTGCTCTCTCGTAGGGAGATGCTGACCCTTGTTTGCCACGTCCTTGTGGCGATGCCGGTGCACATCCTGCTTACTGTGGTGAAAAATCAACCAATCCTCAAGAAAATCTCCAAGCTAGTCCGTGACTTTCTCTGGTTCGGGCGCAAGGACGCCAAAGCAGGTTGCTGCCCGGTCTCATTGCCCAGAGTTTCCTGGCCCTTGGAACTCGGTGGCCTTGCCATCCGAGACCTCAGCGCACCGGCGTCGCACTGCGTACTCGGTGGTTGTGGCTCTCAACTACCGACCTTGATCATCCGTGGAGGCACCTTCATCTGCCTGTCGATCGCAAGACCAACGAGTTCTTCCGAGCCTCTACTTAGTGGAAACTTGGCTATGGCAATTCATTCCGGTTTTAGCGCGATCAGTGGCTGCAGGGGTAGTCCATCTCCAAGATTGCGCCAACCCTTTCCCCCTCATTCCGTGCCACCGTCAAAAGTGACTCCTTGCAAATGAGGCCCTCAACAATAATACATGGATCACCGACATCCACAACACTTTTAACCCCCGTGGCTACAGTCGAGCACGTTCAGCTTTGGAAAAACTTCCAGGAGGTCACTCTCTCCCATGACCCCGAGAATCTCTCCTGGAAATGGACTGTAACGCCCCGGCCAAAACCACTGGTTCTTGGCTGTTACGTCTAGCGGGATCTAGACTGGCATCACAGACCAACACTAGTCTTTCCTGCGTACTTTTCCCTCACTCATGCGTACGCGGGACCAACTTCCGGGTCGATCACTCATCCTCAAATCGCTCCAAGCCAAGCATGCTTAACTTTGTAGGTTTTTTTTTTTCAAATGGGCTCCCAGAAAAGAAGGAATTCCTTATTGATATGAGTAGTCTATCATTCCTATTAAGCCAGGCTCTCACATACACCCCCACTCAAAGGAATTGGCGTCCTCATCGGCCAATCAGGAACGTTTCCTCTTGGCACACGTATGTGCGTCCAGTCCGGCACATGTGCCATGCCGTGTGCCACAACGGGCCAGAAGTGCCATACACCACATGCCCATGCACCTGACCCGCACATGTTCGTGTAACCACGAGGGTCGGCTCTGGTACCAATTTTAACGCCCCAGCCACAGCCACCGGTTCCTAGCCGTTCCACCTGGGGGATCTAGACTGACCCCATAGACCAAACTAGTCTTTCCCGGCGGCGGCTCGAAGGGATGCCAGTGTGATCGCTCGAGCTGGAAAACCCGGGGGTGCGGGGCATCGGTTCACGGTGGTGAGGAGAGCTTGGCGGAGATCGAAGCACGGTGGGCTGCCGCCTACAAGGCCGGGAAGGAGAACGCCGACGTCTGGCCAGCATGCCCTGATGGCTGCATGTGAGAAGTAGTTTAAGTTTGTAGTATTAGAGCAAATACCAGTAGTACTTTAAGTTTGTAGTTTTAACGTACAATGTCGGTAAGAGCATCCTTTGAGGGCTTTGAGCGTTGATTAGCATGTGTGCCCGTGTGTGTTTTTTTGCGTTAATCATTAGAAGATCACAAAACACACGGTTTCTATGCCGTACCCGTTTGCGTTTTTTTGCGTTAATGACCCATAAATCAGTTACCTGTGCGACATTTCCTAATAAATCAGGCGTACCATTGACCGGAAAAAATCAAGTACACGTGTACATTTTTTTGGAGACGGGATCTGCCAACTTTCTTTTTTCTCGCACACGAGTATTTTACGCGCTTGGTCTGCGTCGTGTGTTTCCCCCGCCAAAGTTTCAAGTTTCGCATCGAAATTTTCATTAGGTGCGTGATTTCAGAATTTATTCCTCCGACCACATCCCCTTTCCCTCAGTATCCCCCCTCCCTCGCGCCTTCCCCTACCGGCATCTAAAACCGCCGCCGCCGCAACCACAACTTCAACCACATCTACGTTCTGCTCGGATCCAGTCAGGTAACCCACCTATCTCTATCACGTCCCCGGCCTGATTGCTTAAATGGCGCCTGCGAAACATCCTCATGCCTCCAAATCCCCCCCGCCAGGAGCTGATGGCGGTCCATGTCGCGATGGCCGATGTGCGTGTTGACCCGGAGGAACACCTCGCCTCCATCGCCGCCGCCGACATGGTGCAGGCTCTGGCCCAGATGAAGTCGCCCAGCGACTACCCCCCAAGACTTAACAGGTAAGATATGACCAGCTAAATCTTACCAATACCACTTGCAACGGCTATGATTTGTACGGTTGATGTATTAAGCATGTTTGTGCCTTGTTTATTTCAGTACTGCACACTATGTGATGTTCAAATATTACCGTGTCAAGCTCAATTTCACCAATACCAGCAACAAACTTATAATACATGACTCAGGATATCACTAGAGATGCTGCCCATTTGCTATTTTTAGTGGATGCTAACCCTGTTGTACTTAACATGCCTGTCCATGTACTTACACAGGGTCATAACGGCTGATGCTTTTGTTTGCCGTCGAGGTGAGCTGCATCCCATGTCTTACAGTATTTCACATAATTTGTGCAATTGTAGTTTAACTTCTACCATTTACTGGTTGCCTGTAGGTACACATGTCAGTGGCACTGATCCACGCTTCGACCCGGAGGAACAGCTCGCCTCCGCCGTCGCTGACTTTGGGCGAGCTCTGGCCAAGATGAAGTGCCCCAGCAACTACCTCTCAGGACTTACCAAGTATGTACTCACCAGTTCAATCTTACCAATACCAGTTGCAATTAATGGCTATGTTCTGTACGGTCGATGTATTAAGCATGTTCTAGTAAACATGACTAACACATTTTTGCTACTTTCCCTACCTTTTTATAGACATCTGGGTCATTCTCTGCTCTGGCAGCACCTGCCTTGTGATGTTTAACTATGCCAATTGCATTTTTATCAGTACCGGTTTCAATGTCTATTAAGCCTGTTGCAATTAACAGTTGAATCCATTTTTAACCAGTTGTATTTCAATGGCTACAAACTTACAAAACATGACTTAGGATGCTGTTAAGCCTGTTGCAATTAACAGTTGTATCCATTTTTTAATCTGTCCATTTGCTACCATGTTACTCTCCGCAATGAAGATATACTAGAGATGCTGCCCCATTTGCTAATTTTTGGTGGATGCTAACCATGTTGTACTTAACATGCTTGTCCGTGTACTTACGCAGGGTCATAACGGCCGATGCTGTTGTTTGCCGTCGAGATTAGCTGTCCCATGTCTTACAGTATTTCACATCATTTGTGCAATTGCAGTTTAACTTCTACCATTTACTGGTTGCCTGTAGGTACACATGTCAGTGGCACTGATCCACGCTTCGACCCAGAGGAATAGCTCACCTCCGCCGCCGCTGACTTTGGGCGGGCTCTGGCCAAGATGAAGTGCCCCAGCAACTACCTCTAAGGACTTACCAAGTATGTACCCACCAGTTCAATCTTACCAATACCAGTTGCAATTAATGGCTATGTTTTGTACTGTCGATGTATTAAGCATGTAGTAAACATGCCTAACACGTTTGAGCTATTTTCCCTACTTTTTTATAGACAACTGGGCCATTATCTGCTCTGGCAGCACCTGCCCTGTGATGTTTAACTCTGCCAATTGCATTTTTATCAGTACCGGTTTCAATGGCCATTAAGCCTGTTGCAATTAACAGTTGTATCCATTTTTAAAGAGTTGTATTTCAATGGCTACAAACTTACAAAACATGAATTAGGATGTTGTTAAGCCTGTTGCAATTAATAGTTGTATCCATTTTTTAATCCGTCCCTTTGCTACTGTGCTACTCTTTCGAAATGAAGATATCACTACAGATGCTGTCGTTTTATTACCATTTGCTATTTTTGGTGGATGTTAACCCTGTTGTAGTTAACATTGGCTTTCCATGTACTTACACAGGGCTACAATGGGCGATGTTGTTGTTTGCCGTCGAGGTTAGCTGCATCCCATGTCTTGTACACCATCTATTCCTAAATATAAGTATTTTTAGAGATTCCAATATAGACTATATAAGGAGCAAAATGAGTGAATCTAGATTCTAATCTAAACTATATCTATAATTCTATATACATCCGTATGTAGTTCATATTGAAATCTCAAAAAAAACCTGTACTTAGGAACATAGGTAGTTATATTTTACATCATTTGTGCAATCTCAGTTTAGCTTCTAACATTTACTGGTTGCTTGTAGGTACATATATGAGCGGTACTGATCCATGCTTCGATCCCTTTTGCGTATGGGGCAATGAGATATTCATGAACAAGCGTCAAGTGAGGAAACTAAGAAAGATTGTTAGGCGAAAGAAACGGGTGATTGGAATTAAGCTCTTTATTTACACTTTGTCGAAGACAACAGTGAACTTTAGGATGGTAAGTAATGTGTTGCCTTTTCCCCTTGCCCACAACAAGTTACTCTTTTAGACCTCAATATCTGATATTTTTCTCTTTTCAGTGGTTTCCGAAGCTATTTACTGATGATTACCTTGCAAACTACATGATCGGAGTGGAGGCAACTAAGGTTAAAGTATATAATTCATGCTACCATGATAATGCTCTAGAAGTCTTCCTGAAGGCGGTGAAGGATGGGCGGACGATCGTCACAAGGGGTTGGATAAAAGTGGTTCGTGCCTATGGCATGCAGGAAGGCACATTATGGGCATTCCGCTTCTTCAACACCGTCGGGAGTCAAAATGATTTACACTTGTCTCTTCACCTTTACCGCCTTTAAATACTGTGGTTCATCATAGTTAATTGCTGTCTAATCTTGTAATTACTGAACATATTGTACTGGCAATTTTATTTATGGATTCGTCGTTGAACCATTGTGCTGAGAATTTGAATTGCACATTTCATATTTCAAAATTTCTAATTAGAATAATAAATTATAGGCAAAAATAAAAAGAGAACAAACAGTCATGGAACTTTGCAAACGGTTCTGGCAGTAAAAGCGCTTGTGATGGATAGCCCAATGCCACACAGTTTTCTACATCAAATCGTGTGTGATGTAGTTAATGAAAGCAAACATTTAACCAAGGTAGAGCGTGTGTGATAGTTACACCTTTCACACACGAGCGTATACATAAAACCGTGTGGGATGTACATCCGAACGGAAACGCTTTCCCCGGATTGACTGTGTGGGATGTACGTAAGAATGGAAACGTATTCCTTGGATTAACTGTGTGTGATATACATACGAACGGAAATGTTTTTCTGGGATTCACCGTGTGGGATGTACATACCTACGGAAACGATTTTCTTGGATTACTGTGTGGGATGTACATACCTACGGAAATGATTGTGTTTCGATGCCTCGCCCGATCGCACACGGCCCCAGCCTGGGTCCCAGGAGGGCCTATCCCCGACGATTTCTGGGTCGTGTGGGAAGGACACCCTATCGCACACACTCACTTGGCGAAGGTTCCAAATGCCGTCGCGGAAAGGGGTTAAAAACCATTTGTTTAGGACCGACGCGCACCAGTGCCCTCTCCCTCTTCCTTCTTCTCCTACTCCAAGTAGGGAAGGGGGAAAACCTACTCCTACTGGGAGTAGGACTCCCACCCTTGGGCGCGCCATAGAGAGGGCCGGCCCTCCCCTCCTCCACTCCTTTATATACGGGGGAGGGGGCACCCCATAGACACACAAGTTGATTGTTTAGCCGTGCGCGGTGCCCCCCTCCATAGATTTCCACCTCGGTCATATCGTTGTAGTGCTTAGGAGAAGCCCTGCGTCGGTAACTTCATCAACACCGTCATCACGCTGTCGTGCTGACGAAACTCTCCCTCGACCTCAGCTGGATCTAGAGTTCGTGGGACGTCAACGAGCTGAACGTGTGCAGATCGCGGAGGTGCCGTATGTTTGGTGCTAGGATCGGTCGGATCGTGAAGATGTACGACTACATCAACTGCGTTGTCATAACGCTTTCGGTTTCGGTCTACGAGGGTAGGTAGACAACACTCTCTCGTCTCGTTGCTATGCATCACCTAGATAGATCTTGCGTGATCGTAGATTTTTTTTTTGAAATTACTGCGTGATGTCTACTACGCAACCTTCTTCTTGCAGACGTTGTTGGGCCTCCAAGTTCACAGGTCTGTAGGATAGTAGCAAATTTCCCTCAAGTGGATGACCTAAGGTTTATCTATCCGTGGGAGGCGTAGGATGAAGATGGTCTCTCTCAAACAACCCTGCAACCAAATAACAAAGAGTCCCTTGTGTCCCCAACACACCCAATACAATGGTAAATTGTATAGGTGCACTAGTTTGGCGAAGAGATGGTGATACAAGTGCAATATATATAGTAGATATGGATTTTTGTAATCTGAAAATATAAAAACAGCAAGGTAACAAGTGGTAAAAGTGAGCGAAAACGGTATTGCAATGCTAGGAAACAAGGCCTAGGGTTCATACTTTCACTAGTGCAAGTTCTCTCAACAATAATAACATAATTGGATCATATAACTATCCCTCAACATGCAACAAAGAGTCACTCCAAAGTCACTAATAGCGGAGAACAAACGAAGAGATTATTGTAGGGTACGAAACCACCTCAAAGTTATTATTTCTGATCGATCTATTCAAGTGTCCGTAGTAAAATAACACGAAGCTATTCTTTCCGTTCGATCTATCCTAGAGTTCGTACTAGAATAACACCTTAAGACACAAATCAACCAAAACCCTAATGTCACCTAGATACTCCAATGTCACCTCAAGTATCCGTGGGTATGATTATACGATATGCATCACACAATCTCAGATTCATCTATTCAACCAACACAAAGAACTTCAAAGAGTGCCGCAAAGTTTCTACCGGAGAGTCAAGACGAAAACGTGTGCCAACCCCTATGCATAAGTTCACAAGGTCACTGAACCCGCAAGTTGATCACCAAACCATACATCAAGTAGATCACGTGAATATCCCATTGTCACCACAGATAAGCACATGCAAGACATACATTAAGTGTTCTC
This sequence comes from Triticum aestivum, assembly GCF_018294505.1. Taxonomy (NCBI): domain Eukaryota; kingdom Viridiplantae; phylum Streptophyta; class Magnoliopsida; order Poales; family Poaceae; genus Triticum; species Triticum aestivum. The sequence continues at coordinate 484,908,376 of NC_057805.1, forward strand.
AAATCCTTAAAGACTCAATCCGAAAAGATAACTTCAAAGGGAAAACTCAATCCATTACAAGAGAATAGAGGGGGAGAAACATCATAAGATCCAACTATAATAGCAAAGCTCGCGATACATCAAGATCGTGCCACCTCAAGAACACGAGAGAGAGAGATCAAACACATAGCTACTGGTACATACAATTAGCCCCGAGGGTGAACTACTCCCTCCTCGTCATGGAGAGCGCCGGGATGATGAAGATGGCCACCGGTGAGGGATCCCCCCTCCGGCAGGGTGCCGGAACAGGGTCCCGATTGGTTTTTGGTGGCTACAGAGGCTTGCGGCGGCGGAACTCCCGATCTCTTCTGTTCCCCGTTGTTTTTAGGGTATATGGACATATATAGGCGAAAGAAGTCGGTCAGGGGAGCCACGAGGGGCCCACGAGGGTGGGGGGCGCGCCTAGGGGGGTAGGGCGCACCTCCCTGCCTCGTGGCTTCCTTGAAGCTTCCCTGACGTCTACTCCAAGTCTCCTGGATTGCTTCCGTTCCAAAAATAACTCTCCCGAAGGTTTCATTCCGTTTGGACTCCGTTTAATATTCCTTTTCTTCGAAACACTAAAATAGGCAAGAAAACAACAATTTGGGCTGGGCCTCCGGTTAATAGGTTAGTCCCAAAAATAATATAAAAGTGTATGATAAAGCCCATAACATCCAAAACAGATAATATAATAGCATGGAACAATCAAAAATTATAGATACGTTGGAGACGTATCAAGCATCCGCAAGCTTAATTCCTGCTCGTCCTCGAGTAGGTAAATGATAAAAACAGAATTTTTGATGTGGAATGCTACCTAACATATCTATCTCTTTATTGTGGCATGAATGTTCAGATCCATAAGATTCAAGACAATAGTTTAATATTGACATGAGAATAATAATACTTCCAGCATACTAACAAAGCAATCATGTCTTCTCAAAATAACATGGCTAAAGAAAGTTATCCCTACAAAATCATATAGTCTGGCTAAGCTCTATCTTCATCATACAAAATATTTAAATCATGCACAACCCCGGTTTCAGCCAAGCAATTGTTTCATACTTTAGTATTCTCAAACTTTTTCAAGCTTCACGCAATACATGAGCGTGAGCCATGGACATAGCACTATATGTGGAATAGAATGGTGGTTGTGGAGAAGACAAAAAGGAGAACATAGTCTCACATCAACTAGGCGTATCAACGGGCTATGGAGATGCCCATTAATAGATATCAATGTGAGTGAGTAGGGATTTCCATGCAACGGATGCACTAGAGCTACAAGTGTATGAAAACTCGAAAAGAAACTAAGTGGGTGTGCATCCAACTCGCTTGCTCACGAAGACCTAGGGCATTTGAGGAAGCCCATCATTGGAATGTACAGGCCAAGTTCTATAATGAAAAATTCCCACTAGTATATGAAAGTGACAACATAGGAGACTCTCTATCATGAAGATCATGGTGCTACTTTGAAGCACAAGTGTGGTAAAAGGATAGTAGCATTGCCCCTTCTCTCTTTTTCTCTCATTTTTTTTTATTTTTTTGGGCCTTTTCTCTTTTTTATGGCCTCTTATTTTTCGTCCGGAGTCTCATCCCAACTTGTGGGGGAATCATATGTTGGAAATATGCCCTAGAGGCAATAATAAATGGTTATTATTATATTTCTTTGTTCATGGTAATTGTCTATTGTTCATGCTATAATTGTGTTATCCGGAAATCGTAATGCATGTGTGAATACATAGACCACAACGTGTCCCTAGTAAGCCTCTAGTTGACTAGCTCGTTGATCAACAGATAGTCATGGTTTCCTGACTATGGACATTGGATGTCATTGATAACGGGATCACATCATTAGGAGAATGATGTGATGGACAAGACCCAATCCTAAGCATAGCTCAAAGATCGTGTAGTTCGTTTGCTAGAGCTTTTCCAATGTCAAGTATCTTCTCCTTAGACCATGAGATCGTGCAACTCCCGGATACCGTAGGAGTACTTTGGGTGTGCCAAACGTCACAACGTAACTGGGTGACTATAAAGGTACACTACGGGTATCTCCGAAAGTGTCTGTTGGGTTGGCACGGATCGAGACTGGGATTTGTCACTCCGTATGACGGAGAGGTATCTCTGGGCCCACTCGGTAATGCATCATCATAATGAGCTCAATGTGACTAAGGAGTTAGTCACGGGATCATGCATTGCGGTACGAGTAAAGAGACTTGCCGGTAACGAGATTGAACAAGGTATTGGGATACCGACGATCGAATCTCGGGCAAGTAACATACCGATTGACAAAGGGAATTGTATACGGGATTGATTGAATCCTCGACATCGTGGTTCATCCGATGAGATCATCGTGGAACATGTGGGAGCCAACATGGGTATCCAGATCCCGCTGTTGGTTATTGACCGGAGAGGCGTCTCGGTCATGTCTGCATGTCTCCCGAACCCGTAGGGTCTACACACTTAAGGTTCGGTGACGCTAGGGTTGTAGAGATATGAGTATGCGGAAACCCGAAAGTTGTTCGGAGTCCCGGATGAGATCCCGGACGTCACGAGGAGTTCCGGAATGGTCCGGAGGTGAAGAATTATATATAGGAAGTCAAGTTTCGGCCACCGGGAAAGTTTCGGGGGTCACCGGTATTGTACCGGGACCACCGGAAGGGTCCCGGGGGTCCACCGGGTGGGGCCACCTATCCCGGAGGGCCCCATGGGCTGAAGTGGGAAGGGAACCAGCCCTTAGTGGGCTGGGGCGCCCCCCATGGGCCTCCCCCTGCGCCTAGGGTTGGAAACCCTAGGGTGGGGGGGCGCCCCACTTGCCTTGGGGGGCAAGTCTCCCCCCTGGCCGCCGCCCCCCATGCAGATGGGTTCCTGGCCGGCGCCCCCCCTCCCAGGGGGCCTATATAAAGGGGGGAGGGAGGGCAGCAGTACTACAGCCTTTGGCGCCTCCCTCCTCCCCTGCAACACCTCTCCCTCTCGCAGAAGCTCGGCGAAGCCCTGCCGAGATCCCGCTACATCCACCACCACGCCGTCGTGCTGCTGGATCTCCATCAACCTCTCCTTCCCCCTTGCTGGATCAAGAAGGAGGAGACGTCGCTGCTCCGTACGTGTGTTGAACGCGGAGGTGCCGTCCGTTCGGCACTCGGTCATCGGTGATTTGGATCACGGCGAGTACGACTCCATCAACCTCGTTCATTGGAACGCTTCCGCTCGCGATCTACAAGGGTATGTAGATGCACTCCTTTCCCCTCGTTGCTAGTATACTCCATAGATGGATCTTGGTGAGCGTAGGAAATTTTAAAATTCTGCTACGATCCCCAACAGTGGCATCATGAGCCAGGCCTATGCGTAGTTACTATGCACGAGTAGAACACAAAGCAGTTGTGGGCGTAGATGTTGCCAATTCTTCTTGCCGCTACTAGTCTTATCTTGTTTCGGCGGTATTGTGGGATGAAGCGGCCCGGACCGACCTTACACGTACGCTTACGTGAGACAGGTTCCACCGACTGACATGCACTAGTTGCATAAGGTGGCTAGCGGGTGTCTGTCTCTCCCACTTTAGTCGGAACGGATTCGATGAAAAGGGTCCTTATGAAGGGTAAATAGAAATTGGCATATCACGTTGTGGTTTTACGTAGGTAAGAAACGTTCTTGCTAGAAACCTATACAAGCCACGTAAAAACTTGCAACAACAATTAGAGGACGTCTAACTTGTTTTTGCAGCATGTGCTATGTGATGTGATATGGCCAGAAGATGTGATGAATGATATATGTGATGTATGAGATTGATCATATTCTTGTAATAGGAATCACGACTTGCATGTCGATGAGTATGACAACCGGCAGGAGCCATAGGAGTTGTCTTTATTATTTTGTATGACCTGCGTGTCATTGAATAACGCCATGTAAATTACTTTACTTTATTGCTAAACGCGTTAGCCATAGAAGTAGAAGTAATCGTTGGCGTGACAACTTCATGAAGACACAATGATGGAGATCATGGTGTCATGCCGGTGACGAAGATGATCATGGTGCCCCGAAGATGGAGATCAAAGGAGCAAAATGATATTGGCCATATCATGTCACTATTTGATTGCATGTGATGTTTATCATGTTTTGCATCTTATTTGCTTAGAACGACGGTAGTAAGTAAGATGATCCCTTATAATAATTTCAAGAAAGTGTTCCCCCTAACTGTGCACCGTTGCGAAGGTTCGTTGTTTCGAAGCACCACGTGATGATCGGGTGTGATAGATTCTAACGTTCGCATACAACGGGTGTTGACGAGCCTAGCATGTACAGACATGGCCTCGGAACACACGCAATACACTTAGGTTGACTTGACGAGCCTAGCATGTACAGACATGGCCTCGGAACACGGAGGACCGAAAGGTCGAGCATGAGTCGTATAGAAGATACGATCAACATGGAGATGTTCACCGATCTTGACTAGTCCGTCTCACGTGATGATCGGACACGGCCTAGTTAACTCGGATCATGTTTCACTTAGATGACTAGAGGGATGTCTATCTGAGTGGGAGTTCATTGAATAATTTGATTATATGAACTTAATTATCATGAACTTAGTCTAAAATCTTTACAATATGTCTTGTAGATCAAATGGCCCACGTTGTCCTCAACTTCAACGCGTTCCTAGAGAAAACCAAGCTGAAAGATGATGGCAGCAACTATACGGACTGGGTCCGGAACCTGAGGATCATCCTCATAGCAGCCAAGAAAGATTATGTCCTAGAAGCACCGCTAGGTGAAGCACCAATCCCAGAGAACCAAGACGTTATGAACGCTTGGCAATCACGTGCTGATGATTACTCCCTCGTTCAGTGCGGCATGCTTTACAGCTTAGAACCGGGGCTCCAAAAGCGTTTTGAGAAGCATGGAGCATATGAGATGTTCGAAGAGCTGAAAATGGTTTTCCAAGCTCATGCCCGGGTCGAGAGATATGAAGTCTCCGACAAGTTCTTCAGCTGTAAAATGGAGGAGAATAGTTCTGTTAGTGAGCACATACTCAGAATGTCTGGGTTACACAACCGCTTGTCTCAGCTGGGAGTTAATCTCCCGGATGACGCGGTCATTGACAGAATCCTTCAGTCGCTTCCACCAAGCTACAAGAGCTTTGTGATGAACTTCAATATGCAGGGGATGGAAAAGACCATTCCTGAGGTATATTCGATGCTGAAATCAGCGGAGGTGGAGATCAGAAAAGAACATCAAGTGTTGATGGTGAATAAAACCACTAAGTTCAAGAAGGGCAAGGGTAAGAAGAACTTCAAGAAGGACGGCAAGGGAGTTGCCGCGCCCGGTAAGCCAGTTGCCGGGAAGAAGTCAAAGAATGGACCCAAGCCTGAGACTGAGTGCTTTTATTGCAAGGGAAGTGGTCACTGGAAGCGGAACTGCCCCAAATACTTAGCGGACAAGAAGGCCGGCAACACCAAAGGTATATGTGATATACATGTAATTGATGTGTACCTTACCAGTACTCGTAGTAGCTCCTGGGTATTTGATACCGGTGCGGTTGCTCATATTTGTAACTCAAAACAGGAACTGCGGAATAAACGGAGACTGGCAAAGGACGAGGTGACGATGCGCGTCGGGAATGGTTCCAAGGTCGATGTGATCGCCGTCGGCACGCTACCTCTGCATCTACCTACGGGATTAGTTTTAAACCTCAATAATTGTTATTTAGTGCCAGCTTTGAGCATGAACATTGTATCTGGATCTCGTTTAATTCGAGATGGCTACTCATTTAAATCCGAGAATAATGGTTGTTCTATTTATTTGAGAGATATGTTTTATGGTCATGCCCCGCTGGTCAATGGTTTATTCTTGATGAATCTCGAACGTGATGTTACACATATTCATAGTGTGAATACCAAAAGATGTAAAGTTGATAACGATAGTCCCACATACTTGTGGCACTGCCGCCTTGGTCACATTGGTGTCAAGCGCATGAAGAAGCTCCATGCAGATGGACTTTTGGAGTCTCTTGATTACGAATCATTTGACACGTGCGAACCATGCCTCATGGGTAAGATGACCAAGACTCCGTTCTCCGGAACAATGGAGCGAGCAACCAACTTATTGGAAATCATACATACCGATGTGTGCGGTCCAATGAGTGTTGAGGCTCGCGGAGGATATCGTTATGTTCTCACTCTCACTGATGATTTAAGTAGATATGGGTATGTCTACCTAATGAAACACAAGTCTGAAACCTTTGAAAAGTTCAAGGAATTTCAGAGTGAGGTTGAGAATCAACGTGACAGAAAAATAAAATTCTTACGATCAGATCGTGGTGGAGAATATTTAAGTCACGAATTTGGTGCGCACTTAAGGAAATGTGGAATCGTTTCACAACTCACGCCGCCTGGAACACCTCAGCGAAACGGTGTGTCCGAACGTCGTAATCGCACTCTATTGGATATGGTGCGATCTATGATGTCTCTTACCGATTTACCGCTCTCATTTTGGGGCTATGCTTTAGAGACTGCCGCATTCACTTTAAATAGGGCTCCGTCGAAATCCGTTGAGACGACACCGTATGAATTATGGTTTGGGAAGAAACCTAAGCTGTCGTTTCTAAAAGTTTGGGGATGCGATGCTTATGTCAAGAAACTTCAACCTGAAAAGCTCGAACCCAAGTCGGAGAAATGCGTCTTCATAGGATACCCTAAGGAAACTATTGGGTATACCTTCTACCTCAGATCCGAAGGCAAGATCTTCGTTGCCAAGAACGGGTCCTTTCTGGAGAAAGAGTTTCTCTCGAAGGAAGTAAGTGGGAGGAAAGTGGAACTTGATGAGGTGATAGTCACCCCTTCCGTACCGGAAAGTAGCGCAGCGCGGGAAGATGTTCCTGTGGTGCCTACACCGACTGGGGAGGAAGTTAATGATGATGATCATGAAGCTTCGGATCAAGTTACTACTGAACTTCGTAGGTCCACAAGGACACGTTCCGCACCAGAGTGGTACGGCAACCCTGTCCTGGAAATCATGTTGTTAGACAACGGTGAACCTTCGAACTATGAAGAAGCGATGGCGGGCCCGGATTCCGACAAATGGCTAGAAGCCATGAAATCCGAGATAGGATCCATGTATGAAAACGAAGTATGGACTTTGACTGACTTGCCCGATGATCGGCGAGCCATAGAAAACAAATGGATCTTTAAGAAGAAGACAGACGCGGATGGTAATGTGACCATCTATAAGGCTCGACTTGTCGCTAAGGGTTATCGACAAGTTCAAGGGGTTGACTACGATGAGACTTTCTCACCCGTAGCGAAGCTGAAGTCCGTCCGAATCATGTTAGCAATTGCCGCATACTATGATTATGAGATATGGCAGATGGACGTCAAAACGGCATTCCTTAATGGCTTCCTTAAGGAAGAATTGTATATGATGCAGCCGGAAGGTTTTGTCGATCCTAAGAATGCTAACAAAGTATGCAAGCTCCAGCGCTCAATCTATGGGCTGGTGCAAGCATCTCGGAGTTGGAACATTCGCTTTGATGAGATGATCAAAGCGTTTGGGTTTACACAGACTTATGGAGAAGCCTGTGTTTACAAGAAAGTGAGTGGGAGCTCTGTAGCATTTCTCATATTATATGTGGATGACATACTATTGATGGGAAATGATATAGAATTCTTGGAAAGTATAAAGGCCTATTTGAATAAGTGTTTTTCAATGAAGGACCTTGGAGAAGCTGCTTATATATTAGGCATCAAGATCTATAGAGATAGATCAAGACGCCTCATTGGTCTTTCACAGAGTACGTACCTTGACAAGATATTGAAGAAGTTCAATATGGATCAGTCCAAGAAGGGGTTCTTGCCTGTATTGCAAGGTGTGCAATTGAGCACGGCTCAATGCCCGACCACGGCAGAAGATAGAGAAAAGATGAGTGTCATCCCCTATGCCTCGGCCATAGGGTCTATTATGTATGCCATGCTGTGTACCAGACCTGATGTAAACCTTGCCGTAAGTTTGGTAGGAAGGTACCAAAGTAATCCCGGCATGGAACACTGGACAGCGGTCAAGAATATCCTGAAGTACCTGAAGAGGACTAAGGATATGTTTCTCGTTTATGGAGGTGACGAAGAGCTCGTCGTAAAGGGTTACGTCGACGCTAGCTTCGACACAGATCTGGATGACTCGAAGTCACAAACCGGATACGTGTATATTTTGAATGGAGGAGCAGTAAGCTGGTGCAGTTGCAAGCAAAGCGTCGTGGCGGGATCTACATGTGAAGCGGAGTACATGGCAGCCTCGGAGGCAGCACAGGAAGCAGTCTGGATGAAGGAGTTCATTACCGACCTAGGGGTGATTCCCAATGCGTCGGGCCCGATGACTCTCTTCTGTGACAACACTGGAGCTATTGCCCTTGCCAAGGAGCCCAGGTTTCACAGGAAGACCAGGCATATCAAGCGTCGCTTCAACTCCATTCGTGAAAGTGTTCAAAATGGAGACATAGATATTTGTAAAGTACATACGGACCTGAATGTAGCAGATCCGTTGACTAAACCTCTCCCTAGAGCAAAACATGATCAACACCAGGACGCAATGGGTGTTCGATTCATCACAATGTAACTAGATTATTGACTCTAGTGCAAGTGGGAGACTGTTGGAAATATGCCCTAGAGGCAATAATAAATGGTTATTATTATATTTCTTTGTTCATGGTAATTGTCTATTGTTCATGCTATAATTGTGTTATCCGGAAATCGTAATGCATGTGTGAATACATAGACCACAACGTGTCCCTAGTAAGCCTCTAGTTGACTAGCTCGTTGATCAACAGATAGTCATGGTTTCCTGACTATGGACATTGGATGTCATTGATAACGGGATCACATCATTAGGAGAATGATGTGATGGACAAGACCCAATCCTAAGCATAGCTCAAAGATCGTGTAGTTCGTTTGCTAGAGCTTTTCCAATGTCAAGTATCTTCTCCTTAGACCATGAGATCGTGCAACTCCCGGATACCGTAGGAGTACTTTGGGTGTGCCAAACGTCACAACGTAACTGGGTGACTATAAAGGTACACTACGGGTATCTCCGAAAGTGTCTGTTGGGTTGGCACGGATCGAGACTGGGATTTGTCACTCCGTATGACGGAGAGGTATCTCTGGGCCCACTCGGTAATGCATCATCATAATGAGCTCAATGTGACTAAGGCGTTAGTCACGGGATCATGCATTGCGGTACGAGTAAAGAGACTTGCCGGTAACGAGATTGAACAAGGTATTGGGATACCGACGATCGAATCTCGGGCAAGTAACATACCGATTGACAAAGGGAATTGTATACGGGATTGATTGAATCCTCGACATCGTGGTTCATCCGATGAGATCATCGTGGAACATGTGGGAGCCAACATGGGTATCCAGATCCCGCTGTTGGTTATTGACCGGAGAGGCGTCTCGGTCATGTCTGCATGTCTCCCGAACCCGTAGGGTCTACACACTTAAGGTTCGGTGACGCTAGGGTTGTAAAGATATGAGTATGCGGAAACCCGAAAGTTGTTCGGAGTCCCGGATGAGATCCCGGACGTCACGAGGAGTTCCGAAATGGTCTGGAGGTGAACAATTATATATAGGAAGTCAAGTTTCGGCCACCGGGAAAGTTTCGGGGGTCACCGGTATTGTACCGGGACCACCGGAAGGGTCCCGGGGGTCCACCGGGTGGGGCCACCTATCCCGGAGGGCCCCATGGGCTGAAGTGGGAAGGGAACCAGCCCTTAGTGGGCTGGGGCGCCCCCCATGGGCCTCCCCCCTGCGCCTAGGGTTGGAAACCCTAGGGTGGGGGGGGCGCCCCACTTGCCTTGGGGGGCAAGTCTTCCCCCCTGGCCGCCGCCCCCCATGCAGATGGGTTCCAGGCCGGCGCCCCCCTCCCAGGGGGCCTATATAAAGGGGGGGGGAGGGAGGGCAGCAAGTACTACAGCCTTTGGCGCCTCCCTCCTCCCCTGCAACACCTCTCCCTCTCGCAGAAGCTCGACGAAGCCCTGCCGAGATCCCGCTACATCCACCACCACGCCGTCGTGCTGCTGGATCTCCATCAACCTCTCCTTCCCCCTTGCTGGATCAAGAAGGAGGAGACGTCGCTGCTCCGTACGTGTGTTGAACGCGGAGGTGCCGTCCGTTCGGCACTCGGTCATCGGTGATTTGGATCACGGCGAGTACGACTCCATCAACCTCGTTCATTGGAACGCTTCCGCTCGCGATCTACAAGGGTATGTAGATGCACTCCTTTCCCCTCATTGCTAGTATACTCCATAGATGGATCTTCGTGATGCGTAGGAAATTTTAAAATTCTGCTACGATCCCCAACATCATAGTCTCCATCATCCTTTCCTCGCTGGGACAATGCTCTAATAATGATGATCATCACACTTTTATTTACTTACAACTCAAGAGTTTCAACTCGATACTTAGAACAAAATATGACTCTATATGAATGCCTCCGGCGGTGTACCGGGATGTGCAATGACTCAAGAGTGACATGTATGAAATAATTATGAAAGGTGGCTTTGCCACAAATACGATGTCAACTACATGATCAGGCAAAGCAATATGACAATGATGGAGTGTGTCATAATAAACGGAACGGTGGTAAGTTGGATGGCAATATATCTCGGAATGGCTACGGAAATGCCATGATAGGTAGGTATGGTGGCTGTTTTGAGGAAGGTATATGGTGGGTGTATGATACTGGTGAAAAGTGCGCGGTATTAGAGAGGCTAGTAATGGTGGAAGGGTGAGAGTGCGTATAATCCATGGACTCAACATTAGTCATAAAGAACTCACATACTTATTGCAAAAATCTGCAAGTTATCAAAACAAAGTACTACACGCATGCTCCTAGGGGAAGGGTTGGTAGGAGTTAACCATCGCGCGATCCCGACCTCCACACATAAGGAAGACAACCAATAAATAAATCATGCTCCAACTTCATCACATAACGGTTCACCATACGTGCATGCTACGGGAATCACAAACTTTAACACAAGTATCTCTCAAATTCACAACTACTCCATTAGCATGACTTTAATATCAACATCCTCATATCTCAAAACAATCATAAGGAATCAAACTTCTCTTAGTATTCATTGCACTTTATATGAAAGTTTTTATTATACCCATTGCCTATCATATTAGGACAAAATTCATAACCAAAGCAAATTACCATGCTCTTCTAAAAGACTCTCAAAATAATATAAATGAAGCATGAGAGTTCATCTATTTCTTCAAAATAAAACCACCGCGGTGCTCTAAAAAGATATAAGTGAAGCACTAGAGCAAATGACAAACTACTCCGAAAGATATAAGTGAAGATCAATGAGTAGTTAAATAATTATGTAGCTATGTGAAGACTCTCTATCATTTATGAATTCTAGATCTAATGTATTTTATTCAAGCAGCAAGCAAAGCAAATTAAAATGACATTTCAAGGATAGCACACATCATGTGAAGAGGCAAAAACTTAAGTTCAACCGATACTAACCGATAATTGTTGAAGAAGAAAAGTGGGATGCCTACCGGGGCATCCCCAAGCTTAGATGCTTGAGACTTCTTGAAATATTATCTTGGGATGCCTTGGGCATCCCCAAGCTTGAGCTTTTGTGTCTCCTTAATTCCTTTTATATCTCGGTTTCCCTAAATCTCAATACTTCATCCACACAAAACTCAACAAGAATTCGTGAGATAAGTTAGTATAACCCAATGCAAAAACCTTATCATCCTCTACTGTAGCAAATCACAAAAATTATTATTCAACATTGCATACTAAATGTCTCTGCATATTTAATACTCCTATCCTCAAATAGAATCATTAAACAAGCAAACATATGCAAACAATGCAAACATAACAACAATCTGCCAAAACAATACAGTCTGTAAAGAATGCAAGATTCATCATACTTCCCTAAATCCAAACATTATGAAATTCTACCACACTGTAGAAAATTTATCAGAGCTTATTATGCAAAAGGTTTCAACATTTTATCATATTCTGACTTTTCTAGGGAATTTTTGCAACAACGGTAAACTTTCTGTTTTCAAACAACAACATGTAGACTTGTAAATAAGCATGGTAAAGGCTATCCTTGACATTTTTATTGAAAATAGAGATGCAAAACACTATTCTAAATAACAGCAAGCAAATATTAACAAAAGAAAATGACGCTCCAAGCAAAACACATATCATGTAGTGAATAAAAATATAGCTCCAAGTAAAGTTACCGATAGACGAAGACGAAAGCTGGGATGCCATCCGGGGCATCCCCAAGCTTAGGCTCTTGGTTGTCCTTGAATATTACCTTGGGGTGACTTGGGCATCCCCAAGCTTAGGCTCTTGCCACTCCTTATTCCATAGTCCATCGAAACTTCACCCAAAACTTGAAAACTTCACAACACAAAACTCAACAGAAAATCTCATAAGCTCCGTTAGCGAAATAAAACAAACCACCACTTCAAGGTACTGTATGAACTCATTATTTATTTATATTGGTGTTAAACCTACTGTATTCCAACTTCTCTATGGTTCATAACCTCCGATGCCAGCCATAGATTCATCAAAATAAGCAAACAACACACGAAAAACAGAATCTGTCAAAAACAGAACAGTCTGTAGCAATCTGTATCAAACGCAAAATTCTGGAACCTAAAAAATTCTACCAAATTAGGAAGTCCTAGATAATTTGTTTATTAATCTACTGCAAAAAGAATCAACTGCAAAGCACGTTCCTGTGATTTATGAAAACTAATCTCATGTGCACAAAGTTTCTGTTTTTACAGCAAGATCAAATAACTATCACCGTAGGTTATCCCAAAGGTCTTACTTGGCACTTTATTGAAACAAAAGCTATAAGACATGATTACTAAAGTAGCATAATCATGTGAACACACAAAAATAGTAAGGGTAAATATTGGGTTGTCTCCCAACAAGAGCTTTTCTTTATTGCCTTTTTAGCTAGGCAAGATGATGACAATGATGCTCACATAAAAGATAAGAATTGAAACATAACGGGAGCATCATGAAGCATATGACTAGCACATTTAAGTCTAATCCACTTACTATGCATAGGGATTTTGTGAGCAAACAACTTATGGGAACAAGAATCAACTTGCATAGGAAGGCAAAACAAGTGCAACTTCAAAAATTTCAACACATAGAGAGGAAACTTGATATTATTGCAATATGTAAGAGCACATGTTCCTCTCTCATAATAATTTTCAGTAGCATCATGAATGAATTCAACAATGTAAACATCACATAAAGCATTATTCTCATGATGCACAAGCATATAAATTTTACTACTCTCCACATAAGCAAATTTATTCTCATCAATAGTAGTGGGAGCAAACTCAACAAAACTATCATGTGAAGCATAATCCAATTGGAAATTAAAATCATGATGACAAGTTTCATGGTTATCTTTATTCTTTATAGCATACGTGTCATCACAATAATCATCATAGATAGGAGGCATGCTTTCATCATAATAAATTTTCTCATCCAAACTTGGAGGACTAAAAATATCATCTTCATCAAACATAGCATCCCCAAGCTTGTAGCTTTGCATATCATTAGCATCATAGGTATTCAAAGAATTCATACTAACAACATTGCAATCATGCTCATCATTCAAAGATCTAGTGCCAAACATTTTATAGATTTCTTCTCCTAGCACTTGAGCACAATTTTCCTTTCCATCATTCTCGCGAAAGATATTAAAAAGATGAAGCGTATGAGACAAACTCAATTCCATTTTTTTTGTAATTTTCTTTTATAAACGAAACTAGTGATAAAACAAGAAACTAAAAGATTCGATTGCAAGATCTAAAGATATACCTTCAATCACTCACCTCCCCGGCAACGGCGCCAGAAAAGAGCTTGATGTCTACTATGCAACCTTCTTCTTGTAGACGTTGTTGGGCCTCCAAGTGCAGAGGTTTGTAGGACAGTAGCAAATTTCCCTCAAGTGGATGACCTAAGGTTTATCAATCCGTGGGAGGCGTAGGATGAAGATGGTCTCTCTTAAACAATCCTGCAACCAAATAACAAAGAGTCTCTTGTGTCCCCAACACACCCAATACAATGGTAAATTGTATAGGTGCACTAGTTCGGCGAAGAGATGGTGATACAAGTTCAATATAGATAGTAGATATGGATTTTTGTAATCTGAAAATATAAAAATAGCAAGGTAACAAGTGGTAAAAGTGAGCAAAAACGGTATTGCAATGCTAGGAAACAAGGCTTAGGGTTCATACTTTCACTAGTGCAAGTTCTCTCAACAATAATAACATAATTGGATTATATAACTATCCCTCAACATGCAACAAAGAGTCACTCCAAAGTCACTAATAGCGGAGAACAAACGAAGAGATTATTGTAGGGTACGAAACCACCTCAAAGTTATTATTTCTGATCGATCTATTCAAGAGTCCGTAGTAAAATAACACGAAGCTATTCTTTCCGTTCGATCTATCCTAGAGTTCGTACTAGAATACACCTTAAGGCACAAATCAACCAAAACCCTAATGTCACCTAGATACTCCAATGTCACCTCAAGTATCCGTGGGTATGATTATACGATATGCATAACACAATCTTAGATTCATCTATTCAACCAACACAAAGAACTTCAAAGAGTGCCCCAAAGTTTCTACCGGAGAGTCAAGACGAAAACGTGTGCCAACCCCTATGCATAAGTTCACAAGGTCACTGAACCCGCAAGTTGATCACCAAAACATACATCAAGTAGATCACGTGAATATCCCATTGTCACCACAGATAAGCACATGCAAGACATACATCAAGTGTTCTCAAATCCTTAAAGATTCAATCCGATAAGATAACTTCAAAGGGAAAACTCAATCCATTACAATAGAATAGAGGGGGAGAAACATCATAAGATCCAACTATAATAGCAAAGCTCGCGATACATCAAGATCGTGCCACCTCAAGAACACGAGAGAGAGAGAGAGAGAGAGAGAGAGATCAAACACATAGCTACTGGTACATACCCTCAGCCCCGAGGGTGAAATACTCCCTCCTCGTCTTGGAGAGCGCCGGGATGATGAAGATGGCCACCGGTGAGGAATCCCCCCTCCGGCGGGGTGCCGGAACAGGGTCCCGATTGGTTTTTTGTGGCTACAGAGGCTTGCGGCGGCGGAACTCCCGAGCTCTTCTGTTCCCCGATGTTTTTAGGGTATATGGACATATATAGGCGAAAGAAGTCGGTCAGGGGAGCCACGAGGGGCCCACGAGGGTGGGGGCGCGCCCAGGGGGTAGGGCGCGCCTCCCTGCCTCGTGGCTTCCTCGAAGCTTCCCTGACGTCTACTCCAAGTCTCCTGGATTGCTTCCCTTCCAAAAATAACTCTCCCGAAGGTTTCATTCCGTTTGATATTCCTTTTCTTCGAAACACTGAAATAGGCAAGAAAACAACAATTTAGGCTGGGCCTCCGGTTAATAGGTTAGTCCCAAAAGTAATATAAAAGTGTATGATAAAGTCCATTAAACATCCAAAACAGATAATATAATAGCATGGAACAATCAAAAATTATAGATACGTTGGAGACGTATCACTGCGTTCCCCAACACTGCAATCATCTACTCCTCACGTATGGTAATGAGGAGAATATCAGGTGATCCCGCGCTGATATGCTACCACGATACGAGCTCCTGGGAGACGTTGGATCTTAGATCCAATGGCTCTGAGGTGGCTCTATAACATTTTGCAAAGGAGCCCCTCAGAAGTTGAGGAATTGCGCATAGGTACAACAACCTCTTAGATGCGTTGGATTTGAGATCCAACGACCCAGAATCCTGTATCACTCTATCACCTGAAACTTTCCCTACTGGCCCAATATATGCGTGGTGCTGGCAGTGAAAGCCAGCCGAGATTCTCTCGGAGTGCACTGTACGTCTGTCTGCAGCCACCCACCAGGGGCTGCGCCGTCGCACCATGTAAATCATCCATGCATATTTGGAAAAAGTTGCCCAAAATTAAGGCATAGGGGTGACGCACACAAGCAAAACGCACGCGTCCTTGTACTCCATGTAGTATGTCTGCATCCACAGGCTAATCGCAAAACATACTACAAAATCCAGTGGCTTTTCTCAACGGGTAACATCGCAAGTCGGTGCGCCGCAGGATTCATGCTCCGTTGCTTTCGGCAATGATGTTTTTTGTGCCTCTAAGACATAGCGATTTTCATTCATGGGCGCCGAGCTCCATTGGGTGGATGGGTTGTTCGTGGCGAGATTAATTTGTTGGACGATGGACGAAACTAGTCGTTGGTCTTCCAGGATTCACTAAACGAGCTAAACACAAAACTTAAAATGCAATACTGTAATGAGCATAAGCACACTTGAGACACGTATGAACTGAGCTGAGCACAGTAGGTGACTCGGTGCGCCATTAAGAGCATCTACGACGTGGACACGACCGCGGGCAGCGTCAGCCGGGTCCTCAAATGTTTGCATTTGTAACCTTACCTTTGAAACTCATATCCATGCAAACACAAGCATACTGAGCATCACACACAAACAATGAGTAGCGCACACGACTACGAATTATTCTTACATAAAAATAAATAGTCCAAATATAATCAATGCATAAAATTTGTTCATAGTGCATAATTGAAACATAAAAAGCGTAGTTAAGTGATTTCAGCATGGATCCATAAATACTCCACAAGATCATCGAGAAGTTGCATGTGCGCATGTTGATGTCGATGTTTTCGATGCATCTATTCTCAGCTTAAAGTTGTCATTAGCCTTCTCCACGGCACTCATTATGCGCAAGAACAAAGCTTGCTCATCCGGAAGCGACGTCGAAAGAAACCTTCATGATATGTTGGGTCCAATGTGAAGTCGTCCGTGTACAAGTCGTGCGTCAGCGATCCTATCACGTGGAATAACTCTCTGGCCCTTTATCGAACCCTTGAAGTTCAATACATGTTCCTCTTCCTTCTCAATTACTCTTTTGATGCTCATTATCATCATCATTTCAGCATCTTCATTGTCCAATCCAATGATTAGATGAACTCTTTGTATATGAATTCGCCAAGGTATGTGTTTCCATAGCCATCATCCGGCGATGAATCCATTGGTGACCTACAAATGATCACAAGAATAAAAAAATCTGTTCGGGTATTTCATCGAACATATAGAGGGCAAGGTGTATGTCCAGCGGAGTTGGACGTACTGGGGTGCCATTCGATGGCCGCACGGTCAGAGGCGTTGTGAGTTGGGGTCTCCGGTGCAAGTGTTGTGGGTTAGGAACAGTGCGGACGAGGCATGAAAGATGACAGAAACATGATAGATTGGATAAGGAGAGGGTCATTGTGGTGGACGTGTCCAGGCGTCGACCAGATATGAGCTTTATATGAGAGTGTCGGTCGGTCTGAACGTTGAGCCGTGTTTGTCCGGTTCGATTGGACAACGCTTTTTTGTCCGGTCAATGACCCGTCAAGCTGCTCGTTCGTCTGAAATGAATATGAGACATCTGGTTCTAGATGCTCTAACATTAGCCACTCATCAGTGCAACTATAACCATCTACTCCTCAGTCCTCACGGTATGATAACGATTGCCACTGGAGCTTATAGTGTAGTGGCCAAAATGCGTGTATGTGGTGCTGGCCGGTGAAAGCCAGCCAAGATTCTCTCGGAGTGCATTGTAGTATGTCTGTCCGCCGCCACCAACCAGGGGCGGCGCCGCCGCACCGCGTAAATTATCCATTTTTGGAAAACGGTGGCCAAAATTCAGGCACAGGGGTGACGCAAACGAGCAAAACGTGCACGTCCTTGAACTCCATGTAGTATGTCTCCATCCACACGCTAATCCATAAATGTTGGAATAGCTTGTGTAGTTGATTAGGCCTAAAATTTTAGTTGAGTGGATGCAAGCAAATCATACCATTCTGATCTTGATCGACTCGTGTAAATTGTGCCGTTTCAGGACAGTGCAAAGATTAATTAATGCGTAATGAAAGCAACATGGCGACGCTTAACTGAATCAAAAGTTGTGAGCAATTTTGCAGCGGCCTGATAGATTAGGTGCATGCTAAATTAAGCGCACTATACCTTGCGTGCAGCATCAAGCGATAAATCGAATTGACCTAGTGCGATCGATCGGTGCGGTGCTAATTCTATCAATAACCCAGATGGTCTAGCCGGCTTTCCGAGGCATTTGTTCGTGCAAACGACATGGGTATTTTTTTTTTCAGGTTTTGTTTAGAAATCTTGTGAGTTTGGGTGGTACGGCAAAGTGACGGTGTTGTTCTAGTGTAGGAATAATATCTCCCCTCTCTTTTTCCCCGTCCCTTTGGTGTGCTTATCCTCGACGGAGGGCATGTGGAATGTATTTTTGACGGGTAATGGGTCTTCCAAGATCCGTTTTGTTTAGGTTTTGATGGATGCATCTGGATTCGGCCACCTTTTGTGGTCCTCAGAGTTTCTACATGCTTTTATCGGTGTTTTCTTCTCCAGGGCGGCAGTGCTTTGCAAATCGTAGCTATCGGTGTTCGCTGGTTTGCTTCGACGACTTCCCGGCCACTGCTTCTACAAGTTTCTGGGTTTCAAAAGGTTTACTCCGATGAGACGGAGACTCGTAGCAAAATCGAGCTATGCTCGCGGCACACCTGCCGGTGGATACAGAAGAAAGAAGACTTCGACGCACTCAAGTATTTGAATGTAATTTTATTTTTTTGTATGGATGTGTTTGTAAGGACATATGATGATTAAAATATGTAGGCCTTTTCACAAAAAATAGTAGACCTTTTTTTTGAAACCAACATGTGGTTGGATGGTTAGAGAGACGATAGTATCCCAGAATAATCTGTCGAGCTCTCTAGAAGAAAGTCAGTCAACAAGATCACCGAGGTTGTAGTTGTAGACCCTGAGTGGTGTGCACCGTGGCAGGACGTGGTGGTGGTGTATATAAGCAGTCGTCAGGCACATGGACCACCACCACCACCCGCAAGAAAAGAAAAGAAACGACGATGGCCGTCTCTCGCTGCTCCATCCTTCTGCTGCCGCTCCTCTTCCTCTCCACCCTCACGCCGCCCGCCTCCGCCTGCGACAGCTGCGTGCACCGCACCAAAGCCGCCTACTACGCGTCCTCTCTCACCCTCGCCGGTACAATTCATATATTACACCTGCATACACATGCTCTGTTTCTACCTATACATGGCACATGCATGGTTCTGATTGTTCGATTGTCGTGTCTTGCAGCCGGTTCCTGCGGGTACGGCACGGCGGCCGCGTCCCTCAACGGCGACCTGCTCGCCGGGACGGGCCCCGCCCTGTACAGACAAGGCGTCGGCTGCGGCGCGTGCTTCCAGGTGCGCTGCAAGGAAGAGGAACTCTGCACTACCGCCGGCGTGAAGGTCGTCGTCACGGACCGCGCCAGCACGAAGACGAACGACACCGACCTCGTGCTGAGCAGCCCGGCGTTCGCCGCCATGGCCCGCCCCGGCATGGCTGGGCGGCTCGCCAAGCTCGGCGCCGTCGACGTCGAGTACAAGAGGTAATCCAAAGCCCCCTCTCTTTTATTTGTCTCGGTGCATGGAGATTGGAAAGAGCTAGACTCAAGATTGTCAACGCTGCCGCGAATGTGCAGGGTGCCGTGCGTGTACGAGGGCAAGAACCTCTCGGTGCGGGTGGACGAGCGGAGCCGCGCGCCCAGCGAGCTGGCCGTCACGATCCTCTACCAGGGCGGCCAGACCGACATTGTCGAGATCGATGTCGCACAGGTCGGCTCGTTCAACTGGATGTTCATGACACACGACCACGGGCCGGCGTGGAGCACGAGCGAGGCGCCGCCGGGGCCGCTGCAGCTGAGGGCGGTGGTGACCAGCGGGTTCGACGGGGCATGGGTCTATGCCGAACATGAAGTCCTGCCGCGCCAGTGGCACGCCGGCGAGGTCTACGACACCGGCGTCCAGATCACCGCCATCGCCCAAGAAGCCTGCTCCCCCTGCGACACGCAGGAGTGGAAGTGACGGCTGACGAGGCAAGCAAACAACACCGATCTGCGTAGCCAAGAGGAAGAGCATCGAACGAACGGTCAGGGGCTCCTGCAAAGTACCGCGTACAAAATACTAGTATACAAATAAAGATATGTAGCAACAATGAGTAGATGACGGCTAGGCTAGAACAAAATACTACTCCCTTCGTTTCAAAATAGATGACTCAACTTTGTACTAACCTTAGTACAAATGAAATTGATGGTTGTTTATGCAAATAAATTGGGAGCTTAGCTCCTTTGATCGTAAAAAAAGGCTTCGAAGAAATACTACAAAGTCCGGTGGCTTTCGGCAATGATGTTCTTTCCTCCATGACATAGCGATTTTCATTCATGGGCGCCGAGCTCCATCAGCTGGATGGGTCGTTGGTGGCTGGACGACGGACGAAACTAGTCGTTGGTCTTCCAGGATTCACTGAACGAGCTAAACACAAAACCTAAAACGCAATACTGTAATGAGCATAAGCACACTTGAGACACGTATGAACTGAGCCGAGCACAGTTGATGACTTGGTGCGCCATTAACAACATCTACGACCGGACTGGGCAAACCGCGGACACGACTACGAACAGCGTCAGCCCGGTCCTCAAATGTTCGCATTAGTAATCTTATTTTTGAAACTCATATCCATGCAAGCACATGCACACTGAGCATCACACACAAACAATGAGTAACCGCATGTTACTACGAATTATTCTTACATAAAAATAAATTGTCCAAATATAATCCAAGCATAAAATTTGTCCATAGTGCATAATTGAAACATAAAAAGTGTAGTTCAATGATTTTTGGTGTGGATCCATATATACTCCACAAGATCATTGAGAAGTTGCATGTGCGCATATTGATGTTGAAGTTGTCGATGCATCTATTCTCTGCTTAAAGTTGTCATTAGCCTTCTCCATGGCAGTCAGTCACTATGCGCAAGAACAAAGCTTGCTCATCCGGAAGCGACATTGAAAGAAAACCTTCATGAAATGTTGGGTCGAATGTAAAGTAGTTCGTGTACAGAAGTCACGTGTCGGCGATCCTATCTCGAGGAATAACTCTCTGGCCCTTTATTGCAACCTTGAAGTTCGATACGTGTTCCTCTTCCTTCTCAATTTCTTTTTGGATGCTCATCATCATCATTTCAGAATCTTCTCGTCCAAATCCCACGATTCGATGAACTCTTTGTATATGAATTCGCCAAGGTCCGTGTTTCCATAGCCATCATTCGATGATGAATCCATCGATGACCTACAAATGATCAAAAGAATAAATAAAAAACTGTTCGGGCATTTCATCGAACACATCGAGCGCGAGGTGTATGTCCGGCGGAGTTGGACGTACCGGGGTGGTGTCCGATGGCCTCACGGACGGAGGCGTCGTGTGTTTGGGATCTTCGGTGCAAGCGGTTTGGGTTAGGGACGGTGGCGGAGCAATGATGGCGCAAGAATTACGGTGGCGACTATACGGACGAGGCAGGAAAGAGGAGAGAAACCGGACAGATTGGATAAGGAGAGGGTCATCTTCAAGCGATTTGGCGTGGGCTCTTACTGCCAATCGTACGTAGTGGGCGCGCCCGAGCGTTCTATATCCGCCCTAGATATGAGGGGAAAAAAACCCTATACGACCTGCGTCGTACGTGCCCAAACTGGAGACCCACTTCTGCGTGCGACACCTGGCGAACCAAATCTCAAAGCAACATTCATCGTTCTCAACTTCCTGCCCACCCCGATTCCCACGTCCAGAAAATTATCCCCATCACTTCACATCTCGCCGGCGACAGCACAGCGCGACGAGGGCAGCGAGGCACCAGATCAAGGAACATACAAGGCAGTCAGCAGCCTCTCCGCCGGAACCTTCTCTGCCCACAGATCTTTCAAACCATGGGCGGTGCCCGAGCTGCATGCCTGCGTCACCGATGAACATGGTCGTTTCCGATGGGGATGGAGCGCCCCGAGCAAAGAGTTGCCACCGGAGTCAAGGAGCATGCCGGTGGGCGGATGGGCGACTAGATAGGGAAGGGATCGACGCGAGCCGGGCTGTCGAAGAACCTCGCCATTGCCGGCGATGATGGAGCACGCCGAGTTGGGCCATCGATGAACATCGTCGCTGCCAGCGAGAGTGGAACACGCTGATCTGATCTGGGACTTGCCAATGGTTCTAGGAGCGCACCGTCGACGACGTGGCGAGCAGCTGGGCGGATCACAGCAGCGGCTGTAGAGTTTTTTTTTAACCACAGCTGTAGAGTGTAGAGTTTGGGATTTGGCAAAGAGGAACGGTGTGTGCGTTACTGCTGCGTTGAGATTCGGGTTTGCCAGTTGTCGCTTCCGGAAAGGGGTCTCCAGGTTGAGTGCGTACGACCCAGGTCATATAGAATTATTTTTCTTCAGATATGAGCTATGTATGAGAGTGTCGGTCAGTCCGAATGTTGAGCTGTGTTTGTCCTGTTTGATTGGACACCGTTTTCCTGTCTGGTGAGTGACCCGTCAGGCCGCTCGTTCGTCTGAAATAAATATGAGACATCTGGTTATAGATGCTCTAACATTAGCCACTCATCAGTGAACTGCAACCATCTACTCCTCACGGTATGATAACGATGGCCATTAGAGCTTGTAGTGTACTGGCCAAAATGTATGTATGTGGTGCTGGCCGGTGAAAGCCAGCCAAGATTCTGTCGGAGTGCACTGTGCGTCTGTCCGCCGCCACAACCAGGGGCGGCGATGTCGCAACGCGTAAATTATCTATTTTAGGAAAACGGTGGCCAAATTTCAGGCACAGGGGTGACGCAAACGAGCAAAACGTGGGCGTCCTTGAACTCCATGTAGTATGTCTGCATCCACACGTTAATCGCATAAATGTTGGAATACCTTGAGTAGTTCATTAGGCCTAATTTTAGTTGAGTGGATGCAAAATCAGTGCATTCTGATCTTGATCTACGCGTGTTCAGTGCAAACTGTGCCTTTTCAGAACAGTACAAAGATTAATTAATGTATAATGAAAGCAACAGGAGGACGCTTAAGACTAGCCACAATGGGTAGTAATATACTCTATGTTACTACCTCTACAATGTGGAGTAGCATATATGTGGTAACATACAACACTTCATTTATTAGGCCATAGACTCATCTTGCTTTGATATATGTGATATTACTCATACTAATAGTAACTAGCTATGTTACCACATTCCTCTCATTCTTTATTTATTGCTTGCCACATCATCTATTTTATCTAGATATGTGTGATGTTACTATCTATGTTACTTCCACTGTAGGTAGTCTAACTGAGTCGAAAGTTTGCAGAGGCCTGAAAGATTAGGTGCATGCATGCTAAATTAAGCGCCCACGCAAGTGATAAATGGCATTGACGTAGTGCGATCCATCGGTGCGGTGCTATTTCTATCAATAACCGAGATGGTCTACCCGGCTTCCTGAGGCCTCTATGCGTGCAAACGACATGAGTAATTTTTTTCTAGATTTTCTTTAGAAAGCTTTCAAGTTTTGGCTGGTACGGCAAAGTGGCGGTGTTGTTCTAGTAGTGTAGGAATAATACCACCCCTCTCTTTTCCCCGTCCCTTTGATGTGCTTACCTTCAACGGAGGGCGTGTGGAATGTATTTTTGACGGGTGGGTGGCTCTTCCAAGATCCGTTCGGTTTAGGTTTCAATGGGTCCATTTTGATTCGGACACCTTTTGTGGTCCTCAGAGTTTCTACGGGCTCTCATCGATGTTTTCTTCTCTAGGCCGGCGGTACTTTGCAAATCGTAGCCGTCGGCGTTCGCTGGTTTGCTTTGCGTTTCAAAAAGTTTGCTCCGCTGAGACAGAGCATCAGAGGCGACATCGAGCTATGCTCGCGGCACACCTGCCGGTGGATACAGAAGAAAGAAGACTTGGATGCACTCACGAATTTGAATATAATTTTATTTTTCAGTATGGCTATGTTCGTAAGGACATATGATGCTTAAAATATGTAGGACTTTTCATAATAAAAGGAATAAAAAACTTCTCTTTTGTTTCGTTTGTGTAGATATGTTCCCATAATAATCTCGAGCTTTCTGCAGCAGACTTAATTACACAGTTGTGCCTGCACGTAACGGATTACAATTAAGCCAGTTAACAAGATCACCGAGGTTGTAGTTTTTTCTTCTGAATACAGTACAGACGCAAGCGCTCATATAAACGCGCATACACTCATCTCTATGAACGCACAACACACACCTTATCCCTATAACCACCTACGAGAGACTGAGCCGGCATATCATCTTGAGATTTTATGAAGTCACCATAGGCGAATCGTAATCGACGGGAACGTCTTCTCCCACTGAAAGCGTATCACTGAAAATCCTGAAATAAATCCACAATAAATACGAGCACCAGGATTTGAATGCTGGTGGGCTGAGGATACCACTGTCCACCTAACCATCCCAATGACAGGTTGGTTCGCACCGAGGTTGTAGTTGTAGTGTGTGAAGCGTTGCGGGTCGTGGTGTATATAAGCCGTCGTGAGGCACAAGGAAGGATCTACCACCCCTCCGCCCGCAAGAAAAGAAAAGAAACGATGGCCGTCTCTCGCTGCACCATCCTTCTGCGCCAAGTTAAGTCAAGTCAAGACATACCAAGTACCCATCACAAACTCTTATCCCTCGCATTACATTGTTTGTCATTTGCCTCTCGTTTTCCTCTCCCCCACTTCACCCTTGCCGTTTTTTATTCGCCCTCTCCTTTCCGTCCCTTCTTTTCTCGTGTTCCTTGAGTTTGCTGCCGTTATGTCTGAAATTGGGGAAATTATTGTCGACATGGACAATAATAATAACATTGAAAATTCTGATGCTCTTGCTGAAGAACCCCCTATCTTACATACAAAAAAAATTTCAAATCGGTAGTGGTAACATTATTGGAAAAGGGGTTGTTCAAGATTTCTTTACTTGTGCCGGTGCTTTGCCTTCTTTGGGTAGTTCTATTCTTCATAGAACTAGTAGTCTTGCGGACGCTATCGCCATGCTTGTAGTTGAACTTGAAAGGCAATTTATGCACATGCACCCTTGCATACAAAGAATTTTCCTACAATTTTCTAATATTGAGCATTCTTCTGTTAAGCGTGCCGCTACTATCTTTTTGGCTCATGAGTTCAGATTTATAATAAAAGAGGCCAAAGAAATATTTGCGCACTATAGGGTGGACGCTGGCCGTCCTCCCATAGAGGCTATCCTCTTTGATCAAGAGGAAATAATGCGTTTTCAATCTCTAGACTATGTTGCTTTTAATGAAAACCTCAGAAAAAAGGTTCCTACCAATGTTCTAGTTGATAGAATTTCCGAACTTAATAATTATTTTGCTATTCGAAATAATGAGCTAGGATATTCTCTCGAGTATAGGCTCACGAAGTTCTGCCAAAAGAATGCTTATAATGATGAATTGGTTGTGCAATATGAAGGGCCGAAGGAGGAACCTATACCTCCCAAAGTTGATCTTGGGGATTTCTGTCCCATTAAATTTAGCCCTTTCGATTACTTTTGCTTGCCTCAAAGAAAACTTGCTACTGAACGTAGAGAATATGAAATGGGTTTTCGTGATCTATCCTATTATTATGGCAATACCTAGATATATCCTTCCTTTTATGCCTAGCTAGGGGCGTTAAACGATAGCGCTTGTTGGGAGGCAACCCAATTTTATTTTATTTTTTGCTTTTTGCTTCTGTTTAGGAATAAATATTTGATCTAGCCTCTGGTTAGACTTGTTTTTATGTTTTAGTTAGTGTTTGTGCCAAGTTAAACCTATAGGATCTTCTTGGATGATAGTTATTTGATCTTGCTGAAAATTCCAGAAACTTTCTGTTCACAAAAACAATTGTTAAAAATCACCAGAACGAGATAAAATATTGATTCCAATTGCTGCTGATCAATAGACAAATTGTCTAGGCCGTCCTATTTTGGCTGAAGTTTTTGAGTTCCAGAAGTTTGCGTTAGTTACGGATTACTACTGACTGTTCTGTTTTTGACAGATTCTGATTTTCGTGTGTTGTTTACTTATTTTGATGAATCTATGGCTAATAAAATAGTTTATAAACCATAGAGAAGTTGGAATACAGTAGGTTTAACACCAATATAAATAAATAATAAGTTCATTACAGTACCTTGAAGTGGTGTTTTGTTTTCTTTCGCTAACGGAGCTCATGAGATTAGGGATGGCAGTTTTGCCCATGGGTATGGGTACCCGCGGGTAGCCTACCCGAAAACAATGGGCATGGGCAAGACTTGGAGTGATTTTGTACCCACAGGTAATGGGTATCCATACCCGCAAAATATACGGGTAGGGCATGGGTATGAAATTATGCCCATGGGTAACCCAATGGATACCCATAAAACATTAATAAATGAAAATAACTCTTATGTCATGTGAGGTCAACATCCAAATCTTGTGGCCCATCCTAAATCTCGTATTCCTTCAACCGGCCATAGCTCATAGGCCCATTATCACCTGCTTGCCACTCATCCTAAGTCTTATGCGACTCCTTGAAAAAGACGAAATCTTGACCCTTCGCTACCGAACTGCTGTCCAACTCTCGACCTAGCGACCCCCCATTCTTACCACCGCCTTCCACTACATTGGGATTCCACCAACGGCTGATTATACTCCCTTGATGCCTCCAAGAGGCCACCAATCAGAGGAGGCCACGTCAGTGCTATACTGCTCGCCCATCGTCACTTGAATTTAACTCATTTCTCCACCTTTACAAAAAAAATGTTATATATTGTACCCACTAGATACCCATTGGGTATAGGATACCCGATGGGTATGGGCATGGGTGCCAATTTATGCCCACGGGTATTGAAATGGGTGGGTATGTAAATTTTCCATGGGTACGGGTTTGGGCAGAAGGAGCTAGTACCCGCCAATACGCTACCCATCGCCATCCCTACACGAGATTTTCTGCTAAGTTTTGTGTTGTGAAGTTTTCAAGTTTTGGGTAAAAGATTTGATGGATTATGGAACAAGTAGTGGCCAGAGCCTAAGCTTGGGGATGCCCATGGCACCCCAAGATAACCTAAGGACACCAAAAAGCCAAAGCTTGGGGATGCCCCGGAAGGCATCCCCTCTTTTGTCTACTTTCATCGGTAACTTTACTTGGAGCTATATTTTTATTCACCACATCATATGTGTTTTGCTTGGAGCGTCTTGTATTGTTTGAGTCTTTATTTGTTAGTTTATCACAATCATCCTTGTTGTACACACCTTTTGAGAGAGACACACATGATTCAGAATTTATTAGAATACTCTATGTGCTTCACTTATATCTTTTGAGCTATATAGTTTTTGCTCTAGTGCTTCACTTATATCTTTTAGAGCACGGTGGTGGATTTGTTTTATAGAAACTATTGTTTTCTCATGCTTCACTTATATTATTTTGAGAGTCCTACAAAACAGCATGGTAATTTGCTTAAATTGAAAAGTTAGTCCTAAAAGTAATAGGCATCCAGGACTAGAAAAAAAAATTATCTTATGAGTGTGTTGAATACTATGAGAAGTTTGATGCTTGATAATTGTTTTGAGATATGAAGATGGTGATATTAGAGTCATGCTAGTTGAGTAGTTGTGAATTTAAGGAATACTTGTGTTAAAGTTTGTGATTCCCGTAGCATGCACGTATGGTGAACCGTTATGTGATGAAGTCGGAGCATGATTTATTTATCGATTGTCTTCCTTATGAGTGGCGGTCGGGGACGAGCGATGGTCTTTTCCTACCAATCTATCCCCCTAGGAGCATGCGCGTAATACTTTTCTTTGATAACTTGTAGATTTTTGCAATAAGTATATGAGTTCTTTATGACTAATGTTGAGTCAATGGATTATACGCACTCTCTTCCTTCCACCATTGCTAGCCTCTCTAATACCGCGCACTTTTCGCCGGTATCATACACCCACCATACACCTTCCTCAAAACAGACACCATACCTACCTATTATGGCATTTCCATAGCCATTCCGAGATATATTGCCATGCAACTTACCATCGTTCCGTTTACTATGACACGCTTCATCATTGTCATATTGCTTTACAAGATCATGTAGTTGACATCGTATTTGTGGCAAAGCCACCGTTCATAATTCTTTCATACATGTCACTCTTGATTCATTGCATATCCCGGTACTCCGCCGGAGGCATCACATAGAGTCATATTGTTGTTCTAAGTATTGAGTTGTAATTCTTGAGTTGTAAGAAAATAAAAGTGTGATGATCATCATTATTAGAGCATTGTCCCAAGTGAGGAAAGGATGATGGAGACTATGATTCCCCCACAAGTAGGGATGAGACTCCGGACGAAAAAAAAGAGAAAGGCCACAAAAAAAGAGAGAAGGCCCAAAAAAGAGAGAAAAGGCCCAAATAAAAAAATGAGAGAAAAAGAGAGAAGGGACAATGTTACTATCCTTTTACCACACTTGTGCTTCAAACTAGCACCATGATCTTCATGATAGAGAGTCTACTATGATATCACTTTCATATACTAGTGGGAATTTTTCATTATAGAACTTGGCTTGTATATTCCAATGATGGGCTTCCTCAAAATGCCCTAGGTCTTCGTGTTCAAGCGAGTTGGATGCACACCCACTTAGTTTCTTTTGTTGAGCTTTCATATACTTATAGCTCTAGTGCATCCGTTGCATGGCAACCCCTACTCACTCACATTGATATCTATTGATGGGCATCTCCATAGCCCGTTGATATGCCTAGTTGATGTGAGACTATCTTCTCCCTTTTTGTCTTCTCCACAACCACCGTTCTATTCCACATATAGTGCTATGTCCATGGCTCACGCTCATGTATTGCGTGAAGATTGAAAAAGTTTGAGAACACCAAAAGTATGAAACAATTGCTTGGCTTGTCATCGGGGTTGTGCATGATTTAAATATTTTGTGTGGTGAAGATAGAGCATAGCCAGACTATATGATTTTGTAGGGATAACTTTCTTTGGCCATGTTATTTTGAAAAGACATAATTGCTTAGTTAGTATGCTTGAAGTATTATTATTTTTATGTAAATATTAAACTTTTGTCTTGAATCTTTCGGATCTGAACATTCATACCACAAATAAGAGAATTACATTGAAAATTGCGCCAAGTAGCATTCCGCATCAAAAATTCTGTTTTTATCATTTACCTACTCGAGGACGAGCAGGAATTAAGCTTGGGGATGCTTGATACGTCCCCAGCGTATCTATAATTTTTATTGCTTCCTGCTATATTATATTCTGTTTTGGATGTTTAAAGGGCTTTATTATACACTTTTATATCATTTTTGGGACTAACCTATTAACCGGAGGCCCAGCCCAAATTGCTGTTTTTTTTTGCATATTTTAATGTTTCACAAAAAAAGAATATAAAACGGAGTCCAAACGGAATGAAACCTTCGGGAACGTGATTTTCGGAACGAACGTGATCCCGAGGACTTGGACCCTACGTCAAGAAAGCAACCAGGAGGGCACGAGGTAGGGGGGCGCGCCTACCCCCCTGGGCGCGCCCTCCACCCTCATGGGGCCCACGTTGCTGCACCGACGTACTTCTTCCTCCTATATATACCTACGTACCCCCAAACCAACAGAAGCATCCACGAAAACCTAATTCCACCGCCGCAACCTTCTGTACCCGTGAGATCCCATCTTGCGGCCTTTTCCGGCGTCCTGCCGGAGGGGGCATTGATCACGGAGGGCTGCTACATCAACACCATAGCCTCTCCGATGACATGTGAGTAGTTTACCTCAGACCTTCGGGTCCATAGTTATTAGCTAGATGGCTTCTTCTCTCTTTTTGGATCTCAATACAATGTTCTCCCCCTCTCTCGTGGAGATCTATTCGATGTAATCTTCTTTTGCGGTGTGTTTGTTGAGACCGATGAATTGTGGGTTTATGATCAAGTTTATCTATGAACAATATTTGAATCTTCCCTGAATTCTTTTATGTATGATTGGTTATCTTTGCAAGTCTCTTCGAATTATCAGTTTGGTTTGGCCTACTAGATTGATCTTTCTTGCAATGGGAGAAGTGCTTAGCTTTGGGTTCAATCTTGCGGTGTCCTTTCCTAGGGACAGCAGGGGCAGCAAGGCACATATTGTATTGTTGCCATCGAGGATAACAAGATGGGGTTTATATCATATTGCATGAGTTTATCCCTCTACATCATGTCATCTTGCTTAAAGTGTTACTCCGTTCTTATGAACTTAATACTCTAGATGCATGCTGGATAGCGGTCAATGTGTGGAGTAATAGTAGTAGATGCAGGCAGGAGTCGGTCTACTTGTCTCGGACGTGATGCCTATATACATGATCATACCTAGATATTCTCATAACTATGCTCAATTCTATCAATT
Source organism: Triticum aestivum (assembly GCF_018294505.1). Taxonomy (NCBI): domain Eukaryota; kingdom Viridiplantae; phylum Streptophyta; class Magnoliopsida; order Poales; family Poaceae; genus Triticum; species Triticum aestivum. Next base: position 484,938,782 of record NC_057805.1, read on the forward strand.
GCTCAACAGTAATTTGTTCACCCACCGTAATACGTATGCTCTCGAGAGAAGCCACTAGTGAAACCTATGGCCCCCGAGTCTATTTTCCATTATATTAATCTTCCAGCACCTAGTTATTTTCATTGCCTTTTATTTTACTTTGCATCTTTATCATAAAAATACCAAAAAATATTATCTTATCATATCTATCAGATCTCACTCTCGTAAGTGACCATTGAGGGATTGACAACCCCTTTATCGCGTTGGTTGCGAGTTTCTTGTTTGTTTGTGTAGGTGCGAGGGACTCGTGCGTGGTCTCCTACTGGATTGATACCTTGGTTCTCAAAAACTGAGGGAATACTTACGCTACTTTACTGCATCACCCTTTCCTCTTCACGGGAGAACCAACGCAGTGCTCAAGAGGTAGCAGGCTTCACGGCGGAATTCCTACGCTCGTGTTGGGCCATCGTCAAGGATGACATATGTGCCGCTTTCGACAAGCTCTACACTATGAACGGCATGGGATTTCGCAAACTCAACGAGGCTTTACTCATCCTACTGCCCAAGAGACAAGATGCATCCACCCTCGCGCATTACCGACCGATCAGTCTTATACACATCGTCGCCAAGCTCTTCGCCAAAGTTCTCTCCCTCTGTCTCGCGCCGCGTCTCCGGGAGATGGTGTCCACGAACCAAAGTGCGTTCATCGCTGGAAGGAGCGCACACGACAATTTTCTTCTCGTCCAGCAAACGGCCCGGCTCCTCCACAACCTCTAGGCACCGCACGTCCTTCTTAAATTGGACATAGCCAAGGCGTTCGACACGGTGGCATGGCCATTCCTCTTCGAGACGCTTCGGCACCTTGGGTTTGGCACGCGTTGGTGTGAGTGGATTTCGATCCTCCTCTCCACAGCTTCAACTCGTGTTCTCCTCAACGGCACCCCTGGACCGCCGATCGCTCATGCCCAAGGGCTGCGCCAGGGCGACCCGGTGTCCCCCATGTTGTTCACCCTGGTGATCGACAAGCTAAACTCGCTCCTCGAGCATGCTACAAACCATGGGATCCTCCAGCGGTTGACCATGCGCCACGCCGCTTCCAGCATCTCCATGTTCGCCGACGACGTGGTGATCTTCTGCCACCCCTACGCCCATGAGCTCTCCGCCATCAGAATGCTGCTCGACACTTTTGGCAACGCCTCGGGCCTTCGAACCAACTTCCTCAAGTGTTCCGCTTCACCCATTCGATGCGGTGACAACCACCTCGCCACCATTGGCGCCTCCCTCTCTTGCCCGATGGCGGAATTCCCTATCAAATACCTCGGGCTACCGCTCTCAAGTCGCAAAGTGCCGGCCTCCGCCCTCCTTCCGCTCGTCGACAAGCTCACCATGAAGCTCGCCACCTGGAAGGCCTCTCTGCTGTCTCGTGGCCAGCGGCTTGCTCTAGTCCGACACGTCCTCACTACCATGCCTGTGCATATCCTACTTGCGCTTGCACTACACCCAGCGATCCTCAGGAAGGTCAACAGGCTCATTCGAGACTTCCTTTGGCACGGCAACAAGGATGCCCACATTGGTTGTTGCATCGTCTCGTGGCAAAAGGTGCGTCGTCCCCTTGCGCTTGGTGGGCTGGGGATCCACGATCTTCACCGGACCGGCGTCGCCCTCCGCACCAGGTGGCTATGGCTACAGCGCACTGATCCCGACCGCTCTTGGAAACACCTCCACCTCCCGTCTGATCACGAGGCCTCCGTGCTCTTCCGTGCTTCCACGACCTGGACCATCGGCAATGGCAACACCTGCAAGTTCTGGCAGGATCACTGGCTTAACAGGCGCTCCATCCCTGAGATTGCTCCTACCCTTTCTGCCCTCATCCCGAGGCACCGCCAGAGCCAACGCCTTGTCAGCGACGCTCTCAGCAACAGAGGCTGGATCGCCGACATCCATGGCGTGTTACACCCCCGCGCGGTCATCGAATATGTCGAGCTATGGAGGATGCTCCAAACTGTCCAGCTCTCCAACGAGCCCGACAAGCTCTCCTGGAAATGGACGGCCGACGGAAACTACTCCGCGCGATCAGCCTACCATGCACTGTTCATTGGCGCCACCACCGCGCCGTTCTGGCGCCCCATCTGGAAGACTTGGGCCCCTTCCAATGCGAAGATATTCCTCTGGCTTGCCTCTCTCATCAGATGCTGGACCGCTGACCGGCGAACGCGCCACAATCTTCCCCACGAGCCCATTTGCAAGCTATGCAACCAAGACAACGAGACACTACACCACCTTCCCATCGGCTGCGTCTTCTCGCGCATCATTTGGCACGACATCATGGCATGGTGCCGCATACCCGGTGTTGGGGATATACTCATTGGGAAGTTTTCTTGGTCATATTTGAACCATAGCTCAACCCCCTTTTGAGAACCAACGTGGATCATATTCGAATCAGCGTCGTTAAAGAACTCTCAAGGTCATTTGGGGGCTTCCTGTTCAAACATAGGTCGTATTCGAACCAAAGAGAACATAGCTGTCGGTACCCTCTTGATCGACAACGCCAAAGCCACTGGGGGCTATATGATCGTATTCGAATCTTAGCTTAACCCCTTTGGGACGGTTTTCTGGTCGTATTCGAACCGGAGGCCTTAAGGTTTTTTGAAATTTCTTCTTGCAAACAATTTTTTGGATTTTACTTGATGTTCTTTTTGATCATATCTAAAGTGTTCACGGGTGGTTTTTATTCCACCGGCTTAACCTTGATCAATAACGTTGATAGCACATAATAAATATCATATGTGCTGGTAAACCGGGGTTGGGTTCTCAACCTCATTGTTCGGATCGCATAAACCGGCAGCATAATCGAAGGATCACAGGCGGTAAGCCGCCAAGGTACTTGTGATTTGTTCTATATGCAGGACAATTAAAGCAAGGAAAGCAGAGGATCAGTATAATACGGGTGAATATAAGATGGCAGCTTAAGAAGTGTTGAGCGCCACACAAATGCGCAATGGCACGACAAAATTAAGTATTTTCCTACTCTATTACATGACTCCTCGAGTCCAAAAAGTGAGGCATTGTTTTTTATCAAGACATAACCATGAGCCGCCTGAGGGATCAAAGGTGTTGTTGGGCTGAAGCTTCCGGTTCATCCCTTTCCGCTCCTCCGGTTGTTTCCCTGTCCTGGAAGGTTGATGATTTCCAGTCAATGCCACTCAAGGCTTCAAATTCAGCTTCATCATCAATTAACTCGGCCGGGTCAACTTCAGGGGCGAAGGTATGCTTACGAGTTGGAGGGATCAGGCTGATTACTTCATAACGCGGGGTTGGAATTCTCTGATTCTCGGCATCATAACCCGGTTGATACTTGGTGAGATCTGTATCGTTGCCAATCAGAGTGGCCACAGGGCGTATGTCCTTCACGCAAGCGGCGAAGTCCTTCTGATCAAATGGAGTGCCGTCCTCCTTCAAGCTGGGATACCCAAGGGCGATGTCGGCCGGGTCTAGCTCCGGTAGCCATGCCTTGGCCCGGCTTAATGCAGCTATGGCTCCGGCTCTTGCAGAAGCTCGTCTCAGTTCTTAGAATCGTTGAGGTAGCACGGCAAGCCGCCTTAGCACGTCCGCCAGATGAGTGGGAACTTCATTTGACAGAGCCACGACAGCTAAAGCACGTTGTGACCCGGTGTAGAGTTGTTCCACTAGGGTATAAACGGCCTTCAGCTTTGTCAGCATGCTCTGGTTGAGATTGGAACTCCTGGGGCCTGCATTGCAAAGTCAGGTGAGCTAATGACAATTGAGATACTTGTTGAAAAAGATTTAAAATAGCTAACACTTGCAGAGTAACTTACCAAAGATTGCTGAGACCATCTGAGATACATGGCGTTTTAAGCCGGATAATTCGGCGGTTGTTTCTGCAAGAGTAGCCTCCGCTTGTTCAGCCCGGTTGAGCAAAGCGGCCTTTTCATCAGCCCAGGCCTTTCTTTCTGCTTCAAACTTCTCTTTCAGTTTCTCTTGAGCAGATACACTGAATTCAAACTTGGAATTTGCCTTTTGGGTCTCATTCTCTTGAGTTTTCAATCGAGTCTTCAGTTCAGAGATCTCCGACTCAAATTGATTAATGGCGGCCTGTATAATTTCCGGGTCACAGTTAGGGTGATCATAATGCAATATTAAGTCCCAAGCACTTTGCAAGCAAAGACACTTGGCACTTGGGGGCTAATGTATGCTCAAGAGCTCTATTTACAGTGGCGGTTTATGAAAGTAAGTCCCAAGCACTTTGCAGGCAAATGTACTTGGCACTTGGGGGCTAATGCATATTGTTGTTAAAATACTTGGTTCAAACACGATGAGGGCTGGATCAAATCTGCTATCTAAGCCGGACCTTGGGCGCTACCGGATAAGCCGGTTTTCTTGCAGTAATTACTAAGCTGGTGTTAAGTCTACAACATATTTGATCATAAGCAGAAGACTTGGGGGCTGGTAGAGTTAAGATAACTAAGGAATAAGCAATGAGAATTATACCTCAGATTTTTGGTGAATCTGCTTCACCATGTCAATTTCCAAGTCACGGCTGTTGTGCACTTGATTCAGATAGCAAGTGACGATGTCTCCAATACTCAGATGAGCATAATTAGTAACGTTCAGTTTGGCTTTGCGGCGTTCCAGAAGTTCTTCTTTGGCAGAACATTTGGCCAGCGCGGTAGGTCTCCCCGGTTCAACAAAGTCCATCCGGGTGATTTCGACCTCTGGGTCATCCATCATGGCCGAGCTGGGGATCTCCGGGTTTTCAGAGCCTTCCATAGTTTGTTCGACAGATGGATCAGTGGTGGAAGTTGGAGCGTCATGAGCTGGTTCAGGCGGCGGCTCAGGAACGGAAGTATCGGCAGTAGCCGTTCTGAGCTCCGATTCAGCCAAGATCGGCTCTTCGGCCGGCTTACTTCTCCTTGCCTTCTTGCTGGGCTTCACTTGCACACTGGGAATCAAAGGGTTAGTACAAAAACATGAGTAAGATAAACACAAGATAAATAGATTATCATTACCCTGGGGCGGTTTTGAAAGCTGGCATGTTAGATTGCATTGAGTCGCCGGAAGAAGGTGAAGTCCCCTGATAGTTTGAGTTAGAAAAATTGAGTGATTGACGAGTGAAACCCGCTAAAGGATACAAAGAAGGTAAATCGGAGGTAACCTCAGTCCGGCGTTTTCTTGTTGCATCAGGTAAGCCGGAGGAGAGGTCTGCATCTTTGCTGGTCCGGGTCTGCCTCCGACTTTCGTGAATCTGTCGCTTCAAAAGAAATTGAGGATCTTGATAAGCTAAAGGATGTGAAAATCTTACTTTCCGGGTTACTCTTCGGACTTTCTGTCTCGGCAAAGGCTCGGAGTCGGAGGAAATTATAGTTACCTCTTCAATCATTGCAGTACTCGCTCCTGTATCCTCCTGCTGATAATCAGTGTCAATAAGATGGTTAAAAAAGGAACCTAAAGAGTCAAGAACATATCCGAGGCGCTAGGCTTGCTTCCCTTCTTACGGGGAGCGGCTTTCCTGGCGGCTTTCTTAGCTTTTCTGGCTCTCTTTGCAGCCTCATGGTCATACTTGACCTTCCAAAATTTGTCATCAGCCTGCAAATTGCAACAAAGGTTTTTGAGTAAAGACAACATTATCAAGGTGGGAAGTAAAATGCTCAAGTCAATGGCTTACCGCTGGAGCTGGGTTAGCTTTGTAGAAAGGGCTTAAGCCCACTTTCCCGCAATCGGCCAGGCTTTCGTTCAGAAGAGACTTGGTCATGTCATCAACAACGTCTTCGGGTAAGTCGTCGGGACTGTACCGTAGAGGATCATTGTTCAGGCCAGTGTAATCGCACATCAAGCCGGGGCGTCGGCTTAAGGGGATAACCCGCCAGACAATCCAAACCCGGACCAGATCAATGCCATTTAGGCCGTTCCCAGAAGAGCTTTGATCTTGTTGATGGTGGGAGCAAGTGGTTGACGTTCAGTTGGAGATAATTTATCTGGCAAGGGGTGATTTGACTCCAGTCGCAGGGCGCGAAAGCCGGGCAGAGGGTTCTCATCAGCCGGAGAAGTGTCTTGACAGTAGAACCATGTCTAGTTCCAATCTTTAGGGTGAGTTGGCGGCTCAGCATAAGGGAAGAGATAATCTCTCCGTCGTTGGATTGAGATTCCGCCGAGTTCCAAGCTGGGCCCATTGGCACATTCGTTTTGGCGGTTCAGATAAAATAACTCTCTAAAGAGTAATAAGCTGGGTTCTTCTCCAAGGTACACCTCACAGAACACTTGGAAATTGCAGATATTTGACACGGAATTGGGTCCGATGTCTTGAGGTCGCAGGTCAAAAAAGTGCAGGACGTCTCTGAAATTTTTTGAGCCGGGTGGAGCAAAGCCCCGGTTCATGTGATCAGTAAAGATGACAACTTCCCCATCCTTGGGTTGAGGTTTTTCTTCTGACGGATCAGGAGCACGATAGGACATGACCTCTTTCTTCGGCAGATAACCAGTCTTTACAAAATCAGCTAAGATGCTATCAGTGACGGTGGATGTAACCCAGTTACATGTGATGGGTGCTTTGGGAGCCTTGGGCGACATTATGAAGGATGGAAGCCTATGACAAAATAAAAATTTCCGGTTCAAATTTAAGCCAGAGAAAATACTTCAATTCATATTCAAGATGGCGGCTTACGAAGGGGCCTAATGATATATGGCTAATTGTGTCAGATTGTTTAAGCCGCCATGGGAAACAGTAGCAATTAGATTATTTAAATCCACTATGAGTGATCAGGATCATTCATTGAGCATTGCCTCGTTAAGCCGGCGGTAAGAGCCATCATGGATAACGGATACAGTTTTTGCCTAAGTGTCGCACAAACAAGTTTCACAAGTTGCAGCTGTTATTTTGGATCAAATGGTTGTTCAGGAAAGAAGATATCCTAGACCTAAAAACAGGTACAGATGAGTTCGTGAGTTCTAGTGAGGCCTCTGCGCGAAGGAAAGGGATCTGCCAGTATTAAAAATGGACGCGAAATAACTACCGCATAAGTTTCCATATTACTTTTGGATCAAATAAGGCCGCAGTGGAAGAACTACGAAGAAACCGTGATGAACCACGAAGAACAGGGAAGAATTTGGAAACCCTAATGCAGATCTGACGTTCGAGAAGGAGGAGACTTACGGCTGCAGATTCACTGCGGAGAATCGCCGCTGTTCTCTGGTCGATTCAGGTTGATGCAGCGGCCAAGATTGACGAAGATGAGGTGCTCTATTACGGCGGCGGCGGCGGAGCTCGAGCGGCAGCAAGGTCGAGAGAGGAGGAAGACGATAGGAAGGGGGAGAATGAGAAAAGACCTGGTCGTGCTTATTTATAAGGGAGGACTGATAAGTGGGCGCGAAAAACGAGGAGGCCGAAAACTTGATTACCCAGCGGCTCCGACGCCTCGATTTTCGGGATGGTTATTAAGATAAAGATCCGTTGGGATATGACAGAATAAAAAAATAAATTTAATGGAAGATGATGTCATGGCGGGTTATCAGGAATCCAGAAGATGACGTCACGGCGGGTCATAACTTTTGCACAGACAGAAGCCAGAAGTTTTCTTCTTAAGGTATTGAAGATCGACATGAACCAGTTCAAATCAATCTGGGGCCTAATGTTGGGGATATAACTACTGGCGTAACCCGCCCAGGAGGGGCCGGGTTACGTTATGGTAATTCATCATATGAAGCCCAATATCAAAGCTTGAAGATGGCGGTTCAATAAAGGGCCTAAAGCCCGTAGTGATAAACTGCCGTAATGGCGTGACTTGTGTTGTAAGGCAAGATTAACTAGTTACCGAGCCGGATACTGTTTATAAGCCAGCCGGGACTCTGTAGGCCGCGGGGCGTCAGCCCGTGTATATAAGGGGATGACCCGCCGGCGGCTTAAGAGAGATAACATCAAATCGGTAGCCAGGCATAGCGGATTCGCTCCCTGGTCATCGAAACCCTAGTAATTCCACCTCAACTGGAATAGGCTTTTACCTTCACCGTAAGGGGCCGAACCAGTATAACCCTCGTATCCTTTGTCCCGCTTTAACCCATTTAAGCTTCCTAGTTGCGTTGGCTCCACGACTAAGTCCTTTCACAAGGGCATCTGCCGTGACTATTCCACGACACCCGGCCTCCCCCCTGATGGCCCTTCCGGCTTCTTCGACTGGTGGAGGGCAACGACGGCCGTCGTGCCAGCCTGCCTCCGCAAAGGGACGAACTCCATCATCATCCTCAACTCTTGGGCACTTTGGAAGCATCGCAACGCAGCTCTCTTCGACAATGCTGCACCCTCCTACAACAAGCTTATCGAGGACATACAACAGGAGGCGAAACTCTGGGCAAGAGCAGGCGCCAAAGGGCTCGACAGGATCATTCTTGTAACATAACATGTCAACTTTGAGGCTGAGCATCCTCCCTCACTGCTCAACTAGCGCCTAAGCCCGACATCTCATGTGTACGACGCCTATGACGCTCACCCCTGTACTCTCTCCCAACCTATCAATGGAATGATATGCAACTTGCGTATTCGGGATAATGCAAATGAAATTTGTTGGATGACGGACGAAACTAGTCGTTGGTCTTCCGGGATTCACTGAACGAGCTAAACAAAAAACCTAAAACGCAATACTGTAATGAGCATAAGCACACTTGAGACACGTATGAACTGAGCTGAGCACAGTTGGTGACTCGGTGCGCCATTAACAACATCTACGACCGGACTGGGCAAACCGCGGACACGACTGCGGACAGCGTCAGCCCGGTCCACAAATGTTCGCATTTGTAACCTTACTTTTGAAACTCATATCCATATCCATGCAAACACATGCACACTGAGCATCACACACAAACAATGAGTACCGGACACGACTACAAATTATTCTTACATAAAAATAAGTAGTCCAAATATATTTTTTTCTTCGAAAAGGGGACATGGCTCCGGCCTCTGCATCAGAACGATGCATACGGTCATATTATTAAAAATAATCAAAAAGATCCACAAAGGTCTTCCGCTTTGAAAAGCAGAAAAGCTCACAAAGAGCAAAATTTAAAATTTGTTCATAATGCATAATTGAAACATAAAAAGCGTGGTTCAATGATTTCCAGCATGGATCTACATATACTCCACAAGATCATTGATAAGTTGCATGTGCGCATGTTTTTTCTCGAATACACACGAGTGTGCGTATCATTCATTATAGAAGTTGGATGTGCGCATGTTGATCGCGAAGTTGTCGATGCATATCAGTTTAAAGTTATCATTATCCTTCTCCATGGCAGTCATTATGCGCAAGAACAAAGCTTGCTCAGCTGGAAGCGACGCGACGTCGAAAGAAACCTTCATGATATGTTGGGTCCAATGTGAAGTAGTCCGTGTACAAGTCGTGCGTCAGCGATCCTATCACGGGGAATAACTACTCTCTGGCCCTTTATCGAACCCTTGAAGTTCAATACGTGTTCCTCTTCCTTCTCAATTACTTTTTTGATGCTCATTATCATCATCATTTCAGCATCTTCATCGTCCAATCCAACGATTAGATGAACTCTTTGTATATGAATTCGCCAAGGTCTGTGTTTCCATAGCCATCATCCGATGATGAATCCATCGGTGACCTACAAATGATCAAAAGAATAAAAAAACTGTTCGGGTATTTCATCAAACACATAGAGGGCAAGGTGTATGTCCAGAGGAGTTGGACGTACCGGGGTGCCATTCGATGGCTGCACGGTCAGAGGCGTTGTGGGTTGGGGTCTCCGGTGCAAGTGTTGTGGGTTAGGAACGGTGGCGAAGCATGACGACATAGCTACAGTGGCGACTATGCGGACGAGGCATGAAAGAGGAGAGAAAGGGGATATATGGGATAAGAAGATGGTCATTTTCAAGCGATTTGGCGCGGGCCCTTGCTGCAAGTCCTACGTAGTGGAGCATCCGGACATCCTCATATCCGCCTCATATATGAGCTTTGTATGAGAGTGTCGGTTATTCTAAACGTTGAGACATGTTTGTCCGGTTCGATTGGACAATTTTTTTCTATCCGGTCAGTGGCCCGTTAGGCCGCTCGTTCGTCTGAAATGAATATGAAACATCTGGTTGTAGGTGCTCTAACATTAGCAACTCACCAGTGCAACTACAACCATCTACTCCTCACGGTATGATAACGATGGCCATTGGAGCTTGTAGTGTACTGTCCAAAATGTATGTATGTGGTGCTGACCGGTGAAGCCAGCCAAGATTCTCTCGAAGTGCACTGTATGTCTGTCCGCCGCAACCAACCAGGAGCAGCGCCGTCGCCCCGCGTAAATTACCCATTTTAGGAAAACGGTGGCCAAAATTCAGGCACAGGGGTGACGCAAACGAGCAAAACGTGCACGTCCTTGAACTCCATGTAGTATGTCTCCATCCACACACTAATCGCATAAATGTTGGAACAGCTTGTGTAGTTACTTAGGCCTAAAGTTTTAGTCGGGTGGATGCAAATCAAACCATTTTGATCTTGATCAACGCGTGTTCATTCCAAACTGTGCGTATTATGGACAGTGCAAAGATTAATTAATGTGTAACGAAAGCAACAGGATGACGCTTAATTGAATCGAAGTTGTGAGCAATTTTGCAGCGGCCTGAAAATTAGGTGCGTGCTAAATTAAGCCCTATACCTTGCGTGCACCATCAAGCGATAAATCAAATTGGCGTAGTGCGATCGATCAGTGCGGTGCTAATTCTATCAATAACCCAGATGGTCTACCCGGCTTCCCTAGGCATCTGTGCGTGCAATCGACATGGGTATTTTTCTTTTCAGATTTTCTTTAGAAAGCTTTCGAGTTTAGCTGGTACGGCAAAGTGGTGGTGTTGTTCTAGTAGTGTAGGAATAATATCTCCCCTCTCTTTCCGCAAAGTTCTTGTGTAGGCCGAGCTCCGGGGTACCCACTATCTTGTCCTTTGGTTTGCGTTGTGATCTGTGCTGCAAGGAACATCACGAGCACACCCTCGGTCGGCGGCAGCTCCATTAGCAGGAGTTCAGATGCCTATGTGAATAGTAATTCAGTGCAGGTATAGGTCTGCACACAAGTCACAGAGGTCTACCTTTTCTGGCACTCTCCGCCTCGTGGCCGATGCCTGACGCTGGTCAGCCTGCGGTCCAACTGACACGCATGGGACAAAACCACTTGACACGCTTTTTCCTCCATCCCACCTCCTGCACACCATTGACCCATGCGAGAGAGAAGAGTGGTTTTTTTTTTCTGATACAGAGATATGCTGTGAGAAGAGTGGTTTTTTTTTGGCAGAGAGAATCCGCGAGACACAAAGAGAGAGAGGTGTTGTGAGAGAGAAAAGGAAGAGATAGAGAGGTGCTGTGATAGGCGGGAGAGAAGAGAGAGAAGGTATTTGTGACAGTTCAGAGAGAAAAGAAGGAGAGAGAGACGTTGAGGTCCAGAGAGAGAGACCCACTACAACAAAATAGCCATGTAGAGATGTTTTCAATTCGACGCTTTTGTGTACGTCTCATTACTAAAATCCACTTGGTGCATATGGACGTTTTTTGAGACGCACAACACATCGTCCCTTGATATTCCGATTAACAAAATCTGGGTGGTTCCGTATATTTTGTTCAACCACCATCGCCCACTAAAAATAACCCACCATCGGCCATACATCGTGCGATATGGGCTAAGAAGATAACTACCGTGAAAAAAGAGATCGATCTCTCACCTCTAAACCTAGCGCCGCCATGCCACGCCGCCTCCTTTGCCAAGCTCCTCTCCTTCCTACACCGGACTCGCCATCCTAGGTCCACCGCCATGCGCTCGCCGGCCGCCAGCAGCAGCCCCGGGGACGCTGTCCTCCTGGTGGCGGCCCAGCCCCAGTACGGCCGTCCTGCAGGCGGCGGCCCAGCCTCAGGAACACGGTGATTTGGAGGCCATGAGGGATCCTGCGATCGAGCGCACAAGGCCTGGTCACTGGATCTTTAGCAACAGCTTGGCCAGTTCATCGTAGGTGAGTCGATCTACTTTTTCTTTTCAGCTGTTCTATCAATTCATTCAAAGTAAAAAATTGGAGCCTCTCCCTTCATGCGTAATTAATTGTGGAGGAGAATCTGACACTGCACGTACTTCAGATTATCTATATTAAGATTAGGACAACACTACTTTGTCTTTTTCCGAACTCATTTTTTACTAATTATACCACTGGTTCAATTTAATGTCGATCTTACACATAGCTTTCTTCATTGTTTTCTCCAAGATTACGGACACTCACGTATGCAGGTGTTTGACAAACAACCTCTGAAAATACCCTGATAATACAAGATGGTCAGTGTTCTTTACGAACCTTTCTTTTTCATGCGGTTAATAATTAAAGCTCGTGTATCAACTATCAAAGCACCTCATTCCCACCATAAATGAAAATGAGAATTTTGCGCCCATGTTCTAATATTTTCTGGAATAAGCATGCCTTCTACTATCATACATGTAGTTTCTCATCTGCAGAAACTTTTCTCATGTTATCTGATAAAGAGCGCTCCCTGGATGGATATATTATCATGTTTGGTAAGATTTAATCATATATGCTTATGTGAAACGTCTGGGTCACGTGCCTTGCACTATGTCTGGAGCAGCTAAATGGTGTGATGCTCACTTATGTAGATTTTGTATTAGACTGAAGATTATTAAGGTGAACTACCATGAGAATTTAGTCTTTTAATGGTAAACTATCATCCTATGTAGAGCTAGTATTAAGGCTTAGATATTATTGGTGTCAACAACCATGAGAACTCAGTCCCTGTATGTTAAACTGCTGTTATTTCTGTACATATACTTCTTTGTAAATTGTTGTTATTTTTTCTTACAAATATACTTCATGCATTCTCACCTTAGCGAATCCATCAATTACATCAAGATTTATCTCTCTTTTTACAGTATGTCTCTACACTTCATATGGTTACATGACATCTACCAAACTAGATTGAACTTCTGCAGTGCATGTTTACCTCGATGTGGTATGTAAATATCGCTCTTCTCTATTCTTATGGTTGTCTATTCAGTGAAGTAAAACTTACTACTAGAAGTTCCAATGAATTTATTTATATCTCATTTGCCTTTCTTTGCAGAAAAAACATCTATGTACGAATTTTAAAGGCAGCAACCACAAGGATAAACTAGAGAGGCAGAGAAAACAAGGATCTATTGTTCCACTATCAACATGTAGATACTACAAGTCATATATGTATCAACTAGTTTGTGAGACATGTAATTATTTTATAGACGATGTGTACAATTGACTTTGTAAACTACTACTGGCTCCCTCTCTCAGTTATGCTGTAATACAACATTATTATTTTGTGCGATGACATACAATTTTTTAATATATTCTGATATGTAGATGAGAGTCAAATTATTTGGTATTAGCAAGTAATTTCATTAACCGCAATTGAACAATAATTTTTTATACAATATAAATAGGATATATCATATATGCAGTTGCATCTAGTATGAATTTTTCAATGCCCCTAGGGGCATAAGGATGCTCTCTAAACGTCTCATACCATGTAGACACGCTTTGTAAGGACGCTCTGAAAATGCCTCATTTCCATGTAGACGCGCTTCCTATGCGCCTCAACTGTCTTTGAGACGGTGCGTGAGGAGACGCTCATGGGACGCTTCAGTGAGCGACTCTAAAATCTGCTAGAGATGATTTAATGCGCCTTTAGCACCTACATTGAGTGTCTCTACATGGCATTTTTGTTGTAGTGACCCCGGCGGCTTGCTCGGCCGCCCCAGCGCCAACCATGCCGGCCCCATCTCCACCCTGCATCGCTGGGATTCGCGCTGACACCTCGGTGCCGTGCTCTCCCGTCTCCAGGGCCAGCTCGTCCACCGGGTTCTCCGGCACGCGCTCGGAGCCCTCTGAGCGAGTTTCACTCTCTGCTCAGAGCTCGGACCTCGATGCATCGCCGCGCTCCACTCCTCTACCCGGCGGTCCACGACCGTCCTACGCCGACGTGACACGGGGCCAGCTCTTCCCCGGTCCTTGCGATGCTTCCGCATCGCTGGATAGGTATGGCTCGGCGGGCAGTTCCTCAGATTCCTCTTCCATGCCGGCCCTCGGCGAGGGGGCACCGCTCGATCCTGGTGGCTGGACCATGGTCCGCGGTCGTAAGTCAAGAGCTTATCCCGCGGCTCCCTTGCCTGCCGGGATTCCAATGCCGCTCATCCCGCCGAAACCCCGCATTTCTGTATGCAAGCCTCCCCCCTCCAGCAAGACGCTCCTCCATAATCTGCCTGTAGACGCTTGTTGCTTCAAGTGCCTTTCTCCTCACCATTTTATCGCTAACTGCAAGAACCCAGTTCGTTGCCATCACTGCCGCCAAGCTGGACACATAGCTAAGGAGTGTCGTGCCCACAAGCTCCCGCAAAAGGCATTCCTCCCACCCTCCATACCTCGCCGCAAACCACCCCCTCCCAGTGACCGCTCTCCATTGCTCAAGAGGTTGCCGGCCAAGGCACGACTGGGACCCCTGTCAACAGCTGCTCCGTCGCCGGTTCATAAGCGCCTCTCCTTTTCGGACCCTGAGCCGTCCCCACCCAGCCGATTGCTCCCCCATATACTGTCTGCTAATGCTTGTTGCTTCAAGTGCCTCTCTCCTCTCCATTTCATCGCTAGCTGCAAGAACCCCGTTCGCTGTCATCGCTGCTGACAAGCTGGACACATAGCTAAGGAGTGTCATGCCCATGAAATCCCTCAAAAGGCACCCCGCCCACCCGCCATACCACGCTGCAAGCCACCCCCTCCCAGCGACCGCTCCCCGCTGCTCAAGCTGCCGGCCAAGGCACGGCTTGGACCCTTGTCGACAACTGCACCACTGCCGGTCCATATGCGCCTCTCCTTCCCGTACCTAGGGGAGAAGGTTCAGATACTGGACCGTCTCGTCTTCCCCAGCAGCCCCCGAGCACGTTCGTCTTGCTCCGTCGCTGCGGAAGTCTCAACCACCCCTCCTCTTAGCCCTAACGGTGACCGGACGGTTGCGCAGACGGCACGCGCGCCTCGCCTGGCCTGCAGCTCGACGCCGTTGGTTTCGGTCCCCCATGCAAGCGGTGCCCATGCTCCTTGTGATCAAATCGCAGCTGAGCCTGGGTTAGCATGTTACGCTTTGCCTGCCAACGCTGATGCTGCCACTTTCGAGGTTGCCGAGCCCATGATTGAGCGAGAGCCTGTGGTGTTGGCTGCGGCAAGGCCAGCTTCCTCTGTTGGATGCATGCTCACGGACCTGCCACCCGTTGTCATGGCTGTTCCCGCTTCGCCGCTGGGGCCTTCCTCTGATCCCGTTGAGAGCCTCGAGACTTTGACTCTTAACGTGGCAGCCATCATGGAGCAGAGTGCCACTGCCAAGTCTGGCCCGCCTGTGACCTCCTCTCCGGCCGCCCCGCTTCTGGCAACAATACAGTACCAGCCCATTGGAACCCCCTCACCCATTCAGCAGTTCATGGGCCTGGTTGGAGAGCCTATCTCGCCTGGACTACTTAGGGGCCCAACTTTCAAGCCCATCGCGACTCCACGGCACAAAGTTGTTCCTGTGGAGGCGGATGCAGTGAGACGCAGCCGCCGCCTTGCCAATCGCCCACCGGAGTTGCAGGGGTCATCTCTCACGCTGGCGAAGAAACTGGTCAGCCGCCGCCTCGGGGTTGCGCTCGACGAGCCCGACTCTGACCCCGCCGACCTGCTAGCGCGCTACGCGAGGTATTTCCAGACTCCCCTCAGCGCTGCCCAGATTCAGGCTCTCATCGAGCTCGCATCCAATGCCTGCGGTGGAAAGAGGGCTGCTCGTGCCGCGACCACTCGAGCTCGTGTGGTATCTTTGTATTTATACTACTGTGCGTCGTGTTTGTTTCCAATGAATTGCTGCAATTTGCTAGTCTGGAATGTCAGGGGGCTCAATTCGGTTGCTAGAAGAGCTGCTGTTCGTGCGGTTGTTAGGCATAATGCTGTCAGTATGATTTGCTTGCAAGAAACGAAGATGTCAACCTTTGATTCCAGTCTGGTCTCTGAAATCTGTGGTCCTAGGTTCACTGGATTTGCTTTCTCCCCCTCTGAAGGTGCTAGTGGAGGTTTGCTTGTTGCATGGACGGATGACTTGTCTGTTAGCTCCACCCAGTGCTCTAAATCCTTCATCTCTGCTAAATGTACAAATGTTGCAACTGGGGTCTCTTGGCATCTCATTAACGTGTATGGTCCTCAGGCTCATGTGGACAAGATAGCATTCCTTGCTGAACTGCAAGTGATGTGCCTGAACTCGGCTGATGCACTTGTTATTTTGGGTGATTTTAATTTGATTGCTTCTGCTGCTGATAAGAACAATAGCAACATCCATAGGGGATTGCTCAATGCCTTTAGAAACTTCATTAATGTGCTTGAGCTAAAGGATATGTATCTTCATGGCCGTAGGTATACTTGGAGTAATGAGCAGTTCAATACTACTTTGGTAAAATTAGACAGGGTTCTTTACAATCAGCAATGGAACTCTGCTTTCCCCAGTGCTATACTCCAAGGTCTATCCTCTGCTGCCTCGGACCACTGCCCTTTGCTACTCATTTGCAATTCTGACATGAAGCCCCAGAGACGTTTCAGGTTTCAGAATGTTTGGACCAAGCTTGATGGCTTTACGGAGACTGTTAATTCTGCTTGGGATAATGCTGTGACATCCACTGACCCCTTTCAGAACTTGCACAACAAGCTCACCCTTACTGCTAAGAAGCTCAATTCATGGTCCTCCTCTATCTTCTCGGATATAAAGCTCAGAACGCTCATTATTAACGAGATAATATATCAGTTGGATGTTGCTAGAGATTCCAGAACCCTCTCCTGGGAAGAGCACACTTTTAGGGGAAAGTTGAAGATGATGCTACTTGGGCTGGCCGCTCTGGACAGATGTATTTGGAGGCAGAAATCTAGGTATTTAGGGTTAAGAGAAGGCGATTGCAACACCCAGTTTTTTCGCAAGAAAGCAACATCCAGAAGGAGGAAGAATATTATTCCTAGTCTGTGCGTTGATGGTGTTTACATTGCTGATCAAACTAAGAAGGAGGAATGTATCTGGTCTCATTTCAACAGTCTGCTTGGTACCTACCAACCGAGATCTGCTGCCTTGAACTTCAATGCTCTAGGTTTTCAGCCTTGCGACCTTTCTCACCTGGACAACAACTTTACTGAGAAGGAAATAAAGAGTGCTATTTTTGATCTTCACCCAGAAAAAGCTCCCGAGCCTGATGGATTTACTGGGCACTTCTTTCGAAGTTGCTGGGACACCGTGAAGCCGGATCTATTGGCCGCTTTCTCCCACTTCCAGAACCTCAACTCGCAAAAATTGTTCCTTCTTAACAGTGCCATCATCACTCTATTGCCCAAGCATGCTGGTGCTAGCAGACCACAAGACTTTAGGCCTATAAGCCTTATACATTTCTTTGCCAAGCTCGTTGCCAAGATTCTTGCGACTAGGTTGCAACCTCAGATGGATAAGCTTGTTTCCCAATGCCAAAATGCTTTCATAAAGGGTTGAAGCATCCATGACAACTTCGTGTATGTGCAATCCATGGCAAAGGTGCTCAGACAAAAAAAAAATTCCATCGATTATGTTCAAGTTGGATCTGGCCAAGGCTTTCGATTCTGTGTCTTGGGAGTTCCTTCTCAGCCTACTGGAATTTAGAGGGTTTGGGCCGAAGTGGAGGGAGTGGATTTCTGCTCTTTTCCTTACCTCCTCTACCAAGGTCTTGGTTAATTGGGCACTTACCGATCAGATTCTGCATCGCAAGGGACTTAGACAAGGGGACCCCCTATCCCCCCTTCTTTTTGTCTTGGTGGTTGATTGTCTTGGTAGATTGATGAATACAGCACAAGCTCATGGTGTCCTAGCCCCGCTTGGTACACAGACTATTAGACACCGGGCTTCCATTTATGCCGATGATGTGATTATCTTCAGCAAACCGCTACTCTCTGAGATTAATGCCGTCTCTCAAATTCTGAACCTCTTTGGCAATGCCACTGGTCTGAAGACTAATATGGTTAAGAGCAAAATCATTCCCATCCAATGCGAGCACATCGACCTCTCGGACATTCAGACTGCACTGGGATGTCAGCTTGGTAGTTTCCCTTGTACTTACCTTGGGATGCCACTGTCTGATAGGAGGCTCAAATGGCAAGATCTGCAGCTTCTCATTGAAAAAATTATGAAGAAAATCGCTGGGTGGAAGGCTCGATGGATTTCTACTCCTGGGCGTGTCACTCTTGTAAGATTTGTGCTCTCTGCCATGCCCATCTTCCAGTTGCTGGCAGTGGAACAACCCAAATGGGTTATCAAGCAGATTGATAAATTGCGAAGGGCTTTCTTATGGGCTGGTTCAGACTCGGTCAGTGGAGGCAAATGTTTAGTGAAGTGGTCTCTGGTTTGCTCTCCCCTGGAACTTGGTGGTCTGGGAATTCATGACTTATACAGACAAAGCAAGGCTTTGAAAGTGAGATGGCTTTGGCAGAATGCTTCCTGTCCTGACAAACCTTGGCATGGGCTACCCCTACCTATCGACAAGGAGATCAAGAATCTTTTCTGTGCATCTACGTCCTGGGAGATCGGCAGCGGCACTGGCATATCTTTTTGGCATGATCACTGGCTTGATGGGATCTCCCCTTCCTTGGCTTACCCCAAACTTTTCAAACATAGTAAAAGGAGGAACATCACTCTTTCTCAGGGTATAAACAACAGATTTTGGGTCACCTTGATTAAGCCAAACCCATGCTTTGAAGTGATTGCTGAGTATTTGGACTTTTGGCATCGTGCTGACCAGGTGGTGCTCTCCCAAGCCGATGACAAAATCATTTGGAAATGGACCTCCAACAAGATTTACACTGCTAATTCTGCATACCATTGCCAGTTCATTGGCCGGATTTACACCCCTCTCTCACAACTTATTTGGAAGATCAAGATACCACAAAAGGTGAAGTTCTTTGTGTGGCTCGCCATTCAAGGTAAATGCCTAACTGCAGATAACCTCGCAAAAAGAAATTGGCCACACAACCCTGTGTGTCCACTATGCTGCATTGGTTTGGAGTCTGCTATTCACCTTTTTGGAACTTGCCCGTTCACTGCTGCTGTATGGGGTTTCTTTCTGACCAAATTCAGATATCGATTTGACCTCCGACCAAGCTATGATACTAACTCTTTGATCCAATGGTGGCTTCACACTCTGGACAATATTCCTTTGCATCGACAGAAAGAATTCTCATCTCTTTGCATGATCATCTGGTGGCAGGTTTGGAAAGAGAGAAATAACATAATTTTCAATGGCAAAGACACCGACTTCATGGGAACCTGTAACTTGATAACTGACGAGTTGCACACTTGGTTTCGGGCTGGTGTCAAAGGCGTACAGTGGCTGGCACAGTAGCCTAGTTTTTTCCCTTTTTTTTTCTCTTTTCTACATATGTAAAGTTCCTGGTTGAGGGTGCCAACAACTCTGGTACACCTTGCTCTCATGTATTTCCCGGATGGATTATTCCTCTTAATGAATGAAAAACAACATCTGGCTGTATTTCGTCAAAAAAAAAACCCAGAGATGTTGTACATGCGTGGGGCATTGTAATGGAAGATGAAAGTGACACGACTGGCGTCTCACATGCACCGCTGCCTTTGCCGATTAAAAAAAAGAAACAGAACAGTGCATCCTGCAACTTGCCCACGCAGACATCGTTTTGAGTCACGGGCTGACAGCATGCCCCAGACAGGACAGCCATGTGAAACGTATTAAACATTGATTACCCTGACGCAGCACATATCTCCATGCATCTGCGCCCAGTCTGAACGGTCGCGATAGAAGGCACCGTGGAGCTCGTCCTACAAAAAAATGGACTCCTCCTTTCCCCGTCCCTTTGATTTGCTTACCCTCGACGGAGGGCGTGTGGAACGTATTTTTGACGGGTAACGGGTCTTCCAAGATCCGTCTGGTTTAGGTTTTGATGGACCCATCTAGATTCGTCCACCTTTTGTGGTCCTCAGAGTTTCTACAATTAAAAAAAAAGTCAGTTAACAAGATCACCGAGGTTGTAGTTGTAGTGTGTGAACCGTTGTAGGTCGTGGTGTATATAAGCCGTCGTGAGGCACAAGGACGGATCCACCACTCCTCCGCCCGCAACAAAATAAAAGAAAAGATGACCGTCTCTCGCTGCCCCATCCTTCTGCTCCCGCTCCTCTTCCTCTGCACCCTCCCGCCGCTCGCCTCCGCCTGCGACCGCTGCGTGCACCGCACCAGAGCCGCCTACTACGCCTCCTCTCTCACCCTCGCCGGTACGATTCCTACATCTGGATACACATGCTTTGTTTCTACCTATACATGGCACATGCATGATTCTGACTGTTCGATTGTGGTGTCTTGCAGCCGGCTCCTGCCGGTACGGCGCGGCGGCCGCGTCCCTCAACGGCGACCTGCTCGCCGGGGCGGGCCCGGCCCTGTACAGACAAGGCGTCGGCTGCGGCGCGTGCTTCCAGGTGCGCTGCAAGGACGAGGAGCTCTGCGCTACCGCCGGCGTGAAGGTCGTCGTCACCGACCGCGCCAGCACCAAGACGAACGACACCGACCTCGTGCTGAGCAGCCCGGCGTTCGCCGCCATGGCCCGCCCCGGCATGGCTGGGCGGCTCTCCAAGCTCGGCGCCGTCGACGTCGAGTACAAGAGGTATTAACAAACAAAAACAGCGCCCGCCGAGCATGCCTGCCGTCATAAATACATACACGATTCCATTTGTCTCGGAGCATCGAGGTTGGGAACAGCTAGGCTCACGATTGTCAACGCTGCCGCGTATGTGCAGGGTGCCGTGCGTGTACGAGGGCAAGAACCTCTCGGTGCGGGTGGAGGATCGGAGCCGCGCGCCCGGCGAGCTGGCCATCACGATCCTCTACCAGGGCGGACAGACCGACATCGTCCAAGTCGACCTCGCGCAGGTCGGTTCATCGTCGAGCTGGACATCCCTGACACGCGACCACGGGTCGGCGTGGAGCACGAGCCTGGCGCCGCCGGGGCCGCTGCAGCTCAGGGCGGTGGTGACCGGCGGGTACGACGGGAAGTGGGTCTCGACCGATCGGGAGGTCCTGCCGCGCCAGTGGCGCGCCGGCGAGGTCTACGACACCGGCGTCCAGATCACCGACATCGCCCAAGAAGACTGCTTCCCCTGCGACACGCAGGAGTGGAAGTGAAGGGTGACGGTGGACAAACGTGCATGAGCTGCAGCTGAGGTGTGAGACACTACTATGTATCAACATAAAATGATAATAAGTAGATGACGACGGCGAGGCCGTGGCCTGAACCGCCAGACGTATAAAATACAACAAAATCCGGTGACCTTGTTGCTTATCCAAGAAGTGATATACAGTATGTAGCAGCAACCAAGAAGTGATAATGAGCAGCTGACGACGGCGGCGAGGCTGTGGCCTCAAGCCTTGCACGAAATACTACTACGACGTTAACCTCAAGCATTGTTTCTTAACGAAACTATGGTCACGCCGCAGGATTTTTTTTTTAGGGAAACATCTTACTTTATATTTAAACAAAGTCTGTGATCTCGTCTGCTAATACACTGAGGATACAATCAGAGGGCGAAAGCCTCCAGACCAGAGAAACACCATCTCCTACAGCTACCTTAGCCAAAGTATGAGCCACTCGATTTGCTGTTCGCCTTCGCCAAGTGACTTTACACCCCGTCCAGCCCCGCATGAGTTCTTTGAAATCTTCCACAATTGGTCCCATCGCTGACAGGTTTCGAGGAGCAGAGTTAATCATGCTGACAGCTTCCCTATAGTCCATCTCCACATGAATCCGCTGGATGCCAAGCTCACGTCCGAACTCCAGGGTCTTTCGGCACGCCAACAACTCGACGATCTCTGGCCTCGACTGGTTGGGGAAGAGCTGGGTCAGGGCACCCCGGAAGGCACCTGTGTGATCCCTGACCACCACCCCACCGCCGGCATTCCCCATGACAGCTGAGGCCGCGCCATCCACATTTACCTTGAACCAATCGACCTCCGGCAGGTTCCATTTTTTCTTGTGGAGGCTTAACAACGGCTCGAGCTTTCTTCGTCACCGCTTCTGCCCATTCGTCCATGAATGTTGACACCGTGCTTGCAACATCCAAAGGGTTTTTGATACGTACCCCATCCCGCGCCTCGTTTCTTGCTAGCCAAAGACCATAGAGACCCTGCATAATCATCTCTTTCTCCTCCTCACGAGCTTCTCCCATCCAGTTCCAAAGCCACCTACCAATGGCCTGGTTTGAGTCGACACCCTCCGGAGGATATGAAGCCTGGATGCTGCGTTTGTCTGCCAAGTCCGCCCAGAACTGTCGCGAGTGAGGACAGCTCCAGAAGCGGTGCAACAGCGTCTCCTCCCTGCCGCAAGCACAACAAAAGACGCCCGGTTTGATTCTTCTGCGCAGCAGTTCGGACCCAGTGGCCATCCCGTTGCGCATGATTCTCCACGAGTGAACCTTAACCTTGTTGGGCACATGAGCGCTCCACATGGCCATCCAGTTCCTATGAGAGTTAACTGAAGAAGACGACCCCGGACGTCCGGAATTGGCCCTTCTCAAGTTCATCGCCAAGTGATACGCCGACCGGACTGAGTAGACTCCATCCTTGGTATAGTTCCAGGCAAGGTAGTCGTCCACCCCCTGACCACCAACCGGAATTTGCTTTATATCCGCAGCATCGTCCGGAGTAAACATCTCATCAACCTTAGCTTCATTCCATGAGTTTCCTTCCTCCGATAGCAAGTCAGCGACCCGTGTCGATCCGGGAACGAAAGTCTGGCCCAGTGGCCGAAGACTAGTTCTACGAGGTATCCAATTGTCGTGATGAAATAAGCACATTGGCACCGTCCCCAGTCCGCCACACCGCTCCTTCCCGCAGCAGATCCCGGCCGTGAAGGATGCTCCTGAAGGTGAAGGACCCATTGGCTGGGCATGTGCCACTCATAATCAACGAGTCTTTGAAATATCTAGCTCGTAAAACCCTAGCACATAGGGATTCCGGGACTTTCAAGATCCTCCAGGCTTGCTTACCGAGGAGGGCCTGGTTGAAAGCCTCATAATTTTTGAACCCCATGCCTCCCTCTCGCTTTGACAGACACATTTTATCCCAGGCCACCCAGTGCACCTTATTCTCACCATGAGCTGAACCCCACCAAAAGTTAGAAGAGATAGAAGTCCGGTTCTGGCACATTTTCTTGGATAGTTGGAAACAGCTCACAGTGAACGTCGGTGTCGCTTGTAACCCGGATTTGGCTAGCACTTCCTTCGCAGCCTTAGAGAGACCCTGTCCTTTCCAACCAAGCACCTTGCCCTTTGAGCTCTCCCTGACATATCTAAAGGTGCCATCTTTGGATCTGCCCACCGCCGTCGGTAGGCCCAGGTACTTCTCGCTGAGGGCTTCAGAGTTGATGCCAATCACTCCCTTCAGCACGTTTTTGTTTTCCTCCGTACTGCCCTTCCCGAAGAAAATCGAGGACTGTCGGTGTCAAAACCGGCGGATCTCGCGTAGGGGGTCCCGAACTGTGCGTCTTAGGTTGATGGTAACAGGAGACAGGGGACACGATGTTTACCCAGGTTCGGGCCCTCTCTATGGAGGTAATACCCTACTTCATGCTTGATTGATCTTGATGAATATGAGTATTTCAAGAGATCTACCACGAGATCGCAATGGCTAAACCCTAGAAGTCTAGCCTGTATGATTATGATTGTCCTCTCTACGGACTAAGCCCTCTGGTTTATATAGACACCGGAGGAGACTAGGGTTGTACAAAGTCGGTTACAGAGAAAGGAATCTTTATATTTGGACACCAAGCTTGCCTTCCACGCCAAGGAGAGTCCCATCCGAACACGGGAGAGAGTCTTCGGTCTTTGTATCTTCACAGCCCATCAGTCCGGCCCAAGTCCAATAGGCCAAATGCCCGAGGACTGATACGTCTCATCTATAATTTATGAAGTATTCATGCTGTTATATCACATATCTTGGATGTTTAATGGGCTTTATTACACACTTTTATATGATTTTTGGGACTAACCTATTAACCTAGAGCCCAGTGCCAGTTTCTGTTTTCTCCTTGTTAGAGTATCGCAAAAAAGGAAAACCAAAGGGAGTCCAATTGACGTGCAACTTGACGGAGACCATTTTTGGACCAGAAGAAGCCCACGGAGTACCGGAAGTAGGCCAGAAGAGTCCCGGGCTGCCCACGAGGGTGGGGCCGCGCCCACCCCCCCGGGGCGCGCCCTTGCCTCATGGACAGCCCGGAAACCCCCCTGACGTGAAATCAACGCCAACACCTCTCATATATACCAAAACTTCCAGAAAGAAACCTAGATCGGAAGTTCCGCCGCCGCAAGCCTCTGTAGCCATGAGAAATCAATCTAGGCCCTCTCTGGCACCCTACCGGAGGGGGCCATCATCACCGGTGGCCATCGAGGAGGATCCCGGAGGGGCCATCATCACCATGAAGGCCAAGGACGAGAGGGGGGAGGCCATGGAGGAAGAAGCACAAGGGGGAGAACCTCTCCTCCTCTCTCTTGTTGGCACCGAAGTGCCATCGAGAGGGGAATCATCACCGCAGTGATCATCTTCATCAACATCATGCCCTAGAGGCAATAATAAAATGGTTATTATTCTATTTCCTTGTTCATGATAATTGTCTATTGTTCATGCTATAATTGTATTAACTGGAAACCGTAATACATGTGTGAATACATAGACCACAACATGTCCCTAGTAAGCCTCTAGTTGACTAGCTCGTTGATCAATAGATGGTTATGGTTTCCTGACCATGGACATTGGATGTCATTGATAACGAGATCACATCATTAGGAGAATGATGTGATGGACAAGACCCAATCCTAAGCATAGCACAAGATCGTGTAGTTCGTTTGCTAAGAGCTTTTCTAATGTCAAGTATCGTTTCCTTAGACCATGATATTGTGCAACTCTCGGATACCGTAGGAATGCTTTGGGTGTACCAAACATCACAACGTAACTGGGTGGCTATAAAGGTGCACTACATGTATCTCCGAAAGTGTCTGTTGGGTTGGCACGAATCGAGACTGGGATTTGTCACTCCGTATGACGGAGAGGTATCTCTGGGCCCACTCGGTAATGCATCATCATAATGAGCTCAATGTGACTAAGGAGTTAGTCACGGGATCATGCGTTACGGAACGAGTAAAGAGACTTGCCGGTAACGAGATTGAACAAGGTATAGGGATACCGACGATCGAATCTCGGGCAAGTAACATACCGATAGACAAAGGGAATTGTATACGGGATTGATTGAATCCCCGACATCGTGGTTCATCCGATGAGATCATCGTGGAACATGTGGGAGCCAATATGGGTATCCAGATCCCGCTATTGGTTATTGGCCGGAGAGGTGTCTCGGTCATGTCTGCATGGTTCCCGAACCCGTAGGGTCTACACACTTAAGGTTCGGTGACACTAGAGTTGTTATGGGAAATAGTATGTGGTTACCGAAGGTTGTTCGGAGTCCCGGATGAGATCCCGGACATGACGAGGAGCTCCAGAATGGTCCGGAGGTGAAGATCGGTATATTGGACGAAGGGTACTGGAGTCCGGAATTGTTCCGGGGGTACCAGGCTATGGCCAGCATGTCCGAAAGGGGTTTCGGAGGCCCCGGCAAGCGTTGGGGGGCCTTATGGGCCAAGGGGAAGGGGTAAACCAGCCCACTAAGGGGCTGTGCGCCCCTCCCAACCCCTCTCACGTAACAGGAGAGGTGGGGGCGCCACCCCTAGGGCAGCCGCCCCTCCCGGCTTGGGGGCAAGTTTCCTAGGGGTGGGGCGCCCCAAACCCATCTAGGGTTTCCTCTGGCCGCCGCCTCCTCTAGATCCATCTAGAGGGGCCGGCCCCCTCTCCCCTTCCCCCTATATATAGTGAGGGGGTGGGAGGGCAGCCGCACCCCTTGCCTGGCGCAACCCTCTCCTCCTCCAACTCCTCCTCCTCCTTCGTAGTGCTTAGCGAAGCTCTGCCGGAGAACCACGAGCTCCATCGCCACCACGCCGTCGTGCTGCTGGAGTTCTCCCTCAACTTCTCCTCTCCCCTTGCTGGATCAAGAAGGAGGAGATGTCCCCGGGCTGTACATGTGTTGAACGCGGAGGCGCCGTCCGTTCGGCGCTAGATCGGATCTTCCGCGATTTGAATCGCCGCGAGTACGACTCCATCAACCGCGTTCTTGTAATGCTTCCGCTTAGTGATCTTCAAGGGTATGAAGATGCACTCCCTCTCTCTCATTGCTAGCATCTCCTAGATTGATCTTGGTGACACGTATGAAAATTTTGAATTATTGCTACGTTCCCCAACAGTGGCATCATGAGCTAGGTCTATGCGTAGATTCTATGCACGAGTAGAACACAAAGTAGTTGTGGGCGATGATTTGTTCAATTTGCTTGCCGTTACTAGTCTTATCTTGATTCGGCGGCATTGTGGGATGAAGCGGCCCGGACCGACCTTACACGTACTCTTACGTGAGACAGGTTCCACCGACTGACATGCACTTGATGCATAAGGTGGCTAGCGGGTGTCTGTCTCTCCCACTTTAGTCGGATCGGATTCGATGAAGAGGGTCCTTATGAAGGGTAAATAGCAATTGGCATATCACCGTTGTGGCTTTTGCGTAGGTAAGAAACGTTCTTACTAGAAACCCATAGCAGCCACGTAAAACATGCAACAACAATTAGAGGACGTCTAACTTGTTTTTGCAGGGTATGTTATGTGATGTGATATGGCCAAAAGGATGTGATGAATTATATATATGTGATGTATGAGACTGATCATGTTCTTGTAATAGGAATCACGACTTGCATGTCGATGAGTATGACAACCGGCAGGAGCCATAGGAGTTGTCTTAATTTATTGTATGACCTGCGTGTCAATGAAAAACGCCATGTAATTACTTTACTTTATTGCTAACCGTTAGCCATAGTAGTAGAAGTAATAGTTGGCGAGACAACTTCATGAAGACACGATGATGGAGATCATGGTGATGGAGATCATGGTGTCATGCCGATGACGAAGGTGATCATGCCGCGCCTCGAAGATGGAGATCAAAGGCGCAAGATGATATTGGCCATATCATGTCACTTTATGATTTGCATGTGATGTTTGTCATGTTTACATCTTATTTGCTTAGAACGACGGTAGCATAAATAAGATGATCCCTCACTAAAATTTCAAGAGATGTGTTCCCCCTAACTGTGCACTGTTGCGAAGGTTCGTTGTTTCGAAGCACCACGTGATGATCGGGTGTGATAGATTCTAACGTTCGCATACAACTGGTGTAAGCCAGATTTACACATGCGAAACACTTAGGTTGACTTGACGAGCCTAGCATGTACAGACATGGCCTCGGAACACAAGAGACCGAAAGGTCGAACATGAGTCGTATAGTAGATACGATCAACATGGAGATGTTCACCGTTGATGACTAGTCCGTCTCACGTGATGATCGGACACGGTCTAGTCGATTCGGATCATGTATCACTTAGATGACTAGAGGGATGTCTATCTAAGTGGGAGTTCATTAAATAATCAGATGAACTTAATTATCATGAACATAGTCAAAAGGTCTTTGCAAATTATGTCATAGCTTACGCTTTGGTTCTAATGTTTAAGATATGTTCCTAGAGAAAATTTAGTTGAAAGTTGATAGTAGAAATTATGCGGACTGGGTCCGTAAGCTAAGGATTATCCTCATTGCTGCGCAGAAGGCTTATGTCATTAATGCACCGCTCGGTGTGTGAACCTCGAGCGTCGTCTATGGATGTTGAGAACATCTGACATACATGTTTTGATGACTACGTGATAGTTCAGTGCGTAATGCTAACGGTTTAGAATTGAGGCGCCAAAGACGTTTTTGAAATGTTGCAGAACATATGAGATGTTCCAAAGACTGAAATTGGGATTTCAGTCTGGTGCCCACGTCAAGAGGTATGAGACCTCTGACAAGTTTCTTAAGCCTGCAAACTAAGGGAGAAAAGCTCAATCGTTGAGCATGTGCTCAGATTGTCTGAGTACTACAATCGCTTGAATCGAGTGGGAGTTAATCTTCCAGATGAGATAGTGATGGTTCTCCATAGTCACTGCCACCAAGCTATTAGAGCTTCATGATGAACTATAACATATCAGGGATAGACATGATGATCCTTGAGCAACTCGCGATGTTTGACACCGCGAGAGTAGAAATCAAGTAGGAGCATCAATTGTTGATGGTTAGTAAAACCACTAGTTTCAAGAAGGGCAAGGGAAAGAAGGGATACTTCATGAAACGGCAAATCAGTTGCTGCTCTAGTGAAGAAACCCAAGGTTGAACCCAAACCCGAGACTAAGTGCTTCTGTAATGAGGGGAACGGCCACTGAAGCAGAACTACCCTAGATACTTGGTAGATGAGAAGGCAGGCAAGGTCGACAGAAGTATATTGGATATACATTATATGAATGTGTACGTTACTAGTACTCCTAGTAGCACTAGGGTATTAGATACCGGTTCGGTTGCTAAGTGTTGGTAACTTGAAATAAAAGGCTACGGAATAAACGAAGACTAGCTAAAGGTGAGATGACGATATGTGTTGGAAGTGTTTCCAAGGTTGATGTGATCAAGCATCGCATGCTCCCTCTACCATCGAGATTGGTGTTAAACCTAAATAATTGTTATTTGGTGTTTGCGTTGAGCATAGACATGATTGGATTATGTTTATCGCAATACGGTTATTCATTTAAGGAGAATAATGGTTACTCTGTCTATTTGAATAATACCTTCAATGGTCTTGCACCTAAAATGAATGATTTATTGAATCTCGATCGTAGTGATACACATGTTCATGCCAAAAGATATAAGATAGTAATGATAGTACCACATACTTGTGGCACTGCCACTTGAGTCATATTGGTATAAAATGCATGAAGAAGCTCCATGTTGATGGATCTTTGGACTCACTCGTTTTTGAAAAGATTGAGACATGCGAACCATGTCTATTGGTATATATGCATGAAGAAACTCCATACAGATGGATCGTTTGGACTCACTTGATTTTGAATCACTTGAGACATGCAAATCATACCACATGGGCAAGATGACTGAAAGGCCTCGTTTTCAGTGAGATGAAACAAGAGAGCAACTTGTTGGAAGTAATACATTTGATGTGTGCAATCCAATGAGTGCTGAGGCACGCAGTGGATGTCATTATGTTCTTACTTCACAAATGATTTGAGTAGATGCTGAGTATATTTACTTGATGAAACACAAGTCTGAATTATTGAAAGGTTCAAGTAATTTCAGAGTGAAGTTGAAGATCGTCGTGACAAGAGGATAAAATGTCTATGATATGATCATAGAGATGAATATCTGAGTTACGAGTTTGGCACACGATTGAGACATTGTGGAAATTGTTTCACAACTAATACCGCCTGGAACACCATAGTGTGATGGTGTGTCCGAACATCATAACTGCACCCTATTGGATATGGTGCATACCATGATGTCTCTTATCGAATTACCACTATCGTTTATGGGTTAGGCATTAGAGACAACTGCATTCACTTTAAATAGGGCACCACGCAATTCCGTTGAGACGACACCATATGAACTATGGTTTAGAGAAACCTAAGTTGTCGTTTCTTAAAAGTTTGGGGCTGCGACGCTTATGTGAAAAAGTTTCAGGCTGATAAGCTCGAACCCAAAACGGATAAATGCATCTTCATAGAATACCCAAAACTGTTGGGTATACCACCTATTTCAGATCCGGAAGCAAAAGTGATTGTTTCTAGAAATGGGTCCTTTTTCTCGAGGAAAAGTTTCTCTCGAAAGAATTGAGTGGGAGGATGGTGAAGACTTGATGAGGTTATTGAACCATGACTTCAACTAGTGTGTAGCAGGGCACAGGGAGTTGTTCCTGTGGCACCTACACCAATTGAAGTGGAAGCTTATGATAGTGATCATGAAACTTCGGATCAAGTCACTACCAAACCTCGTAGGTCGACAAGGATGCGTACTACTTCAGAGTGGTACATAATCCTGTCTTGGAAGTCATGTTGCTAGACAACAATGAACCTACGAGCTATGGAGAAGCGATGGTGGGCCTGGATTCCGACGAATGGCTCGAGGCCATAAAATCCGAGAGAGGATCCATGTATAAAAACAAAGTATAGACTTTGGAAGAACTACTTGATGGTCGTAAGGCTGTTGGGTGCAGATGGATTTTAAATGGAAGACGGACAATGATGGTAAGTGTCACCATTAAGAAAGCTCGACTTGTCGTTAAGATGTTTTCCGACAAGTTCAAGGAGTTGACTACGATGAGACTTTCTCACTCGTGGCGATGCTAAGAGTCTGTTGGAATTATATTAGCAGTTACTGCATTATTTATGAAATCTTGCAGATGAGATGTCAAAACATTGTTTCCTCGACGATTTTCTTGAGGAAAGTGTTGGGGAACGTAGCAATAATTCAAAATTTTCCTACGTGTCACCAAGATCAATCTAGGAGACGCTAGCAACGAGAGAGAGGGAGTGCATCTTCATACCCTTGAAGATCGCTAAGCGGAAGCGTTCAAGAGAACGGGGTTGATGGAGTCGTACTCGTCGTGATCCAGCAGCACGACGGCGTGGTGGTGGAAGTAGCGGGATTCCAACAGGGCTTCGCCAAGCGCTGCGGGACAAGGGAGATGTGTCACAGGAGGGAGAGGGAGGCGCCAGGGCTTGGGGTGCTGCTCCCATGCGCCTCCCCACTATATATAGGGGTGGAGGGGGCTGGTTTCTTGCCCTCCAAGTCCATTGGGGCGTTGGCAAAGGTGGGGTAAAGAAATCCCATCATTTCCCTTCCCCACCGATTGTTATCCCCCTTTTTTAGGGATCTTGATCTTATCCCTTCGGGATATGATCTTATTCCTTCTAAGGTGGGATCTTGGTGCGCCTTGACCAGGGGTGTGGGGCCTTGCCCCCACTACCCACGTTCATGTGGGTCCCCCATTGCAGGCGGGCCCCACTTCGGAACCTTCTAGAACCTTCCCGGTACAATACCGAAAAATCCCGAACATTTTCCGGTGGCCAAAATAGGACTTCCCATATATAAATCTTTACCTCGGGACCATTCCGCAACTCCTCGTGATGTCCGGGATCTCATCCGGGACTCCGAACAACTTTCGGTTAACCGCATACTAATATCTCTACAACTCTAGCGTCACCGAACCTTAAGTGTGTAGACCCTACGGGTTCGGGAGACATGCAGACATGACCGAGACGACTCTCCGGTCAATAACCAACAGCGGGATCTGGATACCCATGTTGGCTCCCACATGTTCCACGATGATCTCATCAGATGAACCACGATGTCGATGATTCAATCAATCCCGTATACAATTCCCTTTGTCAATCGGTACGTTACTTGCCCGAAATTCGATCGTCGGTATCCCAATACCTCGTTCAATCTCGTTACCGGCAAGTCACTTTTACTCGTTCCGTAACACATCATCCCGTGATCAACTCTTTGGTCACATTGAGCTCATTATGATGATGTCCTACCGAGTGGGCCCAGAGATACCTCTCCATCACACGGAGTGACAAATCCCAGTCTCGATTCGTGCCAACCCAACAGACACTTTCGGAGATACCCGTAGTGTGCCTTTATAGCCACCCAGTTACGCTGTGACGTTTGGCACACCCAAAGCATTCCTACGGTATCTGGGAGTTGCACAATCTCATGGTCTAAGGAAATGATACTTGACATTAGAAAAGCTTTAGCAGACGAACTACACGATCTTGTGCTATGCTTAGGATTGGGTCTTGTCCATCACATCATTCTCCTAATGATGTGATCCCGTTATCAATGACATCCAATGTCCATAGTCAGGAAACCATGACTATCTGTTGATCAACGAGCTAGTCAACTAGAGGCTCACTAGGGACATGTTGTGGTCTATGTATTCACACGTGTATTACGGTTTCCAGTTAATACAATTATAGCATGAACAACAGACAATTATCATGAACAAGGAAATACAATAAGAACCATTTTATTATTGCCTCTAGGGCATATTTCCAATGGTTATTATTGTATTTCCTTGTTCATGATAATTGTCTATTGTTCATGCTATAATTGTATTAACTGGAAACCGTAATACATGTGTGAATACATAGACCACAACATGTCCCTAGTAAGCCTCTAGTTGACTAGCTCGTTGATCAATAGATGGTTATGGTTTCCTGACCATGGACATTGGATGTCATTGATAACGAGATCACATCATTAGGAGAATGATGTGATGGACAAGACCCAATCCTAAGCATAGCACAAGATCGTGTAGTTCGTTTGCTAAGAGCTTTTCTAATTCCAAGTATCGTTTCCTTAGACCATGAGATTGTGCAACTCCCGGATATCGTAGGAATGCTCTGGGTGTACCAAACGTCACAACGTAACTGGGTGGCTATAAGGGTGCACTACAGGTATCTCCGAAAGTGTCTATTGGGTTGGCACGAATCGAGACTAGGATTTGTCACTCCGTATGACGGAGAGGTATCTCTGGGCCCACTCGGTAATGCATCATCATAATGAGCTCAATGTGACTAAGGAGTTAGTCACGGGATCATGCGTTACGGAACGAGTAAAGAGACTTGCCGGTAACGAGATTGAACAAGGTATAGGGATACCGATGATCGAATCTCGGGCAAGTAACATACCGATAGACAAAGGGAATTGTATACGGGATTGATTGAATCCCCGACATCGTGGTTCATCCGATGAGATCGTCGTGGAACATGTGGGAGCCAATATGGGTATCGAGATCCCGCTATTGGTTAATTGCCGGAGAGGTGTCTCGGTCATGTCTGCATGGTTCCCGAACCCGTAGGGTCTACACACTTAAGGTTCGGTGACGCTAGAGTTGTTATGGGAAATAGTATGTGGTTACCGAAGATTGTTCGGAGTCCCGAATGAGATCCCAGACATGACGAGGAGCTCCGGAATGGTCCGGAGGTGAAGATCGATATATTGGACGAAGGGTATTGGAGTCCGGAATTGTTCCGGGGGTACCAGGGTATGGCCAACATGTCCGAAAGGGGTTTCGGAGGCCCCGGCAAGCGTTGGGGGGCCTTATGGGCCAAGGGGAAGGGGCAAACCAGCCCACTAAGGGGCTGTGCGCCCCTCCCAACCCCTCTCACGTAACCAGGAGAGGTGGGGGCGCCACCCCTAGGGCAGCCGCCCCTCCCGGCTGGGGGGGAGGCAAGTTTCCTAGGGGGTGGGGGCGCCCAAACCCATCTAGGGTTTCCCCTGGCCGCCGCCTCCTCCTCTAGATCCATCTAGAGGGGCCGGCCCCCTCTCCCCTTCCCCCTATATATAGTGAGGGGGTGGGAGGCCAGCCGCACCCCTTTCCTGGCGCAGCCCTCTCCTCCTCCAACTCCTCCTCCTCCTCCGTAGTGCTTAGCGAAGCTCTGCCGGAGAACCACGAGCTCCATCGCCACCACGCTGTCGTGCTGCTGGAGTTCTCCCTCAACTTCTCCTCTCCCCTCGCTGGATCATGAAGGAGGAGACGTCCCCGGGCTGTACGTGTGTCGAACGCGGAGGCGCCGTCCGTTCGGCGCTAGATCGGATCTTCCGCGATTTGAATCGCCGCGAGTACGACTCCATCAACCGCGTTCTTGTAACACTTCCGCTTAGCGATCTTCAAGGGTATGAAGATGCACTCCCTCTCTCTCGTTGCTAGCATCTCCTAGATTGATCTTGGTGACACGTAGGAAAATTTTGAATTATTGCTACGTTACCCGACATCTGGCACCCTGCCGGAGCGGGCCATCATCACCGGTGGCCATGGAGGAGGATCCCGGAGGGGCCATCATCACCATGAAGGCCAAGGACCAGAGGGGAGAGGCCATGGAGGAAGAAGCACAAGGGGGAGAACCTCTCCTCCTCTCTCTTATTGGCACCGAAGTGCCATCGAGAGGGGAATCATCGCCGCGGTGATCATCTTCATCAACATCACCATCATCATCACCACCCTCATCTCTTTTACGCGGTCCACTCTCCCGCACCCCGCTGTAATCCCTACTTGAACATGGTGCTTTATGCCAGATATTATGATCCAATAATGTGTTGCCATCTTATGATGTTTTGAGTAGATATCTTTTGTCCTTGGGTTGATTGATGATCTAGATTGGTACGAGTTGTATGTTTTATTATTGGTGCTGTCCTATGGTGCCCTCCGTGTCGCGCAAGGCATGAGGGATTCCCACTGTAGGGTGTTGCAATACGTTCATGATTCGCTTATAGTGGGTTGCTTGAGTGACAGAAGCATAAACCCGAGTAAGGGGGTTGTTGCGTATGGGATAAAGGGGACTTGATGCTTTAATGCTATGGTTGGGTTTTACCTTAATGATCTTTAGTAGTTGCGGATGCTTGCTAGAGTTCCAATCATAAGTGCATATGATCCAAGTAGAGAAAGTATGTTATCTTATGCCTCTCCCTCATATGAAATTGCAATGATGACTATCGGTCTTGTTAACAATTGTCTAGGACAATTCCGCACACCGATCCACCATTATTCCACACTCGCTATTTATAATATTTAGTATTATATTCTAACTTTGTGATAACAGCACCTACTTTTATGTTTTAGCTCTCCGATTTCATACAAAGTTATCCTCTTCATACCCACAACGTAGTTTTATTTCTCGTTGCTAGTTGGAAGCAAACGTTCGGTGCACGTAGAGTCGTATCAGTGGCAGATAGGGCTTGAGAGAATATTGATCTTACCTTTAGCTCCTTGTGGGTTCGACACTCCATACTTATCACTTCCACCTTTGGGAATTGCTATGATGATTCCCTGCACTTGGGGATTATCAAGCTCTTTTCTGGCGCCGTTGCCGGGGAGCAATAGCGTGGGGTTGATATTCTTGTGTGTGCTTGTTTGCTTTCTTCACTAAGTAGATTTTGATTTTCCTTTTTGTTTCTGTTTAGTTGTCGGTGAAACATACAATTTTTTTTAAAAAATAATGAAAATACAAAAAAATTATTACTTGCCTCTCATGCCTAAAAAGTTTTTCAAAAAGAGAAGTGATTGGAAAGTTATGCATTGAAGAAGTGAGGGTCGACCTTGAGCACTTGTGTTCATGCTCACGGAAACAATGTAGAATTTTTCATGGAAGTTTCTATGTAAATAATTACCCCCTTGTATATATCCGTTGTATTATAAAAATAATGTGCCAAGCTTTGGTTTTAGGATGATTAGATTGCTTGTTTACTATGTGCAAAACAAAAACAGAAACTTTGGCTGTAGTGCATGAATTTACATTTTTTACTGGAGAGTCAAATGGGTCTGAAACTTTTTGCACATTACTTCTGTACAAATTGTTCAAATTGTCAAATTTATTTCATAATTTTAGGAGTTACAGAAGTTTACTATACCTCCAGATTACTACAGACTGTCCTGTTTAAGACAGATTCTGTTTTTGATGCATTGCTTGCTTGTTTTGATGAAAACTATCGATTTCTATCAGTGGATTAAGCCATGGAAAAGTTATATTACAGTAGCTATAATGCAAAAACAAAATGTGAATTGGTTTGCAACAGTACTTATAGTAGTGATTTGCTTTGTTATACTAACGGATCTCACAAAGTTTTTATTAAGTTTTTGTGGATGAAGTGTTCGAAGAACGAGGAGTTACCGATGCGAGAAGAATAAAGAGAGGAAAGAGTTCAAGCTTGGGGATGCCTAAGTCACCCCAGGTAAATATTTCAAAGGATACTCAAGCATCTAAGCTTGGGGATGCCCCGGTTGGCATCCCATCTTTCTTCTTCAACAAATATCGGTATACCTCGGTTTTTGTTTTGTTCACATGATTTGTGTCCTTTGTGTTTTTCTTTTTCTTTAAGAAACATGCTAGTATGAGATTTCCCTTCATCAATTCATAGAATACTTCATGTGCTTCACTTATATCTTTTAAGTATGATCTTATAGAATTGCTCTTTGTGCTTCACTTAAATCTTTTGAGTATGGTTTTATAGAATGCTTCGTGTGCTTCACTTATACTTTTTGAGCTTGGATATTAGTTAGTCTATATGAATTGTAGAATGCTCAAATTTTAGGAATTAGTGAATAATACTATCATTTAAAGTGGGTTTGGAAGAGTGTCAACTTTAGGAATTAGTGATCCCACTATTTTGGAGGGTGTTGAATCTTAGTGTGATAATTATGAAAGTGGATTTGGAAGAGTGTCAACTTTAGCTAGTAATAATTCCACTATTTCGGAAGAGGTTCCAATTGATTATGAGAACAAAGTTGCTATTCATGATGCTACTGAAAATTGTTATGCGGGAGGAATACATGCTTGTAGGAGTTGCAATAATATCAAGTTTCCTCTCTATGTGCTTAAAGTCTTGAAGTTATACTTGTTTTGCCTTCCTATGCTAGTTGATTCTTGTTCCCATAGGTTGTCTTCTCACAAAATCCCTAGGCATAGGAAGTGGGTTAGATTTGAATGTGCTAGTCATATTCTTCAAGATGCTCTTTTTGTGTTTCAATTCTTATCTTTTATGCGAGCATCATTGAAATCATCATGCCTAGCTAAAAGGCATTAAAGAAAAGCGCTTGTTGGGAGACAACCCAATATTTACCCTTACTGTTTTTGTGTGTTTACATGATTAAGCTACTGTAGTAATCATGTTTTATAGCTTTTGTTTCAATAAAGTGCCAAGTAAGACCTTTGGGAAGACTTGGGTGAAAGTTAATGTGATCTTGCTGTAAAAAACAGAAACTTTGCGCTCACGGGATTAGCTGTCATTTTTTTACAGAAGAGTGATTTTGAGTTGATTATTTTTTCAGAAGATTAATAGAAAAATTCCTCACGTGCACCAATTTATTTCATAATTTTTGGAGTAGCAGAAGTATGGTTTATGTTCAGATCATTACAGACTGTTCTGTTTCTGACAGATTCTGTTTTCATCGCATAGTTTGCTTGTTTTCTAGTTTCTATGACTTATATTCCTCAATATAAATTGTAGAAATGATATGGTGCAGTAGGCATTGTGTGACAACAATTATGAACCTTGTCTTTGACAGTACCAAAGTGAATGGTTTACTCTTTATCATACTAACCTATCTCACGGAGTTTCGTTAAGTTTTGTGTGATTGAAGTTTTCAAGCTTTGGGTGAGATATCGATATGAGGAGAACAAGGAGTGGAAAGACCCTAAGCTTGGGGATGCCCAAGGAACCCCAAGGTGATATTCAAGGAAGACTCAAGCGCCTAAGCTTGGGGATGCCCCGGAAGGCATCCCCTCTTTCGTCTTCAAAACTATCGGTATACCTTACTCGGAGCTATATTTTTATTCGTCACATGATATGTGTTTTGCTTGGAGCGTATTTTCAATTTTACTTGCTGTTTGAATAAAATCATTGGATCTGAAATATTGAATGAAAAAGAATCCTCCCATGGCTAGTTAATTATTTGACTACTCAGTGTTCTTCACTCATATCTTTTGGAGTAGTTTGTCATTTACTCATGTGCTTCACGTATATCCTATGAGTAAATGGTTAAATAAATTGAATGTCATAAATCTGAATTTATATATGTTTCATATGCTTATAACATGGGGAGTAATGACTTCACACATAATAAGTATAGGTAGTAAACTTATTGAAAGTTAGCAAACGTAGAATTGGTCACTTGAACAATTCATGAAAGAATATTGAAGGAAGAGGGATTTCACATATAAATATACTATCTTGGATATCTTTTGTAATTGAGCACTCATTAAAATATGACATGCTAAGAGGTTGATGTTGGACAAGGAAGACAACGTAATGGGTTATGTTTTCTTATATCTGAAATAAAGTATATTGTCATGGATCACCCAACACGTTGAGCTTGCCTTTCCCCCTCATGCTAGCCAAATTCTTTGCACTAAGTAGAGATACTACTTGTGCTTCCAAATACCCTTAAACCCGGTTTTGCCATGAGAGTCCACCATACCTACCTATGGATTGAGTAAGATCCTTCAAGTAAGTTGTCATCGGTGCAAGCAATAAAAAATGCTCTCTAAATATGTATGATTGATTAGTGTGGAGGAAATAAGCTGTGTACGATCTTGTGATGTGGAAGAAATAAAGGCGACGGACTGCATAATAAAGGTCCATATCACAAGTGGCAATATAAAGTGACGTTCTCTCGCATTAAGATTTTGTGCATCCAACCCTGAAAGCGCATGGCAACCTCTGCTTCCCTCTGCGAAGGGCCTATCTTTTACTTTTATCTCTTAACCTTATGCAAGAGTCATGGTGATTTTCACCTTTCCTTTTTACATTTTATCCTTTGGCAGGCGCATTGTGTTGGAAAGATTCTGATATATATATCCAATTGGATGTAAGGCATCATGAACTATTATTGTTGACATTACCCTTGAGGTAAAAGGTTGGGAGGCGAATCTATAAGCCCCTATCTTTCTCTGTGTCTGATTAAAACTTTGAACCCATTAATATCGCGTGAGTGTTAGCAATTGTGAAAGATTAAATGATAGTTGAGTATGTGGAGTTTGCTAAATCAAATCTCTGACATAGACACTTCCTGAAAATAAGATGAATTGCAATTGTTTGATGACTGAGAATATTGTTTGTTAGTTTCAAGAAAGTTTATGATCTATACTTTAACATGTGAATAGCTTGTTACTTGATCATGAAAAGTTTTATGAGATGAGCTATTGTTATGACATATAATGATGCTAGAAAAAGTGATTGGAATTATCATTGGTCAAACTTAAGCACTTGCTAGCATTCACACTTCAGAAATTATTTCTTTTACCATTTACCTACTCGAGGACGAGCAGGAATTAAGCTTGGGGATGCTGATACGTCTCCAACGTATCTATAATTTATGAAGAATTCATGCTGTTATATCACCTATCTTGGATGTTTAATGGGCTTTATTACACACTTTTATATGATTTTTGGGACTAACCTATTAACCTAGAGACCAGTGCCAGTTTCTGTTTTCTCCTTGTTAGAGTATCGCAGAAAAGGAAAACCAAACGGAGTCCAATTGACGTGCAACTTGACGTAGATCATTTTTGGACCGGAAGAAGCCCACGGAGTACCGGAAGTAGGCCAGAAGAGTCCCGGGCTGCCCACGAGGGTGGGGAGCGCGCCCACCCCCCTGGGGCGCGCCCCCTGCCTCGTGGACAGCCCAAAAACCACCCTGACGTGAAATCAACGCCAACACCTCTCATATATACCAAAACTTCCAGAAAGAAACCTAGATCCGAAGTTCCGCCGCCGCAAGCCTCTGTAGCCACGAGAAATCAATCTAGGCCCTCTCTGGCACCCTGCCGGAGGGGGCCATCATCACCGGTGGCCATGGAGGAGGATCCCGGAGGGGCCATCATCACCATGAAGGCCAAGGACCAGAGGGGGGAGGCCATGGAGGAAGAACCACAAGGGGGAGAACCTCTCCTCCTCTCTCTCTTGTTGGCACCGAAGTGCCATCGAGAGGGGAATCATCGCCGCGGTGATCGTCTTCATCAACATCACCATCATGATCACCACCCTCATCTCTTTTACGCGGTCCACTCTCCAGCACCCCGCTGTAATCCCTACTTGAACATGGTGCTTTATGCCACATATTATGATCCAATGATGTGTTGCCATCTTATGATGTTTTGAGTAGATATCTTTTGTCCTTGGGTTGATTGATGATCTAGATTGGTATGAGTTGTGTGTTTTATTATTGGTGCTATCCTATGGTGCCCTCCATGTCGCGCAAGCGTGAGGGATTCCCGCTGTAGGGTGAAATTGCAATGACGACTATCGGTCTTGTTAACAATTGCCTAGGACAATTCCGCACACCGATCCACCATTATTCCACACTCGCTATTTATAATATTTAGTATTATATTCTAACTTTGTGATAACAACACCTACTTTTATGTTTTAGCTCTTCGATTTCATACAAAGTTATCATCTTCATACCCACAACGTAGTTTTATTTCTCGTTGCTAGTTGGAAGCAAACGTTCGGTGCACGTAGAATCGTATCAGTGGCAGATAGGGCTTGAGAGAATATTGATCTTACCTTTAGCTCCTTGTGGGTTCGACACTCCATACTTATCACTTCCACCTTTGGGAATTGCTACGATGATTCCCTGCACTTGGGGATTATCAAGGACCCCTTAGTCCAGGACTCCCTCAGTAGCCTCTGAACCAGGATTCAATGACGAGGTGTCCGGCGCGCTGATTGCCTTCGGCATTGCAAGGCGGGTTCCTCCTCCAAATACTCCAAAACAGCCTTTGAACACAACGAACGTGTCCGGTTCTGCAACACATGTACCACATACAACCGCAGAGAGTATGATATTTTACAAGTCCAATCTGCTGGCAACTTTTTACAGCGTGACATCACGTCACCACCCGGTCATTATTTCGAACCGTTTTTTGGCCCGTTGCTCCATGTTTCAAGACGCGGTTTTCTTGGCATGTTTTGTCGAAGCAGAGATCGTGTCCCCTTATTTCGGGATTCTCATCAATACGGGCGTGGGTAACCCAACCGTTCTATTGGCATGAGTCCTTGGGAATAGGCAGGTTTTAAGGCCTAGGAGGAGGCGTTTGACATTCATCGCCTTTATAAAGGGGCACACACCCGTCTTTCTCCTCTATGCCAACCCTTCCTTCAACCTTTCCAACCTCGAGTTCCAGTACCCAAGGTTCAATTTAATTGCTCCAAGCCTCCCAGTCATGTCCGGACCCAGTCTTCAAGGCCGGTGGGTGGCCTCCTCTGTCACAGAGGAGGATATCGCGAAGCTCCGGGAAGCAAGATACCTGACCGCGGAAATCCCCCACAGGCTTCCTGCTCAAGGGCAGGTTATTCCTACTCCCAGATCCGGCGAGAGGGTCGTATTCATCTCCCACTTCCTCTGGGGCTAGGGTTCGCTCTCCATCCCTTCGTTCGAGGGCTCATGTTCTATTACGGGCTAGATTTTCACGATCTAGCTCCAGACTCCTTCCTTCATATCTCGTCATTCATCATCATGTGCGAGGCCTTTCTCCGCATTCCCCCCACTTCGGCGTATGGCTCAAGACCTTTAATGTGAAGCCGAAGGTAGTCGAGGGGAAGCAAGCGGAGTGTGGTGGTGCTACGGTGAGCAAACTCACCAATATTCCTTGGCCAAAAGGCTCTTTCACGGAAACTTCCAACCTATGGCAGCGGGAGTGGTTTTACATCACTGAACCCCGTGGTACCAAGTGGGCAGCTACCCCTGCGTTCCGATCTGGCCCTCCATTACGGCTTGCATCATAGATTAATAAGGGGCTGGACTGGGGATCAATTGACGAAGTGCAGACGCTACAAAGCCGCATCCGGAGCCTCATTGAAAAGGACACCAGCCTCATCAACGTAATCCAAGTAATGCTAGTCCGTCGGGTCCTACCGTGCCAGCGACGGCCCCTCCGCATGTGGGAGTTCAATCCGGAAGGACCACGGACCCTTCAGCACTTCTTTGGCACGACACATAGAGGAATGTGGAAGTTATTCTTCGGGACACGAAAACAGTGGCCGGATACCACCGAGGACACGGGCCTCGACTGCAATCATCCGGATACCTCGGTAAGCACTCGACTCCCGAACACAGCTTAGTTAAATATCCCGTAATAAGATACTGAGAAAACCACCTTCCCCCAGGGTTGGATAAAGAATGCGGAGCGAATTAGGTGTTCGGCCCCTCTTCCCGAAGACTCAGCTGATCCTGTGCTAACAAGGATGCTGGCCCCGGCAGCATACTAGGTGCCGGTGAAAGAGGACAAGGAGGAGAGCAGGAAGGCCAAAGGTGGCCTCCATTCCAAAGGTACACCAGACACTATGTCCGGGGAGATTAGGGCTCCCTATTCCGAAGACAAAGGAGAAGGAGAAGTTGACATCCTTTCTCCCCATGGTAAGAAAAGGGCCTCCTCCGAAGGTTGGGAGGTAAAGGCTCCTAAGCGAGGTAAGAGTTCGGGCTCGGAAGACGACGTTGTCACACAGTTCCTCCGTAAGGACAAGCCTTCAGCCGAATCGTAAGTGGACAAGGGTGTTTTAAACATATCCCGTTCCTTTTCCTGTTACAAGGGTAACATCTAGAATATATGTTTTGCAGTCCACCACACAGTCTTCCTCAGCAATCCTCTTCCTCAGGGGATCTTCTTCCGGAGATGATGGAAAGCGAGACGTCTCCACAGGCTTCCTCGCTCAATAGGGCGGACGACTTTGAGGTGTCATCCCGGAGGATCTCTCCCGATCAACAAGTGGTGCAGAGGATAATGAAGACAACGCCCGAAGGTAAGACTTCGGTCACCCAGGATCCGGGGTGTGCGGTCCCTACGGGGCCCAACAATAAAGGCCCCGGACTATCCAGTTTACAGCCGGAGACGACTCTAGGGTCGAGCAACATATCCCTTCGAAGGGAGTCCGTACTCCCATAGCTGCTTCCAGGAATCCGGAGGCGCCAGAAACGTTGATGGACATGTTGCGATATGCGTCCGTCTCAGAGGAACATCGTACCTTGATGGGTACGGTGGTTGAGAGGACTCTGTCCGCGAAAAGCGGATTGAATGAAGCCTTCACGGGCCTGCTAAGAGGCTTCGAGGTACGTAATGTAATATTTCAATTGTGCTCTATACGCAAAATGCACCTGAGTATAGATAGTAGCCCCTGAGACTCTGGTTGGCGTCCAAAGGGAGGCAGTCAGAGGATCGAAAAAGAAATGCCCAGGAAATAATCTAATTAATTGAAACACAGGCTGTTACCTCCATGGCGACTGCCCAAGCTTCAGAAGTTGCAGGTCTGAAGCAGAAACTTGATGTGGCGGATGACGACATCACGCTTATTAACAGGCGGCTCGACGAGGCGCAAGGTATGTTTTGGGGCGGTTAGTATATGTATGTATAATAACATGAGCACGAAGCTAAGAATTATATATTGAGACATGCATAACTGCAGATAGTGCCGCCGCGGTTGAGACACTTCGGGCTGAACTTGCCCGGCCAAGGAGCAAGCCAGGATGAGTAATGTGGCTGCCAAGAAGGCAGCTGATGAGTTAAAGGCCGAACAGGCTGCTCGGCGCCAATGCGAGGAGAAAATGTCTACCATGGCGCGTGAGCTAAATGAAGCCAATGTCCGGTGCGAATTCCTCGAGAAGGATAACAAAGCCAAAACGGTCGATCTCGACAAGGCCTTACAAGAGGCGTGAGAAGCACGATCCGAGTCTAGAGCGGCTCGGGAGGAGATCCGGCAAGCTGGGGAGATAGCAGCCAGTAAGCCTTTCTTATTACAGACTAAATTCGGCGATCCGAAGTATGCTCCGCTTAATCAAATGTGGAGTTCTCCAGACGCATTCTTGGACTTGCCGAAGAGTGTCTCTGATGCGGCGCAATTTTTCCAAGTGAAAGTAGGGCATGCAACGGAGAAGCTTTTCTGGTCGCAATTCAGCACGCCAAAGCGTCCGCTGTTGCTGAATGAACAGATGGCCCAATGGGCCGAGCTCCACAAGATATCCGGATCTGCCATGAAGGACGTCGTGGTCCGGCTGTGGCCGACTGAGCCAATTCCGAATAGCTATTTCGGTTTGGTGCAGCGACTTGTTGATGCGGTGCCGCGTATCGACGCCATGAAGCGGTCAACGTGCATTGAAGGTGCACGGATGGCCTTTGCCCGCGTCAAGACGTACTGGGCGAAGATGAATGCCACCGATATTGCAGCAAAGAGTCCACCCAAGGGCAAGGACCATCACATGCCAGAGCATTATTTCGAAGATGTCCAAGAGGGTGCCCGCTTGATAAAGGGTCAGTGCTCGAAGGATATGATGTTCGAGTGAATATACCGAAATTGTAAAAACAATATTATGATATATGAAGGCTATGTTTTTTATACTTTTGCTTGAAAGTTTTGGCTCCTCCTGTCCGGCCGTTTTCTGTATAATCTGAAAGTTTACCAGTCGTCGGCTTCAGCCCCGCGCATATAATACGGGGGTGTTCGGAAAAGCACTTGATCACTCTTGCCCCAACGTTTTGGTCCGTGAAGGAGGTGTCAATGCGGCGAACTAGGCAATCAGACTATATGGCTTTAACACTTTCACTTAGCCATAGGAGTTCGACGGTGGGTCTACGATATAACCCCTAGTATGTACGCGGTTATCCGAATACGGTGCGTTACATAGGCGACCAGAAGAACGGTCCTTCGTGTAATATGGAAGGAATCGCAAAAGATTCTGA
The DNA here is from genome assembly GCF_018294505.1 of Triticum aestivum. NCBI lineage: Eukaryota > Viridiplantae > Streptophyta > Magnoliopsida > Poales > Poaceae > Triticum > Triticum aestivum. Next base: position 484,983,074 of record NC_057805.1, read on the forward strand.
TAAGTCATCGAGTGGTTGACCAGCTCTCGCCGCATCATGACAGTCAGTTTTTGGCTTTCTCTACTGAGGTGCTCGTCCGGATAAACCAGGACACAATCACAGTAGTTCTCCCTTTACTACCCTAGCCGATAGAGCGGAACGTAAGGTAGTAAGCACAGGAGCCGGGCAACCCAACTATTGACCAAAGACATGATTCAGAGCTGATGCATATAAGGCCAAACTCATGATGCCGAAGTGTGCTATAAAGCTGTTCGGACTTGCCGGCAATTCATTTGTTCCCATATTGAGCCCCTGGCAATTTGTGCCGAGGTGCGTGTGTGAAACAACCGGAGAAGCAAAATTCAGTTCTTTAGAAAAAGCGAATACTGAATACGGATTATGTTCACTGGAACCTGATTGATATGTCAATTGTCGTCTTACAAATGATAACGCCACAACCCAGGCTATTTGACATGCCGGTGGTCGAAGGCTGAGGGAGAAGGCACTTTACAGGCTCGAAATAGAGAGTGCGGTCTACAAAAAATTATTTGGACCTCTTGTCGCACGTCTGTGCCGCCTTGCCTCGGTGAAAGGACTCCTTAACAGGAATAGCCTTTGGGTTAGTGTACGAAGCCGAACTCCGAAAGAGTCCGTGAGATGACCAGTCTTTGAGTCACCTGTGGTAAAAGATAAAAAATAGTTAGAAAAGAAAAGGAGGCTATGGGAGTGCTTGTAGGCCTGTCCGTATTGTACCTCCGCCGATGACCAGAGTATTTTAAGTGCATAATTATGTATGCGCGGTACAAACATCGCGGATATATGAGGCGAACGACGGAGGCCAAACTGCTAATCTAGCTCTGAGATTGATCGGTCCCGTTTAATAGAGACCGGCGGCTTAATGGCCGATGGGATACGCGGCTTGATGAGGCCGCTTTGTACTTCGGCTATAGTAGCCGTAGTATGATCCTCTGTACGGAGGGAGTGTTCCGTATTTCCATTTATTGTTATGACGCCGCATGGACCGGGCATCTTAAGTTTTGCATGGGCGTAGTGTGGTACCGCATTAAAACGAGCAAAAGCGGTACGCCCCAGAAGTGCATGATAGCTACTGCAGAACAGGACAATATCGAAGGTCAAGCCTTCGCTTCGGAAGTTGTTCGGCAAACCAAAAACGACTTCCAATGTGATGGAGCCTGTGCAGTGAGCTTCTACGCCGGGTACTCCTCCCCTGAGGGTAGTTGTGGTGGGCTTGATTCTTGAAGGATCGATGCCCATTTTGCGGACAGTGTCTTGGTGGAGTAGATTAAGGCTACTGCCGCCGTCCATAAGGACTTTCGTGAGATGGAACCATCGATAATTGGATCGATGATCAGAGGTGCCGAGCCTTCGGGACGGATATGGCTAAATTTTGTGGTGACCGGCTCTATGGCGTATGCGTCCCGTAGTGCGCGCCTGCGCTCCCTTGTAGGGGTCGTGGCCGTGCGTGGCGGCCATCCCGCGCCCCGCGGCGCCTACAAGACCTCCCTTGATCCCGTGGTCGAACCCTAACCCCACGTTCCCCCTCCGCCCACGCTGCTTCTTCTTCCCCGCGACGTCCCGAGACCTCCGTCGCCATGGTCGCCCTCGCCTGCGTGGCCAGCAACCTCCCCGCCGCCAAGGACTACCCCTGGAAGAACCGCCGTTGCCCGCTTCTTCCTCTCTGACCCCGAGCCCGAGCAGAAGATCGCCACCGCGCCGGGATCGACCGTATCCCCCTCTGCCCTCGTCGGCGTTCGTCTCCAAATCCATCGACCCCTGCTACTCCCGTTCACTCAACGAGCCTCCATGAGCTCCTAGGTGAGCTCTGCCGTAAATCCCCTCTGCTAATTAAACTCGTCGCCGCCTTTTGCCTCGTCACTGCAGCCACGGCAAGCAGAGCTTGCGTCCGAGCTCTGCGACGAGCTCCTTGGCTCCCCAGGAACCCGCGGCACTCACCAAACCATCTCCCCGTGCCCCGCAGCTCCGATTCCGCGGCATGCCTGAACTCCGGCCGGCCGCCTCTGCCGCGCCCCGGCGCCCCCTGCTCGCCCCGCTGGTGGCTACTGCGATGTTGCTGCCACCGGCCGCCCCCTGACTCGGCCTTGCCTCCCGCGTGCAGCCTCGCCCCGGCCCGCCGCCCTCTGCTATGTGCCCACACCGTCCATGCCCCCTGCTCCCATAGCGGCTGCTCCTGCTGCCGACTTGCGGCTGCGCTGCTGCCGTTCCTCCTCCAGCTGCTGCTTTTAACTGCTGCTCCCGCTGTGTGTTGCCGCTGCTCGCCGGCACCGCTGCCTGCCGCGAACAGCTGCTACCGCTGGCCATGGCCATGGCCAAGCGGCCATGTGTGCGGTGTGTGTGTGTGCGTGCAGCGTGTGTGTGTGTTGTGTGTGTGCGTGAGTGTGGGTGCGGCCATGTGTGGGTATGGCCGGCTGGGTCTCTGGATGAGACCGGCCCTGTTTAGGTTAGTAGCTAATTAGTAGTTAGGCAAAGTAGTGGTCAGGTATAGTGTAAATGACATGTGGGACCACCCTGGTTAATTACCATTTTATTAAACTAGAGACAATGACATGCGGGACCCACTTACACTATTCATATGCTGACCAGTCAACCTTTGACCGGGTCAACCCAGCCCCACTGACCCCACCTGTCATACACTATGGCTACAATAGCACTAGGTGACAAAGTTATCTTATTGTTTATTTTCGAAGCATAAATAAATTCCAAAAAATGAATTAAGACTTTGAAAATTAATATAAAATAATCCGTAACTCGGATGAAAATACTTTATACATGAAAGTTGTTCAGAATGACGAGACGAATCCGAATACGTGGTCCGTTCGTCCGCCACGCGTCCCTAGCATAGCGAACATGCAAACTTTCCCCCTCCGGTCCGTCCATCCGAAAATGCCAAACACTGGGAATACTTTCCCGAATGTTTCCTCCCTTCACTGGTATCATCTATCCCTGCGTTAGATCACCCTTAGCACCGCGTATTTCCATGTTATGCTTTGTGTTACTTTGATTGCTCTGTTATTTATTATGTTACCCCTCCGTTACTTCTTTCCGGTAGACCCCGAGACTGTCGGCGACCCATTTCGACTACGGTGTTGACGACCCCTCCTTGCTAGAGCAATCAGGCAAGCCCCCCCCCTTGATCACAAGATATCGCCTATTCCTCCTCTCTACTGCTTGCATTAGAGTAGTGTAGCATGTTACTGCTTTCGGTTAATCCTATTCTGATGCATAGCCTGTCATTGTTGCTACAGTTGTTACCCTTACCTGCTATCCTACTGCTTAGTATAGGATGCTAGTTTTCCATCAGTGGCCCTACATTCTTGTCCGTCTGCCATGCTATACTATCGGGTCGTGATCACTAGGGAGGTGATCACGAGTATATACTATATACTTTATATACATGACACATGTGGTGACTAAAGTCGGGTCAGCTCGTTGAGTACCCGCAAGTGATTCTGATGAGGGGGCTGAAAGGACAGGTGGCTCCATCCCGGTAGAGGTGGGCCTGGGTTCCTGACGGCCCCCGAATGTTACTTTGTGGCGGAGCGACAGGGCAGGTTGAGACCACCTAGGAGAGAGGTGGGCCTGACCCTGGTCGGTGTCCGTGGTTATTTCATAATAACACGCTTATCGAGATCTTGGTATTTGATTTGAGTTGGGCCGTTGACCTTATACGCACTAACCGCCACGTGGGATAAGATATGGGCAACCGGCGTCGTGGTATCATCCAAAGCTCTTTTTGACGTCAGCGACTGAGCGCCGCGCGCCGCATTGGACCGTAAGCTCGCGCTTGTATTAAGGGGGCTAGGTCTGCTTCCGGCCGCGTACGCAACGTGCAGGTGTGCAATGGGCGATGGGCCCAGACCTCTGCGCGCATAGGATTTAGACCGGCATGCTGACCTCTCTGTTGAGCCTAGGTGGGGCTGCGACATGTTGATCTCCTGAGGCCGGACATGACCCAGTAAAGTGTGCCCGGCCAGAGGGATCGAGTGTGTCGGGTAATGTGGTGCACCCCTGCAGGGAAGTTGATCTATTCGAATAGCCGTCTCCACGGTAACAGGCAACCCAGAGTTGTACCTTGACCTTATGACAACTAGAACTGGATACTTAATAAAACACACCCTTCCAAGTGCCAGATATAACCCGGTGATCGCTCTCTAACAGGGCAACGAGGAGGGGATCGCCGGGTAGGAGTATGCTATACGATGCTACTTGGTGAACTTACCATCTACTCTCTTCTACATGGTGCAAGATGGAGGCTGCCAGAAGTGTGGTCTTTGACAGGATTAGCTATCCCCCTCTTATTCTGGCTTTCTGCAGTTCAGTCTACTGATATGGCCCTTTACACATATACCCATGCATATGTAGTGTAGCTCCTTGCTTGCGAGTACTTTGGATGAGTACTCACGGTTGCTTTTCTCCCTCTTTTTTCCCCTTTCCCTTCTACCTGGTTGTCGCAACCAGATGCTGGAGCCCAGGAGCCAGACGCTACCGTCGACGATGACTCGTACTACACCGAGGGTGCCTTCTACTACGTGCAGGCCGCTGACGACGACCAAGAGTAGTTTAGGAGGATCCCAGGCAGGAGGCATGCGCCTCTTTCGATCTGTATACCAATTTGTGCTAGCCATCTTATGGCAACTTGTTTAACTTATGTCTGTACTCAGATATTGTTGCTTCCGCTGACGCGTCTATGATCGAGCACTTGTATTCGAGCCCTCGAGGCCCCTGGCTTGTATTATGATGCTTGTATGACTTATTTATGTTTTTAGAGTTGTGCTGTGATATCTTCCCGTGAGTCCCTGATCTTGACCGTACACGTTTGCATGCATGATTAGTGTATGATTGAATCGGGGGCGTCACAGCTGGTGTTCGGCTTGAGTTGCCACTTTGTCCCGGCCACGTGGTGGTCGGTCAGCCGCATTATGCGCTGATGGAACGAGCTCAAGGGCCTCGTCGTCGAATTGAGGTAGTAGTCAGCGCTTCGGGTAAGTTTTGGTTGGGCGCTCGAGGCCGTATTCCTCGGCTGCCAAGACATTAGTCCACCTGTCATTGAGCAGATCCTGATCAGTTTGAAGCTGTTGCTGCCGCTTTTTCAGGCTCCTTGCAGTGGCGATTAGCCGGTGCTTAAAGCGCTCCTGCTCGAGAGGTTCCTTAGATACGATGAAGTCTTCGTCACCGAGGCTCACCTCATCCTCGAAGGGTGGTAGATAATTGCTGTCCTTCGAGTCTTCGTTTATGGCCTGTTCATCAGGGCTAACTTGCCCATCTTCCCGATCGTCCTGTTCGGCAGTTTGCTCGTCGGGGTCTTCTCTGTCTTCGGCACCGTCCGGAGTGTTATCGTCTCCTGTGCCGGTGTTGCTGTCTTTTCTGCGGCGTGATTTAGAGCGGCGCCGCTGACGTTGGCGCTTTGGTTGTATCTCAGGAGGTTCATCCTCTACTGGATCTTCCTTGTCATCGCCGCTATTCTCTTTGGGTGTATCCACCATGTATACGTCGTATGAGGAGGTGGCCGTCCAACGTCCGGTAAACGGCGGGTTTTCGGCCTGCTCTTCTCCAGCATCATCGTCCATACCGTCGATGTCTTTGGAGCCGTAATCAAGCATGTCGGTTAAGTCTTCGACAGTGGCTATTAAGTGGGAGGTGGGTGGGAAGCAAGAGTCCCCGTCATCAGCCTCCAGTTCGAACCGGATATAGTTCGGCTGTGAGTCCCCCGCTAAGGACAGTGTTTTTAATGAGTTTAGCACGTCGCCTAAAGGCGAGTGCCGGAAGATGTCCGCGGAGCTGAATTCGACGACCGATGCCTGATCAATCTCGACGTACGCGGACGCGCATGGTTCGGAACCTGTAGCCGGAAGCGAGTCCGAGGTTCTGGTGACACAGATTCCAATCGAGGTTGGGTCTGTGTGCGGCTCTAACGCCGCTGAGTCTGCGGCTTCCGTGGTGGGGCTGAGCTTCCCGTCCTCGGATGGAGCGATCTGCTCCGGATCTAGGGCCGGAGCAGTTACAGGCGCTATCTCCTAGGTATGGTCCGATGACAGATTTAAGTCATGTTCATCGCGGTGACAGGGAGCGGCTGCCGTGGTCTCTAATCCGTCAAAGATCAAGTCTCCGCGGATATCGGCGACATAGTTCAAGCTTCCAAATCTGACCCGATGGCCAGGGGCGTAGCTGTCAATCTGCTCTAGATGGCCAAGCGAGTTGGCCCGCAGCGCGAAGCCGCCGAATACGAAAATCTGTCCGGGGAGGAAAACTTCCCCATGGACTGCATCATTATAGATGATTGAAGGAGCCATCGAACCTTTTAGTGACGACGCAGCGGAACTCTCAATGAAAGCACCAATGTCGGTGTCAAAACCGGCGGATCTCGGGTAGGGGGTCCCAAACTGTGTGTCTTAGGTTGATGGTAACAGGAGACGGGGGACACGATGTTTACCCAGGTTTGGGCCCTCTCTATGGAGGTAATACCCTACTTCCTGCTTGATTGATCTTGATGAATATGAGTATTACAAGAGTTATTCTACCACGAGATCGCAATGGCTAAACCCTAGAAGTCTAGCCTATATGATTATGACTGTCCTCTCTACGGACTAAGCCCTCCGGTTTATATAGACACCGGAGGGGACTAGGGTTATACAAAGTCGGTTACAGAGAACGAAATCTTTATATTTGGACGCCAAGCTTGCCTTCCACGCGAAGGAGAGTCCCATCCGGACACGGGAGAGAGTCTTCGGTCTTTGTATCTTCACAGCCCATCAGTCCGGCCCAAGTGCAATAGGCCGGATGCCCGAGGACCCCTTAGTCCAGGACTCCTTCAAGGACTTATGAAGGTTTACCCGCTGCCCAGACGCATGCTCATACACTTGTAAGATGCTCCTAAGGGCCTCGAGGTTGCCTTGAGATCCCTCCAAGAAAACAATACTATTGGCGGAGCTGGAGCTAATCTTACCCTGATGCACCACTTAACCATGGGAAAAAATTTCAAGCATGGATGCTGCGTTTCATAGCGTGTAATACGGATTACTAAACATAATAGAAGTCTATTTATAAAAACAAAATGCAACAGTCAAACTGCTTAATATAATGCTAAACAAATGACAGAATTACTTGAAAAGGTCTAGCATTCTCAAATTAAAACACATCATGACATATCAAGGTTCATTAACCTAAAATATAAAAACTGGAATCAAATTTTCAAGTAGAACATAATAAAATGCCCAAATCAAAGTACTTAAATTTGCTAAAATTTTAAAAATTACCTTTAGTATAATCTAGTCCTCCAAGCCATGAAATACCCAACCACGTGATCATTGATGGCATTTTCCGTTTCTTCTTTCTCCACATAACAAATAACATCATCACTTAATACTCTATCAATCTCCCTTTGCCAGGATCACATTGAATCTCCTCCTCCCAATTCATAATAAGGAATAAAATAAGGTTTAATCCACTAGCCATAATTTCATACATACAATTGTCGCAACCTAAAAAATATTTAGGACAAACAACACAGAAAAGAGTTAAATTCGAACCAAGAGATGCCTGTAATCCAGACAAAATAAATAAATAAAAATAAAAGCACATTGCTATGTGAGGAAGAGAAATTTACGACGCGGCACGTGGTCGCTGCAGCATTAAGCGTCAGGCAAGGCGGCTGCTGCTGCGCGTACGTTCGGATCGATTAGGAACAGATCCGTGCTGCCGGCTGCTTCAAATCGTTAGGCCTGGATGCTGCAGCGCGTACGTTCGGATCTATCAGGAACGGATCCGTGCTGTCTCAAATCTTTCGGAACTGATCGATTTGAATCTGATTGATCGTATCGTCGCCGCGCTCGGGACAGAACAGGAGATGAGGAGATGGGATTTGTTTGTTTTTTCGAGTGGAAGACGCGGGATGAATAGCTGGCTTCGTGCGTGCACTTTTTTTTCCAGAGAAAGGCTTCGTGCGTGCGTCAAGGCAAGGCCTGCGAGCGTGTATACGTGAGACGTGGGCAGCTGGTTCAAAGGGGGTCCTGTAGCACTCTTGCTGGCCCACCCTGATGCACCGGGCCAAATACCTGATATTTAGCACTATTTTTTTTTCAGACCCTGTAGCCTGTGCCACAGGCTCAGCTCAAAGAGCTCCGCCCCTGATCGGCGAAGAGGAGGTGAGTCACATGGGGGCCAGTGCCACCGAACGAAACACCACTAATCCTCCTCTCCTGCTGGGCTCGCTTAAGGAGAGCAGAAAAACCTTCAACACAAAGCAGAAAAAAATATGACGATAGCGGATCCCCCTGTCTGAGCCCCCGGGAGGGTAGAAAAAGCTTGGAAAGGCCGCCGTTGAGCTTGACTGAGAACCTAGCTGTCCGAACACATCTCATAATCATGTCCACCCATCCCTGAGCAAAACCAAGCCGCCGCATGACCTGCTCCAGAAAAGTCCATTCCACATGATCATACGCTTTCATCATATCTAGTTTGACTGCACATATCGGTTTCTTCCTCCTGCGCCTACGGATCGCATGCACACACTCATAGGCAACCAAAACATTGTCAGTTATGAGCCTCCCAGGCACAAAAGCGCTTTGTTCCTCGGAAATCATTACGGGGAGAATACTCTTAAGTCTGTTTGCAAGCACCTTGGCCGCCACCTTATATAGGACGTTGCAAAGACTGATGGGATGGAACTGGGTTAGCAGCTCCGGGGAAGGAACCTTCGGGATCATGAACAGAATGGTGTCATTGAAAGATTCCGGTGTAGCCCCACCGGCAAGAAAATCGCGAACAGCCCCGCAAACATCTGTCTTCAGGAGAGACCAGTGTCTCTGGTAGAATAAAGCGGGCAGGCCGTCCGGCCCCGGGGCTTTCGTTGCACCCATCTGGAACAAAGCTCGTTCAATCTCCTCGTCCGATATAGCCGCAGTGAGCTCGCCATTCATGTCACTAGTAACCACCTCGTCCATGAGATCAAGGACCCTTTCCGCCCCGGCTGAGCCTTCCGAGGTAAAGAGGTTGGCATAAAAAGACGCTGCCATAGCCCTCATATCCTCGTCAGAGGTGCACCGGCTTCCATCGTCACGACGTAGGGCGCGCACCGTGTTTTTCCGCCTCCGATGACTGGCTCTGTTCTGAAAATATCTAGTATTATGGCCCCCCTCCTTCAACCAGCCAACACGAGATCTCTGTTTGTACATGATCTCTTCCCACTCGTAAAGCTCGCGAAGCTGGCTCTCCAGGTCCCGGACCTCCAGTGAGATACCGGAAACCAGCGCTCGTTGTCTAGCATGTTCAAGGTCAATCTTGAGCTTTTCAATTTGCCGTCGCACCGAGCCAAAAACGGTTCTGCCCCAATGCTGCATATCGGCGGTCACGGCCTTTAGCTTTTCGCACATGCTCACCGCCCCTAGCCCGTTCGCAGCCACTTGATTCCAAGCCTCAATGATCAGTGGATCATAGCCTTCATGCTTGGTCCGCCGCAGGATTCTTGCTCCGTTGATTTCGGCGCGCCGCGTGTTCAGGCACGTACTGTGCTTTTTCATGCCAGCGCAAAGAAAGATTAAACGAAAGCAACAGGACGACTTAACTGAATCGAAAGTTATTCGCAGACAAAAAACTGAATCGAAAGTTTTGCCGAAGCTTGCGGCGGCCTGAAAGATTAGGTGCATGCATGCTAAATTAAGCCATACCTTGGCGTGCAGCAGCGAACAATAAATCGAATTGACGTAGGAGTACAACTGATCCCCGGCTGGTCGAGAGTGCAACATGTGTAGCCCCGGAGTGCGATCGGGTCCCTTTAGGTCTCACGACTGATCCAAGTGGACAACTGAATTTTACTTCACTAGCTTATATAATCAGTAGCTTGGGGAAAGTCCCCAACTAGCTTATGAACAGTAAATTAAAAGAAAATCAAAAAGTTCTCTTTTTTTTTGTGGTAAGCTTTAACAAATGTTTTCAGAGCATGGAAAATTTTCATTTTGTAATGACATTCTTGGAAGTCACGGCAAAAAAATTAGCACCAAAATGCTTTTGAAAATGGCATTTTTGGAGCAACGATTTTGTTTGTATTAACACGGCTTCCACATATGTAATTTCATGATGAAATTTGCTATCTCTTATAACATTTGTCAATGTCTCACACACAAAAAAAAAAATCATTTTTCAAAAAAAATTCATGTACTTTTTTAGGATTTCGCTGTTCATTTGAGTTCATTTGTGTTCGAGCTAAGAATAGCCGTGTCCGTAGCTTGGCCGGTTCATAGTTTCTTACTATTGTCCCTTGTACTGTTGTTGTTTCCCTTTTATAAAAGCCAGAGTATACATAGATGTACAAGTAGGACTGTATACGAGTCGAGTTCGTGCGAGCTGGAGTAGGCTCAGTTCAACTTATACTAGAATTTTACATGCAAAAAAAACTTATACTGGAATTCAAGCAAGCTCAAACTGAGCGAGACTCAAGGTCGAGCCGTGGAAAGTGGCTCGTGCTCAGCTTGTAATGATCTCGAATCAATCTTGAGCTAGTTTTGAGCTAAATAAGTAGAAAAATGCCTTACTCCGACCGAAGGTACAACAGTCTCGTCATGCTCGCGAGAGCTCTTCTTGAATGGAGAAGTAAGATATTGTGGATGAACTAACAAGAGCTGAAAATGAAAGTGTGTCTACCATTCTTCGTGCTTAATTAATATTGCATGTTTGTTAGTAGATAAAAAACAGATGGTCATAAAGTGTCTTGTTTCTTTTTAATATATATCAGGATTATTTAATATAGTTATATTATATCAAGCTAAAATCGAGCGAGCTAGTGTTAGTTCAAGATCGGCTTATTTATCGATAGAGCTTCATAAATACTCATACTCACCTCAATTCTTTTCGCGTCGATATCAAATCGAGCCAAAAGACTACTCACCTCAATTCTTTTTGAGTCGATCTCGAATCGAGCCAAAAGACCGAGTCAATTTGAACCGGTTCACGAGACTTGAGCTTTTCATTTTATGAAAAACTTGGAGGCTCCGACTAGAATTGTTTGTTGGCTCCTAGTTGAACAAAAGTGTCAACTTTAGATGCAATCTGTAGATCTGATTGATTTCGGTCGGTGGATCCGAAGTGAGTAGCTTGGCACTGGTACACTCTCTGTGGTCAATTCCGAAGTTCTGAAAGGTTTCGGTCAGAATTTCTAACCTAATAACAGAACGTTTGCTATGATGCTTAGGTGACTCCGAATGGAGTGTTGGACGTTACAAACAACTATGGTTTGGAAAAGGAATGTCTCGGTGGCTCCGGGAGAAAGTGGTTTAGTCGCACCGTGGTGAAAATGAATAGTAGGTATACTAGATTTTCTTGAAGAAGTTTGATCACTAGCACATGGCATTAGTAGAAAAAGGCTCATCTGTCCCGGTTGGTAAGGGTCTTTTGTCCCGGTTGTTGAACCGGGACTAAAGGGTCGTTACTAATGCCCTAGCCCTTTAGTCCCGGTTCTTACACGAACCGGGACAGATGGGCCTCCACGTGGCCGCTGCGGCCAGCCCAGGCAGGAGGGCCTTTGGTCCCGGTTGGTGACACCAACCGGGACCAAAAGGCATACATGCGTCAGCATTTCAGTGGCTGGAGTTTTTGTTTTTGTTTTTGAAAGGGGGGAGGGTTTAGGGGTAATTTAGGGTGTGTAAGCTAGCTAACAGAGAGAACCGTCCTCTTTTATTTCCGTGCTTGATTTACCAACGCTACTGCTATGCCTAAACATGGCTTAGATTAAAGTGAAGGCAACATGTGGTGCATGTTGAAAATAATATTAATCCTAACTTGATCAAGTTTGGATTAGTACTACTTTCGACACGCACCACATGCTTGTTGCCTTCACTTCATTCCAATCCATGTTCATTTCACCCACTGATATATAATAACTCTTCATGCCCGCATCATGCATCATCATAATAACAAATCCTACTGATCATCATCATACAACTTCTACTCGTTATTAATAACAAGTCATACGATCATCATCCTCATAGTCATCGAACCAACCCTACTTAATTGTTCTTAGCACATGATCATCAGTATTAGGTAGGACCTAAATACCCTCTTTAAGGTAAAATAGCATAAAACAATATAGACCCCGACTCTCCATTATGGAGAATGGAGATCATCCTGTCTCCAATTTTTGCGCTTCGCTTCCTTTTGCTTCCAAGAACCTCCTTGCGACTGTCCATACATTTTTTCCATTCTTTGATTTTCATGTCTCCACTTCTTTTAGAAATCCGGTATGGACAGTTGAGATTCGTAGGATGACCTGGTTGTATGTTCAAAACATCAAGGCTACCATTCTGATACATCAAATGAGGCACACAATCCTCTGGGATTATCTGTTGAAAAACATAGTAATAACTTCATAGTTAGCAATGATGTACTAGTTTTAGAAGTATGCAAAAGATGCACGGATGTCGTAATAGTAAGAAATCTTACCAGGGTATCTCCATAGTAGTTACCGTAGTTCAACACGTGCACTAGTGGCACGTATTGACCATAATGTGGAGGAGTTTTACAATAGATATTGTAATTCTCAAGATCAGTACAAAATCCGACCAGATGAGTTTTCTCCTTATAAGTTAACTCAGAGCCATCGGTGTAGTAGGTTCTGTCTACCATGTTCCGCACATTGTTTGAACAATCAAAATAAGCTGTCAATGAAAATAAGCTGTCAACTATTTTGAAATGAACAATATAAATTAGCTAATAACTATGTTTGAGAAACTCACATAGCGGTAGAATTGGAGGCGTATCAACAAGGACCCAAATGTCCATATTGTCTTGCTCGATGTCAGGATCACCAAGATCCATGGTGACAAGCATACCCTCATCAAAACCATACATCTTGCAAAATGCTTCCCAATTTTTGCAACCAAAATGGGTTACGCTCTCAGAATTATACAGATTTACTTCAAAATCTATATCATGATGGGTCCTTAGGTGAATTTTCTTTGTTTCCATACTTTCATGGTCTTCAAAACCCATCCTCTCCAAGACGTAGCGTCTTGCATGGCATGGGATAAGCTAGTCGAATTGTAAAAGATGAAAAGTACACGTTGAAATAGTTGAAGTCGTGCTTAATTACGAAAAAATAACACTTGTCGTCGTTGCGTACCGTTTCAACATCGAAGGTCTCCTCCAGCTTAATACTGAAGCGCCGATCTTCGTCCAGGTGAGGCCTGTCGCACAGACCTCGGTCGTCGTGGCACCAGTCGCACTCCCCCGGGAGACTTTCGTCGTCCGAGTACGACATTTCCTATGTTCATAATTCAAATATTAAACGTCTACAATTAAATATATGTACTAAAAAACCTAATTTAGATCATTATTATTCATCATGGGTTGACAATCGGTTTGTCGAGTCTTTTCTTGAAAACTCTCAGCTCACGTGGTGTATACATTCGACCGTTGGTGATGGTCGCTCCTCCTTTCATCCCCGAGTGCATTACACCAAAATGTCTAGCACACGGGAATGAAGGAGAAGCGACCCCCACGACAACAGTCGGGATTCTTCGTCCTCTCATATATATATATGGTGGAACTCTCCCTCACTGATTCCTCTCAGACATTTACGACCGTCGGTGATGGTAGCTCCTTCCTTTCGTTCCTGAGTGCATTACACCAAATTGTCTAGCACATGGGAACGAAGGAGAAGCTACCCCCAAGACAACAGTCGGGATTCTTCGTCCTCTCATATATGGTGGAGACTCAATAGACTTAAAGTCAACCCGAAATATCGTTTAATTATCTTTCTAAAACCGGTTCGTGGCTGGTCTCACCTCGAGGTCGGAGGGGGTCGGTGACGGGGACGACGGCGGGGATGATGGAGGGGGGCTCCTAGATTTCTGTGAAAACAAAAGCCCTATAAGCTATCAACTAATCATATGCATACGCCTTGCATAGTGCTTTCCAATTTTAGCATTCAAAGTAGGAGTAGTTTTCCAATTTGAGCATTCAATAAGCAAAATCAAATCACAAAATAAAGTAGTATTCAAATTAGGATGCATTCAATTATAAGCAAAACTACATCATCTCCATGCGTCCGTACATCGTCGAATATTATCACTAATACACCTCGAATACTATCATACATATAGCATCGCTAGTACAGCTAGAACCGTAGCGCCCGACGGGTATCGGCGCGGGCGGTGGATACCCAAAGAGAAGGAACCATCACATGATCATAGCTCCAGTGAGATCCTTGATGAACCTGCCAGGTATTGTCGAACCTGCACTCCAACGCAACCATGTAGCGACGGACGTGCTCGTCCTCCTCGCTGACACGGTGACGTACCACCTCCGCGGTGTCCGGAAGCCTCAGCACCATCACTGGCCCACGCGACCGCCACCAAACAAGGATCGGGTCAATGACGGGCTGGCTCCTCACCAACCTACGTCCCCCGGAAGGTAGCACCTCCCAAAACCAGCCCGGCGGAGCCCAGTCCCGGACATGGCCCCTCTGATCAAGCCGGCCTCCACCGCCGAGTCGACGACGAGGCTGCGGGATTGCATCGTCGACGTCGATGCGGGAATAATTGCTTTAACTAAAAAAATAAACTAGTTCTATTAATTTTCTTGCTAAAAATAAACTACTTCTATAGTAAAATAAACTAGTTTTATTAAATCAACTAGTTCAACTACTAAGCACTTACTATAAATACAATAAAGTAGTACTTACTAAAAATAAACTAGTTTAACTAGTTCTATTATTTTTCTAACTAATTCTATTAAACACTTTCTCTTCTTATTCTATGAACAAAATTACAACAAAAAAAAAACATAAAAATTCTATGAACAAAATTACAACAGAAAAAAATTATAAAAATTCTATGAAAAAATTGGCATATTCTTTGCATATATATGAACACACAAACATTTGCATATTCAACAATAATATCACAAAAAAAATCTATGAACAGAAAAAATTCTAACTTTTGCATATTCATTTATGAACAAATTACAACAACTCAATTAACTACACATCTAAATTAGGAAAATTCATATGAGCTCACTAAGGGGGCGGCGATCGACAAGGAGGCAGGGCACGGGGGCGAAGGTGAGGGGCGCGGCCACGGGCGACGAGGAGGCAGGGGGCGGCGACGGTGAGGGGCGCGATGACGGGCGACGAGGAGGCAGGGGGCGGAGGTGAGGGGCACGGCGACGGGCGACGAGGAGGCAGGGGGCGCGGGGCGGCGCGGGACGACGTCGGAGGCAGGGCGACGACGACGACGGCTAGGCGCAGAGGGGCAGCCTGGCGGCGTCGTCGGGGCGGGGAAGACGAATTGAATGAAAAATTTCACAAGTGCTAGTTATATAGACGAAGCATTGGTCCCGGTTCGTGACAGCAACCGGGACGAATGCGACCTTTAGTCCCGGTTGGTGCCACCAACCGGGACCAAAGGCCTCTTTTCAGCAGCCCAAAGGGCGGGAAGCGGCGGCCTTTGGTCCCGGTTGGTGTCACCAATCGGGACTAAAGGAGGGGCATTGGTACCGGTTAGTGCCACGAACCGGTACCAATGCACACCTTTAGTCTCGGTTGGTGCCACCAACCGGGACCAAAGGCCTTGTGCTGCTGTGCCCGCGTCGAAAGTTTAGTCCCACCTCGCTAGTTGAGAGGGGCGCGCAGTGGTTTATAAGCCCCACTGCCGCACCCCTCTCGAGCTCCTCTCCATTGCAGGCATACGGGCCTAATTATCACTGCTATGCCTGATGGGCTTACTGGGCCTTCTGCGGGCCTGAATCCTGGCCCATCGATGGGTTTCTAGTCGTATTCAGGCCGTGGTGGCCTAGTAGGTGGCATATTTTTTTATTTTTTGCCTGTTTTTTGTTTTCTTTTTTGCTTTATTTATTTTGTTTTGTTTCTACTTACAACAAAAAACTTATTTATTTTATTTTATTTTGTTTCTAATTACCTATTTATTTTACTTTATGATAATTCTTTTTGCTATTAAAGTTTCTAACAAAAAAAGTTCTTTATGAAAATTCTTTTTGCTTTTAATGATTTTGAACAGAAAATACTTCGATAATTTTAGTTGCATCAATTTTATATAATTTTAGTTCAATAATACTAGAGGTTTCTTATAATGTTTTGAACAGAAAATACTTTGTTACTTTTAGTTTCATAAATTTTATTAAAGTTTATTTTATTTTGTTTCTACTTATATATTTTAATAAAGTTTATATTATTTTGTTTCTAATTACTTATTTATTTTATTTGTTATTTTTCATGAACCATTTTTCATGCATACTGATTATTTTGAGCTATAAGACCTTAAAATTGAAAAGCATTTCAAATGAACTCTGAAAAGGTTTAAAGTTGGCATGGTATCATCATTTCATCCACATAGAATGTGCAAGAAAGTTGAGAGGTTACGGCAAAAACTGGATGCTCTTCGTGTACAAAACGAGCAATCTCTTTCAAAGTATCAGGATTTCATACGGAGACTCGTCTGTTACAAAGGGATTTCATTTTTTTAAACTTATTTGAACTCCTGACTTTTTGTGTGTTCAAAATGCACCATTCAAAGCCACATTTCTTGCATTTACTAATTATTTTGAGCTATAAGGCCCTAAAATTGAAAAGCATTTCAAATGAACCTGAAATTGAAAAACCCTACAAATGAACTCTGAAAAGGTTGAAAGTTGGCATGGTATCATCATTTCACCCACGTAGCATGTGCTAAAAAGTTGAGAGGGTCCCGGCAAAAGCTGGATGCACTTCGTGAACAAAATGGACAATCTCTTTCGAAGTATCAGGGTTTCGGAGGAAAACTCATCTGTTACAAAGGAATTTCATTTTCTTGAACTTATTTAAACTCCAGACTTTTTGTGTGTTCAAAATGCACCATTCAAAGCCACATCATGAATTTTCAACCCTTTCTGACTTCATTTGTTATTTTTCATGCAGTGACGGATTTTTTGAGCTAAATGACCCTGAAATTGAAAAGCCCTACAAATGAGCTCTGAAAAGGTTGAAAGTTGGCATGGTATCATCATTTCACCCACATAGCATGTGCTAAAAAGTTGAGAGGGTTACGGCAAAAGCTGGATGCACTTCGTGAACAAAATGGATAATCTCTTTCGAAGTATCAGGGTTTCGGACGAAAACTCATCTGTTACAAAGGGATTTCATTTTCTTGAAGTTATTTGAACTCCAGACTTTTTGTGTGTTCAAAATGAACCATTCAAAGCAGAGACTGATTTTGAATGGTGCATATTCAACACACAAAAAGTCTGTAAAGATCGCCAACCCCAACATAAAAAATGAGCATAGATGCGCCTATAGAGAGAATTCAACCTAAATTCATAATAAATTTCTATGAATTTCAAAGAAATTTACTCTGAATTTAGGTCAAATTCCCTGTATAAGGGCATCTATTTTCACTTTGAGAGGAGCTCAACAAGGCAGAGAGGGACGGGATTATAAACCGGTGTGAGCGCCCTTCGGTTGGCGAGGTGGGACTGAACTCTGACCGCAACGAGGACCAACCCTTTAGCCCCGGTTTGTGGCACAAACCGGGACTAATGGTCATGGGCCAGGGGCGAGGCGCATTGGTCTCGGTTCGTGCGTGGAACCGGGACCAAAAGGTCCAGACGAACCGGGACCAATGGCCCACGTGGTCCGGCCGGCCCCCTGGGCTCACGAACCGGGACAGTTGCCTCCTTTGGTCCCGGTTCGTGAGCGAACCGGGATTAATGGTATTACGAGGGCCGAACCAATGCCCTGTTTTCTACTAGTGTGGAGCAACGAACTCATTGCCACATCCTAATTCATTTTTGATGGTATCAGCATGCCTATGGACTGAATGTGAACCTGGATCACTAAAATGAAAATTAAGAATCCCATGGCTTGTCCAACACTTGTCTTTGAGTATTTTTAGGGGTCACCTTCCATTTCAATGTTGTTCCTCTGAAGAACTTTTCCTGAAATAAACTTAAAAAAATAGTTAGTTCTCCAAAATCCATCTTGGGGATTAGATGCACTTTAAAATAAAATTACAGATAGCCCCTCCCATAATTAATATACCACAAATTGGCATGGGAAATTAAATACATATGACTAAACCATAATTTCATAAGATAACACTAATTAGGGTGCTGGTAGTAGGTTTGATCTATTTTAAACAATGGTAAATTACAATACATATCAGTGCAAATGTTACAAAACAGCTTACCTTTTTATAGCTAATCTGAGTCGTTGCGCCAAATGACGCAAATACCCGATTTAAATCAAGATTTATTTGCATACCCCGCATTTCCCTTATAGCAAAGTTTAGATAACATTTGGTACAGTAGAAATATTTCAAGGGTAATCACACATAAGAAATTCATATATAAAGGCAATTGCACATATCACAGTTCGTCATCAGAAATTAAATACATATGACCGAACCATAATTTTATAGAATAACACTAGTTAGCGTGCTGGTAATAGGTTCGATCTATTTTAAACAGTGATAAATTACAATACATATTAGTGTGAATGTGACAAAAGAGTTTCTTTTCTTGGAACATGATACAATGGTAATTTTCTCCATGGTCCGTACAAGTTTTCTTCCTTTGTCTTTGGCATACTATTTTAGTCCGAAGGGAAGTGAGTGACCTGCTTTTTCATCGATATTTTTAGTTCTTCATCAAGATCTTCACGATGATCCTAAGAAACCAACACAGAACACATTTTAATTCTTTAGCAAGCTCTTAATGCGGGATAACCAAACAGGTAGGAGCTACCTCCGCCAATCGTGTGTTTTGCATGTCGTGGTCTGATGAAAGCGGCATTGGCGCTAGCACAACCACATATGTTTTCATAATTGATAGATCTAATCACAAGAAACATCAAGCATCTTGTAATAGCATGGTTTGTCACAGACTATTACACCCTGTGTTTTGTATGACATCACCTAAGTCAATAAAGCTCAAGAGATTGGACCCGGAAAAACCTTTTGTGGTTTTAGCATGTTATTGGACCTTTTCTTTGCTTCTTGTTTGAGTACTCATAATCCTATATACCAAAGAGAGTCATTCCCACTAAGTTATTTATCTCAACATAAAAGCATGCCACCTCACCATACAATTATGAATGGGATAATGGCCACCTCAACAGGCAATCATGCATGGGAAAATACCGACCACAACATTCAACCATGCATGGGAAAATGTGTTACATTTAATTATTCTACATATATTCACCAAATATTGTTACAACTATACATAATCAAATATGATAAGTCATGTGTATTTATAATTTTGGTTATCATGTTATTAACCAATTCCTGCAGCAACACGCGGTGTATTCTCTAGTTTAAATAAATCCCTATAGTCATTCTATTACAATCATATGCTTCCAATTCCTCCCAATGATCATACCATGTGGGTAAACCCTAAAAATATTTTAATTACATATTTTTGGCCAAAAACAAATTACATCCATTTTCTTTCCCAAAACTTCAAAATAGAGCTTTGAACTAAAAGTACTTATGTTTCCAAAATAAAAATTTATTAAAATCATTTTTGAGGTCTATTATACATAGAACCACCATTCCTAATATTAGTTTGAAAGTTATTTAAATTGTTATAAAAAGGTGGGAAATGACTTCTAAATAGGAAAAAAAAATACTTATGCATCGTATGACCATT
This sequence comes from Triticum aestivum, assembly GCF_018294505.1. Lineage (NCBI taxonomy): Eukaryota > Viridiplantae > Streptophyta > Magnoliopsida > Poales > Poaceae > Triticum > Triticum aestivum. The sequence goes on from NC_057805.1 coordinate 485,002,721, forward strand.
TTTGGTCTCCACATGAACTTCTCACCACATGTTACTATGGATCATCTTACTCAAACATGCAGCAAACACCTAGTGGTTCAAAACTAGAGTTTGATTTTTTTTCTACATTCAAACTCCTACTAAAATCTCCATAAAATTACCAAATCATGACCTTCATTCCCTCTTCACCCCAAGTCAAGTTTCACTGAGAAGTGCTTGGTAGAGATAAGGTGAAATCCATCAAACACCTTATGCATATTTCTAGTGTTTGAGCTTAGCCATATTTAATAATCTCCAAAGTTCACCAAATTTTACTAGAGCCTCTCCTTTCACCTCACTTCACTCCAGTAAATCACCGAGATCAATCTTTCGAGGGTAAAACCCGCCATTTCTACTTCTACCATAAGCTTGGCATCCCCCTCTCTCTTGCTATATCTTGTTTTGCCTAGCCCCATAGTCCCTATCCTTCCCTTAGACCAATATTTAACATCAAGAATCAAGTGGACAAGCTTCCTTGCATTTTCTATGGCGATGCCGGCCATTTCATGCTCCAGAAGGAGCCACAATGAACCAATGCATTGTAACGACCCCCACTCCGAGCACCCAGAGCTCCTCGAGCCACCTTCACTCGTCACTAACCTCTCCTCGGCATCTGCGGCACTCCACCATGTCAGCCCCCTCCTTCCTCCCTTTCTCCTTCCCGCTCTCAAGCGTGCTCTGCCACCAATGGAAAAAGCCATCACATGCGCCTCCCTAACCTGCCTAGCCTCATTCCTCGCACTCGCCGACACAATGTAGATGTGGTAAGGCTTCCCATGCAAGATCGTGTGCACTCTCTCTAGCAGCGGAGTTCCTCCAATGGCTGATGACGGTGCATTGGCCCGCCCTCCTTGCCTCGCGCGCTTTGTGTCTCACAAGCCCGTAGACACCCGATTCCTTATCCAAGGTTTCAGGGCAATATAAAGGTGGCGGAAGAAAGGGGCGATGGAGAGGCGCCCTGGGGGGGCATGCGACCACCCCTGGCCACGCCACCTAGCCGTGTGGGGCCCACACCACCCTGGCAGGGCCAAGTGCCTCCGGAAGCTTCCCGACTCAAAACGTTTTCAGGGATTTTTTTGGTCTTCGTAAAATTGATTTTCCTAAAAATTCACCAAGCAGCAGAAAACAACATCTCGCATTGGGCACTAAATTAATATGTTAGTCTAAAAAGATAACAAAAATTGGTGCCAAAACTCTGCCAAAGTAATATAATTGTAGCATGAAACAAACAAAAATTATAAATACATTTAGAACGTATCAGTATGCAGGCATCAACAACGACCTTCTGCATCCCAACGAGGCCTTCACTTGGGCGTGTGGATGTCATTGTGGTCCTGCGCTGCTTGGCGGTTGTTGCAATAGGCCGCAGGGTCGTGGAGCTTCATATATGGTGGCAACGACAAGTATGTTTTGTCAACCGATTCTACCACCATAGTCGTGGATGATCAAGCATGAGGACGGTGCAGGACTGTCGGAGTGTCCCCAATTGGGATTTTGGCGATGCCGATGGCCTTCCTACCTCACCAATTTTGGTCCCATGTGCGACGGTGACCTTCGTTGTTCTAAAGCTTTGGTGGCAATTGGCACTTCTTGCAGCTTCACCGTGTGCTTATGCTGGCATGATCTTCACTTGTGTGGTATCTCACGTCAAGATCATGCTACACATCTAGCTGTTGGGATAGCGGAAAGTGGTGATGACTACACATGATGACTTCGATTTTGGTGGCGCTTCTTGAGTACCTGGTCTCGAGCTCCGGGGTGAAAACCATAGGTCTGACCCTAATTGATTATACCTAGCAATTTTGGTGTTTTTGCATCATTATCTTGTTGAAGGCATTGTTCGTATTTGCGAACCAACCTATGGTTGGATGGTTAGAGGGACTGTGGTATCCCCAGCCCACCAGGGTTCAAGTCCTGGTACTCACATTTATTCCTGAATTTATTTCAGGATTTTCGGCGATGCACATTCAGTGGAAGGAGACGTTCCCGTCGACAACGAGGTGCCTACGGTGACTTCATAAATTTCAAGATGATATGCCGGCTCAGTCTTTTGGAGGTGCTCATCAGGGCCCTGGTGCTCATAGGGGTAGGGTGTTGTAAATTTTAAGTTGATATGTCGGCTCAGTCTTTCGGAGGTGCTCATAGGGGTAGTGGTGTGCCTATGTGCGTTCATAGGGGTGAGTGTATGCGCGTGTATATGAGCGCTTTCGTCTGTACTGTGTTCAAAAAAAGGCATTGTTCGTATTTGCTCGGTCCTTGTCTTTAGGATGAAACCCAGGATTTGATCGACGATGGCTGGATCCGGCAACGGTAGCGCTTCATCAGCGTTCTCTTACAGGAGGTGTTGCTGCTGGAGAACCTTTCTCGTTATTTTGTTATGTCAAAATATGGTTGGTGCAAATGGTCATCGTTGTTTGTATCAATTTATAATTTTTTTCCTCACGTTTGTAGAGCTTGGGATTTGTATGACTTTGCTCCTTGCCGATCTCTCTCTCTCTCTCTCTCAATGTTGGTTGTGTGCCTCCTCGTCATGGAGAGGCCAGGTGTGTGCTTATTGTGTTTGCATCACCTGGATGCTTCAGTTTGAGTTAATAAAATGTACCCTTTATAAATTAATCAAGTCCAACATTTCTGGTAATTTGTCTCAAAGAGAGAATATTCAATGCTCCCAACCCTTACGTGCTCTCATGCTTCAATGTCTAAAAGTCAAATTCGAATGTTCCAAAAAAAAACTGAAAACATTTATGAATGTTCACAAGACATGTGTCCATGACCTCTACAAAATTCAGATCCAAACTTGAAATACACACTTAGACACAAAAAAGACAAATTCAAAATAAAATAAATAGTGTCACAGGAAGACAAAAGCTAAAATGTCGCTATTCACATAATGATTTCTCTTTTTTTTTTGTTTCTCATGGCATATTTCAAGTTAGGGTCTGAAATTTATAGGGGTTGCACATATCTTGTGAACATTCATGATTTTTTCAATTTTTTCTAAAAATATTTAAAATTCACTTTTTAGGCATTTGGGAGCACCTTAATATTTTTTTTCCCTGTCTCAAAGCTCCCTGTTTTGCAGGGATTAGGTTCTTTTTAACAAAGTAGTACTCCCTGTGTGCCAAAAAACGTCTTATATAAAGTTGGGCTGTACTACTAACGACCCCTAACAAAACCAAAACAAGTAGTCCTAACAAATTACAGTTAAGTCAGTGTTAACACGAGGACTGTGGTTCTAGTGTGTGTGAGAGTTGTGAACTCTGTCAGTTTCTGTGTACCGTGAGTGGGGTTGTCGTGCTGGTGGTGTGGTGTATATAAGCCGTCGTCAGGCACAAGGATCCTCCTCCTCCGTCTCTCATCTTCTCTCAACTTGAAGCCACTTGCTCTGCTCGGAAGAAAAGGAAAGCAAGATGGACGTCTCTCCCTCATCCATTCTTCTGCTCCCGCTCCTCTTCCTCTTCCTCTGCTCCCTCCCGTCGCCCGCCTCCGCCTGCGACCGCTGCGCTCACCGCTCCACAGCCGCCTACTACACCTCCTCGCTCACCCTCGCCGGTACGTGCCCGCGCGCCCATCGATCGATTCAGTTTTCTTCTTCACACCGATGGATCGATTGATTCATACAACTGCATATAGTACTATGATTCTGATTGTTCGATTGTCTTGTTCTGCAGCCGGTTCCTGCGGGTACGGCGCGGCGGCCGCGTCCCTCAACGGCGGCCTGCTCGCCGCGGCGGGCCCGGCCCTGTACAGGCAAGGCGTCGGCTGCGGCGCGTGCTTCCAGGTGCGCTGCAAGGACGAGGAGCTCTGCGGCGCCGCCGGCGTGAGGGTCGTCGTCACGGACCGCGCGAGGACCAAGGAGAACGGCACGGACCTCGTGCTCAGCAGCCCGGCGTTCGCCGCCATGGCCCGCCCCGGCATGGCCGCGCGGCTCGCCAAGCTCGGCGCCGTCGACGTCGAGTACAAGAGGTAATCCGTCGCGCCCCTCTCGTTTTCTCTTTCACCAACCGCGCGCACGGGTACGGCGCACGCGCCATGTGCGGCATAAGAACAAAAATAGCGCCGGCCGAGCATGCCTGGCCTAGTACAGGACTCCAGTTGTCTCGAAGCTGTTAGAATTTGGAAGCTAGGCTCACGATTGTCAACGCATGTGCAGGGTGCCCTGCGAGTACAAGGGCAAGAACCTCTCGCTGCGTGTGGAGCAGAGGAGCCGCGCGCCCAGCGAGCTGGCCGTCACGATCCTCTACCAGGGCGGCCAGACTGACATCGTCGCGGTCGACGTCGCGCAGGTCGGTGCGTCGTCGAGCTGGAGGTCCCTGACACGCGACCACGGGCCGGCGTGGAGCACGAGCCTGGCGCCGCCGGGGCCGCTGCAGCTCCGGGCGGTGGTGACCGGCGGGTACGACGGGAAGTGGGTCTGGGCCGATCGCGAGGTCCTGCCGCGCCAGTGGCGCGCCGGCGAGGTCTACGACACCGGCGTCCAGACCACCGACATCGCCCAAGAAGCCTGCTTCCCCTGCGACACGCAGGAGTGGAGGTGACCACCGACGAGGCAAGCGGCAAGCCAAGAGGAGGAGCTAAGCTCCAAAATCGTGGCCGGGCGTCGAACCAACGGTCAGAGGCTCCTCGTCACCGCTGGTGCCAGTTTCGGCTGGGCATGGAATTGGAAGGATAGATAGAGATTAGTAACTGACGCAGCGGCACGTAGAGCCCTCGTTGCTTATCCAACTCCTGTGGACAAACATGCATGAGCTGCAGCTGACGTGTGAGATACTAGTATGTACAGTAGCAACCATGAAGCGATAACGGGTAGCGGACGGCGGCGAGGCCGTGGCCTGAATCCCTGGACAAAATACAAAATCCGGTGACTTTTCTCAGTGGGTAGCGTCGCAAGTCGCCGCGCCGCAGGGTTCATGCTCCGTTGCTTTCGGCTCGATGGCAAACGATTTTCATTCATGGGCGCCGAGCTCGACCGTTTGAATGGGTTGGTGGCGAGATTAATAATCTGTTGGACGACGGACGAAACGAAACTAGTCGCTGGTCTTCCAGGATTCACTGAATGAGACGGTCAGGAAATTAAGGGCGTAGTGCAATACAATACTGTAATCAGGAGTAGAAAGCACGTCGAATTCAGACATGTATGCACTGAGCTGAGCATACATGATTGGTGATTACTCCTTCGGTCTCATAATGCAAGGCATTTTTTGACACTACACTAATGTTAAAAAAACATCTTACATTATAGGACGGAGGGAGTAGGTCGTAGCTGGGTGCGCCATAAACGGCAGCCACTCATCATCAGTGCAACGGCAACCATCTACTCCTCCAGGCCTCACGAAACCATTGCTTGTCAATGATGATAACGATGGTCAGTGGAGCTAGTTGTGTGTCTACTGGCCAATATGCAGGTGGTGCTGGCCGGTGAAAGCCGGCCGAGA